>NC_140583.1:984352708-985552708 GCF_964204655.1 Triturus cristatus
AGTTTAGGGGTAAAAATTACTTTTCCCATGTACCGCAAAGCCCATACCCACAATAATACTAAAAAAATCTCCATTGCTTAACTTATGATGTGTTGTAATGGCATGCGTTGTAATGGTAAGCGTTGTAATGGCATGGTAGTCCGTCTTGCATTTCCATGTCCACTTCCGGCTTGACTAGTGCGTCATCGGGGTCGCACCGGATCTTCGCTCTGTAGCGTGTGTGGGATTGTCGCTCGAAAAGCCCTATTGCCGGCACCTGGGCAGGGGAAACAGACAAAGACGATCCACCGTCTGCAGTTCCGGCCACGGAGAGAGGAGGGGGCAGCGGCTCCTTGGACTGGGGTCTCCCGCCCCGTTTACTGCCGGAGGAAACACCATACAGGATGGACTCGTAACCTTTATCCGAAATGCTGCAACCTGTATTGACGAATCTCCGTATACGAAATTCCTGACTCACCTCTTGAATAGTTTCACTAACGAGTACTCCTTGGTGCCCTTGGCTGTTTGAATAGTTCCCGGACCAGTGTAATATTGATTCTCTGTAGTCCTACGGATTACTGGTATATTTGGAGAATGTTAGAAGCCCTACTATTGTGAACTTGGTCCTTTTCACTTGGTGATACTACCTGCGCATTCCTGCCAGCCACCGCCAGGAGAGTCATCTGGGCAGTCCACAGTCCCGGTTCCGGCCAGTAGCGGAGGTCGCCGACCGGGACTACAAACCCCAGCATTCTTAGCGGCGCGAATGCTGCCAACGCCGCCGACGCATGCCGCATAGTGCCAGGAGGTGCTTAAAAACAACGCAGGGCTCCCGCAGCATGGGACGCGCGCGGGCGTGCCCGGGCCAAGGGCAGGCCTGTCTGCGCCCGTCAGAGACCAGAGGAGGCCGGGGTGGGCCACACCTTGTTTAAGTGCAACCCCAAATACATCAAGGAGAGTCAAAATCTATTGTACTTGTCACTATTACAAGCACCGATAAGCCTATAAGCATGGGGAAACGTAATGAAGGACCAAGTCTAAACCCACGGACTACGACAAGCATTGATAGTAAGTTGGAGAGAGTAGTCAATATAGTCGTAAACGAAATAGAACTAACTGAGAGGCGCATGTCATTGGGTCTGGCAGTCGCCCACCCGCCGTCCCACCATGTGGGCCATCAGCGACACAAAATGCCCTAGTGAGCACTGCAGTGCGAGTAAATTCGGGGAGTTTGAGGGTCAGCCCACATAGCATGCAGAACACACAAAGTGGTGAAGTCCAGAGTTACCCAAACAGGGAATTGACAGAAGGCAGCAGGGAAGTCCTCAGTCTTCCCCGGCAGCCTGCCCATATGTACTGGTTTTAGCTGGAGTACCTCCACTCAGAAATGAGCAAAAAGAATCTTGGGTCCAGTTGCGCAATAAATGCGCTGACTGGCCCGGAAAACAGAAAGGACTGCGGGCAGCAAACATTAATGATATTATCATGGTACGAAGGGTAGGATGGGTTGGTATCTCCCCACAGAACATCAGGGGTGATTGCATAGTCATTAACTTTAGAAAACCACCGTTGGTAAAAAAATTATTATTAACTATGGAGGAGCCTTACACAGTGAAACCCACTCTTATTTGGTCATTGCCGCTGGGTTATTTTTACAAACCAGTGTTAGGGACGGTAACTTATGAGGCCCCTCCATTGACCACGCATAATAGGTTTTCTAGCCTTGATAATCAGGACTGACTGGCCCTTTTACCATTATCTAACCCAACCATTCTCCTACCAGCTATGCCCGTAAGTCCAGGACAAGATCTCCAACCTGCTGTTGAAAATACATTTAATTTAAATATCTTGAGTTGGAATATTGCCGGCTTGGCCTCAAAAATTGAATTGGATGAATGGGTAAAAACAGTTCAAGCATATGACATCCTAATGCTGCAAGAAACCTGGGCAACACGAGAATTACATCAAGAAGGGTTCGAATGTTATAATATAACTGCCCCCATTCCTAAGATTGGCCGCCCATCAGGCGGTCTTTCTATTTGGATTAAAATCTCCGCAGGTGGCAGTGTTAGGGTCCTAAAAACTGACAATGACAAGTTTCAGGCGTTAATTTATACTCGGGGTTTTCCATTTGTTTGATTAATTTTTATAATAATTAATTTTATATCATTCCAAATGGGAATTTTATACGCTTGTTTAATTTTATTTCAAATTTACAAAGGCAAAGGTTGTTTGACAAGTTAGCTGGTATTTGTCTAGGTGGCGACTTCAATGTGAGGATTCCTAGCAGTAACATTTTAGACAAGGAACCCACTACAGATAAACGCCCGTGTATTACGGGGGCAGAACTGTTGATTCATTTGTCTAATTACAATTAAATAAATGTAATGGAAATTGCGGCTGTATCCCATAAAGATAGTCATATTATACCAACATATAGACGGCGAGGCTGTGCCTCCACTATTGACTATGTGTTTATACCTGCCTCACTGGAAGATTGTTTGTTAAGGGCTGAGGTCGTACGAACTTTTCAGGGCGATCATAACCCTATTGCTACAACACTAAAAGTGGCCCCCAGGCCACAATTTGTGAAAGAAAGTTGGGCTAGCAACTTAGTACCTTCCACTGACAATCTAAGACTGGCCTGGCGAGGCGTTGATGACAACGACCTATTTCCTAGAATGATAAAAGCTTTTCCAGGACTAATTGCTAGTTGTTTGTCACCAGTTGATCACAACACTGCGGTAATTGATGCCTTCGTTCAACTGTGTGGGGGCATTAAACAAATATTATCTAGACCACTAACTGAGTCTAACCGGGGTCCACGCTGGTTTGATAGTGCTTTCTCTAGAGCTAATAGAGATCTCCACGAGGCCCTTGTGATGAATCCTAGGGACTCGGTATTAGTAAAATCTTTGAGACACCAATACAAGTGCATCACGAAACAACGGAAAGAAGAGGTCCTAAAAGAGAGATGGGATAGCCTTGCGTGTGCTGCCAAACTTAACAACGGGAATGGTTTTTGGTTAGCTGTGAAGGAGATGAGAACTGCAGGCCACCCATTAACTTCTATAAGCTGTACAATTTCCAGCGAAGCATGGGTATCTAATTTTTCAAAGATCTATCAAGCCACACCTAGGAATGAGGAATCATATAACTATCAAAGACCCTCTAGGATTGAGATATCCATATCTGAAGTCGAGGAAGCCGTACACCAAATCTTGGGCAATAAAGCCCCTGGTCCCGACGGGCTACCGATAGATCTTATTAAACACAAACCTGTTTTTTGGGCACCTCTCTTATTGAATGTTTTTAATAATCTAACTGTTGCTCCAATTCCTTGCACATGGTCTACTAGTATTATTGTTCCTATTTTTAAAATGGGCGATCGTTTCAACCCTAGCTGCTATAGACAAATCTCCCTGATTGATAATACATTAAAAATCCTTGGGAGAATCCTGTTTAATAAGATTAGGTTCTGGGCCGAGGATGAACTTATTTTAAATTCTTGTCAGTTAGGTTTTAGAAGCAAAATAGGCACTGTAGAGCAGTGCCTAAACCTTAACTTAATTATTGGTAAATATACCGTAGCACGAAAATCCCCTATTTACTTAGCCTTCATGGACCTTACTTCAGCTTTTGATTTTGTTAACAGGTCACACCTTTGGTCTATTCTCTTAAAATATGGGTTGGACGAAGTTTTAGTTAATTTTTTAGCGTACCTACATAGGGACTTAAAGGCCCGGGTGCAGATTGGGAAAGGCGGTGAGGTCACACAGGATATCACTATTGGCAGAGGGGTCAGGCAAGGGTGCGCATTGGCCCCACTTTTATTCATTTTATATATTAATGATTTGCATGACTCCCTATCTAAGCTCACTAATGATGTTCCCATCATTAATGGTAATATCCTACCCGCCTTATTATATGCGGATGATGCGGTCCTGATGGGCCGCGCACCAAATGCTCTGTGCACTTTAATACAGGGTTTCGTTGATTTTATGGCAGTTTTAGATCTTCGTATACATTTTAACAAATCTTTTATAATGGTATTTGGCCCAAAAAAGCAATTTGTTAATTCAATCCCCATAGGCAACGAACGTTTACTAAGCACCCGCTCTTTTCCTTATCTAGGGCTGATATTTGCAGCCAATGGTTCCTGAACTACTCATGTGGCACACAGCAGGGGAAAATTCGCTAAATCAATTAATTCGGTATTGTCACTACCCCAACCGAAAAAAGTTGAGGTGGTACTACCTATTAACAAAATGTTTAAATTGCAGTGTATCCCTGTTGCAACCTATGGGGCGGAAGTTTGGGGCTTCACTGGTTGTAGTGGCATTCAGGGTGAGGAAAACAGATTCTGTAGGAAATTGCTGGGGGCCCCAATCTCCGCATCACAGTATATTTGCCATGGAGAGTTAAAATTGCCATATATTGAGGATTTTATCAGGGCGCGACCTAGTATATTTTGGCTTAAAATTTGGCAGAATCCAGCAGCAATACTTACAAGAATTATAATTTCCGACTGCCTGAAATGTGAAAAGGGCATAGACATACCGTGGCTTTCTGCCGTACGGGAAAGTCTAATCAGTGTAAACCTCGAACATATCTTCTTAAACCCAACTAATATGGACGGTGTAAGTAAAAAATCGCTTCAGGAGGTGTTATATGATAAGTATAGCAGGGCTAGACATGATGAAGAGCTCCTGACATCTTCAGTAGCAAGGGATATGTCCTCAGAAGATGTACGACTGCCGCCATCTTATCTGCCATCTAGTTACCTTCTGAAGAATATTATCCGTTGGGAAAAAAGGATTGTTGTTTCGACTAAGAGCGGGTACTATGAAATATATGCTCTGGTTCCCCCCAGGGTTTAACGCTAAGCTAGATCAAATGTTATGCCCATGTGATAACCTTAGTAAACAAACAATGCCACATTTTCTATTTTTCTGTAATTTCTGTCAAATGTATACAAAATTGTTTTTGATTCCTTTTTTTAAGGAAACCGCCATTATTGATCATAAAACAGCCTACACAGAAATTCTTAAATTAGAAGAGGATGCTTTGGTTTTCCGTGTAGGTTCCTTCTTGAAAGCGGCAGTCCGCTCACGCACCTTTATGAGTACTTAACGAAGGTCCATTTTTTTGGCGCGCACTGTATATGTTATTTCCCCTTTAGGATCACATGAAATCGAGGCATTCTGTAATGAACAAATGTAACCAACTGCACTTAATAGCTATATTGTAATGCCATTTTGTATTTATTGGACTTTTATAGGCACTCTTTTGTACGATGCTGTTATTATACCGATTTTATGTATTTTAATATTGATTTATTTTGACCTGTGCTTTTATGGATACATAAAGATTAATTGAATTGAATTGAATTGAATGGCATGCATTATAATGGCATCCAATGTAAAGGCAGTTGCGTTGTAACAGTTGTGTTGTAAAGGTAGGTTGTTCTGATGACTGCGTTGTAATGGATGTTTCCCGTAAGTTCCAGTGTGAACTTCGTTTTTACACATTTTCATGCCTCTCATTCACTGCTGACTATAAACCCTGATTGAAATTACTACCTGACTTTAGGGATTACTAAACTAGATTTAGGGTTTCTGCTTCTAGGTCCTGATGAATGCCACAGACCTTGCTGTGCTATAAGGGTGAGAAACATGTCGACCATTAACTCATTGTGTTGGCCTTTTGGTGCAATTATATCCTGTGAGTCCTTCCACCTTTTGCTTTTTAATCTTACAATGGGTTTAAGCGAATGAGAGTAAAATATTATGTGGGTTATTCATAAGTAATTTGAACTATACTAGTCAATCTAATACTCCATTCTCCTACCATCTTGCAAGTGCTTATGCTTCATTGGTTGGTCTAATCATTGACCCTATAAAACACAAAAAATAGCTCCAGATGAAGCTCTGGATATTGCACACGGCACCCAATGTGCAGAATGACCCGATGATGAATCATGGCTCAGTGGTGGGTGAAGGTCCATGCATCCTGATAAGGAAGATCCTAGGACCAAATGAGGTAAATCACCAGAGGCTCCACTTTAACCCTGAAAGTTACTGTGCATTGGAACATCACACTTTGTTGATTAAGACATATGTTCTGGAAGGAAGCGTGAGGGACTCAGAAAAAATCCTCACGTTTTAATTACATTTACAGACTAGTGGTTGCCCAACAACCACCAAATGAGTGCTCGTGGAGGGGTGGGTGTATCCACTACTTGTGTTTGAGAGAGCACTAAGGGATAGGGCAATAGAGGAAAGGACGAGGGAGGCAGGAAAACTGGGTCTTGAAGCAGTAAAGTTTAGTTAATAATCGGCAGAATTGCACAAAATTAACAAGAATTTACACTTAACAAAACCACAGTTTGTTTAAAAAAGCAGATTTAAAGCTGATACCCCTTCCCATTGCTATGACTCAGCTGATGCGTTAGTGTCGTGTAGTTCCTAGGACTCCCCCAGGACGTGCGCTTTTCGGATGACCTAAACTGTGGGCTTGGTGGCAGACAGACTCTGGAAACCCTCACAGGATGAGTCAGATGTTAGACCAGCTAGCTCTTCGGTGCCACTACCACTTCCTGTATTCTACAGTGGTGTATGTCGTTTCTGGAAACCAGTGAACATGACAACCCTGATTCCTCAGGTATCGTCGAAAACAATACAGTATCTTTTTGCTTAGTCACTCGTGCCTGCTGTTTCTCAGAGTACACATAAAATGACGATTGGAACGGTTTCAATAAGTATGTATTGGTCAAACCTCAGTCTAGTGTAAAACTTATTAGCTGCGACAATCAATAGGCAGGAGCAGACAAATGTTATCACTAGTACCAATATCGTAAATATCAGATACATTTCTACCATAATGCGAATAAAATGAATAAAAGTAGGTTATATAACACTAGCCTTAGCGTACTCCTACAATGCATATTCTAACTAAATGTACCTAGCCTAGATATGTAGGTGTTAGGATGTGTATGTAATGAAACCAAGAATCCCCCGGGGAAGTGCTAACTCCTCACCTGGTGGTTTAGAATAAAGGACCCCCTCTCTGCATCGAGGGTGACACCCTGCAAGGGATGTCAGGTCTCTGCACAACGAAGGATCAGCCTGCAGAAGGAATTCTCCTCTGTTTTGTAAGGGGGATTGAGGGTCTTTTATACTAAAGTGGTCACTCCAGGTTTTCCCCTAGAATCAATAAGTTTTGGAAACAGGCACTAATCCTTTGCTAATTCTTTCCTAAACAAAATACTCATGAATAGCTGGCTGTTGGCCATGGATGAAAAAAGAAATGGTGACCCTTTTACAGAATAAATCTGCTGTGCCTGATGACATGTTTATGTACGTCAGGTACAGAGATTAAGATAGGGAACCGAGAGCTTGGTGTTGGAGAGAAAGAAGTAAGCTACTATGTAAAAGGTCACCTATGTAGAACCATTATGTCGTGTGGATGGGACAAAATGTATTTAATTGGTATGTACATGATGGAACTATCCTAAGGGACATGACAAGTGGCATTTTGATTGTAGGGAGAGAAGTGCACAGCTATTGAGCAGACTCATGTAGGCAGCAGGTCCTGTGAGGAGGCAGGCAAAGTGGCCAGAGAGAACAGGTGTGAAAATAGTAAAAACAGAGGTCGCAAACAGGCAAAGCAGAGCAAACAGTGGAGCAGAGCCAGTAAGATATTGGGTGATATTGGGATATTGGGTGTGAGCAGTGGGGGTTAGGGCAGGGTGGATCACACAGTAGATGAGTGTAGAGGTATTGAAGAGAGAGCACACAGCACTGAGCTGAAGTCACAAAAGCAGTGCTTAATTTGAGCCGGTGGTTTCCGGTGCTGCCACTTTGTGGTTAACGCCAGCACCTGTGGCAGTCTGTCACAAGCTGGCATTGTTTGGCTGATTTAGAGTTGACCACAACATCAGTTAATTATTAATTCAATATACATTTAAAATGACTATTACCTGATATCCAAGTCCTTCTTAAAGCTTTGGGAGGCTGAAATTGTTTGAATTGCCACACTTGTAGGAGTGTGATGGTTATTAGTTGTCTTATTACTATCATTGCATTTCTGGGTCCAAACTGGGGTGGCGTAGTGGGCAAAAGAACAATGGATTTAACCCAGATCTTTTGACTGGGGGAGAATGTTTGCATTGTCAGCATTCCGTCCATCATTTGTTTGCTGTAACACTTTTCACCCTAAGTGGGATGGGTATGCCCAGATGTGGGTCCCTTGCTCACTGTGCCACTGGATTCATGCTAGCCTGGCTGAAGAAGGGTGATTTACCCTGAAACCGGTCCGAGGATGCTTGTTTCCGGTCCAGGAAAGACCTGGCCTGGCAGTTCGGTCTGGACTGTTCCCATGGGGCACAGGGTTAAGACTGATTTGCATATAGCTGGGTCTAAACTGGGGTGGCGTAGTGGGCAAAAGAACGATGGATTTAACCCAGATCTTTTGACTAGGGGAGAATGTTTGCATTGTCAGCATTCCGTCCATCATTTGTTTGCTGTAACACTTTTCACCCTAAGTGGGATGGGTATGCCCAGACGTGGGTCCCTTGCTCACTGTGCCACTGGATTCACGGTAGCCTGGCTGAAGAAGGGTGATATACCCTGAAACCGGTCCGAGGATGCTTGTTTCTGGTCCAGGGAAGACCTGGCCTGGCAGTTCGGTCTGGACTGTTCCCATGGGGCACAGGGTTAAGACTGATTTGCATATAGCTGGGTCCAAACTGGGGTGGCGTAGTGGGCAAAAGAACAATGGATTTAACCCAGATCTTTTGACTGGGGGAGAATGTTTGCATTGTCAACATTCCGTCCATCATTTGTTTGCTGTAACGCTTTTCACCCTAAGTGGGATGGGTATGCCCAGACGTGGGGCCCTTGCTCACTGTGCCACTGGATTCAAGCTAGCCTAGCTGAAGAAGGGTGATATACCCTGAAACTGGTCCGAGGATGCTTGTTTCCGGTCCAGGGAGGACCTGGCCTGGCAGTTCGTTTTGGACTGTTCCCATGGGGCACAGGGTTAAGACTGATTTGCATATGGCTGGGTCCAAACTGGGGTGGCGTAGTGGACAAAAGAACAATGGATTTAACTCAGATATTTTGACTAGGGGAGAATGTTTGCATTGTCAGCATTCCGTCCATCATTTGTTTGCTGTATTACTATCATTGCAGCATGGCAGGGGCAATGTGTGATGCAAGCTGCAGTGGCCTCCTGATGAGAGCCCTGGCACTTACTTTTTTTTTTACAAATTAAGCACTGCTGCACAGAGGAAAAGTAGAGCAAAGAAAGGAGAGTAGAGTCAGTAAATGGTGTGGGAGTAAGGGGGTTGCGGGATTACACAGTGGTGAGTGAAAAGGGAGAGGAGAAAGCACAGATGATAGAGTGGAACACATAAAAACGAAAGGCTGCAAAGAGGGAATGGAAGAGGCTCTTACAGACTTCAGCAACAAAAGCTGTCTTTCTTTGAACAACAAGAGAGTACAGTGCTAGCAGGATCAGAATGCAAATGGACCACTAAGTTGTTCAAGAAATCACAGAGTGACATCTTTTACACTATGCTATATTTGCACACAGTCAGACCTGTGTAAAGGCCAGATAAAGCGAAGGAGCGGGAGGTTTCCTCTTACCTACAGGTGTCTCTGAAGGGTTTGCAGCTGAACTGGTGTGAGTAAGTTGCTGGAAGTAATTGATAGGGTGTGGGGAAGGGTCGCAGATTATTATCTTTGCGTACGTACAAAATTACGTGGGTTCTTAATTTTTGCTACTATTTACCATTCCGAGTTGGATTGATAAAAGGTTAAAAAGTGTTTTTTTAAGCTGGTGGGGGTAAGCAACTGGGGAGAGTGGATTAAGCGAATGAGAGTAAAATATTATGTGGGTTATTCATAAGTAATTTGAACTATACTAGTCAATCTAATACTCCATTCTCCTACCATCTTGCAAGTGCTTATGCTTCATTGGTGGGTCTAATCATTGACCCTATAAAACACAAAAAATAGCTCCAGATGAAGCTCTGGATATTGCACACGGCACCCAATGTGCAGAATGACCCGATGATGAATCATGGCTCAGTGGTGGGTGAAGGTCCATGCATCCTGATAAGGAAGATCCTAGGACCAAATGAGGTAAATCACCAGAGGCTCCACTTTAACCCTGAAAGTTACTGTGCATTGGAACATCACACTTTGTTGATTAAGACATATGTTCTGGAAGGAAGCGTGAGGGACTCAGAAAAAATCCTCACGTTTTAATTACATTTACAGATTAGTGGTTGCCCAACAACCACCAAATGAGTGCTCGTGGAGGGGTGGGTGTATCCACTACTTGTGTTTGAGAGAGCACTAAGGGATAGGGCAATATAGGAAAGGAGGAGGGAGGCAGGAAAACTGGGTCTTGAAGCAGTAAAGTTTAGTTAATAATCGGCAGAATTGCACAAAATTACCAAGAATTTACACTTAACAAAACCACAGTTTGTTTAAAAAAGCAGATTTAAAGCTGATACCCCTTCCCATTGCTATGACTCAGCGGATGCATTAGTGTCGTGTAGTTCCTAGGACTCCCCCAGGACGTGCGCTTTTCGGATGACCTAAACTGTGGGCTTGGTGGCAGACAGACTCTGGAAACCCTCACAGGATGAGTCAGATGTTAGACCAGCTAGCTCTTCGGTGCCACTACCACTTCCTGTATTCTACAGTGGTGTATGTCGTTTCTGGCAACCAGTGAACATGACAACCCTGATTCCTCAGGTATCGTCGAAAACAATACAGTATCTTTTTGCTTAGTCACTCGTGCCTGCTGTTTCTCAGAGTACACATAAAATGACGATTGGAACGGTTTCAATAAGTATGTATTGGTCAAGCCTCAGTCTAGTGTAAAACTTATTAGCTGCGACAATCAATAGGCAGGAGCAGACAAATGTTATCACTAGTACCAATATCGTAAATATCAGATACATTTCTACCATAATGCGAATAAAATGAATAAAAGTAGGTTATATAACACTAGCCTTAGCGTACTCCTACAATGCATATTCTAACTAAATGTACCTAGCCTAGATATGTAGGTGTTAGGATGTGTATGTAATGAAACCAAGAATCCCCCGGGGAAGTGCTAACTCCTCACCTGGTGGTTTAGAATGAAGGACCCCCTCTCTGCATCGAGGGTGACACCCTGCAAGGGATGTCAGGTCTCTGCACGACGAAGGATCAGCCTGCAGAAGGAATTCTCCTCTGTTTTGTAAGGGGGATTGAGGGTCTTTTATACTAAAGTGGTCACTCCAGGTTTTCCCCTAGAATCAATAAATTTTGGAAACAGGCAGTAATCCTTTGCTAATTCTTTCCTAAACAAAATACTCATGAATAGCTGGCTGTTGGCCATGGATGAAAAAAGAAATGGTGACCCTTATACAGAATAAATCTGCTGTGCCTGATGACATGTTTATGTACGTCAGGTACAGAGATTAAGATAGGGAACCAAGAGCTTGGTGTTGGAGAGAAAGAAGTAAGCTACTATGTAAAAGGTCACCTATGTAGAACCATTATGTCGTGTGGATGGGACAAAATGTATTTAATTGGTATGTACATGATGGAACTATCCTAAGGGACATGACAAGTGGCATTTTGATTGTAGGGAGAGAAGTGCACAGCTATTGAGCAGACTCATGTAGGCAGCAGGCAAAGTGGCCAGAGAGAACAGGTGTGAAAATAGTAAAAACAGAGGTCGCAAACAGGCAAAGCAGAGCAAAAAGTGGAGCAGAGCCAGTAAGATATTGGGTGATATTGGGATATTGGGTGTAAGCAGTGGGGGTTAGGGCAGGGTGGATCACACAGTAGATGAGTGTAGAGGTATTGAAGAGAGAGCACACAGCACTGAGCTGAAGTCACAAAAGCAGTGCTTAATTTGAGCCGGTGGTTTCCGGTGCTGCCACTTTGTGGTTAACACCAGCACCTGTGGCAGTCTGTCACAAGCTGGCATTGTTTGGCTGATTTAGAGTTGACCGCAACATCAGTTAATTATTAATTCAATATACATTTAAAATGACTATTACCTGCTATCCAAGTCCTTCCTAAAGCTTTGGGAGGCTGAAATTGTTTGAATTGCCACACTTGTAGGAGTGTGATGGTTATTAGTTGTGTTATTACTATCATTGCATTTCTGGGTCCAAACTGGGGTGGCGTAGTGGGCAAAAGAACGATGGATTTAACCCAGATCTTTTGACTGGGGGAGAATGTTTGCATTGTCAGCATTCCGTCCATCATTTGTTTGCTGTAACACTTTTCACCCTAAGTGGGATGGGTATGCCCAGCTGTGGGTCCCTTGCTCACTGTGCCACTGGATTCATGCTAGCCTGGCTAAAGAAGGGTGATATACCCTGAAACCGGTCCGAGGATGCTTGTTTCCGGTCCAGGAAAGACCTGGCCTGGCAGTTCTGTCTGGACTGTTCCCATGGGGCACAGGGTTAAGACTGATTTGCATATAGCTGGGTCTAAACTGGGGTGGCGTAGTGGGCAAAAGAACGATGGATTTAACCCAGATCTTTTGACTGGGGGAGAATGTTTGCATTGTCAGCATTCCGTCCATAATTTGTTTGCTGTAACACTTTTCACCCTAAGTGGGATGGGTATGCCCAGAAGTGGGTCCCTTGCTCACTGTGCCACTGGATTCACGCTAGCCTGGCTGAAGAAGGGTGATATACCCTGAAACCGGTCCGAGGATGCTTGTTTCCGGTCCAGGGAAGACCTGGCCTGGCAGTTCGGTCTGGACTGTTCCCATGGGGCACAGGGTTAAGACTGATTTGCATATAGCTGGGTCCAAACTGGGGTGGCGTAGTGGGCAAAAGAACAATGGATTTAACCCAGATCTTTTGACTGGGGGAGAATGTTTGCATTGTCAACATTCCGTCCATCATTTGTTTGCTGTAACGCTTTTCACCCTAAGTGGGATGGGTATGCCCAGACGTGGGTCCCTTGCTCACTGTGCCACTGGATTCAAGCTAGCCTAGCTGAAGAAGGGTGATATACCCTGAAACTGGTCCGAGGATGCTTGTTTCCGGTCCAGGGAGGACCTGGCCTGGCAGTTCGGTTTGGACTGTTCCCATGGGGCACAGGGTTAAGACTGATTTGCATATGGCTGGGTCCAAACTGGGGTGGCGTAGTGGACAAAAGAACGATGGATTTAACTCAGATCTTTTGACTAGGGGAGAATGTTTGCATTGTCAGCATTCCGTCCATCATTTGTTTGCTGTATTACTATCATTGCAGCATGGCAGGGGCAATGTGTGATGCAAGCTGCAGTGGCCTCCTGATGAGAGCCCTGGCACTTACTTTTTTTTTTACAAATTAAGCACTGCTGCACAGAGGAAAAGAAGAGCAAAGAAAGGAGAGTAGAGTCAGTAAATGGTGTGGGAGTAAGGGGGTTGCGGGATTACACAGTGGTGAGTGAAAAGGGAGAGGAGAAAGCACAGATGATAGAGTGGAACACATAAAAACGAAAGGCTGCAAAGAGGGAATGGAAGAGGCTCTTACAGACTTCTGCAACAAAAGCTGTCTTTCTTTGAACAACAAGAGAGTACAGTGCTAGCAGGATCAGAATGCAAATGGACCACTAAGTTGCTCAAGAAATCACAGAGTGACATCTTTTACACTATGCTATATTTGCACACAGTCAGACCTGTGTAAAGGCCAGATAAAGCGAAGGAGCGGGAGGTTTCCTCTTACCTACAGGTGTCTCTGAAGGGTTTGCAGCTGAACTGGTGTAAGTTGCTGGAAGTAATTGATAGGGTGTGGGGAAGGGTCGCATATTATTATCTTTGCGTACGTACAAAATTACGTGGGTTCTTAATTTTTGCTACTATTTAACATTCCGAGTTGGATTGATAAATTAAAAGGTTAAAAAGTGTTTTTTAAGCTGGTGGGGGTAAGCAACTGGGGAGAGTGGAAGACATAATGGGGGTGTGGGTGTGGGGCAGAAACACTGGGGCAGGTGGGCCAGCAACAAAGAGGGTGCAGGTGGGGCCCGGAGAAAAGCAAACAGGCAAGAGAAAGAGCAATGTGGAGCACCCTGGAAAAAAGCAAACAGACAAGAGAGGCATGCACCGTGGAGCTGGGGGGGACAAGCACATGAGGGCTGGAACATCACAGAAGGGGTGTGGAAAAAGCACAAGGGTGAGAGAGAGCGAAATACAGAGCAGGAGGGAGGAGAGAAGCTCCGGATGGAAACAGCTGAAAAACACATTCTCTCTTATGGAGTGCTTAAGACAAAAGTAAAAGTAGTTCCGACAAACTGAGCAGTGGAAGGACATAAGTAAGTTGGGTAAGCTCCAGGGGAGGGACAAACACAAGATGGGCAAGGCAAGACATATAATAATTAGCAGGTAATTAATAACAGTGACAGTAAAGCCGTCCAATGGTAAGCAGTGAACGGTTGCAAGCATCTTTATGTTCCGAGTAAGCACACAATATACCTTTTGCAACCAGACACCTCCGCTATCTTGTCGGTTGCACCTAAAAATCGGGACATTACTCCTGCTGTATAACATCCAATAATTATATTTACACAATATCTAGTCAATGATGTATAAGCAGTTGAAGAGTGCAGATGTTGCAGAGCTTTGTGATATTGTGACCAACTATATATAAATCACACAGATATGTTAAAGATCAGCTGAGCTGGAACTTAATGGCATGAGAGCCCGTCAATTTATTCCATTTGGTTAAGTGAGTTACTTCAAAATGCAATATGTTGGCCTGATCCACAAAGGTAAACTGACAGGTTTATGTAAGTTTACTCTTTTTCAGTATTCAAACAACTGCAATTCAGTAACTTAAGTAATGCAGAGTCTGCGTAGTTGGGTCCGGGAACCCCGCACATAAAAAGATAGGACATACTTCTATTTTTATGTGCGGAGTTCTGCGCCTCGTCTGCGGACTCTCTGCAGTCATAAAGTTACTGTTAAATAGCAGTTGTTTGGTCCATACATGTCAGCATTTCCATCGGTTAAGGCATGCGCAATGGCTCTCACCGGTGCAAAATTAGCACTTTCTAGTTAATACACATGAGCAAAGTCAAGTAAGCCACAGAATAGCAAAGAGGGCGATTACCTCTATGAATGTGATATCAATATCATACCAAGGGGCATATCATCAAGCCCCGGAGATAAAATTATTGCCGCTTTAGCGTCCGTTTTCGGACGGAAAGCGGCGATAATTTTATCGCCTAATCAGCAACGTCACGCTATCGCGTGAATCCTTGCATTATCGCCCTTTCCCCCAATGCCCATCTTTGCATCTCTAATGAGATGCAAAGTGGACGTTCCTGCCCTGACATAACTGGAGAAATGTCGCTAAGCGACATTTCTCCAATTATCAATGGGCACGCTAACCTGCAGAGCGACAAGCAAAGTAGCGATAACCTCTGTAATCGCTATTTTCCTTATGCCTGCTTCAAAACTGACTTAGCCATGATATCCAATGTAAGGTGAATATCATGGCTAAGTATGTCTTTCCCTATCAGCAAGCTTTCGCCAAACCTTGTGTGATTATTGCTGTATTTCCAGCGATAATCGCACAATTGGCAGCTTGCGCTCTGAATTTTATCGCTTTGGAGATAAGCGTTGCTGATAGCACGCTATCTCCGCGATAAAATTCAGAGTTGGCGGCGATAATTATCCTTGCGCTAAGAGCGTTGAGCGATAATTATCGCATGGCCTTGATGATATGCCCCTATGTACCTGCGTGTGGAAGGAATCCACACAGAAGGAATAGTCTATGAGGAACGCTTGAACAGCGAGCACTTGAACTCATCTAATGTTTTAAGTGCTGGTCAAAAGAATATGCAAATACAATTGTTCGATGTGGAAATAGCTAGAATTTTGTTACTGTTTTTTTCTTGTGACTAGGAAAATACATTCTATCTTCAATTATGTTGTTGTTACTAATTGCACTAGCATAGATATAAAATGTGCGAGTTCATAGGCATATTTTTTTTTTTTTTACAAGTGAACACCAAGAGCCATTGTGCATGAGTTTCTTGTTGAATAAGAAACATAATTAGATGAGAGCTAAGTATGTTGTAAAGGTAGTGGACAATTGGTGAGCCGAAAACAGGGCAGACTCAAATACCGAACTATGGGCTACATGTACAAAGCATTTTTGCAGTTGGAAATGGACGAATGTGGTTTCACATATGTGCGTAATACAAATTGCGATTCAGTAACACATCACCAAATCGCAATTTGTGTTTGCAACTTGGTATTTGGATGGGGTGTTTTTAGGGCGTCCCTTTTCAAATACCGAATCTGAATGGGATGTATGAATGTTTAGTGACTGATTTACAGTTGCAAAACATTAATATTTAAATCAAGCGCTGCATTAAAAAAAAAGATTGCTTTATTCAAAAGCAATCATAGACAAGATGGTCTGCTGACCTCAGTAGGCCACAATCCCTGTGATGGCTGCGGTTCCTAATGGGTCGCAAAACCTACCTCATTATTTTGCATGAGATGGGTCTATTTGCGACCCACTAGGAAAATTAATTTCTCCTTGTGTAATGTAACTGGTGTGCTCATGCAAAGCACTCCAATACCTTCGGGTCGAGTTCTCGCTATAGAAAACTGCAAATAAAAAAGAATTGGGCTTTGGTACGGGAGCAGCCAGGAGCCAAAAAGACTCTGAGTAGTGTGGTGTATGTGGTGTGATTGGATGTGGGGGAGGGCCATCAGCAGGGAATCGAAAGAGGCCTTTTATTCCTGATTGTACTCTAGGTTTCAATTCACACCCCTTCTAGTCTACAATTTACCTTTTTCATTGGTATGAATTTCCTGCTGAAACATGTTGTTATGGCGCAGGTACGTCTAAGACACATCTACCTGTAAATTACTAGTTAATAAGCAATAAAAGCCTGAAAGAATTTAGCCTTGCACAAAGGGTGTGCTGAGAAGCACATACCAAACACCAATTGGTATTAACACCTGTGAAGCGAAGCAAAACTTTTTAGCACATGCCCTGGAGAGCAATCTTACACAATGTCTCAAAGCACATTCTTCTGAATTCATTTCAACTGTAAACAATTTGTGCTTTTCAGTCCACTTCTTCAATAATTTAGTTAACAGTTCAACCTAATGGGCCACCTGCTGCTGCAAAGAAGCATTCCTAACACTGCTGTCCTATTGGTCTCTGCTTATAATGACGCATCACCGTTGGACCAGTCCATTTGTCAGACTTTCACACGATGCCTATGATCAAGAACAGAACTCTTTTTTTCAATTCATACTCCTGATTTACAAGAAAGCAAGTCATAGTTTTAAAATTGTTAGCGTTTTTTGAAGTGCTTCCTCGGAAGCACCCCTTCCGATCAAGAACATGGACTGTCCGCCCAAAACGGGCCTCAGTTGATTTTCTCAAGTAGAGTCAAGTGGGCCAAAGGTAAATGCAACATCGAATACAGATACTGGAGAAATAAACTCTGTGTAACATGGAAACATGTAGAGGCGATTGACAACCATTTCAAGTAAGGACAGGGGGTGGGGGCAGAATCTGCAGGAAGTAGAACCCGCGTTAATAAGTTGTTTTCTTCTCTGGTGGAATTGTTTGGGAAACCCCCATTTATGCAAAATTCGTCTAGGCTACGATAGGTGAACTCCAGTTATTTTTCCGTGTTGCTTATATTTCCTCTTGCATGGGTTGACTTGAAACTTAGTTAATGGTATTACTGATTGTTTGATGCCCAGGGAGTCTTTTAAATCCTGCTTGTGTCATGCTGGGCTATTCTTCTCCATGGTATCACTCCATTAAGGTACCAAGACCTGAGCCTCTTTACAAGCAGACACTTTCCATCATTCGATTGTAATAAAACTGAACTCAGGCATCCTGCTACTCTCTGGGCCAGAGGGACAGAGGAAGGGGTGGGGGGAGGCAGCAAGCTCAATAGTGGTCACCCAGAAATCAACACACTCCTACTTCAAGCACTGGCAACCACAGTGCCAAGAAGGACAGCGTAGGTGCACAATGGCAAAGAGGGGCTGAGTGCTGGAGATTGGGTCAAATGCAGAGTAACTGTATTAGATTGCTAATTTAGGTTTACCTGCTGATACTGGGAACCAGCCACTGATGGTGCCCAACTTTGCATTATCATTTTCCAGTACACTTTGTGCATGTGTAGATACTTTACGGTAGATTTTCAAACATTTCACACTGGGTTAGGTAACAAAAGGGACGCAAACCAGCACAAAGTATTTTCTACCAGTTTACTTTCCAGCGCAAAGCTTGATTTGCATTGGAAAGTACCCTACAAATAAAGCACAGCCGTGCCAAACATTGCTTTGCGTTACTTAGCGCCAAGGGGGCGTTGCAAGAGTGGTACATGGGAGCTTGAGGAGAAATGTTTTCAGTTCTCCTTTCTTTTCCTACTTTGCATGCGTGTTGCACTGTGCAGCACATACACAAAGTGGTAAAAGTCTTTGAACTTGTCTATGTATAGTATTTTTATAAAGGAAGGGTATCCTTTCTCTTCAAAACCTATGCTAGACTCAGGCACGCACCTTAGCGCTATGGCAGTAAGGTGTCAGTGCTGATGCTAGGGAGAGGGGAGGAGAGTGCCATTTCTCAGTAGATATTGCGCTCTCCTGCTTTCTCCCTGTCTCACAACGCAGCACAGCCTCTTTGGGGACTGTGCTCATTGCATGCATTTTAAAACAAATCCTTTTGCTTGCATGGAGACATCAGAAGTTGTTTGTTGGGGAAAAATGGGACTATGAGCCTTGGGACACATCTTTGTGGTGTCATTCCATGCTTCTCTCTTCTACATGAGGTCCTCTTAATAGATAAAATGTAGCCAAATATTAAGGTCCTGAAGTGTGATTACTGGGTAATACTGTCCATTTACCACGGCTAGAGTGAGCCCTGGCTACTTGCTATGGCCACTTTGAGAGACAAGTTTACAAAATGATTAACTCTGGTATCCCAGTGGATTGAAAGACCCCTACTCCCTGGGAAGGATCTATGACGTTACAACGCACACTTTTACAACGCATGCACTTACAACGCATTTTTTACAACGCAAAATCCATTACAACGCACTACACTTACAACGCATGACACTACAACGCATTTTTAAAAACTACCTTTACAACGCATACCATTACAACGCATAATATAAAATTGCATTTAAGGTAAGTATTAGATAGTAAAGGGGTAAAAATTACTATTCTAACTCCAGGGGGTGCAACAGTAGGGTAAGTGTTGGATAGTATAGGGGTAAAAATTACTATTCTAACTCCAGGGGGTGCAACAGTAGGGTAAGTGTTGGATAGTATAGGGGTAAAAATTACTATTCTAACTCCAGGGGGTGCAACAGTAGGGTAAGTGTTGGATAGTATAGGGGTAACAATTACTATTCTAACTCCAGGGGGTGCAACAGTAGGGTAAGTGTTGGATAGTATAGGGGTAAAAATTACTATTCTAACTCCAGGGGGTGCAACAGTAGGGTAAGTGTTGGATAGTATAGGGGTAAAAATTACTATTCTAACTCCAGGGGGTGCAACAGTAGGGTAAGTGTTGGATAGTATAGGGGTAAAAATTACTATTCTAACTCCAGGGGGTGCAACAGTAGGGTAAGTGTTGGATAGTATAGGGGTAAAAATTACTATTCTAACTCCGGGGGGTGCAACAGTAGGGTAAGTGTTGGATAGTATAGGGGTAAAAATTACTATTCTATCTCCAGGGGGTGCAACAGTAGGGTAAGTGTTGGATAGTATAGGGGTAAAAATTACTATTCTATCTCCAGGGGGTGCAACAGTAGGGTAAGTGTTGGATAGTATAGGGGTAAAAATTACTATTCTATCTCCAGGGGGTGCAACAGTAGGGTAAGTGTTGGATAGTGTAGTGTAATATTATGCGTTGTAATGGTAGGCGTTGTAATGGAATGCGTTGTACAGGTAGTTTTTAAAAATGCGTTGTAGTGTCATGCGTTGTAAGTGTAGTGCGTTGTAATGGATTTTGCGTTGTAAAAAATGCGTTGTAAGTGTAGTGCGTTGTAAAAGTTGCGTTGTAAAGGTTGTTCCCCCCTGGGAAACCTGTGGGAAATACCAGTACTGCCAAGTAATCATCCTACTGCCACATGAGCCACAGGTATGGTCATGCACTCCTTTTCCCAATGTATAGAAATATTGGGAGAGCTTAGAAGCAGGCTCAATTCAGGTACAGAATGCTATAAAATAAACCCTCACGGGAACTCTCACAAGGTGGGAAAGTCACAGAGGTGGACCGACACCAGAATTGGATGTGTCCAGTGAGTATGTTTTAGGCTGTAATCTCAGTTTTGCCAATTCACTGGTAATAAATACTGTGGGCCTCGTTTACAATACAATGTTGCAGCGTGGTGTAGCAAGCAACTTTGAAGCCCCGCTCTGCGTCAATCTAAAAATGCAGGAATGCGCCATATTTACAAGAATACGGTGCATTCCTGAACTGACCCCTGCGCCGGTGCTAAAAAACCAGACAAGCACCAAAGCAGAAAACCTTGTGTCATGTTGCAAGGGTACCTGCTCTGTGGGGATGATTGATTTTGTGCAGAAAGCGACACCTTGCTGCACAAATTCAATCAATAGAGGCAGAGTGCAGCACACTTAAAAAGAGGAAAAAACAAGGAGAAATAAGGATACTTCTCCTCGTTGTGTTTCCCTAATGCCACCCCTGGTGTGGCATTAGAATCTGATGAATTCACAGGTTTGTGATTCCTTTTACATCTGGGAATGCTTCAGATTCCATGGGTGTTGCATGGGATCACCAAGAGTAACACCCATAGAATGCTCCTTCCACGCAGTGTTCTGCGTGAAAGGGGCACATATTTACAAGGCCAAAGTGCGTGGCCTTGTAAACATGCTGCGGCACATTGCACCACCGAAGAGTAAAAAAAGTGACGCCCCGGAGGCGCAAAAGTCCCACTAGGGCCTTGTAAATAAGGCCCTGTATTTTGAAGATGAGCAGTGCCCACATCAGGATCAGAATGGCCACCAATCCAGTTGCCATCAAGTCGGCTAGTTAGAAACTGGGGAACCAGGAGACATGATTTTTAGTTCGAGCCCTTTCAGCCAAAGTGTGTGCTCTTGTGCAAACACCTTTTAAACTTATACCTCTACTCCTTTTTTGGCAAGATTGAGAGTATTGCGACTCAATCTATAGGTTGCTTTCAAGTTTCCTTGGGAGGTTGACAGTATCAAGCCTCCTGGCATATTCACCAGTATCCATTATGCTGGAACATGTTTAGCCTTTTGAGCAGGGAGTAGTGTTGCAGACTTGGTGCGACTATTTTAACCCCTTCCACGCAGGGGTAATTCCCCCGCGGTGCGGGGGGAGGGGGGCAGTGGCAGTGGCGCTGTGCTCGTGACGAGCCCAGCTCGTCATGAGGCACAGTGGAGCTGTGCTCATGACGAGCTGAGCTTGTCACGACCCCGCCCACTGATTGATTCTCCCGCACAGGCGGGGAATCAACCACACGTGGGTGGGCCGCGACGGTTATGGCGAGCCCAGCTCGTCATGAGCACAGCTCCACTGTGCCTCATGACGAGCTGGGCTCGTCATGATCACCGAAGCGGTTAACAAACTGTTTTATCCGGGGCAAGTCATACTCTGTTCCATAGCAGCAGCCACCACCAGGCCCCCCTGCTCTTACCTGCACGGGCCGCGGCTGTATAGCAGGATAAAACGTGAGCACTTTGAAACAGGCTTAATAAGAGAAATAAACACCAAAGGCATATTCCAATACAGGATGGTTTTCCTTCTCACACGCAGGGCCACGTAACTGCTGGTGTCCACATTCCATATAGGCATCTCCAATAGCAAATCTGCTCTGAAGCTGCTTTGTGCATGATTCCTTCTGTGCTGAAGCCCCTCCCTCTCAGCCACCAGTAGGCACCTGCCTTATAGCTCATATAGGAATGGAAGAATGAAACACATGCACCCTACACACCTCTAAAGGCGTGCCTCCTGGCAGGTCCAATCCTCCCCTCTTACATGACCTGTGAGTGGCAAATACCAGCACCGTTGGCGACTGGAAGCCACTCTGTGGGCAGTCGGGCATCCCACTCCAAACCTGCAGAAAAATGGAGGGTTGGCCATCCTAGAGGCACCTAAGTCCTACTCCTGACTTCGGCGATCCGCCAGTCAATTGTGTGTTTGTTTTCAAGTCACTCCATTTTCTCCTATCTGAAATTGTCAATGCAAGGAAATATATCACAGTGTGGAGTGAACGTGCAATGTGTATTCGTTCAACTGAATTGCACCCACACACCATTTTATGCTCAAAGCACCTGGTGTTTGAGATGCTCCTGCTACGATAAAAATGTTTTTGTTAAACAATCTCCTTTTACTTTGAGCAATGCATGTTATGTGTCAAATACCTATCTGTTCTCCATTTATGGAAAAACAGAAACTGATTTCTAAGTGCTGCTGCTGAGTCCCACACTTCAACTGTTAGATACCTCACCATGCATAAACATGATGACTTAGGGGCCTTTACGAAAGGGCAAGGTGGTCACACCATATCAGCCATCCTGACTGCCCTTTAGTCGCGTCTTAACGAAATACACGAGCTGCAGTGAAGTGGCGGACATTTGTTTTCTCGGTACAGTACTGGTTTACTGTCAGTACTAGGTGTATATGAATTGCCTCAGCTTAGCTCTTTACGAAATTTTTCGAATTTGGCACGTCATTTACATACTAACGATTGAAAAAATGAAACAAATGAGGAATAAGGACAGGGGATTTAGTTTCAATTTTCATTCAATCGGGAGTCTTGAGTGCATTGTGGTGTTACATGCTCCGAGGCAGGGCTGGCTTTAGCCCTTGGGGCACCCAGTGCGACTAGGTTTGTTGACGCCCCCCGATGACCTCCTTCTCCATGAATTCCCTCACTACCACCCTTTAACAGTGACCCCCTGGGAACCAAAACCGGCCCTGAAAAAGGGCTCGGCCGCCCCCCCCACCCCGGGTTTGGAGGTTTGGCCGAGCTCTTTGCCAGGGCCGGTTTCGGCCGATTTTGTTACAAGACTGCTTTTGCAGCTATATAAACGGCCCTGTAACAAAAATGGCCCCCAGGGGCCCAAAATCGCCCCCACCCGTGCGGCGCACTGGGGGATTGCCCAGTGCCCGCTACGGCCAGTCTGGCCTTGCCCCAGGCCCGGCTCCAGGAATTTTTATTAGGGTGGGCCAAGGGTGCATTTTGGGTGGGCCACTGCGGGCCCAATCTGTCGCTTCTTGTGGTAGCCTACAAGACCAAGATTACATCATACTTGCAAACAGTCCCCATGATACAGTGAATAGATTCTGTGTGCATACAGAGCATGTCGAGAGTTATTTGACAGTAAGAGCAATGACTGGACCTAAGGGCAAACCCTCAAATTCCAACAGGCTAGGCTTCAACACAGGTACTTCCAGGTCTGATTATCCACTATTCTACCATCCCTCTCCTGTGCACCTTATCTCACAGCTGACTTTAGGCCCCAGCACTATATCAGCCACCATTCAGCTCCACTTTCATTATTCCAGTAAAAAACATTGATAATATCACTTTCAATTTTAAAACATTTAATAAAGCAGTAAATATAATTAGCACACACTTTAAAATATATTCCACAATTGCCCTAATTACCTGACTGCTAATTCTATAAAAACAGAAAGGCCATGACAGGGCCAGCTTCAGCGCTAGTGTGAAAGTCATTTTTGGCACCCCCACCGATGAGCTCTTTCTCCGCAGATACAATTACTACCACCTTCCACCAGTGCCCCTCATCTCTCCGTAGCCCGCCCATGACCTCCTCCTTGGATTCCCTTACTGCCACCCTCCAACAGTGCCCCTCATCTCTCCATAGCCCCCCCCATGACCTACTCCTTGGATTCCCTCACTGCCAGCCTCCACCAGTGCCCTCTATCCCTCCATAGCCCCTCCACCCCATGACCACCTCCTCGGATTCCCTCATTGCCACCCTCCACCAGTGCCCCTCATCGCTCCATAGCCCCTCCCCCATGACCACCTTCTCAGATTCCCTCATTGCACCCTCCACAAGTGTCCTCATCTCTCCTTAGCCCTTTTCTCATATGCATTTCATTTGTTTTATAGCGCTACTCATATCAGTGTAGGGTGTCACATTATTTTACATCACGTACATATTATACTGAGACAATCAATCATACAAGTATGTAAATCAGTCTTTAAGGAATGTCACATAAGCCAATGAGGATTACAAGGTGTAGGAATCACGTCATCCATAATGGTGGGCAGTATATTTTAAGAGGGTTTGGGCGGGGGAAGCACAAACTCAGGATTTAAAGCATACCCCAGTGGTTGGGGGTTGGCTTTACTAATAAAATGTTATATCTGCCCAAACTCTTTTTAGCAAAATTAAAATAATGAAAGATTGGGGAAGTTCACAATACAAAGTGAAGTTCTAACTATACCATTCATGTTTGAATGCAGCTCTTTGATGACAGTTCATTGGTCACTGTCCTATGTTAGGATTGTAACTTCTGAACTGCAAGTAATGCAAGAATCTCTGTGACAAAGGCAGTAACCCACGGAGCTATCCACATAAAATACAGTTTATCTGCATTTCAAAACTACCAACAAAGGATTACTATCCAGCAGGATCAATAATCACCAGTTATCTGGGCATTTTTATTGTTGTCTTGCATCCCTGATAAAAACGATTCATATGAAGCATACCAAAGTATGGGGCATATTATCAAGGACGGCGGTAAAAATTATCGCCGGTTTAGCGGCAGAAAAGTGCCGCTAAAGCGGCGATAATGGGCTTGATAATATGCCCTTGAGAATTCCCATGTTCTGGTCTGAACATGGGCTTCTATTGGAATTCTCCAGGGCATATTATCAAGCCCATTATCGCCACTTTAGCGGCACTTTTCTGCCGCTAAACCGGCGATAGTTTTAACGCCGTCCTTGATAATTTGCCCCTATGTGCCTTGCTGGGCTTGTGCAGATTTTAAAAATAAGACCAAATAGTAACACATTCTCTTACCTACTTTGATAGTCAAACTTTGTGTCACAGCCTGATCTGATAAGCAGCTGCAGGGGTCAAGAAAGGTGAAACGAAATAAACAAACTTCTTTTCTCCAGTGTTGAAATAGAAAAGGAAATATCCAGCAGCAGGACAGTAGGCAAAAGTTACTCTGTGCCAAATAAATACATTTTCCCCTTGCCATGCCCCTATTGTACCTGCAGGACATAGCCCATCTTTCTAAAAGGAGTTACGCGATTGGGTCTGGGCTTTTTCTCACAGCCATCCCCAATCACGTAACTCCCAGAACAGGAAGAAAAACAACATTTGGAGGAACGTTTTAAATTATACTGCCCGTTTTATATTGGCCTTCATGTCCTCACTGCT
Organism: Triturus cristatus; assembly: GCF_964204655.1. Taxonomy (NCBI): domain Eukaryota; kingdom Metazoa; phylum Chordata; class Amphibia; order Caudata; family Salamandridae; genus Triturus; species Triturus cristatus. The sequence continues at coordinate 984,378,105 of NC_140583.1, forward strand.
AGGGCGAAGGGAGGCTCATGTTTGGGTGTGCCTGGCCCATCTGGCCCACCCTCTAGAACCGGGCCTACCTGGCCCCCATATCCGCTCTCTCTCACATATTTTTCGTTTTATAGCATCACTCACATCAGTGTCAGGTGTCAGAGAACTTTACATCACACGCTCTACACAGAGACAATCAATCACATGTGTAAATCAATGTACAGGAAATGTTACATAAGTTGGAGGACTACAAGGTATAGGTGTCAAATCTCATCCATACTGATAGGCACTATAGTTTAAGAGTGCATGATCTGGAGAAGCACAAACTAAGAATTTAAAACATACCGCCACGGTTGGGGGTTGTCTTTACTAATAAGTATTGATTTCTACCTAAATGAACTCTTTTTGTAACATTCGGATGATGCAACACTGGGGAAAGAATCATAACACTCTAACCTATACCTTGCTGTTTGCATGCAGCTCTTTGATGAAAGTTAATTGTTCACTGTTCTATATTGGGATTTTAATTTATTAATTACAACTAACAAAAGGATCTCTCCGACAATAGCAGTAACCCACTAAACTATTAACATTATTTGCACTTCTGTGATCTGCAAGGTACACATGCCTTGCAGCAGGCACATTAAGCCTCTGGGCTACTTTAGGAGAAAGCAAACACAAGGAGATGATGGGCGGAGCGCTGAAACTTTTCAGACACTCACCCCCAGTCACAGATCTGGGTTGAATCCATCATCATTCTTTAGCTCATTCACCACCTCAGTTCAGCAGAGTCAAAACTTCCACCAGACAAATCTCAATCACTCCACAGCAGGTCCATTAATCACCAGAGTTGTCTTGACATTTTTATTATTGCTTGAAAATTGCCCACTATATATTTGACAACACAGCGCCCCCAGAAGTCAGTGCCCGCTGAGGTGGCACTGATCGCACCACCCTAGAGCCGGCCCTGCTCCCAGGTAGCCAGTGGCTTTCCTGGCCTCATAGTTTAAAGATTCATGGTGGAAGGCGTGAAGTGGTAGAAAAAGATGCACAATGCACACTAGTGTGTAATAATATAAGACACACAGAAGTCTTGGGACATATATATTCCTACTGTCTTTTGTCATTAGCACTTATTTTCTTCACACTTAACTGTCTATGCATGACCATACAAGGTTACCACATGCCCTAATGCAAGCAAAGGCAACGACTCCTCTACCACCCCATGCTTGGAATGTACATTTCATAATAGAGGCACAGTGTGGGCCCGGTTCCAAGGTATTTGCTACACTGTGTGCTGCACGTCTTGTAAAAAATACACTCAACAAGTGACTGGAGGAGTAGGTGATGTCTGAGACAGGAAGTGAACTAGTGGTAGCTCCTCCACTTGACATTAAGCCAAGTTATTGTTGAGGGCCCTTATGCCATGCTAAAGAGACCCAAAAAGCCAACCGGCCATCAATTCAAACTGGCCTAAATCTAGCCACAACTCCAACCTACATAATATGGAAATTTCTCTCTGACAGTCCTAGTAATATTGAAGATTGATTCTTGTTCACGTTTCAACTCAAGCCTTGGCACAAAGGGTAGACAAGGGTTCTAGTTGGTACTAAACAGAGAAGCTGAGCTGATACTATGACCACACCTACTCACCTTCCATAACTTCTCCTCTGCCACCTCGAATGGCATCCAAAGAAGATGAGGGTTGGATTTAAGATGCTTTTCCTTGCCCAAATATTGAGTTGGGTCACAGGACTCAACTTCTTGGCAATAGTTGCTGAAGAGCAGGTATCATCTTCGGATATTGTGGCTATCAAAAATCACCTATTTATTGGTTGACATCTTAAATCTATCTCATTGTAAAGGGCACTATAGGAACTAGAGGCTTGTCACTTGACTAATCACACCTATCCATATGATGGCAGCATTTGTAACAAGAAGAATCTACATCATAATGTAGATTTTCTGTTATAATTAAGGAAATAAGTTTCTGTGTTCTCCATCCATGGGCCATAAGCAGCAGCACTAATCAGGAAGTAGATCAGATCAGAGCGGAAGGTGGTCTTAGTGCTCCATAGACCAGACCAAAGATGGAGACCCCAAGTTTCTGGCTCTGAGAAACATTCCCAAATGTAGTGTTATGAAGGTAGAAAATGGCATGTCTAGTCATATCTTGTCTTTGATACGATATGAGGCAACACATTAGAAGGGGGCAGAACAGCTAAAGTATGGTAGTACACGAGGATACTTGTTGCTGTAATTATCCTAGTGGTATTTCATATAGGACGAGGCGAGGTTGATATTATAAGCTTTGAAGTGGTTGATCCAGGTTCTAAGATAATGGGCCGGTTAGATCGTGGTACAGTTTAGCTCTTAGAAATGTTCAATGCAGCAACATAATAGCCAGTATTTGGAAGCACATCCTGATAGAGGTGTGGCGCAGCGGCCAGAGAGGCTGACTCCGGGGCACGGGGTTCACGGTTCGATCTCCGGTGCTGGCAGCAGCTCAGCTCAGCATCATGTGACTCTGGGCACTAGCTCACTTAATCTCCCTGATAGCCCCCAGTGCCTTGAAACCGTTAAGGGGTGATATGTTTGCGCTTTACAAATAGAAATTATTATTATTATAGAGGCTAAATGGTATGAAATCCACAGGGTTTTGCCTTATATCCAGTGAACAGGCCTTCCCGAGATGTAGGTGACTACACGTTGTAGTAGAATTTCCATCAAGAAATGGATTAAGGAGTCTCTCAGGGCCGTAGTGCCTGGAGAAACAATTGGCAGTCTCTAGGCCACCTAGAAAAGTGCATTTGGTTATATTGTTGCATGTAATCCTGGCATTACATGAAACCTAAAAGGTTGGAGATTAAATCAAGTGTAATTCAATCGCAAAATTGTCATCGTTTTCATGAATAAAGACCTGAGAAACCCCATGTAAAGAATCATCCAATAGCAGCTGAAAGCAAGTGTCAACAGTGGTGGTTGGTATATAAGGAGGGTGGTGAGGTGAGGAGACAAGAATAAAAGTGAAAAATACATTTTAAAAAACAATTTCCACTTACCTTCTTGCCTCCTTGCTCAGGGCTTCTCCAGGAAGGCAGGCTCCAACCCGGGACCTAGGAAACTGCAGTAACCAATCCTGGCACAGCTCTCATGTAGCATGAAAGAAATGACATGGTTGGAGGGAGCTGCCTCCTTCGGTGTTCCCGAGGACACTGGAGCCCTATGCTGTCTCTAACCCAGCTGTCTAAGACAACTTGGTTAGAAAGGTTTACATTGTGCATGTCTGGCCATCGCAAGACGGCCGGACAAAAAGACATGTGCGCTTTAAACTTAAAGTGCCCTGCCCATCTCTGCTTTCTGCTGCTGTTTGATTTGGCAGCATCAGAAACCAGAAAGCCCCATCCCCGTCCTAACGCTTGGCTTTGGACGGGGTTTTGAAAAATAAAATGGTAATAAATTAACTTTAATACCATGTTATTTTTCCATCTCTGAGGGCAATTTTTTTAGTGGGGCGACGCTCCTCCACCTTAACTGAGAAGCCCCCCTGAGTGTCGATGCATTCAGTAATCTTTGCCCTACCTACCACCTTGCAGTCCAATCTTGTCCACATTTGTTTTTTTGTAAGGCACGCGCACAGGGGGATTAATGTCAGAGCCTAGTGTTGTTAAGAATGAAGCATATATTGATGATGTTTAAATGGAGGCCTAGATTCATCTACAGTCTCCATTTGGAAGTATAAATCTGATACCACTCAGCTTCCATCTTTTCTCGCTGTCTGTTTGTGCAACTGGCAGAATGTAAAAGAAGATGTACATACCTAGACATGCGCTTTGTAACAAGATTCTACACCCCCTCCATGGGATAATCTTTTCAACATTGTTTATCTCTGGCTATCTTCATCCTCTTATCTGAAAGTACGGCAAGATTTCCAAGGATGCACCACTGAGGAGGATCATTGACGACAGTCTAGTAAGATGCACGTGGATAGAGACCTGAGGGGCATATTATCAAGGACGGTGGTAAAATTATCGCAGCTTTAGCGGCAGGAAACTGCTGCTAAAGCGGCGGTTATGGGCTTGATAATATGGCCGTGAGAATTCCAATAGAAACCCATGTTCTGGTGTCAGCATGGGCTTCTCTTGGAATTCTCTGCGACATATTATCAAGCCCATTATCGCCATTTTAGCGGCAGTTTTCTGCCGTGAAGCGGCGATAATTTTAACACCATCCTTGATAATATGCCCCTGAGTGAGAACCTCATTAGATTCAGAGCAGCTCACTATCGCAGACTGAGTCCAATGGACACAGATGTGAGTGCGCAGGAGATGAAGGCATCTCAAGAGTTTCACTTTAGAAATGATCCATCGAAGGCAACAACAGGAAAACAACAGCAACATGGTTGCAAGGAAGAATATTGGGAGTCAATGGAAGAGGTTAGCATTTTAGGGACTAAAGTAAGGTTCCCTTTAAATCCTTCAATTTATTGCCCATAGAACACGTGGATACTAAACAAGAGAGATATAAAAGTTTCAGTTTGCAATAGTAATCTTTTGGAAAGGCGTGTATTACACAAGGGGAAGGCGGGGGAGGGGGGTGGGGTTTGAATCTCTCGGGTAGTTTTGCATTGAATGCCCACTGTCTGGTGATTTCGGATGTCCTCTTTTTTTCTCCCTAGATTTTCGGAAATTTTTAGGTTTTCAAAAAGTATTGTTTGATAAATTAGGTTGAGTCAACCTTTCTGTAGTTTCACAAATATCATTATGTAGTTATGGAGACAGAGTGGAGGCACCATTATAGGGAGCTCGAAACATCCGTTATTAATGGTTAAGCATAATTTTGTTTATTTATTGTGAGAGATTGCTTTTGGGATACTATAATGTATTATCATCGCAGGTTCTTTTGATGTATATTCCTGCTTGCATTGAATGCCTATACAGGGAAAACTCCAATATAAATCTATCTATTTTAATGAATAGTTTTTAGAGTGTTTCAATGTGCATATGTCACTATAGACTGCTAAAACCGTCATAGGAAGCAGAGGGCAATTATTCAATGTTGTGGTACGAAGAAAGAGAGGTGCTCGAACAACTTGCACAGTGTTGTGGGACAATGCTTCATAGCTCCCCAGGATAGAGCGGATCAGTTTCTGTACAGACAAGGGACCTGATTCACAGTAGTAGTAAACCTTCAGTTGCAGTTACACATCTGTGCGAGTGCAGATGTATTACTTCCAGGAATTCAGAAGCATTCACAGGAATCTGCATGGAAAGCTATACAAGGTGCAGGTTTCTATGCTGATCCCTGGAATGGTCATATGAAATTCTCATCTGGATCCTGCTCCCACAGTGTGGAACTCTTAATGTGAGAGAACTCCACAGAAGGGGGAAAAGATCAATTGTTAAAACATGGGGACTTATTTACAAGCCCCTTGCACCACAGTTGAGTCACTTTTAATATGGGAAAAACATTTCACGTGGAAAAACCCCTTCCATGACCCCTACAGCAAATCTGGGGTTCATCCCTACCGGTTCCTAAACAGGAAAGGAATTTCCAGCGCCATTTGGCTGGAGTAAAAAATCTTTGCATGCTGAAAAGACAATGACGGGAGTTTTTGAATGCCACAAAAATACATGCATACAAATTTCGATGGTTATCCACACTTTGAAACTGTCATATTCTCACACCCCTTGTGTGGGATTTATAGGTGCAGAGAACTCTGCACTCGTGGAAGAGATCCCCACGCACATAAATGGGTTTAAGCAGGCCTGGAATCCTTTTGCTAATCCCTGACAGGCAGAAAAAAGGTAAATTTGATCACAAAAGTAATATTCCTTTGTAAATAGGTTTCAATATGTTCTTTGAAGAGATGTGTGTTTAGTTTCATCCAGAAATAATGGAGGGAAGGAAGTTGTGGTATCTTACTGGGTTTGGAATTTCAGGTCTTAGGAGCCGGGCAGTAAAGGTTTATCCTCTGGTACTTTCCATCTTGCACTTTTTAGTCTTCAGCATAGGCAGGGCCGACTTTTGCGATAGTGGCGCCCGGTGCGGCAATTCTTTTTGGCACTCCCCACACCTCATGACGCCTTCTCACATTCTCTCACTACCACCGGGCAAAAGTGCCCCTCATCTCTCCAATCATAAGTCACCGCTAAACATAGCGCTCCCACTGAGGTCAGCACCCCTGTCACAGGTCAGCGCCCAGTGCGCCTGCACCGGTTGCATTGCCCTAAATCCTGCCTTGAGCGTGGGGATGTTATCACAAGTGTGATATAGTCCAACACAAAGGATGATTAGGTGTGGGTGGACTATCCTTTTCCAGCTCCATCTTCTCAATAACTGCAACCCTTCCATTCTAGACAAAGCCTCTAGGACCACTGTTAAAGTTTGGGTCCAGTCATGCATTAATGGCAACAAAGCAATACTCAAGGCAATAGCCTTCCCAAACCAACACTTGCCAACCTCATCAACATATTACACATGATTGTCCATCCTGTCAAGGATGCACAAAAAGTAAATCATAACACCTCCATCATAAGATATCTACTCTTGGCACTCTGGAGGAGAGAATCCATTTATTTTAAGATGGTCTGCATCACACAAACAGCTCCCTTACTTGAAAGACAAACTGACGCTCTCTAAATGGAAGAGAAACAGGAGAAAGTACAAAGGGTTCTAGTCATCCTGAAATGAAGGAACAATAACACTCTGATCCAGGCCTTCTCACCTGTGTCTCCATGACTCAGGAGTGATCTGCATGAGGATCTAAAGCTGAATGACGTTTAGGAGGACCCTGGAGACCCACCAATCAAAGCTTATCTGTAAGACTCAGTTTCTCTCCATGGACCCCGCTGTTTCACAGTAAAAACCTCATTGTTATAGTTATCCTGACTTTTGTTAGTCTGTTCTCATCCTTACATTCAATTACTGGTTTCTTATGCAGTGCTCCACTGCCCATGTGGCTAGGTCCAAGCTACATCAATATTACTAATAATTAAAACAGTAACTAGACTCACTAAATAGGAGTATGTTGTCCTTGAGTCTGGTGTCATCTGGAAATTCATTCCATAGATCACATTTCTGAAATAGAAACATACCTTGCTCACTTTGTGGCTACCAGATCTTTTTCCATTGAGTCTTAAATTTCATTGAGGCGATAGACTTTTACCCACTTTTTATATAGGTTTGTGGGTCTGGCTCAAAGTAAGACGTAGGGTTAGAGTAACAATTTAGTTGAAATCATTTTCAGTGCTTTACAATTAGGAGGTTTTCTATGATTTAAGTGGGGTGCTATAGAATATAAATCTTAAAATAAAGAATGCAGGGCCTTCTCTCGAGAGTAACGTTGAATGGATACAAGGCAGAAGCATTTTCCGTCCACACTGCACATACCATACAAACAATAAGGCTGTGGAAAACTACATAATGCATTCCTTGAACTGTAAACAAAGCTTTTATTACACATAAAATCCGACTTCCTGAGGTACGTGCTTCGCTGTATGGAATTTCCTGCACATAAATGCCTTTTGTTCAATTGACTGGCAAACATTTTTCTTTTTTCAATTTTTCTGTTTGTCTTAGATAACCTTGCCCTGAATCATCATTTATTAGACTATTCATCAAAATAGTGGCACCAACTTCTTAACAAATGATGCAACCTCTCCCCAACAAACACTTCCGTGTGCACTGGCTATCGTATGGATAGGGAATATTCTCTAGATATGCTTTGTTAAGACGTAATAAGGCGATTTATTTACTTGTCCTAAATAGGGCTTGAGGTGCACGCTGTTTGGTAACAAGGATCTTTCTTTATTAAGTCACGGACACATCCTCAGTATCACCAAATGCAATTGCTGTCTTTAAAGTGTATGTCTGTCACCACCGTGTAGCACAATCTGCACCCCAGGCAGGCTCTCTGTAAAGGATCCGAGGCGAGTACTGATGAACAAACCAACTTGATCACCTTTGCTCCATGTCCAGAGCCGTATCGGAGGTTCCAGGCTCCAGGCTTTGCCAGTATCTAAGCATAAGGTTCTCACAGCCCATCACAGTGCACCTGCCAACCTTCATTATCAGCTCACACGCTGTGCCATGCACCACAGTAATCCAGTCTTCACTTGGGTGTCTAGTGATGCTCCACTCACCATCACTCTGCACACATCCCAGGCCCCGCGATGCAGAGATCTATCTTCCTTCTACTGTCTGTGCCTGCTACTTCTATCGATAATATTCCATCCTCCTCTCACGTGCAAGGTTTGAAATGGCAGCAATAACCCTTTCTCTGGGTTCTTGTACCCTTTTCGACTCCTCACCCCATAAGGTCTTCCATCCAGCACTGTCCACCCATGCCATAATTGGCAGATATCAAGCCTTCCATTTTGTATTTGTACGTGGTGCCATTCTCTACCACACTCTATCCGCTGCCCCTCATCGCAGATATGGTGGTCTGGACCAGCTGTGAAAAGTATAATGGCACAAAAATGCAGGTTAGAGCTTGCGCAGGGAAGAAGGCCCTTCTGGTAACATGACTCTCTTGAGGGCCGAGTTATGGATTGAGGTCCATGATCACTCTAGTCTTGCAAGTCTGAAGAAGAGATTTCATTGAGTCAAATGTTTTAACTTTTGTTGATGTGATCCACATAGTCAGTCATTCTATGTCAGGTCTATGGCCACAGTTTATTGTAAGCATGTCTTTGCATGTTGAATATACAATATGGGGAGGTCTTCCTTTTGCCTAACCATTACATGCTATAGCTCCAACTGTCACAATAGTAGGACTGTGGTTGGTTGGAATTGTTTACACGTTGAGGAAAGATACCTGTTGTCTGGTGGTTATAAAAGCACAACCTACATTGTACCTCTTAGGCGATTTTCGGCTGGTTTGGACACATCGAGCCAGTCAGAATCCCCCGTCCAAGATAGGATGAGTATGATACAAGTGTCCGATAACCTGCATTCACCCTTGGGTAGCTTGACACCGAGCAGTCAGGCTTATCGACAGTGCCCAAGTTTAAAGTGCTGGCGTGGCACCACCCTCACACTACACTGCGTACGCCACAAAAAAGACTCCACACATATGTATAAAACACTGGTCTTTGTATTACACACACATTGACATCAAAACAATATACACATTATATGTACACTTTGCAGTTTTATGCATTTGTCAAACTTTCCCATTAGCAGCAGAACAGCATGAACATATATGCCCTATTAAGATGTACTCATCCAACACAACATTCTCCAATTTCGCATACCCCCAACAGTTGCAATGGTCAAGCAATCATAGGTCTTTAAATACACCTAGTGACCCAGCCTTGCAGTCACTCAACTACACCAGCCAACTTTGATTAGATTGACGGAACCACTCAAACAGAAAGAAACAGTAACTTAGCTTTCCCCATACGGATTAGACCTCCAGGTTCCCAGCAGCACCTGCACGAGTGAGAAATCGCTATCTCCACCGTAGACAAAAGTTTGTGACCCAGGAAACTGGCGGTTTTTAAGTCTGGAGGAACGATTTCCCTCAAGCGGAGGTATGAGCTTCCGTAACTCCCAGCCCCGTCATGATGTTTTTGCCACGAAGTACCATGTGGCGTGGGGCAGGGAGAGGGAGCCAGAAACCTCGGACAGAAGTCACGATCAGGCACTGTCATCCTGCTGACCTGGAGCTTGAAGACAGTCTCAGCTCAGGTCTCCCAACACCCCTCGGACACCACACGATCTGGAATGCAAGCTAGCGTTCATCCCCTGGTTGTAAGTACAGCTCCCTCAGACTCTGTAAGACTCTGTAAGCTTCTCCTCACTCCTCGAACTCCTCTCATCCTGGAACCTTAGGTGGGCTGCTGATCTTTATGAGCACACTCCTCTGCACAGTGTTGGGACGGTTCTTGCCCCAACTGATGGTCACTGCCACCCGTTTCCGCCGCACCCTGCGTGGTCCTTATGACCTTGTGGAAATGGGGAGTTTCTTTGTCTTCCTGGAATCTCGTGGCCAGGAGGTGAGCCAACTCGCACTTGGAGAGTACTTAGGAACCTTGGCCATGACAGTTGGCCCTTAGCTGCAGACCAGCAATGTCCAGGCAAAATCCGCCAAGCAAAAGTCCCCTTTCTGGAGCACGACAAGCTCCAGGCCACCACTAGTCTGCAGATTCTCCAGTTGCTGTCCCACCTGTCCCAGCGATGAACCAGTGTAGTTTGGTTCCAAATCCTAAAGCGTCTCTAACTTTGGAGGCCCAAGCCCCAGTAGTTATACCTATAATGGCCTTTGAAAATATGACCAGCTCAAATGGCCATCTTTGAAATGCACAGGCCCTCTCTAAATGTTGTCCTGTCGGCCATCCTACCCCAGGAGGTTTTATCACTGTCTTTAGTGGGGCCAAGACCCTGCCCCTTGGAATTCAGGTGCCAATTGCACCCCATGTAACCATAAGGGCCCCTCAGAGTCAGAGGTCTGCAGTTTCCATTGAGCCCCTAGTTTACGGCCTTCTATCAGGAATGCACAGAAGTAAATCTCCCCCCAGCACCAGATGTGAATTAGGAGACAGGCCGACAAGCACACAGAGCCCTGAGCAATGAAATGGACATTTTGCCAAAGCGACATTTCCACATATGTATTGTCATATCAACTCGAAATACCAGAGAGGATTCACCATTACAAACTCATCTCTATCAAACACTATACTGCTACTATTCTTCATGTAGGAAATACTGTTCAATAGGTTTTCACCACATTACCCCTTGACAAGACAATTTGAGAAGCAAGCCCTGTCGTACCGAACACACCATCCGGTGCCATTTACGACCCTTGCATGTAATGCACCTGCACACGTGCCCACCCTCTTCCCCGACACCGCTCCCTGTCCCCAGGGAGAATTCCAATATAGCAAGAGACATGCAGAACCTTGGCATATAGTGTTTAAATGCCAAGCTGAGTAACAGTAACTTGTGCACACAGGCGTCACCGGGGCAAACCTGCAGCACGATCGATGAGCTACCTCCATGGATGGCACAACCAGTACTGCAGACCCACGGAGGAGCATACAAGGTACCCACCCTGTGTAGACAAAGGATTTAACAGCTATCTTGAATCAGCCGATCATTTATACACCAATCACAAGTATGTATATAACAGGCACAGCACTTTGGCACTGAATCGCAGTGTCTAATACGCTGAAAGGTCTAAGGCTGGTAAAGAGATCAGCAGAAAACTGGGAAGGAGAAAATTCAAGGGAAAGCACCCTAGAAAGGGCCATTTCCAACAGTACCTCTCTCTAACTTTCCTGCCCCACCATTCCTCAACATTCTTCTAACCTTGCCAAATGATTCCAGCATCACTGATCCCCTTGAATTCATACCCTTGCTCAATTATCATACAACCATTTTTTAGCCATGTCCATATTGTGTCATATTCCTACAAGCCTGCGCCATTGCCTGATTTAAAAGAATAAATAGCTGTTTGCCAGCATTTCTAGCTACAAATTCACCAAGTCATGCCTTCTTGTTGCTTTTTCCATGTGCTCCGTCATGTCATTCAGAATTTTCCCACAAAGTGGCATTCTTGGAGCGTTGCTTAGAGTGGCTTACACCATGCCTTTTTTGAGTTACTGATTCACTTTTTCAATGTGATATTCTTGGCACAATGTATGTGTGGTGTGAGGTTTCGGTTGGGTTAGCATGAATATACATTTTCTGCTAGCATTGTTACCCCTACAGGGGTGAGTCTAGCGCTTCATGAATCCCCTCATTCATTGTTGCCTACACAATAAGACCTGCAGTGCCAAACAGGCCCTTTGCCTACTCTGGTAATTTCCTGGTAGTCTGTAGACTTGGGTCCTGTTTCGAGGGCAGGATGGGCAGCCATGACTCAAGAATGAAGCCCTTCATGGCTCCATTCTTCTTGACGCCTCCTGCAAGGACTTAGTTTTATTTACAGACAATCCCTGAAGCGCTGCACCACAGTGTGTCTGTGAACAACATTCTCAAATTGCAATTCCATTTGTATATAGCCATTGATGTCATGCCAATGTATGGATTTGGTATTAGATACATAGATCTAAACATTAAGCCTCAATTACGAGTCTTGCTTAACTGGTCTTTTTATTATCGTGCTCAATAAATCCCATTACCTTTAGGGTCATTACTTATCATAAAGCTATTTATAATTACGGGTTTTCCCTATTAAAATAGAAATATTCCACATCAAAATCCATTTGCCCTGGTATTTACTGGCCATTTGTGACCAGGTAAATGACCATATTCGACCTCCCAAAGGTTTTCGTGAGGAAACATAATGAACTTTTAACCCGTGCAATCAGTAATGGCAATTTAATGAGGGACTTGCCTTTGAGCCCTTAGTTTGAAAAGCATTTGGGGTCAGGTTTATCAAAATGTCATGCAGTGCAGCAGGACACCTTGACTGGGTGACAAAATGAGGGCAGGAAGGCACCATATTTAACATTATTTGGGGCCTTCCTGTCCTCTCCTTTCACTGGCACACTATGTGCTGCTTAACACCAACATAGGCACCTTTGCGTCATGGTGCAAGGGTGTCTGCACAGTAGGCAGGATTGTGTTTGTGCTGAAAGAGATGCCTTCCAGTACAAAAACAGTCCTCTGAGGCTATTTCCTCTTTCTATCTGTGCTGCCTTGCTTTACTCCATATTTATCAAGTCATTCAGGGCCCCTCAAGGTAGCCTTGCGTGGCTTGGTAAACCTCATTCTAGGTTTTGCATCGTCCTGCGTCCCCCTTTGTGGCCCAAGGGCTACGCAAAACCTTTGTTAATTATGCCCCTTGGTTTGAAACACTTTTTCTTCAAAATATTTATTTTGAAAAACTTTAATTAAAAAAGTTGGTGCCAGTACCAAAACTTGGCTTTAGCACTGAATATTGCTTGGGTTGGATTCAGAATAGTAAATCGACCTCGATGAAGAAATTGCAAGACAATGTTGTAATGACATGTTAGAATATGGGCCATGTCAAACAGGTACAAAAATAATTACTCCTAAATAATTATTTTTCAAACATGTTCAACCTAAATGTAAAATACGTAGACAATTACCAATCTTGAAAGAAACTGCCCACATTAAATACTTCAAACTAAAAGTTTCGAACGATTCACCTAGATTGTTTGTATGTATTATTGGCATGTGTTGGTTGCACACCAGACTGCTCTCATTGGTTGGGTTTAACAATGCCTCTGTTTGTCAGTAATCTCAGGAAGGCTATGCTATCTATGATGGTCACTGGTGCTATAGGCTGAATGACATGCCATTTGGAATAACCTCATTGTCTTTAATATGGAGCCTTTCGGGACTATGGGCCAGATGAAGGAAGCAAAATACCGATCGCAAACGCAGAAATTCGCAGAATTTCTACATTTGCAATCGCAAAAGACCCATGTGAAATGTAGGGAGGTAAAAAGACAAGCGCAAATTAAGGAATCGCTAAAAAAATGCGAAGTCAGTTAGCGATTCCTTATTTTGCGAATTTGACCCTCCGACTCCAAAATAGCGCCTCGCAAACTGCAAAATCACTAAAAATAAATCGCAGACGAATGTAAGAAAAATCGCAAATATCGATTTCCCGGAAATCGCTATTTGCGAGTCGCAAATTACCACCAACTCAAAGCAGGTGGTAACCAAGTGCACTGCATATAAACAGCCCCAGAATTCATCAGTCTCAACACAATGGCGGCCCTCAATGTCATTGCAAGGCGGATGTGGATTCAAGCAGCAGCACAGAGAATGAGGAGGCAACAGGAACGCTTATACAGAGTGTGCATCACCCTTTTCCAACTCACAGAAGAAGAAATACATGAGAGGTACGGGCTTCACCCCACTACCATCCTAGACCTCATACGTGACCTGCACTTCAACCTGGAGCAGCAGACACACAGGATGCACTAAATTCCACCACATGTGCAGGTCCTTTGTTCCCTGCACCTACTTGCATCAGGTAGTTATCAGGGGGTGATAGCTGTAGCTGGAGGTGTCTCACAGAGTTGCCTGTCACGCTTCTTCAACACCTTCCTGAATGCCATGCTCCAAAGAATGCACCATTATATCCGGTTTCCCACAACGCAAATGGAACTGCATAAGACCAAGATGGATTTTTATCAGATGGCCCAGTTCCCACATGTCATAGGGTGCATCGATGGGACACATATTGCAATCTGCCCCCCCCTCTGCTATTGAGTACATATATCGGAACAGGAAATCATATCATTTGATCAACGTTCAGGTAATTTGTGATGCATCCCACATCATAACTGATATAGTAGCGAAATTCCCAGGGAATATGCATGACTTCTACATCTTCAGACACAGTGGAATCTATACAAGTCGGGCTGGGGGTGAATTTGGAGAAGGATACCTGCTAGGTAAATGCATGTGACACACCCTGATGTATACCTTGGTTGTATCTGTTGTTGGCTGTGATTGATGTTTCATCCTTTCCCCCTTAGGTGACAGCTCATATGTGGTGCGTGCATTCATACTCACCCCATACCTCAACCCATCTACCCGAAGTGAGAGGAGATACAATGCTGCCCATAAGTCCACGTGGAATGTGGTGGAGCGGACATTTGGACTCCTGAAGAGCAGGCTCCGCTGCCTCCACAAGAGTGGAGGTTCACGGCAGTACTGCCCCGAGATATGCTGTAAAATCATTGCTACCTGTGCCATGCTACACAACCTGGCCACAAAGAAGGGAACCCCAGTTGAAATCAACGATTCAGACTCAGAGGATGAGAAATGTCCGCGGCCACTGCACAGCGAAGCAGGTGTCATAGGAGCGGCAAATGGGAGACACAGACGTGCTGAGATCACACACAACTTTTTCTAAGTAAGTAATGAGACAAAGCGATTAATGACAATTGTGAAACCGTGTTTTATTGTCCTTACATCAGGCAATAGGATTGCACACCACCTCACCATATTGGCCTCTGAGTGCCCTGAGTAGCCCAGCGTGGCATTAAAACACAGCATGCACATTGCATTCCACTATCAGTGGGTCACATGGGTTACCTCACCCATCTGCAAATGTCAGCAGCAGCATGGACTCATTTCCTGCGGCCATGCACAGCAGTGCCTCGCTCAGTTTGCACACTACCCTCCCTAGAGGACTGTCCTGCTGCTGGCCCCTGCCTTGCACTACGCCGTCTTGGCTCAGCAACGGGTGGAGTAATGGTGCTGCGGCTGGTGACCTCCTCACTGTCTCCACCATCCTCAGACCCCGTGGCAGCAATGTTGACTGTCTGGAGTAGTTCAACCGTGGGGGTGACCTGCACCAACCCCTTAGCAACATTCTGGCTGCAATGGACCATTTCCAACTGCTTGGCCACTGTGCATCTGCTGAGGACAGAAGTGGCATTGCATAGGCAGTTCACCGCCTTTGTGTGTCCCTCCAGGCGCTGTTTTTCCCTGCGCCATATTCACTGTCCAATTTGCTGCACAACAGCCTTACTGCCTCAGCCTTGTCCCGCATGTCCTCTGCAACAGTGTCGTTCAGTCCATTGATGCCCTCCTTAATGTCCCTAAGGTTCTTGTTCATGGGCACCATCTGATGTTGCATTGATCGCATTGTCTTCCCTTGCAGCTGCTGCACATTCACCATGGTGCCCTCAAGACCTGTGAAGACACTGGATCCATCACCCTGTGCATCAGGACTGTGTGCCCTTGGTCTTCGTCGGGGACCACTGGAGTGGCTACGCTGCATGGGTGACTGTGTCTCAGGAGACTGTGCTATATAAGGGGAAACAACAGTTCCTGTGGACTCATAAAAAATGATTCAAGCAATATAATTTGCACAATCGCAATAAAAAGAGGGTAGAATAATGTCAGAGGGCAAGGAACCACCAACACATTTGTACAATTATGACTTGTTTTATAAACACAACAGACTTATTATATACATTGTTTAAATTTACAATAGAACAGATATTTGTGCACTGTGTCCCAAAGTGAAAAATGGAATCTAATCGTAAGTGACAGGGTGTATATTTATATACAAGGTTCCATAAATCTTAAAAGGCGACCATTCCTGTATAATTTCTTTGTAAACAGTAACTGTATATCATAATACGCGCTGGGCAATGGTTCGGTCTTTCAGCTTGTCGACGGCGTTTCAACCGGGGTCTCCTCAGGACTAGTGATGCAGGGACATCTATAATGAAATAATAAGAGCATAAGGCCCATGTACCGGCCCAAATGCGAGAAACAAAAAAGGGGGGACATGGAGTGTGAATTACCTGGATTGCTTAACGCACAGCCTTGTGAACTAGTGATGTGCCACAAGTGAGAAGTGAAAGGGTATTACTCACAAGAGGACCCGTCCGGGTACTGCCGGGGGGAAATGGGAGAGAAGGAGAGAGTGGTTAAGAGAAAGCGGTGAGACAGGGCAGGATATGTGATGCACTTTGATTCAAAAGGTGCTCTTACCTCAGTGCGAGGAAAGGCTGGCAGTCAGGGGTACGGTTTGGCCAACCGGCTCTTTACATCAACTCGCTATAGCCATAGCGGTATGGTTAATCCCTGGTAAATTCTGGAAACAGTGACAATGCACTGTGTAGGTCTATGGATTTAATAAAAGGGGAGGTTGGTTTCTAGAGAAGGCGGTCAGCGTAAGGTATTGCGCTCTTCAGTTATAGTTATTCTTACCTGGATGATATTCTGTGCGCGAAGAATTACAGCATCTGTATTCCCAAACTGCGTGAGTCAGCTTCAAGGACGGTACAATGACAGTGATTGCTTTGGAAGACTGCTCCTTCAAGCAGTGTTTCCCGCCTTTTTGCATTGAGAACCGGCAGGCCTTGCTAGGGATAGTGGAAAACACCGTTCAATCCGGTGCTCGGTATCCGTGAAGGATAGAAAGTAAAGAAAGACCTCTGTGTTCTTGCGGCACAAGTGTAAATGCTGCGCTGCTGTTAAATGCAAGTGATATTGTGAGGCATGTAATATTGTGAGGCATTAACTAAATTCTTATGCAAAGGGAACAGATACAGGAATTTTGATCATGATCAAGGACAGTATCATAATTATTAGTCATCATTTACAAAAATCATATTTTTGAGAGAACTTCATATTACATTACATATGATTTGTTATTATTATATACAGTTGCTGTTTACAAAGAAATTATACAAGAATACTCGCCTTTTAGGATTTATGGAAACCTTGTATATAAATATACACCCTGTCACTTACGATTAGGTTCCATTTTTCACTTTTGGACACAGTGCACAAATATCTGTTCTATTGTAAATTTAAACAATGTATATAATAAGTCTGTTGTGTTTATAAAACAAGTCATAATTGTACAAATGTGTTGGTGGTTCCTTGCCCTCTGACATTATTCTACCCTCTTTTTATTGCGATTGTGCAAATTATATTACTTGAATCATTTTTTATGAGTCCACAGGAACCGTTGTTTCCCCTTATATAACCATTACCCTGGTTCCGTTAGTCAGTAGGGTTCCCCTGTCCTTTCTCAGGAGACTGTGCTGGCTCTTCGTGCATGGTCTGTGGAGCTCCTGTGCTCCCCTCCTCTGACCCCCCCCATCTCCTGCAGGCTACCCACTGTGTACCTCCTGGGTCTGGGTGTTGGTAGTGGTGGTGGTGGGACATCTTTGGGCAACAGGGTCTCTTCCTCCTGAATATGGTGTTCCCCAGGTGCCTCTTGTGTCTCCCTCTCAGCAGTCTGGGGTGCAGGTTCGCCTGTGGATACAGAATGTCAATTTACTGACTTGCCTAGCAGCATTTGTGTTACAATAAATTACATGAGTTGCTATTCACACTAACACTCCTCCGCTTGCTTATTGACTGATGTGAGGCTCCTGCACTCGTGTTCAGTTAACTCACTGATATGCTATACGGTTTTTGGGACTTCATCTTCCATTATGCATTGCTGGTTGTTTGCAAAATATGGACTGGAGTGGAATTCTGACTTGCTCATGGTGGATTGGGAATTGGGGTGGGGGGGGGGGGGTCAGGCCATGCTGTGCATGCATCTTACCTTGTCTGTTTTTATCTCTGGGCAAGCTGTCCACGTCTCCTATGCCAGTGACGGTCTCATGCTGGAGGGTGGACTCCTCCAATTCATCCAGGGGTGTGGTTGCAGGCACTGTGGATAGTCCGCCACCTGTCTTCTTTGCTTGCTTTAGCCTGTCAGCCACCCTCTCCTTTGCACGGGAATGCAGGTCATACCAGCGCTTCTTCAGGTCGTCGATGGAGTGCTGGGTGACACCAATGGCATTAATTTTGCCTTGTCTTTCCAGCCAGATATTTCTTTTCTGGGATTCTGGAACATGTAGTGATTTCTTCCCCAACAACTGGTCATGAGTCTTCACCACCTCTTCAATTAAAACTTCCAACTCCTACTTGCTAAATTTTTTGCTTCATCTTCCTCTCTGCAGGCTCCTTTTCCTTCTCCTGTGTGTCCATCCTGGTATATGGTGTCTGCCGGGTAACTCCTGTGCAGCTCCTGGGTGTGTGCGCCTGCTCTCTGCCTCTCCCACAGCCTCAGGCACAGAGAAACAGCATGGGTGTGGCCACTTCCTGTGTGTGATGTCATCAGGGTGCACCTGAATGGCAGATTCGCTAATTTGAGATTTTTTAAAATTGCGATATCACTAATTCCGAATCGGTAATACCGATTCGGAATGGGGTTTGCAATTTTTACCGAATCGCAAAGTATTTGTGATGTTTTTTATCTACATGGCGGTTTGTGAGTTCTTGATAGCGGTTCGGTAAAAATCACTATTAAGAACGCGCAAATATCTTTTTACCTACACCTGCCCCTATGAGCGTAAATCCTCAGTATTGCTCTCATTCTAGATGCACAAGTGGTGCTGGAACAGTTTTCAGAGTGGGGTGCTGTCGATCGACATCACCCGACTTGAGGTACTCACTGGGCCTTCCATTCTTCTGTGATATATGTTGATATATCTGGGCATTACTTTGTGAAACCAGCATATATCTGTATTCATTTATGTATTACAAAACCTCTGGAATACTGTGACCTTCGTTTTTTCACCTGTACTTAGCATGGGTGTCACCGGTTAAAATTACAAAATACCTGAAACATGCAGTCATGCAACAAACACCCTGTCATAAGAATGAGTAACACTTAACGAAGTTGCCTGCCATGAAGCAGTTTCCACTGGAATGCACAGTAAATGCTTCAAGACCAATAATGTCAACCTATGGGGTTAACACTGTAACCCTAAGAACCAGGGTACTTATATGTCAGCAAATAACTATGGTTTACTTCCGGTAGTTTCAGCTAATTTAGACTGAAACTATTAACAACAAATGTAGACACAAAGAGTACGTTAAAGTCCAACTAAAGTAAGTGGCCTTTTGCGACAAGAAAGGGAAGAGAAAAACATCTATTCAAGGAAGAAAAAGGTAAAACCGATACAGACCCTAACACATTCAATATAATACAATTAAATTATTCAAATGTCAAAAATTGTTTTATCTGAAATTAAATCTTTTAATAAAAAAGCAATAATTTTATAAGCAACACAAACAGAGCTGATAAAAAACTATACAGCGTAATACGCTACCACCTGCGTGTGTTTATGTATATGTATACAGATATATATATATATATATATATATATATATATATATATATATATATATATATTACCTACTGGCGGTCGCCAATAGGTAGATATAGTTAGGACCTATTTTCCGTAGGAAATCCGCAACATTCTATTTGGAATAACTTTGGCGCCGATTGACGAATCTTCGCGAAATTTTCAAAACTTTGGCCAGCTCCGGTTTGCTCCTATGCTGAAAGTTTCACGGTGATTCGTCAAGCGGGGGCCGAGAAAAAAGGGGGGTCCCAAAACGCGTTTTCCCATGCAATTTCCCATAGGACCTTTAGCTGCAGCTTCAGCCCGAACTGCTGAACGGAATTACACCAAATTTGGCAAAGAGGTAGTCCTTAGTTCAGACTCATGCCTTTTGCTTAAATGGTGTAAATCCATTCAGTAGTTCCTGGGAAAATGACAGTTAAAAGTACAAATATATCTATGGCCTCGGAGGATCAGCGCACCCTATGCACACCCAGCGCGCACCCTGCCGTGCACGAGCTGTATTCTAATTGGCTATCAATACTCCAAATCAGGAAGTGTTGGCAGCCATCTTGTGCCTCGGTAGAACCGAGGCACAAGAAACCTAGGAAAAAAACGAGCAAAACGCGAAAAGGGGGCAGGGTAGAAACATCCTGACACCCCTAGACCTGCTCAGGGGGTCCGACAAGGACCCCCAGGGCCAAATAAAGCATTTTTTTTTTTTAAATCATCGAGATTCGCTGAAAATAAAAAAAAATGAAGCGCAGGTTCCCGCGCTTCTTTGGTAATTGGCCCCCGGGGGGGCCAAATCCCGGGGGCATTTAAAAAAAATAGTGTGGGAGTCCCAATCCCCCCCACACTGCCCCGGGGACTGCCACCTCCCAGGGCTTATTAATATTGGGGGGGCTCTCAGGCCCCCCCAGCCCCGGCGACCGTCACCCCCGGGGCTTATTAATATTGGGTGGGGGGCTCCCAGGCCGCCCCAGACCTGGGGACCGTCACCCCGGGGCTGGTAACAGATGTGGGAGGGGGCCACGCGGCCCCCCTCCTGGAGCCTTGTTGTGGCCCTGGGAACCGCCAACCACCAGGGCCGGCTCCTGCAGTGTCCTGGGTGCCCACCCCGGGACACTGCTGTTTGCAATGGCAGGGCGGGCGCCTCGCGGCTCCCACCCTGCAATTGCAAACTGCTTTGCTTCATTGAAGCGAGTGCAGGGAAACCTGCTCTTGCTTCAATGAAGCAAAGCAGATTGCTTTTCCATATGGGGAGCAGCATGTTAGCTGCTCCCCATGTGGAAAAGCAATGCCGGCTCCCGCAGGAGGCGGGGAGCTGGCTGGGACCGTGGGGGGATTGGGGACCCCCACACAGTCCCCAATGAGAGGCCAGGCCCCGGGGGATGGGGTTCCCGGGGCCATAAGTGGCCCGGGAGGCCCCCTCCCCATTAACAAATAAATAAATAAATAAATGGCCAGCCTCGGGGGATGGGGTCCCCGGGGCCTTAAGTGGCCAGAGGAGGGGGGCTACGCAGCCCCCCTCCATAAAAATGTTTTAAAAGTTGGCCATGCCATGGGCGATGAGGTCCCCAGGGCCTGGAATTGGCCACGGGAGGGGGGCCACGCGGCACCCTTCCCGTAATTTTTTTTATTTTAATTTGTTGGTGAGGCCCTGGGGGATGGGGACCCCAGGGCCACAAAAAAGTAAAAGGAAGGGGGGGATTTAAAAAAAAAAAAAAACGCGATCGTCCCAAGGCCCCGCTCCCTCACAAGCACACTCTGCAAACGCGCCCTGTGGCGCGTTTTAAATTAGGGAATTAATTCCCCTTCAATACTGGGGGTCTCTGGGGGCCAACTAGCCCACCAGGTACCTCCAGTAAGCGCCACAGGGTTGCGTTGCAGAGAGGTGCTCCAGGCCACACCCCTTTTTACACCTCTCTGCAACGCAGCCTTGTGGCGCTTACTGGAGGTACCTGGTGGGCTAGTTGGACGCCAGGGACCCTCAGGATTCAAAGGGACTTAATCCCCCAACTTAAAACACGCCACTGGGCGCGTTTGCAGAGTGGTGAAGGTAGGGGGCGGGGCCTGAGGTGATATGTGTGCAAACACGCCTTGTGGCGCGTTTTAAGTTGGGGAATTAATTCCTTTTCAATCCTGAGGTCCCCTGGGGGCCAACTAATCCACCAGGTACCTCCAGTATGCGCCAGGGAGCTGCCTTGCAGAGAGGTGTTCAGAGGCCATGCCCCTTTTTACAACACTCTGCAACGCAGCCTTATGGCGCTTACTGGAGGTACCTGGTGGGCTAGTTGGACCCCAGGGACCCTCAGGATTCAAAGGGACTTAATCTCCCAACTTAAAACAAGCCACGGGGCGCGTTTGCACAGTGGTGAAGGTAGGGGGCGGGGCCTGAGGTGATATGTGTGCAAACACGCCCTGTGGTGTGTTTTAAGTTGGGGAATTAATTCCTCTTCAATCCTGAGGTCCCATGGGGCCAACTAGCCCACTAGGTACCTCCAGTAAGTGCCACGGAGCTGATTTGCAGAGTGTTGTAAAAAGGGGCGTGGCCTCTGAACACCTCTCTGCAACACAGCTCCCTGGCGCATACTTGAGGTACCTGGTGGACTAGATGGCCCCCAGGGGACCTCAGGATTGAAGAGGAATTAATTCCCCAACTTAAAACGCGCCACAGGGCGTGTTTGCACACATGTCACCTCAGGCCCCGCCCCCTTCCTTCACCATTGTGCAAATATTCCTCTAAAATCAGCCGAACTACGAATTCCGATTTACTCACCTGTTATCACGAGAGACCTCAGTGCTGCATCTTTGAGCCCAGTACTGATCCTGAAAAGTAATTCTAACGGTACTTACCAGTAACTTGAATTTCCTTCCAGAGGATATCATTGCCTGCGTATTGCGGAAAAAGTTTCTAAGTGTCGATTTTTGAAACGTAAAAATATTCCTCTAAAATCATCCGAACTATGAATTCCGATTTACTCACCTGTTATCAGGAGTGACCTCAGTGCTGCAACTTTGAGCCCAGTACTGATCCTGAAAAGTAATTTTAACCGTACTTACCAGTTACGTGAATTTCCTTCCATAGGCTAACATTGACTGCTTTCACTTGGAAATTCTTCTAAGTGTGGAGTTTTGGAATTTGCAAGTATTCCTCTAAAATCAGTAATTTTAACCGTACTCACCAGTAATTTGTATTTCCTTCCATAGGAATCCATTGTGTGGTTTTCAGCAGAAAAGTTTCTAAGTGTCTATTTTCTCAAACTAAAAATATTCCTAAAAAATCGTCTGTATGACTTAAACACATTCTTTCAACTGTTTACAGGAGATTCACCATTGCTGGATCCAGGATCCACCACTGAGTAAGAAAAAGTTACGATAACACTACTTACCTGCTAAGTGAATTTTCTGGCATAGGATAACATTGGTGATTCTATGTGAAAAAATGTGTCAACTTTTAAAATACAATAATATTCCTTAAAAATCACTACTGTAACCAAAACGCTTTTACTCAACTGTTTACAGGAGATGTCCAAGGACTGAATCTAGGATCCAGTCCTGAGGTTAGAAAAGTAATCCATAAAGTAACTAATTGACTAGAAATTCACATTGAGCTCAATGTTGCATTGTGTTTGAAATTGTGTTGCCCATTGCAACAACTGTAACTACTGTACTTAAAATTCTATTGCCTATTTGCAAAGTATTTAAACTAAAGTAATTCATTCTGAGAAAGTATATTTTGTATTGTAATGTATAATGTAATTAAAAAAAATATCTAAAAATAAATAGTTTAAAAAATGTAGTAAATCAGTATAAAAAAAATCAGTATAACAATTAATACATTAAAAATTGTCATTTACAAAACCTTTGAAATTCACTGAAAAAACCATAGGTTTCAGGCCTGATATAGTTAGGAATTAGCATTTAAAAAACCTTTGAAATTCACTGAAAAAAACATAGGTTTTAGGGGTGTTATAGTTAGCTGGACATTTCACTCAAACAAAACCATTGAAATTCCTCCGATATAGTCAGTTGTACTAACTACATCTCGCGCGCCTGCAATCCACTGCTGATGAAGTCACATATTACATCATTCATGACATGGTCAGTGACATCACTGATGACATCACTGAAGACATCACTGATGACATCATCCATGTGACAATCAGATAGACCTCATCATACACTAGTATAACCTTTCATCACTCTCTGTAAAATACAGAGTGCCAGATTTAAAACCATTGACACACCAATAGAAGTTTCTAAACACCCACTCAGTGATTCCTAGATCTATACACATCAAATCACTTACCTATAGATTCAGTCATACATGCTGTCAATGATCAATAGAACACTATCAAATATACTTATACACCTATATCGACATTACACACCAGCACACATCCTAATCACTTATGAAGTCATCCTACTCACTCATTTAGTTTTAACTTCATATACCTACTGAATCAACTATTCACACATCTTTGGGCAATCACACCCTCCCACCGAACCACACACACATTCCCTCTCCCATACAAATACTCAGTTAATTAATCAATAAATAATATAGACTTTCACGTAGCTAGTAACCAACTGGTGCAGCAGTTTACACAACAACTGACAAAGTGATACAGATATTCACACAGTTTAGTCACTATCCAATATATTTAGTGAGACACTATAAATTAGTCAAGTAAACAGTCAATCACACTGCTACTAAATCCTCCATCCAGATATTTATATTTATATATCCACTCATTCTTCAATGCAAATTGCTATATATATATAATACATATTTAAATAACGAACCAAACCACATTCACTGGATGATGTCATCAGTGATGTCATCAGTGATGTCATTTGAGATGTCATCAGTGATGTCACTGACCACGTCATGAATGATGTAATATGTGACATCACCCGCAGTGGATTGCGGGCGCGCTAAATGTAGTTAGTACAACTAACTATATCGGAGGAATTTCAATGGTTTTGTTCGAGTGAAATGTCCAGCTAACTATAACACCCCTAAAACCTATTGTTTTTTCAGTGAATTTCAAAGGTTTTTTAAATGCTAATTCCTAACTATATCAGGTCTGAAACCTATGGTTTTTTCAGTGATATATATATACATACATACATATATATATATATAGATATTTTAATATATATATATTAAAGAAGAAGAATCTCTTCTCAGGGGAAAAAAGAGGAAAAATATACCCAGGAAACAACACAAACATTCCAAATGAGAGGATACAAGCAACATGTAATTAAAACAGGACTAACTAAAAAGAAACACATGTCCAGATCATCGATGTTAAAAAATAAGGAAAAAGAAATGAAAAAGGAAGGTCCTATACGTTGAATTACCACATATTCAGTTGAGGCAAAAAAAATGTAACAAAATTCTGAGGAAACATTGGAACATCTTGCAATTGGACCCGACAGAGGCAAAAATAATGGGCAGTCATCCAAATATTACCTTTCAAAGAGCAAAAAATCTATATATTCACAGTTGGCAGCGTATTACGCTGTATAGTTTCTATCAGCTCTGCTTGTGTTACTTCTAAAATGAATGTTTTTGTATTAAAAGATTTAATATCGGATAGAACCATTTTTGGCATTTGAATAATTTAATTGTATTATATGGAATGTGTTAGGGCCTATATGGGTATTTCCTTATTCTTCCTTGAATATATTTGTTTTTCGTTTCAGTTTGACTTCCTGCGCAACTGCAAGGCTTTGCATGTGTTAGAGACAGCATCTCCATCAGCCTATGATCAAGACTATGGCCATGCATTGATATCTTAACTATATGGCACAAGTTGTACCGTACTAAGGCTAAGTGCAGGTACCAGAATTTAGAACTTAATTCTAGCATTACCCAGCCTCTAACCTGTAGTGACTTGCAAATTAGAAATTATGGAACCCTTTTGGCTCCTGATAGACTCCCTACAACTGTGACGTAAGTGTTAGAGTGCAATGCCACAAAGACTAGTTTAGAATGTTGAGTTTGTGGTTACACGCAGATGAATAAAGATGTGTAATGCTAAGCTACGTGTGTGTAGCGTAGTCATTGGCGGGTACCAAGTCTTGGGATGATGCTACATAAGCCATAAAACACAACGTGGGAAATGACACAGCTTTGCACCAAAGAAAGTGTAGAGGTGGGGTTAATTATCACTTTAGAGTTATGTGCAGGCCATGCAGGGGAATGTCCACTTGACTGCTGAATGCATTCCTGGCACACCTTTTTGCTTCACTTACCTTTGGCTACTTGTCAGACATGCTTTACAAGTCTTTTTAATGCAGGTTCCTGCTATTGTGAAAGAATGAGTCCACACAACTGGCTAAAAATGCAAATCTGCATTCTTGATGGTAAATGTATTCATTTGTTTAGGGTTGGCATCACTTCCAATGCCTAGAGTATTTACCAGTGATCTTCATAACAGCGAGTCCTGTTACTACTCAAATAGGTTCCTAAGACTTCACTTTGAGGCACACCAAAAGATATGTATCTACTATTTTCGAAATAAATTAATTGTAACACTTCTCACATTTCACATACATTTTTTGGACTCCCCTCCATATGCCAAGTTATAATAAAAAAGATACTCTCCAGCCAACAAACCTCGCAAGACTAACCAGCACTACTAACATATTCCTATTTATAAATACCATCTGGGTAGAATCAAGGGCAGTAGGAATGTGGTGGTTAAGGTTAGAACTCAGTGTAATAAGGATTACCTGTAAGTAATCTGGACATTCCCTATTCATCACTAAAGTGTTCAAGCCATGAGGGTTTTGCTAGGGCACATATGAATTAAACCAAATATGCCTCAGAATCAATAATTCAGCTTAATTCCTATAAAAGTTTAATGTATTAGTAAAAATAACAGAGCAACGTATCAATACAACACAGCTACCAACTCAAAGCCAGATGCAGATTCATGGACAAGGAGCTTGGAGAGAGATACTAAGTAGGCCTGGAATTATTTTTAATTATGAAAACCAAATATGCAAAATTCCTGAATTTCATGTTGGGAAAAGTTTCACACTTCTTTTCAGGCAGCGTGCACAAGTAAGCCAGCATTGAGAGCTACAGTAGGAGACAGGTTTGCATTATGGCTATTGGAGAGACATTTTCTTCTTGAACAATTCTCGAAATGGCACCTTGAAGGACTTTTTATGGGAAGTGTGAGCTGGTAATAAAAGGACACGCAACACTGGCAAACCAAATTTTGCTCTGAAAGCGAGGTTTTTTAAAAATGTAATGATATTTACACACCCCTGAATTGCTAAGGTGTCGAGGACGACGTAGTTAGATGTACTGCAAATATCCATCAACAAGAAATACCTATGCTTGCATCAGGAGGTGCTACTTACCAGAACTTTGAAAAACAGTTAGGATAGTATCGTGAGCGAGGTCAATGCCAGTGGGACCAATCTATACCTGGCTGTTGTCGATGACTTCTATCTTAATGTACCAAGGACAAAGAGACTGAGGGAATCCCAAAAGACTAAAAAGACACCCTGACGTAAAAGCAGGCACACAAGGCCATCCTACATCCAAAGAGTGAAAGCTAGTTTCCTCAGGCAAATGAGTGGCTCTACACAGGAAAAGAGGCCCATTTTAGATGATAATCACAGGAAAACGTTTAAAATGGGAGGTCAGAGCACCCACACCATTGAAAAGAATGTAATTTGTCTTTCTTAAAAGGGAGAACTTCCAATTCCCCCATCTACATGTATGGATTACAGAAAGAAACGCAGATATTTAACTCCTTCCCTGCTCATGATGGAACCACTCCGTCATGAGCCATGGGCGCCGTGTGCTCATGACGGAGTGGTTCCGTCATGCTGCGGCCGTTGGCGGCCGCTCCGCCCACGCAGCACTGATTCCCCGCCTGTGCGGGCGATCAATGCAAGTGGGCGGAGTCGTGACGGAACCACTCCGTCATGAGCACAGCGCGCCCGTGGCTCATGACGGAGTGGTTCCGTCACAAGCATGGCAGCGCCGCAAACCCCCAAACCCCCCCAGCGCCGCGGCAAAATTCGTGCCGCGGCGAAGGGGTTAATGAATACGAAGGATCCACAAATCTGTGTGTCACTTATGGACGACTAGGATTAAAGAGACTCCATCGCTGCTGATTCTATGATAAAATATGACAAAAAGCAGGCATGGAATCAGCAGACTGACATCACATGTATCTTCCATGAAAGATCAGGGTACATTACCGAGGAGCAACAGAGTACCCAAAAGGTTAATCTGTCTGAAGGCATAATGACTTACATATTCACAGGGCTTTCTGCCACAGGCTGGGACCTCATAGCACTATAAACAAGGCCACTGGAATTAAGCGGCAGGGGAAGGACAAATTATGCAGCAGGGTTGACTAAATTCTGCAGCAAGCAAAGTTGAATCATGCTGCATAATGCTGCATATTTTCTGATAGCATTACTGCATTATTTTGCAATTTTTACACATATTAACACTGTCCTGGCTTTTATTGTCCCTCATAAGTACCAAACTAACATCCACATATAGCAATAAGCAACAGAAAGGTGAATGGTCAACCTTTAGAAAGGACCTTTCACTGCGAGGTAACGTGTTCCTGCATTTTTAGTAACTTTTGAACCATTTGAGCTAGAAACAAGTTTTATTTTTAAATCAGCAAATTATGCAGCAGATGATGAATTATGTTGCAAATGCGGGAAATCCATAACTATACCCTGTGAGTGCAGGCTGAGCGTGAAAGTGAAGTGTGCAAATGAGGAGCGAGTTGTCTAAATGCAGGGTGCATTACCAGACGCTTGAAGTAAATCAGCATGTTATCGACGGCGGCATAGGGTTTCAGATATAAGTTAAACTATTGCTATTATGGCATTAAACAGGGATCAAGGGTGTAGGAAATAAATAATGTGCTGATCCTGCAACAAGCTTCCAGTTTTATGATAAGGGTTGCCAGCTCGTTATTTTGATGTTGCAGATGATACAAAAAAAAAAAAAACCTGAAGCCGTATTTTCAGCACTTATCTGTGTGTACTTCGAACAGCAAATATAAATAGAAAGCACTTTTAATTGTGTTCTAGGGCTGCCTGAATGATTCATGACTGATAATTAAAGGGAACAAAGACATTAAAGTCACATTACAAATAAATACATACTTTTTTATTTATAACCCTATTTAGTGTCAAGACAAAGTCTTTGCAGGCTCTTTAAAAAACAAATGGCTAGCAATTTTCTTTTGGCAACCCTACTTTATATTCTTTTTCATTAAATGCATTTTTAAACTAGTATATGTAAATAACAAATGTAAGGAATAGGCAGAGTGGGGACCCAGGGGGTACTGGAACCAGAAAGAAAACTAAGCCTTGGTTACCAGGTTACAAAGGTATGTAAATATGCAAATGATCTTTAAAAACATGTGAAAAACTCAGGCATACTGGAGATAAGACTCCAGACACTGCGTAACCAAGCCCACAGCAGCACACTAACTGACCTCCGGCCCCACTGATCTCACTTCAATGGCTTTGGAGTAAATGAAGACAGCCTGGAAATGCAGCAAATAAACATCGCTGCACTTCCAGGCCATCTTCATTTACATTTACTTGCAGAGGCATTTGCGCTCCCCTGGGAACACATCCATGCCTCCCAGGGGGGCGCGTCCCACAGTTTGAAGAACTCTGCCGTAGAGAGACAATAAGTAAACTATTTACTAGAGCAAAGATACCTAATATCATGTATAATCTGTCGTAGCGTGTGTTATACAAGTCACTGGAGAATAAATTAGGACATTTAAGTCATGGTTTTATTAAAAATTAGAAGCCATGTTTGTGGGAAATATTTTCACATTGTAAATGGTCAAACTTCAGTCAACACGTGTTTTGCCCTAGGTGAATCTTGTACCCAGTGCTTCCTCAAGGCTGTATAGATAACATTAATGCATATTGTAAGGAATTTGTTGTTGGTTCACTGGGGTGTGAGCCCTGGTTAAGCAGCTGCCACAATCCTTGTCAGGGTGAGACACAAGAAACCCTAAATTAGCCTGTGCTCAACCCTCTGTTCGCTTGGCACAGAACAGTCAAGCTTAACTTAGAGGAAATGCGGAAAGTATTTTTCCAACAGTAATAAAGTGGAAATACCACACAAAAAGGCTCGCACACCAAGTTAGAAAAATAGAACCTTTAATGAAAGAAAGACCATAATGACAAAGATCCAATCAGTTTAAAGATGTTAGTGAAAATAGCACCAAAAAGCACAAAGCGCCCACTATGGATATCTGGTCCTGCCACACTGGGACAAAGGCACAAGTTCAGGCGTCCTTAATGGAGCGTGGGCCGGTTAAGGGACCCATTTTTGCCAGCTGAACAGAAAACCTAAAATCCTAGTCTGAGGACCGTTGCGGGCAGTGACGGCCCGTATAGGGCGCGTTACCAGGGCGGTGACGTGGGGCAGAGGAGGGGCAGGGTGGGGGGTGCCAAAATGCGGCATACGGCCGATTGCAGGTAAGTTACGAAAAAAAATAAGAAAACGAGTTTTGTTGTGCGCGCTGCATCGCATTTGGCGATGCTGCACGCTCAACGAAATTTGCTTTCTTTATTTTTTTCGTAACTTACCTGCAATCGGCCGTATGCCGCATTTTGCAACCCCCCACCCTGCCCCTCCTCTGCCCCACGTCACCGCCCCGGTAACACACCCTATACGGGCCGTCGCTGGTTGCGGGGATCTGAATCAAAGAAGTATTGTGCAGCAGAAGCGATGCATCGGTTCTGAGATGCGGCTAGGCTGCAATGAGAAGGCCTGCATTGTCGTTGAGGATTGCATTGTTGGGGCTTGCAATGCAAAGTCCGGCATCAAGGATGCGCTGAGAAGTCGAGGCGATGTGTAGGTTCCGAGGAGCTGCGAGGCTGCGATACAGAGTCTGGCATTTCGTTGAGGCTGCCATTGATGAGGGATATGAGGGCCTACACCAAGGGTGCATCGTGCAGCAGTGACACTCTGAATCTGCTCACCTCAAATTTTTGCTTTTCTAGCTAAGTTTTTAAGCATAGGTTTAACACATTGTCATCCAAACCGAGCTAGAAAGAGACAAAGTCTTTTGCTATTTTTACAGCAAAATCTTTAAACATACGATTACTGTTAGACGGACCGGGAGGGTCGGCCGAGGACAAGGGGAGAGGTCTCCGGGGAGAGCCGTCTCCAGCGATCGTACAGATGAGTAACTTCCCCCCCCACAGATATACACCACACAAGGATAGGATTTAACGTTCTTTATAAGCGATTTCTTAAGGTACGATGGAATGGTACAAGGAGGTCTGGACTCAGGGGTCCCCTCGATTCTAGTCTCTTGGTTTGGGAAAGGGGGTAGCGGGACAGTCTGGTTACCAATCTGGTAGCTGAGATGGTCTGATGGATAGCTCACAATCCTCGAGCTCGATGTTCTAGCTTTGGACGGGCCGCGGCAGCGCCAGCAGGTCCCAGTGAAGGTGGTCGTTACACGGTCCGCGGCAGCGCCAGCAGGTCCCGATGAAGGTGGTCGTTACACAGTCCGCGGCAGCGGCAGCAGGTCCCGATGAAGGTGGTCGTTACACGGTCCGCGGCAGCGCCAGCAGGTCCCGACGAGGATGGAGGATGCAGAAGGCCGCGGCAGCGCCAGCAGGCAGGACGATAGTTCACAAGGCAGGGCTACGGCAGCGCCGGTAGTCCGTCAAGGCTGAGTTCTTCTCGGTGTCTCTCGACTCCAGGATACAACTGCCTTCCTGCTCTGGAGCTGCCCTAGTTATAGGTCTGGCGCCCTTTGATGTCCGGACCCTCGCACTTGGAGGTTGGAAGGTCCGGGATGAGGGAGTCCAGACACCCAGCAGGGGGGTGGAGCCAGCGCCCGGGGGAGCTGGAGGGCGATCGGCACCTGGCGGGGGAGAGCCATCGACACTTCTTTCTCCCATTGACCTGCCAAGTGGTCCGTTCACCTCCTGGGTGGATGGTGGTGCCGGGATGTCGGGGCCTGGCCAGGCCCAGGGTTAGGGTCGAGCTGAGGCCACGCGGCCTCGTGGTGCAGTGTCCAAGATGGCGGCTGGTCCGGCCGGGGGAGCCGGTAGTGGTTTGGCCCCATGATACATGGATGTCCGGGGGCAGGAGTTCCGTCGGGAGACGGGGTGCGGGTTGTTCTTGTGGGTAACACCTGGAGGGCCGGGGCTTGGGCCCTGTCATGCGGGGAGGGAGCAAGCCCTTCATGTGGCCTGTCCAACATGCGTCCCCCAACTGAAGGCGGGGAGAGTCACCCATCCTCTTGGGGACTCTCCTCGTCGAGGCGGAAAAAGCGTGACAGGCCATCTGCGTTGGCGTGGTCTTGGCCCGGTCGATGTTCCACAGTGAAGTCCATTCCCTGCAGGGAGATGGACCAGCGCAATAGTTTGGGGTTTTCCCCCCGCATCTGCATTAGCCACTGCAGGGGTCGATGATCGGTTTGCACCCGGAAGTGGGTACCGAAGAGATAGGGCCGGAGCTTTTTGAGGGCCCACACCACTGCGAAGGCCTCCCTCTCGATTGTGCTCCAGCACTGTTCTCGGGCCAGGAGGCGTCTGCTGATGAAGGCCACCGGCTGGTCAAGACCCTCGGGGTTCAGCTGGGAGAGAACCGCCCCGATGCCGTGGTCGGAGGCGTCCGTTTGCACAATGAATTCCCGACTGTAATCGGGGGCCTGGAGCACAGGGGCAGTGCACAGGGCGGCTTTCAGCTTCTCGAAGGCCGCTTGACAGTCGGGGGTCCAGTTAATCTTCTTCGGGTGGTTTTTGGATGTGAGACCCGTGAGGGGCCCCACAATGCTGCCATAGTCCCTCACGAACCGCCGGTAGTAGCCGGTGAGCCCCAAGAAGGCTCGGACCTCGGTCTGCGTGACTGGGGGCTGCCAGGACTGGATGGCAGCGATTTTGAGTTGCAGAGGGGCCACCAGACCGCTTCCCACCTGGTGTCCGAGGTAGGTCACGGATCCCTGACCAATTTGGCACTTGCCGGCCTTGATCGTGAGGCCGGCCCGCTGGAGGGCCTGCAGGACCTCTCGGAGGTGGTGGAGGTGGTCGGACCAGTGGCGGCTGTACACAGCGATATCGTCCAGGTAGGCGGCGCTGAACTCCTCGAGCCCCGCCAAGACCTGGTTCACTAGTCGCTGAAAAGTAGCTGGGGCATTCTTCATGCCGAAGGGCATGACCTTGAAGTGGTAGTGGCCATCGGGGGTAGAAAAGGCGGACCGTTCTTGGGCCCGGGGTGTGAGACCGATCTGCCAGTAGCCCGCTGTCAGGTCGAAGATGCTGAGGTAGCGGGCAGCCCCCATGCGGTCGATCAATTCATCCGCTCGGGGGATGGGATGAGCGTCGGTCCTGGTGACAGCATTCAAGCCCCGATAGTCGACGCAGAATCGGAGTTCAGGAGTGGTGCCGGGGGCAGCAGCCTTGGGGACCAGCACGACCGGGCTGGCCCAGGGGCTGTCCGAGGGCTCGATGACCCCGAGCGTGAGTATTTTGGATACTTCCTCTTGGATGCAGGCCCGCACCCGATCTGGTACGCGGTATGCCCGGTGTCTGATAGGGGGACTGTCCCCAGTGTCCACGTCGTGCAAGCACCAGGGGGTGACCCCTGGGGTGAGGGAAACCAAGGTAGCAAACTGCAGCAGGAGGTCCCGGCAGCCTTGGCGCTGCTCTGGGGTGAGGGCCTCGGAGAGCCGGACCCCGTCCACGGAACCATCTTTCTCCTGAGTCTTCAGGAGATCAGGGAGAGGCTCGGAGTCTTCTTCCGCCCCACTGTCTGTAGCCATCAGGAGGCTGAGTTCCGAGCGCACAAAGTGGGGTTTGAGTCTGTTGGTGTGGAGGACCCGGAGGGGGTTCCGGGGAGACTCCATATCGATGAGATAGGTGACTGGGCTCTTGCGTTCGACCACTTTGAAGGGCCCCGTCCACTTGTCCTGCAAGGCACATGGTTCGGTGGGGGACATCACCCACACTTGTTGACCAGGTTCGAATTCGACGGAGGAGGCATTTTGATCGTACCATTTTTTCATGTCCTCCTGACTGGCCTCAAGATTCGCTTTTGCCATTTCCCTGATTCGCCGGGTCTGATTGCGTAGTGTCAGGAGGTACTTGAAGACGTCTGGAGGGGTCTTTAGGGGGGCCATCTCCCAACCTTCTTTGACTAGGCTGAGGGGCCCTCGCACAGGGTGCCCGTACAAGAGTTCGAAAGGGCTAAAACCGAGGGACTTTTGGGGAACTTCTCGATAGGCGAAGAGGAGGCACGGAAGTAGTACATCCCACTGGCGACGGAGGGGCTCTTCCAATCCCCCAATCATTCCCTTGAGCGTGCGGTTGAATCGCTCAACTAGTCCGTTTCCTTGAGGATGATAGGGGGTCGTGAATCGGTAGGTGACCCCGCACTGTTGCCAGAGGGACTTCATATATTTCAAAATAAAGTTTGTGCCTCGGTCGCTGACGACTTCTCGGGGGAAGCCCACCCGGGAGAAGATCCCCATTAAGGCCCGGCCGACCACCGGAGCTGTTACAGTTCGCAGGGGCACAGCCTCGGGGTAGCGGGTGGCGTGGTCCCCTGCGCTCTGGGCGATGGCTTGCTGGCGGAGTCCCTCGAGGGAGGGACAGGTCTTCTGCTCTTGGCGGAACTGTTCCTGGGTGGGTCCCCCTTCTTGACGCCACTGAGCCAGGTCGGGAAGGTCCTGGGGCTGGGCGACCCCTTCGGGGGTTTGCTCTGGGGGGTCGGTATAGTCGGTGTCTACTGGAGCGATCGGGGGAGGAGGTGCAGGCCATTCTGGTTCTTCTGGTCGGGGGATGGCACGGGCGGCCATGGACCGGGTGGTTACGCACGCCCAGTCCGGGAGGCCCAGCATCCCCAGGTGCTCTCTTCTTTCGACGGCGGCCCATGGGGAACTCTCGAGATCATTCCCCAGGAGACAGTCCACGGGGGCATCATCCCGGACCGTCACCTTCAACATGCCGGAGACCCCTCCCCATTCGAAGGGGACGCAGGCCATCCGACATAGACTCTCTGAGTTGTCGGCTGAGCGGACGGGGCAGAGAATGTTCGGCAGGATCTGCTCTGGTTTTACCAGGTGACAGCGGACGGCCGTCACACTGGCCCCTGTGTCACGTAGGGCTTCGGCCCGGCGCCCATTAATGTTCACCCACTGGCTATATTTTCTGGTGTTGGCGGGTAGGGAGGCCCGCGGGACCATGTCTTTTCCCCCTAGGCACGCTAGAACCATGGCGGCCGGTTCCCACTCTTGTTGTGCCTGCTCGTATTCTTCTTGTTCTTCGGAGATTTGTTCTCCCCCCAGGGCGGCGGCAGCTACCTGGCGGGGTTTTGGAGTTTGGTTCTGTGGACAGTTCGGGTCATTGGCGTAGTGGCCGACTCGCTGGCATCGGTGACACGTGACGTTGGCTCGGAACCCCGGGCGCATCGGGGGGTTCCCCCGGCTGGCCGGGGGCGGGGTGCTGGCAGTGGGAGCGGCCGGGACGGTGTCTCTCCCTCGCCC
Organism: Triturus cristatus; assembly: GCF_964204655.1. Lineage (NCBI taxonomy): Eukaryota > Metazoa > Chordata > Amphibia > Caudata > Salamandridae > Triturus > Triturus cristatus. Next base: position 984,413,206 of record NC_140583.1, read on the forward strand.
CTGGCCGCCTCCTCCTCCTCGGGGACGGTGCTGACCTTGGTTGTTCCGGTTCTGCTCGTGTGGCCCTCTCCGGCCTACTCGGGTGCTTTTCCACCGGTCAGCTTCGGCGGCGAGTTGCCGTGGGTCAGTCAATTTACTGTCGAGGAGGTGCTGCCTGAGCTCGACGAAGCAGTTGTTAGATAGGTGCTCCCACACCATGAGATTAAAAAGTTGCTCGTAGGTCGTTACGTGGCTTCCCTTGATCCAACCCTCGAAGGCTCGGCTGAAATAGTTGACATATTCCACCCAAGTTGTACCCGGGATCCGGGTGCAGTCCCGAAACCTCTGGCGGTACATTTCGGGTGTGAGCCCATATCGGGTGAGGAGGGCAGCCTTCATGTGGTCATAGGATGACATCTGATGGTCTGGGAGCTGTAGCAGGGCATCGCGGCCTTCGTTGACGAACCTCCCCCATAGGCCGGCTCCCCAGTCACTTCGATCGATCCGGTGGGAGGTCATGGCGATCTCGTAGGCCTTGAACCACTGTTGTATGTCGTCCTCTCGGACATACTCTCGGACGACATCCTTGGTCGCTCGGGCATCTCCGGTTCTTTGTTCTGCTTCCGTAGTTCTATTTCTGCCAGTTTGCGCTCGTGTTCGTATGCCAATCTTTTTTCTTCGAGCTCTCTCTGCCTCTGTTTTTCTTCCCGTTCTTCTCGGAGCCGCAGATGTTCTAGGTTCAGTTTTTGCTCGGCTAATTTTAGTTCACCGTCCATTTTGAGTCGTGCCATTTCTAACTCATGTAGTCTGTTTTTTTCTCTTTCTTGGATCTCTTCCTGCGAGAGGCCCGTTCCTCGCTCCTCGGGAGCCGTGGTGTTCCTCTCTGATGCTGCACCGTTTCGGTCTGGGGATCTGGCGACCCCGGTTTCTGCCCACGACTCAATGGCGTGCTTAAAATCGTCTTTGGTACTCAGGCCGGTGGTAGCAATGCCTAGTTCCATGCAGAATTGTTTCAATTCACGATGGCTGTACTCTTCCAATTTATCCATCTGGAATTTCTCGGTGGATCCGCTCTCTTTGGTTGACATCGTGGTTTTGTCGTGGGGTGAGCTACTCTCTGTACGATTACGCGTTGATTCGGATCGCGCCGCTGGCCACCAATGTTAGACGGACCGGGAGGGTCGGCCGAGGACAAGGGGAGAGGTCTCCGGGGAGAGCCGTCTCCAGCGATCGTACAGATGAGTAACTTCCCCCCCCCACAGATATACACCACACAAGGATAGGATTTAACGTTCTTTATAAGCGATTTCTTAAGGTACGATGGAATGGTACAAGGAGGTCTGGACTCAGGGGTCCCCTCGATTCTAGTCTCTTGGTTTGGGAAAGGGGGTAGCGGGACAGTCTGGTTACCAATCTGGTAGCTGAGATGGTCTGGTGGATAGCTCACAATCCTCGAGCTCGATGTTCTAGCTTTGGACGGGCCGCGGCAGCGCCAGCAGGTCCCAGTGAAGGTGGTCGTTACACGGTCCGCGGCAGCGCCAGCAGGTCCCGATGAAGGTGGTCGTTACACGGTCCGCGGCAGCGCCAGCAGGTCCCGATGAAGGTGGTCGTTACACGGTCCGCGGCAGCGCCAGCAGGTCCCGACGAGGATGGAGGATGGAGGATGCAGAAGGCCGCGGCAGCGCCAGCAGGCAGGACGATAGTTCACAAGGCAGGGCTACGGCAGCGCCGGTAGTCCGTCAAGGCTGAGTTCTTCTCGGTGTCTCTCGACTCCAGGATACAACTGCCTTCCTGCTCTGGAGCTGCCCTAGTTATAGGTCTGGCGCCCTTTGATGTCCGGACCTTGGAGGTTGGAAGGTCCGGGATGAGGGAGTCCAGACACCCAGCAGGGGGGTGGAGCCAGCGCCCGGGGGAGCTGGAGGGCGATCGGCACCTGGCGGGGGAGAGCCATCGACACTTCTTTCTCCCATTGACCTGCCAAGTGGTCCGTTCACCTCCTGGGTGGATGGTGGTGCCGGGATGTCGGGGCCTGGCCAGGCCCAGGGTTAGGGTCGAGCTGAGGCCACGCGGCCTCGTGGTGCAGTGTCCAAGATGGCGGCTGGTCCGGCCGGGGGAGCCGGTAGTGGTTTGGCCCCATGATACATGGATGTCCGGGGGCAGGAGTTCCGTCGGGAGACGGGGTGCGGGTTGTTCTTGTGGGTAACACCTGGAGGGCCGGGGCTTGGGCCCTGTCATGCGGGGAGGGAGCAAGCCCTTCATGTGGCCTGTCCAACAATTACCACATGGCATTTTGCCAATTTAATGCTGTAATACTGTGCCTGGAGTGGTAAAAGGCTTTTGTCATTTCATAGCTTGGCATGGATGGCACAGTGCTAATCCTTTGCTTGGGACCTAGGTGATCAGGGGATCCTTAACCTGCCCCCATATATTTTGTTTTTTTCACAACTTCAGGACAGGGGACTAATTCCTCAGTCCTATAAAGGCAACCAGGGAAATAAAGCTCCCTGGCTCAATCAAAACACTCTATTTTTTAAATGGCACACCCTCGAGTGTCTTGGAGACTCTCACAAGCCTATCTGCTAAATAATACAATTATCTTTGCTATAATAGCTATAAAACTACTGAACGAATTTACACCAAATCACAAAAAGCACAATCTTTTGTCCAAGAACTAACGTCCTGCCGAATATGGTGTAATTCCGTTCAGCAGTTTCTGCTATAACCAGTTTTAAAGAAGACTATGGAAAATGCATGGACATTTTAAAATCCCCTTTTTTTGTCAGCCCCCGCTTGATGGTTCACCCCAAAACTTTCAAGAGAGGAGCTCAGGTTGATGAACTTTTTTGGGGGGAAAGTTTAGTGAAGATTTGTCAAATGGGGCCAAAGTTATTAGTAAACCAATAAACACTCTATCTATATATATCAGTTTAAACATGGAATGACACTTCTGTAAAATCATGAAAACCTATTTTTTCAAATTGGCCCTCATTATGAGTTAAAGGCTAATTTCTGATCCCTGTGAAAACTGGCACTTCCTCAGGGATCAGAATTGTGAAATGTGTAATAATTGTCCCAACCTCTCCATTTTCCCCTGATAAATTTCAGTAGGTCAAACATGCAGAAATTTAACGGTATAAAAATGTTCAAGAAAAAGTAGGCAAAACATGCAGAATTTAGTGTGTTAATAACCAATTCTGGATGTTCTGCCTAGTTTTTCTGTTGTAAACTTGGAATAGGATGAATTTTCCATGTGTGGTAAATACCTCACCCAGGGGTAATGGTATTTACCACGTGTGATAAATATCCCACCCTATTCCAACAAACCTGTAATGAGGTCCCAGGTCTCTAATATATAGTAATCAGAGCTGCTATGTCCTCCAATAGATATTTGTAAAGTTGTTAAGTCCTGGGTTCTTTCATGCTTGGTTGACGGCAAAAGTCTCTTTACCAAATTAAATTAGCCAGAGTAAGTTTTGTGCCACTCAAAAGGATCCTGCATTTGGCAGCTTGCCCAATGGCAGCAGCCAACAGTAAGACGCCCCATAGCGATAGCCTCACACAGTCTTCACCCTGTAGCAATCATTCTTTCAAAGAGCTTTTCATCATTTTCAAGGTCATCTTTCTGTACAAACTTGTGTACCTCCACTAGAAATTCATGCTCAACACCTACAGATGCAGAAATGCAATAGGAGTAAAAGCAATCACGCATGCAACAGAAAAAGCAGATAAATCTTTCAAAAATCCAAATATTTCAATACCAGATAAGGTTCAAATGTGGAGAAAGCAGGAAGTAGTTAAAGTAAAGAAAATAATGTATATCTGTCCAGGAATCCATACGTATGCTTATATTTTGAATATCCAAAGTGTTACAGGATTACCCTGCATTTTTGCATAAAACTGAAACATCAGGCAGAGAGCCATCTTGCAATGCCCAGACCTCTGCAATAGTCATTCTGAAGACATTAAATATGCCCTGACATTGCTCACCTTTCAAAATAATTGCTGCTGTTGCTCTCTGCAATCCCTAATATTATTATTATTGTTATGTTGAGGATGACGACAGCGATGATGATGATTTTTATTATTATTAATAACAATAATAATAACAACAAAAACAATAATAATATTATAGACTTATATGCAGGGCTCCAATACCTCTCAAGATTACTGATGTTTTGTTAATTAGGAGAATCGTTAAGTATTAATGATAACTATATCTTAGTTGATGTACTGAATGGAGAGGGGTGGGGTCTGGAGTAATGCTAGATCCCGTGGAAAACTTAACACTGTTCATATCTATAAAGTTAATTAACTCTTCTGCATGGAGAGACAGACACGAGGAAAACCTTCTTCTAAGTAAGTCAGCTGCAAAGGTTCTTGATTTCCTTTCTTTGGCCATTCCTAATTTTTGTCAGAGTGTTGGCTGCTGCTGAAACAGAATATAACTCTTTTTGGTACATGCTGTGAAACTGTGTAGCACCAGTGACTCCCACGCATTTTATATGAAAGTAAATACATTGCTTAGCTTTTCACTGTGATGCAGCTGGCGCCTTTTTTTTTTAGTTCTGGGCCCAACAATGACTTTACTATTTAGACACTTCACTCAGATTCTATTCTTCAACCACGGAGGCATTGGTCCTCCGATGGACCTCGCTTCGGCGCAGTGAGGGGTAAGTAATTAGGGTATCAAACTGTTGGCAAACCAATAAAGGTCCAATAATTGGTAGCCAACTCAGAAATTTGAGATTGGTTTCAAGTACACTACTCTCAGAACCAAATGTTCTATGACTTTCCCTATCATGCATTTAGAAATCAATATCTCATTAGCACAGTTTCTGAGGAAAGAAAATGAAGACACAATAAAAGACTCAGGCACATTTTAGATAATTTGGTTATTCTATTAAAGATCCAAAATCAATGCATATAAAATTAACATTTAAAGCAGTTCAGTCATGAGTCTTACAGTAAGTAGTATAAAATCACACGTTTAGCCAAAGTAAATTTATTGCTGAATAAAAGAATCCATAAAGAGGATGATCAAGGGTAGGGTTTCCTACCACCAACAAAGGCAGGAGGATGGTTCAATTGAGTTCTCTTAGCATGGGAAAAGAGATCAGATTAGAGTCGGCTAAGGAAAGTCCATGGGCACTGGGAAAGGCATAATTAGGAAAGCTCAGGTCTGGTGTCTCACCAGAGAGCTAGAGATCGCCCAGCAGGCAAGTTCATCAGCAAAGGGAAAAAGCCAAGGGCATTCAAAAATAGTCCGGCAGGCAGGCTGGAGGAAATGGAAGAGAAGAGGAAAGGAGCATGGACCTGGAGGCTCTAGAGGATATGGGAAAAAGTGTTGCCTCCTTCTTCGAAAGTCACTTTTTATACTCCAAACTTTCAATTTGTGACATCAGTTCTCACCATATGATGGTCCGATCAAAAAGAGGTTATGTACTTTGTTGCTCTTCATGTGTTAAGTCGAAGGGTCAAGTTCCCATCAATTTTCTCACAGGAGTTACTGGAAAAATTGTCTATTGCTTAAAAAATGTTGCGTAAACAGAACATACAAAGCAACATTTAAGGAAACTTAACAAAAGTCCATTACACCAGGGTATGAAATAATGGAGCGTAAGGAAAAAGGCAATTTAATGCATTTTAAAGTTATCATTTCCTATTTAGTAAAACAAACTCATGATTAACCCCTTCGCTGCGGCGCGAATTCCGCCGCAGCGCTGGGGGGATTTGCGGCGCTGCCATGCTCATGACGGAACCACGCCGTCATGAGTCACGGGCGAGCTGTGCTCATGACGGCGTAGTTCCGTCATGACTCCACCCACTTGCGCTGATCGCCCGCACAGGCGGGGAAACAGAGCCGCGTGGGAGGAGCGGCCGCCAACGGCCGCAACATGACGGAACGACTCCGTCATGAGCACACGGCGCCCGTGGCTCATGACGGAGTGGTTCCGTCAGAAGCATGCAAGGGGTTAAGTTCAAGCATAATGAAATAAATCAAGCATATCATATAAGTAAATTATTGTAACGTTTGTTAGTGATTATTACATAGAAATGTTTTACTATAATTTTGGCCTACTAGCACAATTTGTCAAAGTATCTACATGCAAACTGCTCTTAAAAATCATTAAAAAAACATGTTTTTAGAAATTTAAGACTCTAATAATGTCAAGCATTTATACTGAAAGCTTTATTCATATAACATATTGGATAAAGATTCTGCACCACTCTTTTATTTGTTATGGTGAATTACAATGAAGGCAATAGAGATGCAAAGTCTCATCATTAATAGTTGCACAATCGTGTGTAATACTCATTTGTTGCATAGATACACTGCTTCATATTAAGATTTGTGTTATTTTGCATCATGGAAAGCTTTTCCATCAATAATCTTTCATAACAACTTTATTAAAATAATAAGCTAATAAATATGGTAAATTAATTACTCTAAAAATATTTTATTTGTATAAACCTATGCCCACTTTTATGGTGCTGGTACTTCAGCTTTTCTCAATGGCAATATTATCTTTCTAAACGAGTGCAACGTGCACATTAGAGTGTCGGTGTCATCGGTTTTGTGTTGTGTGCGCTGTAACATCTGTGATTGACTGAACACTTGTGAGTGAAAGGAACGCCCGATTACATTTAAATGCACAATGCTTTGAACCTTATAACATGATAATCAAGCAATATGCAAAAGTTGATTTTCTATAAAAACGAAATGTAAGCCAACACCTCTTAACAAGGCACGCGGGGTTTGTTCTGAAAAGAAGTGCCACCGAACACTTAATATCTGCACTTTCATTGCCACCAAGCTAGATCTTGTAGGATGATGCAGTAGTTGGAGATAGGTTGTTTCATGCCATACTTCTTACCCACCTATATCTGATGGCCTTATCGCAGGAAATTCCCACTCATCTGTCCCTGAAAGCTCTTTGCTAATCACTTACTGTCCTTTTTACACCAAACTCTTAGCACATGAACTTATTAGGCACTGCCTAAGCCTAGAAAAACAATGATAATATTTCTCTTGGCCATGTGTCAATCTCCTGTCTTCTCATTTCCTGACATCCATTACTTAACTGCAAGAACTAGGGTGACTCATGTCCCAGTTGATAAGACTTGTTAGGACAGGCTGTGCTGAACAGGGTTACCTGGTAACTCTAAAAAGCTGAGTTTCTGAAATGGCTTCTGCTGGCATTCAAAGTTCTCCATAACTCTAATTGTGAATGTTCTCCACACTAATCTTCTATATGCTGAAGAGCAGGCATAATTTAGAGAATGGCAGATCCCTCCATTCCCATGACTTCAGCATTGGACGTGACCCAGACAGACAAGAGCTGCAGTAGATATTTTGCTCATTTTACAGGTACAGGTACCATGGCTTTACAAATTGCAAAGCAATTGAAGTTTAACTGTATGGCTTGCAAAGTTAAAGGATATTATTAGTATTTAGCTATGCCACCTTGATTGCACCTTTTCTTTTCTTACACATACAAAAACACCTTAGCCGAAGGATTACAGTCATTAAACATAATCATCCTCTCTCTTGCATTTGTAAGCTCAGTACCTTAATTCAGTGATACTTGATGGAAATAAGGTTTTGGTAGACATCTGCTGTGCAGACTGTTACATGCTTGTTATTGTTCAGCGCAATGGAGGGTCTTCATGGGCAAGTAAGGTTATTTGAACATCCAACAAACCCAAGTGAATGTGGTCAGTGGGTTCCCTGATTGTGGAATGGGGGTGTTAGTCCTGACATCCTTGGCGTGGTATTCCCCAAGCTTTTTGCCTTCACCCCTCCTGTTTTGCTGAATTTGTTTTGTTGGCTTTAGGGCTCTGCACACTTTCCTATTGCTAACCAGTGCTAAAGTGCTCTCTCCTTCATACATGATAATATTGGACTATTCCTAATTAGCAGATGTAATTTACTTGTAATTCCCTAGTAAATTGTACTACATGTAACCAGGGCCTGTAAACTAAACGCTACTAATGGGCCTTCAGCACTCATCATACCACTCACCAAGGTAGCATTTTAAAAATTGTCTCAGGTCTGCCATTGCAGCTGTAGTGCAATTTTAAAATGCCCATTTGACCTGGCAAAAAAAAAACTTTAGGCAGGTCTACAACCTTCCTTTTTAATACTTATAAGTCACCCCTATGGCAGGCTCATTAGGCAGTGTGCATTATATTTAAATAGTAGGACATGTGTCCTTAGGTTTTTCATGGCTTGGCAATGAAAAACTCCTAAAGTTGTCTTCCACTGTTGAAAGGCCTATCTGGCTCATTGATGAACACTGGGTTATCCTATTACATTTAATAAGTGCTAACTTTTGATTGGAAGTAGATAGAAATATGTTGTTGAAAATAAAATGAATTGTAATTTAAAACCCTCTTCAATGAAAAAGTAAGCTTTTAAGTCACAATTCTGAAAATGCCACTGTTAGAAAATGTTCAGTATCACAGGGGGTGGGCCCTATACCACACAGCTAGATTGGGCCAGTAAATTACAAAAAAATTAGAAAACTAGCTGCCCATTTTATTAAGCTGTCAACAATTTAACAGATTAAGACCAAAATCACGAATAAGATGGTCTACATCATTTAATTATTGTGAAAATTATTATGCATATTTAGAAGTACATAAGGTAGAAATGGACACCACTTCATAATTTACATAGAGTAGAAATCAAGCTCAAAATGTGAAAACAACAAACACAAATATTAACACAGTCAGTTAGTGATTTTACACGGTAATACTTCACAAGTGAACAAAAAAGTGAAGGCATCATGTCAAAACATACACAAATCAATTGGAGCTATTACCAGCCCCAAATAGTAAGGTAACCCATATACCCATCAAAACGTATTTAAATGGAACAGAGTTGGGATACCATCCAACGGGGGTATTTGCCTTTCATGAAAAAGAGGATATACATTTTAGAACGATTATTTCCCTCAATTGCTATACAATTTTTTAATACAAACTGGTCCCCTGTTGGTAAACATTTGCCAAGGCGTTTCGAAACCCTTTTTATTTTGTGGGATTCTCTTCAGGGCTGTGACTGGGTTTTTGATTTGACCAATTGATTTGTGTATGTTTTGTCTTGATGTCTTCACTTTATTGTTCACTTGTGAAGTATTACCTTGTGAAATCACTAATTGATTGTGTTAATCTTTGTGTTCGTTGTTTTCACATTTTGAGCTTGATTTCTACTTTATGTAAAGTGTGAAGTGGTGCCCATTTCTACCTGTGTACTTCTAAATATGCATAATAATTTTCAGAATAATTAAATGATGTAGACCATCTCATTCGTGATTTTGGTCTTAGTCTGTTCAATTGTTGACAGCCTAATAAAATGGGCAGCTAGTTTTCTTATTTTTTTGTAATTTACTGTTAGAAAGATGGCATTTTCTTGTTCCAACCATTTGTACCTTCTGCCAGTGTCCTGGGTCACATTGACTGTGGATGTCTCTGTTGCTAAGGTTTGTGTATTCCTTCCTGACAGTGACACAAAGAAGGCTGCTTAGGTATGGACAGGATGGGCTATCCTGACAGAATGACTGGGGAGGAGCAGAACCCAGCTCCACTTACACTTCAAAGGGCTTTGTGTCCTGCATACACAAAGGAATCTGACACCACGCCTGCTCTGCCTTTTGCCACTTTCACCTTGACAGTTGAAGGGAAAGAGTTTTCCAGACCCAGATGTGGAGTTATGATAGGGAGTCCCTGCACACATAGGCAACCAGGTATAAATATTGGAACTTCAGAGCAACTCATCTGAACACTCCTGGACCTCTGGAAGGTTCAGAAGATGGAATATACTGCTGCCAGAGGACTGCCCTGCAACTTGAAGAACTGCCTCACTTTCTGAAGAATGAAGCCTGGACATGCTTGACTTGCTCCTAAGCTACCCGGAATTGCTCCAAGAGTCAGTTGGCTGACTTTCCTGTGTGAAAAAACAGCTTTTGAGGCCTCCCTGCAAGTGCCAAGCTGGCCAACTGCAACTGGGCCTGCCTAAGCCATGCTGCTGGCCTTGGCTGGAGTGAGTCCTGATCCCAGGGAGATTCCCCACAGGTCTTGGACCCTTGACAGGCATCAGAGTGCACTCTTCATTCTTGCCTAACTGAAGGTTCCATCACATCTGGCGCAAAGCAAAGCAAAGCCTCATAGCACAGCTGACAGATTCATCGGAACCAACCCTGAGCGATGCAAAAACCCGCAAAGCCTCGCTGCCCAGCTGAAAGCTTAACTTGGACCGATACCTAGCAACACAAAGTCCCACAAAGCCTTGTCGCATGGCTGACAGATTCATCGGAACAGACGCCGCACGTTGCAATGCCTTGCCGCCCCACTGAAAGCTTCATCAGAAATTACTCAGAGCAACTCTTGGACTCTCATAGCAATGCCACGCAGACCTCACACCAAGGATATAAGGTACATCTCCCAGTGGGCTAAACTCAGTCCTGTGCCCAGCCTGTGTTCCATTATGGTTGACCTGAACTTGTGACTTTTCCCGGTTCAGTATGACCCAATAGCCACAGTTGGCACTATGCGCCTTTTGGTGCTATTTTTACCTACAATATTAAAATTGTATAGCTCCTGCTCTACTAATTGGATTTTTGTCATTCTGGTATCCTTTTATTTATTAAAGTTTACTATATTATTCTAAATTGGTTTGGGATTCTTCTTGTGTTATGTTTGCACTTTATTACTGTTTGTGTACTGCATAAATACTTTAGATACTGCCTCTAAGTTAAGCTTGACTGCCTTTGTGCCAAGCTACCAGAGGGTTAAGCACAGGTTAATTCAGTGACTTTTGTGGTTTACCCTGAGAAGGATTGTGGTTGCTGCCCGAGTGGGGCTTCCACCCTCCTCAACCAATAACCCACTTTCTTACATTGGTGTTCAGCTGTGAGATCTAGTACTGGTGTTTGTGCAGTGACACTAGGTGATTTGTGCAAATCCCATATAAATAGTCTGACATCATAATGAACCTCTTTTTAAATTCTCTTTGATTGGCTAATTTTACTAATTCACTGTGGCAGAGCTGAAAGGATTTTGAAGGGAGAGAGGACAACAGGCAACCAGGAGCTCAAAAAAGCAGCAGCTCAAAAAAGTCCTCAGGGTCTGGAAGGAGGCCCACTGGCTGCTAACTACAGCAAAGGAGCAGGAGGAGGATGTTGCAGGAGAGGAGAAGGAAATAGAGGAGGAGGATAAAACGATCCTGACTATGACCCCAGAGGAGAGAGGGGGGCCACAGGAGTGAGGTCCCCTGCTGAATCCAGAGCAGGCAGCAGCGTCTCCTCCCTCAATCTGTCCCCTGAGGAACTGGAGAACATGAGAACTGAGAGGGAGTTTCAACTGCAGCTGGCCAAGATAAAAATGGAAACAGCCAAAAAGGAGGCTGCTGCAAAGAGGGCCTTGAAAGACAAAATATCAGAAGCAGCCAGAGAGGAGGCCCTAAAGGAAAGGAAACTTGCTCTGGAGGATAGGAAAATTCTTACAGCTCATGAGATGAGGCAGGAAAATCTGGACTTTAAACCCAAGCAGATTTCAGAGTCCAGCAGCAATGGTGGCAGCGAGAATCCAGTGTCCAGTGGAGACAGAAGGGTCCATATCCCCAAGGATCTGGTGCCTAACTTTGTTGTGAGGGAAGCCCATATGCCTAGTAATACCAAAAAGTACAGGCAGTGAGTCACTATCAAGGGGTAGTGAGTGGAGGCTCTGAGAGAAACAGGAGCCAGCATGACCAAAGTTAGGTGTTTTCCTGTGTCCTCAGAGCAGGTAATTCCCAAAGTATTCCACAAGATTGCAGGAGCTGACAACCACAAGAGTCACTATTCTGTGGCCCTGGTTCCATTTGAATGGGGACTTCTCAGGTTCATTAAAGGTAGCTGTGAGCCTGGAAAAATGGTCCAGGTACCTGCCAAAAAAGAAGAAGGGCAGAGTGCGTGGAAACCCACATCTGAGACTCCCATAGCCTGAGAGAAGGCAGAGCTTGTGAGTGATGCCCTAGTAATCCACAGGGAATTACATTCCTTCCCTGGGGTACCTATCTGAGCTAGCAAGCTGAAGGGGGGCCATCAAGGCAGAGGTCTGTGAAGCCCAGAAACAGTGCTCTACTCTTGAGGGCCTACAGTGACAAGCAGAGGTGCCCGCAGCTGGTGACATGTCTGGTGATCACCTGATTTACTGGGAGAATTCTCTCCTGTATAGCGAGCCTAAGGTTCCTGAGCCTGTGATAACCCATGTGTTGGTACTTCCCTAGTGCTACAGGGCCTTCCTACTGGGAATGGCTTATGATGTATCCCTAGCATGACATGAGGGGCAAGATAAGACCTTCTTGAGGCTTACGCATTCCTATTACCACCGGAAGAGACTGACATCAGATGCATTCTGAAGGTCTTGTCCTACCTGCCAGCACAGTTGGAAGATAGAGAGAAAGTGAAAGGTTCCCCCAGTTTCCCTTCCTGTTGTGGGCACCCCCTTTGAGAGGGTAGGTATCGACATTGTTGGACCCCTTGAACCAGAGACTGCCATAGGTAACAGCTCTATTGTGGTCTTAGTCGACCATGCCACTCTGTACCCAGATGCCATAGCTATAAGGACAGTGACTGCACCTGCAGTAGCCAGCGAACTGATGGGGATCTTCCCCATTGATATGGTGTCAGACCAAGGTAACAACTTCATGTCAGCATGCATAAATTCAATGTGGGACAAGTGTGGAGTAACCCACAAGTTCTCCGCACCCTACCATCCCTAGAACAATGGTTTTGTTCAGAGGTTCAACAAGACCGTCATAGGTATTGTCTTGGGCCTGTCAGAGCCCTTGATGCAGAAGTGGGACATACTCTTGCCATGCCTATTGTTTGTTCACAAGGAGATACAACAGAAGGGAGTAGTGTTCAGCCCCTTGGAACCTCTCTATGGGCACCCTTTCTGAGGGCCTCTTAGTCTCATGAAAGAGTGGTGGGAGCAAGCTCCCAATAACTCCCTCCTTCCCCCAGGATATAGTCAGCTACATGTTGGCTCTCAGGATGTATATGAAGAGTTTTTGCAAGAAAGCCAGTGAGAACCTGGAAGCCAGCCAGGAAGTCATGAAACTCTGAAATGACTGGAAGGCCACTCTGGTTGAGTTTTAGTCTGGTCAGAGAGTATGGGTGATGAGCCAGTGGAACCCTGGGTATTGCACGACTGGCGGACGTCACCCTCTGAGCTAAAGGAGCCTAAGGGGGAGGTCACATATCTCATAGTTCTCAAGACCCCCAGGAACCCCTTAAGGGCCCTGCATGAGAACCTCCTCAAGCCCCACGTGTATAAGTGATTGGAATTTTTCAGGTGTAAGCAATTATCAAACTTTGTCTGAAAATGGGGAATGTTTGTTGCATTTACTTTTGCCTTGATGTGATTTGTAGTTTGTACCCTTTTATATAATACAACTTTTTTACATAAATTTTGACTTTTTGAAGTATACACCTGTGCTGAATTGTGTTTCTTACTGAATGTATTTTAGATTTGAATTTGATTCATTGTTTAATCAAATAATTCATTTTTGACATTTGATTGTACTAAGCCACTTATTCGGCTTATAGATAATTCATTTCATATATCTTGTAATGACATTAATATCTAAAAGCATCCCTTGAAGGCACTATTACCTGATCATTTAGATTACCCAAGCCTCCAAGGGTTTATTGGGTTGCCCATTTTTTCTTATGACATTTAGTCGGTGTGTGGTCATGCCCAACTGCTGGTCTAGCCCTGACCTCCCACTCATCATGGCTTGATGTCATTTTTAGCTTCTAGTTTGGCAATATACACGTCCCATATTGCACCATCTAGACCCCTCCCTCCCTTCTGGCGATTTCATGTCATGGTGTCTGTTTCTTCTCTCGCCCGTTTCTTAAGGTCACACAGCCAGTCACTCAGATCCGGAGGCTGGCTGGCTTTCAATGTCATCGTAATCTGTCTCTCACATAGCGTTGGGCCAGGTCAATTAATCTGTAGGTGTATTTACCTTTTGGCATCAGTCCTAGCAGGCATAAATCAGGGGTATTCGTCATCATCCATCCGACCAGGGCTGATACTGTTTCTGTCAGCCTCTCCCATGCCAGTCTTAACACTGGGCACACCCACAACATACCAAGCCTTCCTCAACATCAGTGCAGGCCTCCAAAGACCTATCTGAAAACTTTGCCTATTTCTTTAACGAGAAAATCACTAACATTGAGCTCTCGCTGGATGACCACCTCCTGTCATCCAATGAATGCCCCCCCTCTGCAAAGAAGGCAACAACCCACCCAGGCACCCCCCTTACAACTGGAAGTCTTTCAACACCATCTCCAAAGCAGAAATCATTGAAATGATTATCGGGTCCAAACCCTCCTCACACATAGTGGATCCTATTCCTGCCCAACTGGCCAAAACGCTCAAACTCGCCATTGCCCCTCTCTGGACCAAGATTATAAATAGCTCTGAGAACAGGAGTCATGCCAGAATGTCTTAAAATCAGCCAAGTCACGCCATTACTAAAATAAACGGGCTCTGACCAAAACAATCCCAATAACTTCAGGCCTGTCTCCAATCTTCCATTCTTAGCCAAAATCCTGGAAAGATGTGTTCTCCTTCAACTTAATCAACACATTGACAGTGACAACCTTCTAGATCCTCACCAATCGGGCTTCAGAAAAGGATGCAGTACAGAGACAGTGATCCTGAATATCATAGATGATGTCTACAAATCACTCGATACAGACCGATGTCTACTCATACTCCTTGACCTATCGGCAGTCTTCGACACGAACGACCACAAACTACTCATTAATGTTCTCCAAGAAAGGATTGGAGCAGATGAGGTGATCCTACAATGGCTTACTTCCTTTCTTCAGAACCGCTCCCAATGAATAAAAATCAACAACTTCATGTCTGACCTACTCCTCATAACCAGGGGTGTCCCTCAAGGATCAGTTCTCTCCCCATCACTGTTCAACATCCACATGGGGCCCCTCACTGCCATACTCAAAAAAGCCAACATCCCCTTCCACCTCTATGCGGACGATACCCAGATTTTCCTAGAAACTTCCTCTATTGGAGACATAGGGCCTTATGTAGGTGGGCTGGCATTTACCACTTCATAAATACCGAATCATACCGATTCGGTATTTATGAAGTGGTAAATGCTATGTAGGTAATTGGTCGGTAAATATTACCGATTCGGAAAAATTCGGTAATTACCGAATCGGTATTTACCGATTCGGTAATGAGGCATACCTTCCCATTGATGGGAAGGTATGCCTCATTACCGAATCGGTAAATACCGATTCGGTAATGGGGGAGCACATGCAAGGGTGGCAGGGTGTCACATTGACACCCTGTTGCACCCCTGATTCGGCCATGTGTGCACATGTGGCACACATACATGCCCTGAGGGCATGTGTGTCTGCCACATTGTACACATCTACGGGCCAAATATTGCATTTACACCCATATTCGTCATTTACCACCAACTATTAGTTGGTGGTAAATAACGAATCCCCACACACACCACACAGTCCCCCTACATCTCATATCTGTATTCGGAATTTACCGAATCGGTAAAATTACCGAATCGGTAATTTTACCGATTCGGTAATTTTACCGATTCGGTAAATTCCGAATACAGAAAATCTCCCCCTACATCTCAAAAGCCAAAATACCGGTCAGTAACGGTATAATTACGAAAATCGGCCGTTACCGACCGGTATTTGGCTACCTACATGAGGCCCATAGAGAGACTAAAGGACACTCTAAGAGAAGTCCAACACTGGCTATCCCTCAACCACCTGAAACTCAAACGAGATAAGACGGAAATCCTCCTCATTTACAACAAAGAGCAGACCCCCCCAAGTCACAGAAAGGCTAAAAACCATTGATGCTCTTAACTGCAATCTCACCCCGGCCGACTCCGTAAGATCCCTGGGAATCACTCTGGACCCAAACTTAAACATGGACAAACATATCAAAACACCGCAAAGAGCACATTCTGCAACTTAAAATTACTCAACAAAATAAAACCCTTCATCCCCCCCCAATGACCTTTAACAGGCTACACAATCCCTGGTTCTGTCCAGATTGGACTATGGGAATGCAACCATCATAGGCACGGCAAATTCGCACTTAGCTCCCCTCAGATCAAATCTAATTGCAGCTGCCAGGATGGTCACTGGAGTAAAGAAATACGACCACATCTCTCCCTCTCTAAGAGAGCTAAAATGGCTCCCAATCAAAATGCGTTCCAACTTCAGAACTGCTTGTCTCACACACAAAGCTCTGCACACTGGTAAACCTGCCTACCTGGCTTCCAAACTCAATAAGGCTGGCCAGACAAGGAATCTCAGGAGTACTAACACTCTACTTCTCATTGCCCCGAAAACTCGCAAACAAAAAACCTTATCACGCTCCTTCTCTGGAAATGAGCCTACAATTTGGAACTCCATTCCAGTCCTTATTAGGACTAACCCCTCCTTCATAAAATTCAAAAGCCAGCTCAAAGACCTCTTTCTCAACCAAACTCATCCAAATGGATAGCTGAAGCCCAACGAGGAATTCCGCCCAGTGCAGTTTATAGTCACGTTGATAAGAAGGCTTTTACATCACCTGCCCTTTGACTCGCTCCTTTGTCCCCCCAACCCTGAAGAGGATTTGTCACGAGTCAATGTTGTTTATTGAAATACTTTGTGTTCGATTGCATCAAGATAAATGTTGTAAAGCGCTCGGATACCTTCAGGTCTGGCCAGAGCTATATAAAACTCACAAATAAATAAATATGGTAAAATCCCGCTTGTGGCTGTCGACATCTTGGCAGTCCAAGGATGCCCACCTGTACATTCGCTTTAGGCATTTTTAAGTGAGATATGCTTGGTGAAGATAATTGAATTGCATGTATTGAAATCTCATATTTCTCGACAATTGTTTAACGTGCTCCCTAATCTTTTGCCATTGATCATAGGTGATGTCCCGCCCTAGGTTCTCCTCTCATGAGGTATTGGGTAGAAGGGCGAGCCAGGGAGACTTGTGATACAAAGAAATTGTACAGAGCCGTAAAATCCCAACAGGCCATATCGTGTGTGAAGACCCCTTGATGTGAGCCGACGTCCATGGCTACTCCCTGCCCTGACCTCAGTGGGCCTCAACTGCATGTGGTACTGCATTGTATGTAAGGAAGTGGTCTGCACTCAAGCCATATGTTTCTTACAGCTCTTGATATCTTTGCAACCTCACTTCACCATATAAATCTACAACCCGAGTCACTCCCACCTCCTTCCAGGGCATCACCCCATGTAACAACTGGGTCCCATGCCACCCGGGGAGGGCCAATAACTCCAATTCCTGTGTATATGAAGGGGGGTATGCGTAGGTATTTAGTCAAGCTTTTTTTGTGGTGCTCATAAGAGCAGTGTCTGCTTCCATTTATTTGCTCGGGAGCAGCAGTCAAGCCAGTATTGTTCTGCCACAGAGTGTTGCCTGCATGTCCATGCTTTCCATACAGGGACCCTCCTGAAGCTGTGCTACAAAGTGATATAGCTCATAGTTGGGGCGTCCATGCCCTCCTCCCTCAGCGGGTGTGTGGCTTTTTAGAGGGTCATCCGTCTCCTGCTTTTAATCTATATCAAATCTGAGAGTGCACCGTTAAGGGCCTTAGAAAATGAGAAAGAGTGGCACAATAGTAGCACGGCAAACAAGTACAGTACCTAGGGAGTATGATCATCTTGGCTATCCCCACCCTGCTCATCAGAGAAGGCATCAGGGACTTCTAGAATCCCATGTTTATTAGATGTAAGCACCCTACTCATGTTGCCAACTATTATGTCTGACTCAGCATGATAAATGTGGACGCCCAGATATTTAAGTGTGTCATATTGTCATTCTAGCCTAGTCTGCAATTCCCTGAGTTTCTATGACGGCTGCATGGACCTCATGAGGAAATTGCCCGTTTTGTTTCAATTTACCCTGAGGCCCGAAGCCTTTCCAAACTACTAGTGTCTCCATTAAGGACTACAAGGACTCACCAACATGTGGCAAGTAAATCAGTAATTCATACACATGTAGGGGTATTACCTGCCGTTTCCTGAATGCTTGGACTCCCAAATCTCCAGGCCATTCTCTAAGTCTTCATGGCAGGGTTTCCAGTACCAATAAAACATCAGTGTCAATAGTGGGCAGCCCTGCCATGTACCCCTCTGTATACTAAACCTATATGAGATTGGTTGCTCAGTTTTAACTTTGGCCAATGGCTTACTGTATAGTGCTTTATTCCGTCCGAGGACTATCAGACCCAAACCCATGGCGGACAAGACCTCAGGAAGGTACGATTAGCCTAGAGTGTTGCATGCCTTTTTGATGTCTAGGGACACCACCAGGCAGTCTTCTTCAGACACCTCACCACCGTTCATCAGCCTCCAAAGGCGGGGGAGGTTGAGGAAGGTACTCCGTCCTGGTATAAATCCATTTTTGTCTGTATTATGAAAGGCAGTAGCCTATTTGTCAGTATCCTACCTAACAATTTGTAATTTATATTCATGAGGGAAAGTGTGTGATATGACAAAATACTGAGTAGATCATACCGTACAACTGTCTCTGCCACCTCCTACATAGATTACTAAGTTCTGTCTGTACCATATGAGTCTCCTGTAGATAGGCAGTCTGAAAGTGTTGATACCTTAGATACATGCCATACCTTGAATATTCCATGGCAGAACATCAAAAGAGGGGACGTGTGCTCCAATACCCTGTGCCATCCATCAGGTGTGTAAGTGATCTCAGTCGTCTGTATAGCCCTACTTGGTAGACTCCCTATTGCGTACATGTCCTCTCATCAGCCCTTGTGCCAATGTGACTTGTCGGACCTCAGGCAAGTAGTGCAGAATTCCATGGTATACCATGAGTAACCGATTACAAACTTTATACATACCCCAATAGTAACTAAGCGTATCCCAGGGATGCTGCACTATGTGAGCCCTGACATTCACAATGAATAACTCTGAACCAAAGGATTCAAACTAAAAATGTGTTGTATTGTCACATTCCATGTGTAGGAGCCTCATCTTGCTTCTGTGGTGTAAGTCTCTCATCATTGTGTCATCTCCCCTGCAAGCCTACATCTTTGCTACCTTCATTTGGTGGGCTTGTTCTTGACCCCTCTCCACTGTGCAGTTTGGGTATTTGAATCTTGCTCACAACCTAGGTCATCATCCAGTTTTGGTGTCAGGTGTGGGGCTTGGTGATGGGACCCGGTCAAGGATCCAGATTTGTCTGGGTCCGAGTCGGAGCCACGGTCACATTTGGTGTGTGGGAGCTTCATCTTGCTCCTGTGTTGTAAGCCCCTCATTGTTGTGTCATCTCCTCTGCCAGCCTGCATCTTTGTTACCTTCATTTGTGTCAGAGTCTAAGCCATGGTCCGATTGGAAGACATTGAAGGAGTTGCAGCTGTGTAGTAGAACAATTGCTACCACTGAGCCATTGTTATGTCCACCTGATCATCTGTTGGATGACTGTGAGGCGTTCTTTCATGATGGTTAGAGGGTTGTGCTCACACCTAGCTGTGTTACTGGACCCACATCAGATAGGTCAACAGCCCCTTTAGATTGTAACTAAGTGCATGCCTCTCTGGAGTAGTGAAAAAGTATGTTGTGTTTTTTTTCACTACTCGTAATCCGGACAGAAAGAAGAGTGCATACTTCAGGCCTGTGTTCCTCATCTGTTAATTCACTGCCCCAAAAGAATTGCAGTGCTTTTGGACTTCCGCTGTGTAGGCCAAAAAGGCTGTTATCTTTGCATTTTTGTACCTCCAGGGGTCCTTGGTATGGAACAATTGCAGTATGAGGTCCCTATTGCTGTAAATAAGCAGTCTAGCGATTGTGGAGCACAGGGTAGCTCCCAGCAGTGGCGAGCGACTTGACAGGCGAGGTGCTTGCTCTATGGGAGTTCCATATTTATGCCTTCCGCCTTTTCTGGTATGCCCAGGAGGAGAATATTGTCTAGAGCTGCCTTCGTGTCCTTTCCCAGACGTTTTAACTCCTCGTCTTTCATTGTAGTTTCAGTAGTTGGTGATGTTCATCCTGAACTGTAGGTCACAGTAAAGTTATTGCAGATTCCATGTTATCCACTA
Source organism: Triturus cristatus (assembly GCF_964204655.1). Lineage (NCBI taxonomy): Eukaryota > Metazoa > Chordata > Amphibia > Caudata > Salamandridae > Triturus > Triturus cristatus. Next base: position 984,433,334 of record NC_140583.1, read on the forward strand.
GGTCAGACAATTTTGTATAGTCCTCTCAAAGCAGATTCACTTACATGATAACAGTATCTGTTTTCGTTTCCAGTGCAGATATAGGGGCATATATATAAGAGCTTTGCTTAGTGCTTGCACCACGCAATGTCGTACATGCTTGACACAATGCTCTATGTCAGATTTATAAAGCCACTTAGCGTGGCTTTGAATGGCTGGAGTAAGGCAACACAGCACAAATTGCAGCGTTGCCTTATTCTGCGCAAGGGAGGCAATCCATTGACGTTGGGGTGGGTATTTTCACGCAACTCCCATGGTTTTTGATGCATTCCCAGATTTACAAGGACTTGCAAACCTTTAACGTGCCAAAAACCGTCTTAGTAGTTACCTAGTTTGTATATAGGGAACAGATGAAGTAATTCATGATTCCAGTGTTGATACAAAATGTGACTTTTGTACATTCAAATATTTGAGGCTTTATAGAAATCTAGGTAACTGCTTGCTGTAATTGTTTTTCTGTTAAATGTGCATGCAGAAAATGACGAACTTGTCTTTTTAAATATTCTACAGCAGCACAATTAAAAAAATATATTAAAAAAGTATAAAATATTTTTTGTATAAAGAAAAAAACAATAAAAATATATATTTTTGTGATCAAGTTGCTTGTTGTATGACATTGGTATTGGGGTTGTGGTATTTAGGAACCTTAGATGGTCACACCAAAAGCAATATAGGTCTGTAAGAGAGGTTCCCCTTGCCATTCATTGAAGCTGCCAGAACCACTGCAAGCACTGGTACGTGATCCGCCTGCACAGTTTTCGGACATTACTATAATGGATAGGTGTCTGTCACCAGACTGGCACCTACGGACACGATACCGAGAGGCTGAGAATTGCTGCAAAATGAGGATGAAATACTTGAATTGATACTTTGAAAATGTCGCACTTACCAGAGGACAATTATCAACTATCTGACATGGTTGATACATATTTATTTATTTATTTATTTGTTGGTTTGTATAGCGCTAGAATCGACTCCAATGGAGTATCTCTGCGCTTTTCAGGAACCGGTAAGGCAAGAATAAGAGGAAAGAGGAGCTAGATCTCATTCCTAAACAGCACAGTTTTTAGGAGTTTCCTATATGTAAGGTGTTCTTTACACTGTCTCAATGATAACGGGAGTTTATTCCACAATGTGGGGCCTGTAATTGATAATGCTTTGTTCCCGTGTCTGGCTTTTTTTGCACGTGGGATCACCAAGAGGAGATTGTTGCTAGATCTCAATGATCGAAGTGGAGTGTAAGGAACAAATTTGTTTTGAAGATAAACAGGTCCTTGTCCATTTATACATTTGTGGATCAAGCAACATATCTTGAATTTTATTCTCTGACGGATCGAAAGCCAGTGTAATTGATCCAGGAGAGGTTTAGACGCAGTTCTTGGGGGAACATTAAGAACCAGACGAGCTGCCGTGTTCTGAATGACCTGGAGCTTAGCCAATACAGCTTCATTGGCAGAGAGCAACAGGCCATTACAGTAATCAATCCTACTTAAAACCAGGGTCTGAACCAAGGTTCTCCTAAAGGAATCCGGTAATAGGGGAAAAACTTTCCGTAACAAACTGATGGTATGGAAACAGATTCCTGAGGTATAATTAACATGTTGTTTGAAAAGCAGATCTTGATCCAAACGGATCCCAAGATTTTTCACAACCTGTTTAGGTTCGGGAACTGTTCCTAGATCTAGTGGCCACCAGACAGGAGTCCATAGCATTTTTGCTTCACCAAACAACATTAATTCCGTTTTACTGACATTACACTGGAGAAAGTTGGAAGACATCCAGTGTGCCACTGCTTTCATGCCAGTAGAAAAGGAACTTTTCACTTCAGCGGAGAGAGTCTTGAAAGGGAAGAGGAGCTGGGTGTCATCAGCATACGATACTGGAATAAAACCATATCTCCGCATCACTCTAGCCAGGGGCGCCACATATATGTTAAAAAGGGTTGGGCTTAAGCAAGAGCCCTGGGGCACCCCCTTAGAGATCTCAATCTCCGCTGAGTGGTGGGATTCCATAATGATTCTCTGAGAGCGATCCAAGAGAAAGCTTTTCAGCCATTCTATGGCTTTATCCTTGATGCCAGCGCTCGATAACCGTTCAATGAGAATGGCATGTGACACGGTATCGAACGCTGCTGATAAATCTAAAAGCACCAAGATTACTGAAAAGCCTCTGTCCTGGTACATCTGTAAATCATCTGTAACAGACAGAAGAGTGGACTCCGTACTGTGTTTAGGCCTAAACCCTGACTGAGAATAGTCCAGAGCACCAGCAAGTTCGATGTAATGAGACAGGTGGTGATTGACATGTTTCTCAGCCAGTTTCCCTAGAAATGGTAATAGGGATATGGGCCTAAGGTTGGTTAGATCAGTCCATGGAATGGAGGTGTTTTTCCTAATGGGTCTAACCAGGGCTCGTTTCCAATCTCTTGGAACAGTGCCCGAACTAAGTGAGAGATTCACCAATCTTTCAAATATAGGACATAGCTGTTCACTCAGGACAGGTATAATCCTAGCTGGGATGTTATCATCAGGACTGCCACGTTTAATCTGTGATGTAAATAACAATGTTTCTTGTAGAGAAATAGGTGGAAAGGAGCTTAATGTGTGTTTTTCCTGCTTGGGTTCATTATCCATTTCAGGTAGCGCCCTATCAATAGAAATTCCTCTGTTGGCACATATTATTTTGTCATAGATTAACTCTATTTTATTCGTAAAGAAACATGCGATTTCATCACATAGCTGTTTAGAGCCTAATTCCGAAGATTCACATGCTACAGGTTTAGTAAAGGTTTGTAGGATTTGATATAAAACCCTAGAAGAATTTCCTGCAGCTGTGATTTGTGAAGTGATATAGGTTTTACGGGCAGTGCGAATGGCTTTATGGTAGGTGGATAATGAGTCCCAATATTTAGTTTTATCTTCTACCAAGAGAGAGATTCTCCACCTCTTTTCTAGTTTCCTGGCATTGAGTTTTAATGTCCTTAAGTTGTCCGAGAACCAAATTTCCTGTTTCTTGGCCGGTCTGGATTTAAATTGTTTCAGAGGGGCAATTTTGTCTATAGTTTCTTTAATGGCTCCATCAAATTTTGAGAGGGCAGTTTCAATACATATTTTAGGAGGGAAGGAAGGAAAAATAACATTTTTCTTGAAAGTGCTGTCGTTAACTTTATGCCATTGTCTACGTATCCTAGGTAATGGAGTTGGATGCGAGGGAGTATACTTCAGATGCAGTGGATTCACACTCAATGAGAGCTGACATCTCTGCTAAGGTGCAAAGAAAGATGTGGGCACCACTATGTTGAAAGGTACATGCTGTAATGGCAGAAAAACAACTAGGCCTGGGTGTAGTTCGCAGAGTTTTTCTATGCCGAAGTTACAAAATAACTCTGCGAAGATTCGCGAGTAGCGGAGTGTAATGTGAACTGCAGTTTGTGCTGGTATTCCTGCTGCTCGGGTAGAAATTCTACCCGAGCGGCAACTCACGCTCATGAACTTACTGTTCGTGATCGTGAGCGGGGAAAAAACTCCGCTGCACATCACGAAGCGAAGTTTTCTGCACTCCGCGAGCTCCACGGAGTGCAGCAAACTCCGCAAACGGAGCGAAGTTCACCGCCCAGGCCTAAAAACAACAAACCATTCTAGGGGAGAGCTGCGAGTCCTCGGTTGATGTTTATGAAACATCATCATGTGAAATAAATTAACTGGTATCTAATAGTGTGTTTTGTAAATTTTTTCAAAGGAACTGACATGAATAAGGCTGATTGCCGAAACGCGTCGTCAGAGTAATAAATTCAAGATTACAGTCTGTGAGTGCTCTGACTGGTTCCTTGGGGCACTATTGTTGAAAAATATTTGCGTGAGTGCACATCTCATGACTGAGGCAACCGTTGAAGAGTTTGGCTGTGTTTATGTGGCTTTGGTGGAAGGATTTATATCCTTTCATCTTCAGTTTGGCTCTGTTTTGATGTAACCAATTTTCTGCAAGTGTGCCATTATCGTGTACATATCACAATGTACAGATTAACTAATGAACATGGTAATACATTCTCAATATGATTAAGGTCAGAAAATCAAATACAGGATGAGAAGTCCTTGATCATGCATTGGGGACTTTGCCCACTTGGGCTAAATCTGGCGTTGATTTCTGTGTATATATTAGGCCTGGGCTAAATTTCCGTTCCGCTCGCGGAAATTGCGATAATTTGACATTTTCGCGTTCCGCGGAGAGCGCGAAAATGTAAAAATTTCCGCATTCCGCAGCTTAGCGATAATTTGGTTCTTGCTCGCGCTGTAAAATAATACATTCTTGCGCGCGCGCGATCGACTTACCTGAATCCCCGCGTTCGCCGACAAGTTTTCCCGATCCGGTCGCGTTCTCCACGAGATGTTGGATTGTTGGTAGCCATTTGCGCCAGTTCGCGCCCGCAGTAACGTCATGCGTCGCGCGATCACGTCTTTCTTCTCGCGATCATGCACCACGAGAAGAGTGAAAACAAGATGGCCGCGCCCGCAAGCAACCGCATGGGTAAGTTGGCGAGCCGCGAACACGCAGAAAATACCGCGAACGGGCGGGAAAAAAACTTCCGCATCTTCGCGATATTTCCACGTGTTTGCGGAGATTTTAAACATTTTCGCGATAATTTGCGAAAGTCGCTTTCGCAAATTCCGCCCACCCCTAGTATATATTCATGACTGCATTTCATTGAGAGTGTTTTTCTGTTATATAATGAGCCGGTACATGATGTCCTCAGAATATATATTGGGGACTATGCCCACTTGAGCTACATCATACATTGATTACTTTGCATCTATCTGTGGCTGCACTTAATGGGCCGAATTCACAGAACTAACTTAAGACAAAATCCTAAACTTACTACCATTTTGATATTCACAGAAGGCACTTACTCATTTTGGTATTCAAAGAAGGCACTTACTCATTTATCAGTAAGTGCCTTCTGTGAATACCAAAATGAGTAAGTGACTTCTCTGAATACCAAAATGAGTAAATGTTAGTAATTTTAGGATTTTGTCTTAAGTTAGTTCTGTGAATCGGGCCCAATGAGTTTTTCTGGTACCGGCATATCTTTATGTTCAAAATTTTTGATGGATCGAATTCCACATTGTTTATTTTATTATACATTATTTCTCGAAGCATTTATTTGCTCTCATAATATGCCACATGTATTGTAAATGCAAGTTATCTCCAATGTAATCGCCCTTATTTCCATCTTTTATGCATGTGCAAGTAACATGTTTCAATATGGCCGACCATTGTTATGATAAGAAAGTGAATGTCTAAACACCTTTTTCTATGACCATGTTAAACTAAACTAAACTTTATTTAACACTTTCTTGGACAACAGTCTAACGTCCTGAACAAGGCTTTCCAAGCCGAAACACGTGGACGTTTGTCTGCCATTTGCAACCTTTCATTAAAATCTAATTCCACTTCTACGGAGTGCCGTCTCCCGAGTGATTTGCTTTGGAGCTGCTATATATATATATATATATATATATATATATATATATATACATATATATATATTATCTACTGGCGGTCGCCAGTAGATAGTTATAGTTAGGACCGAGTTTCCGTAGGAAATTTGAAAATTCTATTTTGAATAACTTTGGCGCCGGTTGACGAATCCTCGCGAAATTTTCAAAACTAATGGGGCGCGCCGCTCAGCTCCTACCCTGAAAGTCTCGGGGTGATTCGTCAAGCGGGGGCTGAGAAAAAAGGGGGGGTCCCAAAACGCATTTTCCCCATGCATTTTCCCATAGGACCTTTAGTCGAAGGTACAGCCCGAACGGCTGAACAGAATTACTTGAAATTTGGCAAAGAGGTAGTCCTCAGGTCAGGCATGTGCCGTTTGCATATATGGTGCCAATCTGTTCAGTAGTTCCTGAGAAAATTGCAGTTAAAAGTACATAAATATCTATAAGCGCGCACCGTGCACGCACCATAATGTGCGCGAGCGTAATTCTGATTGGTGGTGACATGTCAGTCAACATTCGAATCGGTCGAAATCAGGAAGTGTCGGCCGCCATTTTGTGTGTTTTGTGTGTGACAGTGAAAAAGAAAGGTTGAAAACGTGAAAAGGGGGCATGGTAGAGAGTTCCTGACCCCCTATCCTTTGTCAGGGGGTCCCCGAAGGACCCCGAAGGGTGAAAAAAACATTTTTTTTTTTTCTCAAAACCATTGAAATTCCCCCGTTATAGTTAGTTCAGATAACTATAACTCGTGCGACCGCCACTCTATCACAAGGATGATGTCATCAGTGATGTCATGAGTGATGCCACTGACCATGTCATGAGTGATGTAATATGTGACGTCATGAGCAGTGGATTGCAGGCACGCGAGTTATAGTTATCTGAACTAACTATAACGGGGGAATTTCAATGGTTTTTTACAAGTGAAAGGTCCAGCTAACTATAACATGTGTGAAACCTATGTTTTTTTAAGTGAATTTGCAAGGTTTTTTAAATGCTAATTCCTAACTATAACTTGTGTGAAACCTATGGTTTTTTAAGTGAATATATATATATATATTCACTGAAAAAAACCATAGGTTTCACACACGTTATAGTTAGGAATTATCATTTACAAAACCTTGCAAATTCACTTAAAAAACCATAGGTTTCACACATGTTATAGTTAGCTGTACATTTCACTCGTAAAAAAACAATGAAATTCCACGTTATAGTTAGATCAGGTAACTATAACTTGCGCGCCCACAATAAACTGCTGATGACGTCACATATTACATCACTCATGACATGGTCAGTGACATCACTCATGACATCAATGATGACATCTGAAATTACACATTGTGGATTGCGGTCGCGCAAGTTATAGTTACCTGATCTAACTATAACGTGGAATTTCATTGGTTTTTTACGAGTGAAATGTACAGCTAACTATAACATGTGTGAAACCTATGGTTTTTTAAGTGAATTTGCAAGGTTTTGTAAATGATAATTCCTAACTATAACGTGTGTGAAACCTATGGTTTTTTCAGTGAATTTGTACGGTTTTTTAAATGCTAAGTTATGTATTTATTTTTAATTTTTTTTTCTGGTTTTTCACTGTGCGCACACCGTGCGCGCACGGTGCGCTTCGCGCACCGTGTGCGCTCTGTGGGCGCTCGGTGCGCTTCGCGCACCAAGCGCCCACGTTGAGCAGTCCATGCCGTGCGCGCCTCGCCTTTTTTTACACAGTAACATTTGTTTTTTTCTCCCTTGTGGGTCGTTTAATTTATTTAATAAATGTGATTGTTACTTCTTTATTTTATTTTTTTATTTTTTTTTGCCGTGCGCGTACGGTAAGCTTACCGTACGCGCACTCCGCGATTTTTTTTAAAAATTATTAAATGTATTTTCCGTTCTTTTGGGTCCTTCTTGGACCTCCTGACAAACACTAGGGGGTCTGCAACTCTCTTCGTTGCCCCCTTTTCACGTTCCCCACCTTTGTTTCTCAGTGCGAGAGACAGAAAATGGCGGCCGACACTTCCTGATTTCGACCGATTCGAATGTTTACAGTCATGTAACCACCAATCAGAATTGAGCTCGCGCACGGCACCGTACGCGTACGGTAAGCTTACGGTAAGCTTACGGAGCGCGCTTACAGATATATATATTGATTTAAATGCTATTTTCTCAGTACCTACTGAACAGATTTACACCAGACCTACAAAAGGCACATCCTTGACCTGAGGACTACCTCTCTGCCAAATTTCAAGTAATTCTGTTCAGCCGTTCGGGCTGTAGCTCGGACTAAAGGTCCTATGGGAAAATGCATGGGGAAAACGCGTTTTGGGACCCCCCTTTTTTCTCAGCTCCCGCTTGACGAATCCCCCCGAGACTTTCAGGGTAGGAGCGGAGCGTAGCGCCCCATTAGTTTTGAAAATTTCGCGAGGATTCGTCGACCGGCGCCAAAGTTATTCCAAATAGAATGTTGCGGATTTCCTATGGAAACACGGTCCTAACTATAACTATCTACTGGCGACCTAGTTTCCATAGGAAATGGGGACCCGGGGCCATCATTGGCCTCGGGATGGGGGCCACGTGGCCCCCCTCCCTTCAAAAAGAAATATAGAAATAAAAAAAGAGGGTGGCTAGGCCCCGTGGGATGGGGTCCCTGGGGCCATAAGTGGCCTCTGGAGGGGGGCCACGCAGCCCCCCTACTGTTTTTTTGCTTTTTTTAAAAAGGGATCTGACCCTGGGGGATGGGGTCCCCAGGACCCCAAAAATAGTAAAAGAAGGGGTCCACACAGCCCCCTTCAAAAGAAAAAAAAAAGCTGGCATGTAGTAAGTTGGGGAATGTATTCCCCTTTAATACTGCGGGACCCTGGGGGCTAACTAGCCCACCAAGTACCTCCAGTATGCGCCAGGGAGCTGCGTTGCAGAGAGGTGGTCCAAGGCCACACCCCCTTTTTACACCACTCTGCAACACAGCTCTGTGGCGCTTACCGGAGGTACCTGGTGGGATAGTTGGCCCCCAGGGACCCCCAGCATTCAAGGGGACTTAATCCCCCAACTAAGAACGCACCAGGGGGCGCATTTGCACAGTGGTGCAGGGAGGGGGCGGGGCCTGATATGTCAAGTGTTCAAACACAGCCCCTGGTGCATTGTAAATTGGGGGATTAAGTACCCTTGAATCCTGAGGGTCCCTGGGGGCCAACTAGCCCACCAGGTACCTGTAGTTAGCACCACAGAGCTGCATTGCAGAGAGGTGGTCTGAGGTCACACCTTTTTTACACCTCTCCGCAAAGCAGCTCAGTGGCGCTCAATGGACCCCCAGCATTCAAGGGGACTTAATCCCCCAACTTAGAACGCGCCAGGGGCACTTTTGCAGAGTGCTGCAGGGAGGGGCTGGGGCCTGATATAACAATTTAGCAATCCTGCTGTGTGGGACTTACTGGAGATAATAAAAGGGGTAGTTGGCCCCCAAGGTTGATGTTGGGGGCTAACTATCCCTCCTGTTACTTCTGTTAAATCCCACACAGTGTCATTGCTAACAGGTGTATGAAGGCCACGCTCACCTTTCTCCACCACTCTGCAAATGCGACTGCTATGTTATAGTTAGAAATTAGAATTTAAAAAACCTTTGAAATTCACTGAAAAAAACCATAGGTTTCAGTGACGTCACTGATGACATCATCCAGTGAATGTGTGTTTCTGTAAAGTTTAAATATGTTTTTTATATATATATATATATATATATATATATACATATATATATATATATATATATATGCCAAGGTGTATTGAAGAATGAGTGGGTGTATAAGTGTCTGAATGGATGAATTAGTAGGTGCGTGACTGATTGTACAAGTGACTGATTAAGAGAATCTTACTGAATGCATGGGTTAGTGAGTAAACTGTGTAAATGTCTATATCAGTCTGTCAGTTGGTGTATAAGTGGCTGCATGGGTTGGTGAGTAGCTACATGACTGTCTATATGGGTTATTGTTTGGTTGTCTGAGTATCTGTATGGGTGCCTGAGTGTCTGTGAGAGTGGGTGGAGGGGTGGCTGACTCTGCGCATAGATGTGCAAGTGGGTGATTCACAGGGTGTATGGGTTCAAGAGTGAATATATGAAGGGCTCTATGGGTGGGTGAGTACATGTATGGGTGGTGAGTGAGTGGGTATCTCATTGGTATATGTGTGAGTAACTACCTATGTGAAAGGCAGTATATGTGAGTGTTGGAGTATATACATGAATTTACGTGGGAGAGAGTGATTGTGAGAGTGGCTGTATGGATGAGTATGTGCTTGTATCAGTGATTGTATAAGAGAGTAAGTATATGTTAGTATTTGTATAAATAGGTGAGGTGGTCTGTATATCTGTATAGGTGAGTAAATGGGTGTGATTGATTTTTTGCATGACTGAGTAGATGTGTGAGTAAGTCTATGGATGAGTGGCGGTGAGTGAGTGTATGTATAGGTGTATGAGTGCATATAATAGTGCTGTATTGATGAGTGACTGCATGTATGAGTTACTGTATGGGTGAATGAGTGGATGTTTGTGTGTAGACCTAGGAAACACTGAGCAGGTACTTACTAACTGCTATTGGTCTGTCTATGGTTTCGATATTGGTAGTCTGTATTTTAGAGTGGGTGTATCAAAGATTTTACTAGGGTGTGAGGAGGTGAATCAGATTATCACATAGATGATGTCATCAGTGATGTCATCAGTGATTTCATTTGAGATGTCATCAGTGATGTAATCAGTGATGTCACTGACCATGTCATGAGTGATGTAATATGTGACGTCATCAGTAGTGTGTTGCAGGGGCGTGAGATAAAGTTAGATCTACTAACTATAACGGCCAAATTTCTCTGGTTTGTACGAGTGAAATGTCCAACTAACTATAATGTCCCTGAAACCCGTGTTTTTTTTCCAGTGGATTTCCAAGGTTTTTTATGCTAATTTCTAACTATAACGTTCCTGAAACCTATGGTTTTTTCAGTGAATTTGTAAGGTTTTTTAAATGCTAATTTCTAACTATAACGTCCCCAAAACCTAAGGTTTTTTTCAGTACATTTTGAAGGTTTTTTAAATGCTAATTTCTAACTATAACGTCTCTAATAAGTCCACTTGAATCCTGAGGGTCCCTGGGGGACAACTAGCCCACCGGTACCTCCAGTAAGCGCCACAGAGCTGCAATGCAGAGAGGTGGTCCAAGGCCACGCCCCTTTTTACACCACTCTGTATACGCGCCTCTTGGCGCACTGCTGGTGGGGCGATGAAGTCCTCTTGTGTCATGAGGACCTCAGTACACAAGTGGGGGCGGGGGGCTGCCTGCCCTACTGCATTCAAATTAATAAGCCCTGGGGAGGTGGTGGTCCCTGGGGCTGTGGGGGACTGCTGTGGGGGCCCCTGTGGGCCCTCAACACCCTCATTCTATATTGCAACCGGGACCTGGCCCACCCCGGGTTTTTTTTTAGTAACGAAGCACAGGAGCCCGCGCTTCATTTTTTTGGGGCAGGATTCGCGCACCCAGCGCAAATTCTGCTGATTTTTTTGTAATGCTTTTTTTGGCCCCGGGGGTCCCTGGGGGACCCCCTGGGCAGACCTAGGCGGACAGGGTCTTCCTACCCTGCCCTCTTTTCTTGTTTTTTACTCTTTTCTTGTGACTCGGTTACTGAGTCAGAAGATGGCTGCCAACACATTCTGGTTTATAGTGTTGGCAGCAAATCAGAGTGAAGCTCGTGCCTGGGAGGAGTCGCGACTCCTCCTCGGTGCTCAGATATCTATATATTTTTTTTTTTAATTACTCAGGAACTTCTATACGGATTTACACCATTTAAAAAAAGGTCTCTTTCTGTACCGAAGTCTATCTTTTTGCCAAATTTGGTGTAATTCCGTTCAGCAGTTCGGGTTGTAACCTGTTTCAAAATTCCTATGGAAATGAACATGGGAAAAATGTGTTTTGAGACCCCCCTATTTTCTCGTTCCCCTCTTTACGAATCACCCCGAAACTATCAAGAAAGGAGCTGACCTGAGTGAACCATTAGTTTTGAAAATTTCGCAAAGATTTGTCAAACGGCGCCAAAGATATTGGCAAAAGAGAAAACGCTATTTGAATAGAAACAAGGTCCTAACTATAACTACCTACTGGCAGGCAGCACACAGTCAGCTTTTGAAAGTGGGCCACATTGCCTCTTCAGGCAGGTGCAGTGAGTGACAGTGTCCATCTGCAGAGGAACATCTGGAGGGGGTCCCTGGAACCCCATTTCCAGCATCCCTGGATGCCCTGGGGGGGGCTCAGTGAATGTGCACCACCTCTGTGAAATACAGTGCTCCTCCTGACAGTCTCTTTTCCTCTGTTCCCACATCCATAATCACATTCACAATAGACTTTGCAGCACCGGAGCCAGAAACAAAGGGGCCAATTCTGATTCCGGCCGCAAAACGAACCGACCGACGGAGACCCGCACCAGATACCGACCGACACGGACCAGCGCCGTACGACCCGTGCAGTATGATGCAACACATGTGAATTACAACCGACACATACGTAATACAAGCCGTACGACCGAGCCGTAGGGAAAATTGTGAACCGACCGACCCGTACCCGCGATGTCCGATCCGCGCAGTACGATGCAATGCATGGAAACTCAGACCGACTCGCACGGAGACCAAGCCACATGACCGACACGCACAGAAAACCGGGCCCACAAGCAATAGAGACCTTCGTGACCAATGCGTATGAAACACAGAAGATAGGCAGCGTGAACGAGGCGGAGAAGCCCGCACGAGACAACAGCACCGTCTGTATCCGTCAGATGAACGTCTCCTTCATGCCTACAAAACCCAAAGGAAAAAAGACCAAAAAAGGACCAAACAAGCAATGACAAAGCCAATAAATATCAAATTAAAAAAAAACTGGGACAAAGACACACCCACAACTCCAAATCTATAAAGGACTACAATCACTACCATGATCGCTTGCAAACAGGAGACACAGTCAGCAGCATACACCATTACACTGCAACCACAGACACACTCACAACTCACCCATCACACAACTCACACACCATCAGCACATCATCCAACATCACACACACATACAGCCAGCCAAACCAACACCAACCTGCCCTCACTTGCACCCTCACCACCACCACCGATCACCATGCCCCCAAAGACGAACCCAAAGTTCACAGATAGTGAGTTAGAAGTGCTGGTAGATGAGATCATCAGAGTAGAGCCACATTTGTTTGGTACATTGGTCCAAAGGACCCCCATGTCACAGAAAACAAAGATGTGGGCGAGGATTGTGGACAAGGTGAACGCACAAGCACCAGCAAGGCGCACAAAGGACGATATCCAGAACAGGTGGTATGATGTGCGCAGGAGGGTCAAGAAACTCATTGAAAAAGATCACGCCTTGAGTCAGTGCACCGGCGGTGGCCCTCCTGCCAAACCAGTCTACTTCAGGACCTGGGAGGAGAAGGTGCGGGACATCCGACCACCAGAGGGCGTCCATGGGCTAACAGACATACCAGAGCCTGGTGAGTACACAAACAACATAACCAAGATTGTGTGGCAAGGGGACAGTGAAACCATGCACCGCAAGCAAAGCTACAGTAACCAATAGATAATCATCCCAAGATGTGTATGCCAGTCAGACAAACACAATACCTGCCATCTCATAGGTACTTGGAACTGTGTCATGACATGTACCAACCTACAAACAAATAGAGCAAGCCAGTGGCACAAAGCTAAATAGACACTGCCAGACAGTTTGCCACCACAAACACACTACCTCACAGTGCAGCTGACTGACAGGAAGGAATTGTGGGGATGCAGGTGAAGTGAGTGTATCCAAAAGCATGATGGGGTTTGTAGTCACAGATAATGCTCCCCCTCAAAATTGGCCCATCAAGACCTCTCTGAAACATGCCCACATCACAGGGAGTGTAAAATGACAGACAAGATGGCTGACACTGGGTCCTGCTGTAGGGAGCACAAGGCCCTGCTAGGGCATGTGCGCAAATCAGAAGCAGGACACCACTGACTGACATCCTGAAAGACAACTTGCACGCCCTCCAATGGAAGCATGTTTCATGGTGGGATGTCTGGCTGGGTGGGAAGGAGGACTGACAGCTCTGACCATACTTATCAGCATGTGGAGACACCCTCCCCCCAACACAAACTCCACACAACTCACCGGGTAGAATGCATTGACCCACACCTCCGTGAAACATCATCAAAAGACACCCCGTACTGGGTGCAGCTGTGTGAAGCACAGGGGTTCTCTTTGGACTTGTAGCCAAACCAACACCAGGATTTCACAGTCAGCCATCTTGCCATTGCTGTTACACCCCCTCACAGGGAAGCAGAGTCAAGAGGGAGGTAGTATTGGCATGCTGGGAAGGGGGATGTAGCCAAGAGTATGATGGGAGTTGCAGTCACAGACAATCTACACCCACTCACATGGCGCAGCAAGCATACACTGAACCATGCTCACCTCACAGGGAGTGGGAAGGGACTGACAAGATGTCTGACACTGGGCTCTGTTGTGGGGAGCACAAGGCCCTGCTGGGAACTAGGCAACAACAAACACCAGGACTTCACAGTCAGCCATCTTGCCATTGCTGTCACACCCCCTCACAGGGAAGCAGAGTCAAGAGGGAGGAAGTATGGGCATGCTGGGAAGGGGGGTGTAGCCAAGAGTATGATGGGAGTTGCAGTCACAGATAATCTACACCCACTTACATGGCCCAGCAAGCATACACTGAACCATGCTCGCCTCACAGGGAGTGGGAAGGGACTGACAAGATGTCTGACACTGGACTCTGTTGTGGGGAGTACAAGGCCCTGCTGGGAAATGGTCAACAACAAACACCAGGACTTCACAGTCAGCCATCTTGCTATTGCTGTCACAACCTCTCACAGGGAAGCAGAGTCAAGAGGGAGGAGGTATGGGCATGCTGGGAAGGGGGGTGTAGCCAACAGCATGACGGGAGTTGCAGTCACAGACAATCCACACCCACCCACACGGCCCAGCAAGTTCCAACTGAACCATACTTGCCCCACAGGGAGTGGGAAGGGACTGACAGGATGTCTGACACTGGGCTTTGTTGTGGGTAGCACAAGGCCATGCTGGGACATGGGCAACAGCAATATCAAACTCTGTCCGTGACAAGCTGGGAAAAAGCAGTGTACAGGCAGGCATCTGTTCATACAGCAGAAAATGTCATGTTTGTGAACCATCGATGCATGTAGAAACATAACTCACATTGTGTGCCTCTTCCAAACACAGGTGGTGCTGGGGACCCAGCACCAAATGACGAGGATTCCCAGGCCCAGACTCTGGTGGACACTGAGCTCTCTGGTTTGACTCTGTCTCTGTCCTCTTCGGATGACGACGACCAACCTGGCCCCTCCTGTGTGAGTCATCATGCAGCACCAGCAGCATCAACATCTGCATCTGGAAACTGACAGGGCACCCCTGCCAACACGGACAGACCAAGGCCACTGAACACCCACAGCACAGGGACCCAGGACCCCCCGGAAGCTACAGCAAACACCACCAGCAACACCACCCAAGGGTTCCTAGTGTCACCTGTGCGTCCCGCCGCTGGTCCTGCCCGTGTGGGTAGGGGTGCTGGGAGGGGTGGGAGGCAGAGGGCGCTCCTTGCTGAGGGGTCTGGAATGCATGATGACCCCCAACTGGCACGCATCATAGATGCGTACCAGGATAGCACCGGAGGATTTGGCCAGGTAGTGGGGATCCTCAAGGACATGCAACAGGAGCAGGCTGCCCACCATGCCCGCATGGAGGCCAAGTGGGATTCCCTTACTGCGGTGCATCGGGACATACTCCAATGCCTCCGCCAGATCAACACAAACCTGTTCACACCTCCCTGTGTGGCCACAACATCTGTTGCAACACCATCTGCCAGCGCCACAGGGAGGGAGGAGGACTCTGGCTGAAAGTTGCCTGCACCGCAGAGGCCTGCACCTTAGGATCCCCCCCCCCCCCAGGAAAAAGAGGGATCGTCCGAAGAAGGACATGTGAGAGGCAGATGTCCCAGCACAGCCCCCAGGACCTCTAAACCTGTTCTGGACAATGTTCTTTGTGCGCAACCCGTTCACCTTGTTCAATCGCACACAACTCGCCCACATGTCATGGAGGGTTCATGTTGGGCCAATGTCGCAGATGACTGGGGACTTTACTCTGGACATTTCATCTACCAGCACTTCCAACTCTAATGTGAACTTTGGATTCCAAAACCAATGTACAGCACCCACCATCCTGTGCACTTTCCTCACACATGTTCGAAAATAAACTCACCAGTACACCATACTTGCCTCTGTTGTGATTCCAAATTGTCATGTATCATGGAGATGTCGATCTGCTACACAACACAGTACATGCCAATTACTGCAACAATATGACCAACATTAGGTGAGTCATGGCGATGTGACACATGTGAGGGAGACACACCACTATGGCAACACAACACATACTCAACATGGCCATGTTACTCATCACACACAATGATGTTGACTTGAAACACATAGGTATGCACAACCACAACACCTATCCACAGTCAGTGGTAACAAGTCCACAGGTGAGGTAGGCAAATGTCAGTCAGATGTGGGAAGACAGACAACAAACCTAACAAAGCATAGCACAGGTTCATTACACATCAGCAACATGTTTATTCAAAAAGAGTTGCAAGGCAATTGTACGTTATGGTGTGTTTGAGAATTGTAGTCCAGGGGTGTGTGGCACATCACTTGATGTCAATTGACTACTCCCACACTGGTGTCGGATTCTGGGTGTTGGGGGTCAGTGTTGAACAAACAACAGGCAAATTACCCTGTGAAGGACAGACACAAGACACAGTCAAAAGCACAGCAGAACAGGAGAGAAATGCAATACACATGCACGAAACATGTCGCAAGAAACCTACACAAAAACAAGTTAGCAGTACTACCCTATTGTGGAGTACACACCACCTGAACGGACACATCACTGCACGCATCCAGTCAAGTGGCACAGACACACTCAGACAGCAACAGAGCAGCCACAACACATTCCAGGCTAACTCCATACATTGACATAACAACCCTGGAGCCTCACATTCAGGTGAAGAAGTTGTTGATGAGCTGTGAGTGGACGTCACCCTCATCCTCATCATCACTGGCATGGTGGCCCAGGCCGGGATCCTCCACAGGTGCCGGAGGTTGGTCATCGTCATCGTCATCCTGGATGAGAGGCACCTTCTTCCGCACTGCCATGTTATGTAGCATGCAGCATACAAGGATTATTTTGCACACCTTTGCAGGTTCATATGGGAGTGCCCCTCCGGTCTTGTCCAGGCAGCCAAAGCGGCTTTTCAGGAGGCTGAATGTCCGCTCAATCACCCTCCTGCTCCGACCATGTGCCTCATTGTAGTGCATCTCGGCTGGTGTCACAGGGTTCCTGAGGGGTGTCAGCAACCACAGCATGTTGGGGTATCCGGAGTCACCTACACACACAAAAATGAACAAGTAGCTGAGTTTTGTAGGAGTGCGAAATACAACATTGACAAACACACACAATGTACACACCGACAAGCCAGGCATGCTGAGCTGGCATCTGTGACATCAGCGTTGCAATTCGACTACTCCTCATTATGTAAGCATTGTGCGCCAAAACCAGTGAACCGTGCACACACATATGTGATACACATGTCTGCAAGACATACCACCAGAGCATTGATCGAGTGGAAATGTTTCCTGTTCCGGTATGCCTGCTCATGTGCCTGCGGTGGTATCAGGGCCACATGTGTCCCATCAATAGATCCGATGACGTTCGGCATCCTACCCAGTGTATAAAAGGCATCCTTTATTTCAGGGAGTTCAGCTGGGCTAGGGAACTTGATGTACAGGTCAAGGAAATGCAACATCCCCTCCAAGACATCGCGTAGCACACGACTAAACATGGTTTGCGACATCCCACCTGCTGTAGCCACAGTGTACTGGAAGGTACCAGTAGCAAAGAAGTGCAGAGCTGCCATCACCTTCACCTCTGGGGTCAGTGCTGTAGGGTATGTCCAGCCAGGTAGCAGATGTGGCGCCAACTGCTCCGCCAACTCCTCAATCAGTGGCCTGGTGAGGCGGTACCGTCGGATGGAGTCGCGTTCCTGCATGGTTGCAAGGTCTGGGAATGGTCGATGGATAGTTGGTGCCCTGCAGAACAGAGATGAACAAAGGAAGATTGTCAGTTCATCCCCCCATGTGGCCATGACCAGGCTCAATATCACATGATAGATCTTGACATCACATAATGTACTGAGGTGTGTGCCTTTGGGCATGGACACATATGACACGTACGTGACCATCACCTCACATCTCAATTCCACATGTCCACATGAGTCCCATGTAGTTCAATGGCCAATCATCTGGCTGTGTCACCCGACCTATGTACTGCTGTGACGTTCCAAACACACACAGTGACAAGTGAGGCCTGATGTCCACCAGGCATCACAGATCTTTGCCATTCAGAAACCCAGGGTCCCTGTATTGCCACATCTACACTGGCATGGACATAGCGTATCACGTACACACCACAAGGCAAGCGTGAGTCCCACAGGTAGTGGCCACTGTTGTCCCTGCAGGCCCTACATGTACGTCTCTTAGACACACACACACCATCAAGGTTGATGCATATACCACATGGATGTGGAGACTGTCACCCATTGGGCACATTTGCTCAGACACATCTGAGACACAACATGCACACAGACTGTGGGTGCACATCAGTATTGTGGCTATAGGTCTCACTGTGACGTACATGCCATCACCCCCAGGACTCAGGGTGTATGTGACATGGCCCAAACATATCCAACATGAAACTGTGTCCGTGACTCATGTCCATTACTGTACATTTGCACATCACAGTGGTACTGTGCACAACACACAAAGGATCCTGCCCTCATGTACACGTGCACAGCCTGGGAGTGGCTGCACAAAAGTGCCACCCAACAAACCAAATGTGCCCCCCCAAACACCCAGGGAATGCAGCCTTACATGCCATGGGACACTGTGTGGCCAATGCTGTAGTGTGGTAGGTGTGCACAGGTGTCCCTGGCAAGTAATTGTGTGTTGAATCCGTCGAATAGTCACACCAATGAGGTCCAACGCGGGTGACAATGCGTACGCATTGCGCGGTTCATGACCGAGCCATGCGTACGCTTTGCCATTGACTGCAATGAGGTCCGACGCGGGTGACAATGCGTACGCATTGCACGGTTCATGACCAGCCGTGTGTACGCTTTGCCATTTTTCTGCAATGAGGTCCGACACGGGTGACTATCATGCATACACGTCAGGCAGGCATGGTCTGAGACAGGCGTACCCCTTGGCCATTGAATCGTATGGAGACGGGTGCATGTGTATTTTCAAAATACGTGTTGTACAGTCAGTTGACCGAGCTGGGCGCACCCATTGGCTCTGGACTGTCATGGAGACGGATGCGGATTCAAAACTTGTACGAGTTGTGCGCTGGAAATTCAGTTGGATGCCTACAACAATGTTGCAATTTCAAGTGTTTCATGAAGGTGCAGATTTGAACGATGCGGAAGGCGTGTACGAGTCGTACATTTCCATGGATTGGCCAGATTCATAGAATGCAACCGTGTTGGACCTATCACTTGGGACACATGGCACAGATTCTGCCTCTGCAGCACTGATATAAGGCTGGCTGGCCCCCAGGGATCTCACTTGCCTGCACTACATGCTACTGGACCACATCCCTGCTACCACTGCTGCTGTCTCTGCATCCTCTGGCTCCTGCTATGGCACGCACTCTGGAGAGGGCCCCAGCCTGCACTGACGAGGAGAACCAGGCCCTGCTGGACAGGCTCCTTCCACAGTACAGCAAGCTGTATGGGAAACCAGGGGAGCAGGTGAGTGTGCAGTCCACTGCCTTCCTAATTGTGCATGTTGTCTGACTAGCAGTACTAGCAGTGTGTACACCAGTGGCAAGCATTCTCACTGACTACTTTCATCACCCAAAGTGTGTAGGTACATGTAATGAACAGGTGTCCTGCTGCTAAAGTGCATTAGTGCAAGCTTAAACTTCCCAGGCATTGTTAACATGTCAGACATGCAGGTGATTTGTCCTTCCCCATGGTTGTACTACCTGTGTAACTCATTTCCCTTTGTGATTATGACATGTATCTCCAAATGTCTGCAGCACAAATATGGGGCATGTGTGTTAATGTACTTTTAACTTTGTCATCCTCACAGGTTGATGCCCACCAGAAGCAGGAGATATGGCTGATCATCGCCCGGGCAGTTTGTTCGGTGGGGGTCTACAAGCGCCAGATCCGCAACTGCCAGAAGAGGTGGCAGGACCTTCAGGGCTGGACCCGGAGGATACCTAGAGTCCAGCTGAAGCTGTCACCTCCACGCAGGAGGGGCGGACACCGGACCCTGACCCCCGACATGCTCCGGATCCTGGCAGTGGTCTTCCTGGATCTGGATAGGCAGCTGAAGGCCAGACAGCAGCAAGAAGGGGGTAAGTCTATGCCTAATCTGTGTACTATGTCTGACATGAGAATTGCAGTCTTTTGGCCTGGTCACACTTTCACATTACGTAGGTATTGTAGTCCAATACTCAGATCCCTCAATTGTGTGATGCACCCTGCTCATCTGTTCCACAGGTGTGGCCCCTACAGTCTGTTGCTTGTGTCACTAGGGCACTGTGTCCCTGCAGTCAGCTATGCTTCAGCTACCGGACAGCATCTGTTCCTGTGACTCTGTTGTGTGTTTCATGGGTGGTTCAATTGTTTGCCCAATGCCTGAGATCTGACATGTGATCTGTGTTTGCCCTTGAGATGTGTTACAATTGCTGGTCTGACTCGCCACATTTGGCTGGGGTTTTCCAAACAACCCCATGCAGTAGGGGACTCCAATTTTGGGGCCTCAGGAGTATGTATATCAAGTATGTCACACTTGCTTAGCCACCTGACTACTGTCCATGGCCAAACACTGTTCGACGTAGACCTGGGCAGTCATGCCTCCTCAAGGGCATTTAGAAACACTCTGTAATCCCACTCCTGTGTATCAAATTACAGGTTGTGCTTAGTGACCTGTGCCTTCAGGTGTCTGCCTCTGTGTCATTATGGTGTGGCTTGTTGTTACGTACAACTGGGGTGTTCATGATTTAGAGGGTCAGCAGGACATCTGAGATGTGACTGTGAGAGACAAGACCTGTGTGACATATAGGTATGTGATCATCTGACAGCGCACAATGGTGTATGCAACTGTGTCCTTCAGGCAGCTGGGTTACATGCATGGCAGACTGTGATGTGTTAATGTACAGGGAGTTGTGTTTGCAGAGACTCATATGTCTGATTTGCATGATGTGGGGTCTTCTGGGTCCTGGATATGTTGTTTGCAGGTGATGGACAAGTGCACCTGTCATCTGCAAAGTTAGCTTTACCCCTGAGCTATGATTGTGAGACAGTGCATACTGTTGTTGTCTGAATGCCCTGCCCCTGTGACAGGAGGCAGTGTTGACTGACTTTCAGGGCATGCCAGTGCCATGGCATTTAACTTGCTATGAGGGATCCTGCATTGTGTTCAAGTGTGCACCATGCACCCATTGTGGCTTTGCCCATCAGGACATGAGAACATCATAGTGTGTGTTGCTGGCATGCATCACAAGCATGTGAAATGAGTCTCTGCCCATCCCTTCATCCGGACACCTGTACTGAGTCAGTAGCAAGAGATGTGCTGTGTGTATAGTGACATATTCCTACATGTTCACTTGCATGTCCAACTAATGTGTGGGTGGTGCATGTCGGGTCATTGGGGTATGAGCATCCAACACGCAACAGACATATGTGTGCAAGTCAAGGAGGGATATGTGTGCCATGGTTGATGTTGAGAATGACAATTGGCTTATTCTAAACAGTGTTGGCACTTTGAGCTGTGTTCAGCTGATGATGCCAGGGCTTGCCCTGTGATGTGATATACTCACTGTGGTGTGTGCAGTCAGTGCAGGTGACTGATGTTGTTCTCTTACTTCCTATTCCTAGCCAGATACATCCACGGCCACAGGAGGGGACAGCTCCACGGACCAGGAGGAGCCACAGAGCCTGACAGGGACAGAAGGAGAGGAGTCGGGGGACCCAGTGGCACGGAGGGCAAGTTGAGCCACACAGAGGAGTCGTCAGTACCATCCACCCCAGCTGAGGGCCACAGCAGCTCTGAGGATGACTCCCTTGTGGAGGCGGGTGTCAGCAGCCACCAAACCCCAGCTAGTGAGGCTGTTCCCGCCACCTCCCCCACCACCACCATCACCACCCTCCCATCGGCTCCCATCCCAGAGGACCCTGGAGGCTCCAGTTTTCGGAGCATGTCTCCTTTGTGCCAGGCACTGCACCCCCTGCCCCTGTATCCCCTGCTACCCGGAGTGTGGAGTCTGTGGACTTACTTAGACAGATCCATGTAGGGCAGATGTCGATGCTGAAGGTCCTCCATGCACACACAAGTCTGTTGACACAACTGGTGTCGTTCATGGAGGGCATTTCCTCGGGCATGTCTGTCCTACAGAGGACCAATCAGGCCATGGCCTCCTCCCTGATGGCAGAAGTGTCCCTCCTCCAACAGTCCCGCACCCCTCCTACCCCTGCACCACCCACGATTCCTAGCAGCATACCTGTCCCAAGCACACACACACCTGCACATTCTCACAAAGCCACAGACACGGGCAGCACACAAACACCCAAACCAAGGTCTAGACATGCACACAAGCAAGCGCAGGGGACTGATACCACACTCACAGGGGATGGTTTGCAGACACACACACAGTCATCCACAACCACTCCACAGTCCACTTGAAACCTCTCCCTCCCAGCCCCCTTCCCTTGCCTCACCTGCAACCCCATCTCCACAGAAGCTCTTCCTATGTGAACTTGGCCTCTTCCCCACGGACCCAGCAGATCCAGATTAAAAGGGGAAGAGGAAGTCCCCACACACAGAGGGGAGTGCCCCTCACACCCGGACACCCTCCCCCAGGTGCAGTCAGACTGAGACCCTGACCCGCAAGTCCCCCCCAGAGCCGGAAGAGCAAGACCCCACCGCCGCCACGTAGCTCCAAGGCGAAGTCTCCGTCCTTCATCCCCCAGGCCACCACTCCAGAGGTTCCCCCGCCACTCCCTGCCCCGGGTTCCCCCACCCACAGATACACCATCCCCAAAATGCTGAGGCCCTCCCCCCCTACCACTTGCTCCTCCACACCTGGTCAGACGGTTAGTGCCACTGATGTGAGGACCATGTCCCCCCTATGTCCTGCCGACCTCACCTGCACCCCATTCTGCTCACATCGATTTAGTCACTGTAGTGGAGTCCACGACCACCCCGTCTGACTTGGGCACTGGAGTGGGGACCCAATCCACTCCATCTGACCTGCCCACTGAAGTTGTGCCGGCACCCACCCCATCTGACTTGTGCCCCACAGTTGAGACTGCACCCACCACTTCAGTCAGCTCCACAGCAGTTGCAAGTGTCTCTCCTGCATCCACCACCACTTCACTGCCTCCTTCTGCTGAGCCCTGATCCTGTCCCTGCGGTGCCTGGCCTGCCCCCATGTATGCCCCTCCGATGGGGATGTCCCCTGTCCTTAGCAGTGCAGGCAAGCAACGTGTGACAGTTGTCACTCTAGTTCACTCCTTGGCATTTGATAATGGACTGGCCATTGGCCTTTTGTTTAAATGGACGTTTAACTTTTAATATGTTGAATAAAGCTTCTTTCTTTATCCCTGTGAACTTGATTTATCTGTACATTAGGTTGATGATGTTTAACATGCCCTTGCACCTGTAATGCTTGGTTTCCAATGTTGAATACTGAGGTGTTGATGTGAGGTACTCCATGTGGTCCATGAGATATGTATCCTATTCTGGTCGGTATCCATGTCATCCTTTGCAGCTACCTGGGTGTGTCATGACCAACTATTTGTGGACATCTCTGTGAACATTTAATTTGCATGGTCACATCTCTGGCTTGCACCCATGCACATATGATATGCTTCCCATTGTCCAATTTTTCAATTTCACAGACTTTGTGCGCATCACCACTGGACCCACAGGTGTGGGCATCATTGGTATTGGGGCAACTGGGTCCTCTGTGCAACTTACTGTACATATGTGTTGAGTATGTGCAGATGACTTAGGGGAGACTCCCGTACCCAGGCTGTTGTGACCAGAGCCTTCATTGTGTGGTAACTGATGGCTGACTGACCAAGTGTTCTGCTGACATGACTGAGACGTGCTGTGACTATGTTTGGCACAGCTGGGCTTTCACAGGAGTTGGGTGCCCTCAAGTAAGTGTGTTGTCCTGTGACATAGCTGGGCCCATGGTGTGTGTTGTATGAGCATGTGTGTGTGTGTCCACATCCCTTTTCATACACAGGCAATGTTCCCTTGATATGTTCCTGTTGTTGATGCTTGCTGAGTGGTACTGTGTTCATCCCACAACTTTGCCATGGGCTACCAGATGTGTGGGTGCATGACACACTACTGTTAATTAGTGGTTCATCATTGGGATTTGTCTGTTCTGAGTGTTGATGATGTGGTCAGACGCAGATGGGACACAGTCAGGGGTCCCTAAGGCACTTGTTTGTTCACAATATCATGTAGTTGTCCCTAGGTGGTACCTTTCAGTGATTGAGACATGTGTATGTGTGTGTGACTGCTCCCACTTGTCGGGTTCAGGGCTGCAATGTTTGCGGGTGTCAGCATGTGTGCTTTGTGGTTCCCCTTGGCTTCTGCATTGCCCTGGGACTGTGGCAGGTATTCGGAGGGTTACGTGAGCTTTGACGTAATGGCCATGTACCGCATACTGTGCAGTATGTCTGTAATTCACCAGGGTTGTAAACTGTCCTTGTGTGATGAGTCTGTGCACCTTAGTTCCTCCCAACATTCCTGTGTTTGTCATGGGTGCATGTGCAATGTCACCTGTCCATGTGTGCTTCACAGATGCACATTGTTGCAGTTCAGGGTGTGTGGTGTTGAGGGTGGACTGATGTAAATGTTTGCATGGATGGGCCCCTAGCTCCCGTTTGTCCATGGATGATGGGCCATGCTGAGTGATTTGTGTTTGTGTATGTGTGATGTACGTTTGTGGAACAGGACACATGTCTGGGTTTCCCAGTTTGTACGACATCTACCTTTGTCATCACAATGGAGGTATCATGCATGCTTGTGTCACCCCAATGTCTGGTCCCTGGGGGTAGTGCTGTTGTGTGTCAGTCTCTTGCTGTGTTAGTTGGTGTTCATTCCAGCTTGTGTCACAGGTGTCTGTTGTGCTCCCTCTCATCTCACAATGCCTGATTGCCCACTAAAGGTGTCCCAATGATGGTTTACTTTTGTATGGCACTGTGTCCACATCTGTGTCACTGTTGTTCAGCCCCCCTCATGTGTTGTGTAGTTGCCTGGGGATACTGAGACACACACACACACATGTTGTGTCAGATGTGCAGTGTGAGGTTGCCTGTTTGTGTTTGTGCATCTGCATCAGTGCATTGGTATTGCTGTTGTGGGCCATTGTCTGCATGCTGTTTCTGTGATTTGTCCTGCTGTCCCTGTGAGTCATATCACATCATTGTGCACATTCATCCTGGTTGTTAGGTGCCATTGCTGGCATGGAATGTGAGTTTGTGACCTGACACCTACAGACGACACAGGTTGTTTTGATTAGTGTGTCTATTTTTGAGATGTATGTATGCTTTGTGATGGTCACTTCTGCTCTTGTGTCATTGTACACTGTATGCATTGTCGGCCCCCATGGGTGGAGCTTGTCTGCACATGGCCGAGAGTGTGTTAGGTTTTCACAGCACTGTTAGCCTCACCACATCTCTGTGGGTATGGGACACAACCACTACTTTGCCCCAGAAGTGTTTGATGTGTTGGGACCGGGAATCATACATGCTGTTTGGCATTTTCAGCTTTGACCATGATGACACTTACCTTTTGATTACTGTGATGAGGGGGGGTTTAGACCCCACCACCACAATGCTCGACATTTGCTGCAGTTTGGAACCCCACACTTAACTTTTGTTCTACACATTGAGGGGGTGTTAGTTTTACATTGACACAGTGCTATAGTGATGCTTGTCTTGTGTAGGGCACACTCATTTGTTGGTCACACATGTGCTGTTAGTTACATTGTATTTTCGAAGTCATAATCACTGTTGTGGGCATTTATCACAGACTACACACTGTTGTTATGATGTTAGGGGGGATGAATTTGGCTGACATACCTAATGTTGGCGTATGATGGATGTGTGGCGCATCACCCATCCTATGAGTGGGGGTGGCAGGGGTGATGGGCAACATATGCCCTATGAGTGGGGGTAGCAGGGGTGATGGGCAACATATGCCCTATGAGTGGGGGTGGCAGGGGTGATGGGCAACAGGTCCCCTATGGGTGGGGGTGGCAGGAGTGATGGGCAACATAGTCCCTATGGGTGGGCATGGCAGGAGTGATGGGTAACAGGTCCCCTAAGGGTGGGGGTGGCAGGAGTGATGGGCAACAAAGTCCCTATGGGCTGGGGTGGCAGGAGTGATGGGCAACAGGTCCCCTATGGGTAGGGGTGGCAGGAGTGATGGGCAACATAAGCCCTATGAGTGGGGGTGGCAGGGGTGATGGGCAACAGGTCCCCACGGGTGGGGGTGGCAGGAGTGATGGGCAACATAAGCCCTATGAGTGGGGGTGGCAGGGGTGATGGGCAACATGAGCCCAATGAGTGGGGGTTGCAGGGGTGATGGGCAACAGGTCCCCTATGGGTGGGGGTGGCAGGAGTGATGGGCAACTTAGTCCCTATGGGTGGGGGTGGCAGGAGTGATGGGCAACATAGTCCCTATGGGTGGGGGTGGCAGTGGTGCTGGGCAACATATTCCCTATGAGTGGGGGTGGCAGGGGTGATGGGCAACATAAGCTCTATGAGTGGGGGTGGCAGGGGTGATGGGCAACATAAGCCCTATGAGTGGGGGTGGCGGTAGTGCTGGACAACAGGTCCCCTATGGGTGGCGGCGGCAGGAGTGATGGGCAACCTAGTCCCTATGGGTGGGGGTGGCAGGAGTAATGGGCAACAGGTCCCCTATGGGTGGGGGTGGCAGGAGTGATGGGCAACATAGTCCCTATGGGTGGGGGTGGCAGGAGTGATGGGCAACATAAGCCCTATGAGTGGGGGTGGTAGTGGTGATGGCCATGCGACCCCTATGGTGGCCTGTTGTTAGTGGCCAGGATGTGCATCCCCTGTGTGTGTGTCCAATTTTGCGGGTATGTGTCGTTTATTTGTGTGGTAGGTTGTCTGACTTACCGTCTGCGCCGTCGGCGTCGGTTCCTGATCAGGTCATAGATGTAGAGTCCTGGTATGACCTGCGCGATGGGATTCATGATGTGTTTGTCTCGTACACGCTGCTTGTTGCTCTGTCTTGTACCTGCTGCAAGCTGGTCAGTCTTGTAGCCGTGGATTGAGTTGTGGCGCGAATCGTAGCTGATATGCTTGTTTTCCGGATGCTGTGACGTGCCGTACATGGCGACCCGTCCGGCGCATAG
Source organism: Triturus cristatus (assembly GCF_964204655.1). Lineage (NCBI taxonomy): Eukaryota > Metazoa > Chordata > Amphibia > Caudata > Salamandridae > Triturus > Triturus cristatus. The sequence goes on from NC_140583.1 coordinate 984,460,446, forward strand.
GAAGTACGCATCGTACTTGTCAGGGCGGAAACTGCTGTGGATACTGCTTCCGGGCGACTCGGTTCGGCGTTAGGGGTTACGGCTCGGACGGAGAATGGAGCTTGAATCACAGCGTACGTGTCGGTCGTGTTTTTGGCAGTTATGCACATCGTACTTCATCTACAGGACGGACCGGCTACGGGTACGTGTCGGTCGCACGGTAAGGCTACGAACAGGTCTCGGAGAGCTGTCCGACCCGATCCGAATCGACCCTATAGTGTTTCTCTCAGCGTGGGGCCACGCCCCTAAATTAATGAGAGAATGCTCCCCTAGAATTGCACTAGCACTGCATATGCAGGGCACAATGTGTAATTTGGATGGGACAGTGCATTTATCTGTGGCCCCTTCAGTAATATCTAAGTTTCCAAGGGGGGCAGAGAACAAGCACACACACGTTGTGCCCCCGGAGCACTTTATGTAATATAGCCCCAAATTGTTTTCTGAAGAGATGTCTCAAACACTGTGTTGTCTGCATTCTGTAGCTACATCAGGGTCGGCTTTAGGGCAGTGAGACTAGTGCAGTTGTGCAACTTGGTGCGGGTGCTGTACATAAAATATAACTTATGGGCTTAAAAGCACGTGAACTTTCTTGTGGGTCCAGCAGTTTTGAGGCTACAATAAAAATATTTGATAACTCTAGTGATTAATGGTACTGCTGGTGAGATCAGGATTTTGTCTAGTGATAGTTTTTACTTTTCATAAAGTAGTGCAGAGGGATATTGTGGCTGCTGAAAAGATCGTGTACCATGCGGATCACAAAACTGTGTGAGTAAACTATGGGTAGCGATTTAAAAAAAAATGCAATGTATGTCAGAGAGGGGCTATGGAGCAGTGCGGTGCACTGTTGATGATTGGTTGTAAGGGAATTTCCATAGAAGGCGGTCATGAGGGAGGAGCCAAAAAAGACTGTCACTCCAGGCGCCACTATTGCTAAAGCCGGCCCTGAACTACAGCTCTACTGAGCACCCTAATTTTGAATGAAATGCTCTTTGATTATGTATGGCTGGGCCCAGTTCAGAGATATACAAATTGAAAAGAAGAGGAGACAACCCTGGATAAATCCTTAATTTATGTATATTTTCTTTGTTAAGTATGCATTGCCTAATGTGGACCCAGATGTCTGGTTTGTTCCCGTTAAGCATGCACAGTATTTTTACAAATAAATACATCTGTATTGAAAAGTTGCATTGTAGTAGTCTTCACTCATACCATTACACATATGTGTTTACCACTGTAAGAGAACCACAAGTGCCATGATCCTAGCACACCCCACAAACCGGAAAAGAAGCCAAAGAGAGCAGGTGCCGATGACTGGACCATACAGAGCATTGAAAACATCGACAGAGCATGAAAGAATGCATGTTATCAAATTCTTCTGCAGACTATACCTCCTGGTCAACAAAAACACTTAGAAAAGCATTTCCCTCAAGAGTATTACGCACGCGAAACCATGATATATCTAACGATTCATGGAGTCCCTGAAAACAGGAAGTGCGTTTCCTTACATGTTGCAATGTTGTTTCTTTCCAATCTCAAGCACTCCTGGCCGGAGTGTTCCACGTGTGGCTGCTTCCTCCCCTTGACACATTTGTCTAACTTACATGGACACCTACCAGGGCTTCCAAGATGCCAAGATGGCTGATGTCATTCATGCGGGGAAGCGCTGACATCAACGGAATGCCGATGCGTTGGCAGGCCACCAGCTGGAGCTGCAGCTGGCCTCCGCGCGGCCAGATGTCACTCACGGGCGACACGTTTGTTCAAAACGAACTTCCGATTTCTGAATCCTTCCTCTCTGAAATAACAGAAAATGGGCTCTGCCGTTCCTGCATGAGCAGATGAGCACGTCATTCACTCCGGAGAGGCCATGCGATAGCGAGGTGTGAAAAGAAACACCTAGTGGCGTTATTATCTTTGACAGAGAGACACAAAGAGTCAGCAATTTCAGAAAGGATATTGGAGCTTTTGAGAAAATAAAAATGTTAAGATTTTAGTAGCACAGTTTCCAAAGTGTAGGTGAGGGTTAGCGAGGGCATTGGCCACAACGCTCTTTGGCGACTTTATATAGTGCTAACTGGGCCCAGAGAGTTTGGAGCACTGTAAAGTGAATTGATGGATTGCGATTAACTCCCCTTTACGTTTTAGGAAACTATAAAAGTTCATGGCAGGATAATTGGTCAGACGGCCCAGTGCTCCATCATATAAAAGGCAGATACCACTCACCGAAGGAACAGTTGTAAGGGAAGTAGAGGTTTCTGTCACACCAGTGCTTGTCGTGGGAATGATAGTAGAGCTGGTTGGTACTGATTTTTTTCACTCTGGTGGTGATTCCAACATCTTGTGATGTATTTTTTTGAGTCGATCAACATTTGGTATGAGCAGCACAGCAAGTGAGGGTTTGAGGCTCTTCCCACTCCTCTGACATAATCTCAGAAATGCTCAATTAAAGTTATTTTCTCTTTTTGTATACAATTTTAACATACATTCATATATTTAAATATCCTTTATAGATTAATTTTCAAGGTGGTTCATGAATACCTACATAACTTCATTCTGAATTTTCTACATTGGCTCATCACAGATGGATACCTACATAAGTGCTTACTCTCGTAAGTAAACATGTAATGAAGCCTCATTCTGAGGGATAAGGTGGTCTACACATGTATGCAGCTCCTCAACCAGAAATATTCACACAAATAATTATTTCAGGAATATACAATCTATTTTTTCTGTACAGGATATTCTCACAGCTCCTAAACTGAAATATAGTTCTGATCACATACACTGTTCGGAGGAAGTTTTAAACTTTATCCAGGAGACTTCATTCACAACAGTATGGATGTATGCAGGGCCCACTTGACTCTACAAATGCTATTGCATATACGAGTTCCATTATATATAATACATAAGGACAAGGCCAGATACTGTTAAGGTGCATGTCATGATTCCAGTGGCATTGTAAGATGCATTGATTTCAAAGGTGCCCTCAGAAGCTATAGATTATTTTTATATATAAAAAATACAGTTAAATGCATTTTTCTTACCTGGATCTTCAGCTCCGCCAACATCTGTGCCTTCAGCAATGACCTTTATGTTGTCAAGGTTAATAGCGGACAGATGCCTCTACCCAAGGCTCTAATTTCTGCACTGGCGGTGGTCCTCATTCTGTGGCATGGCACTATTCGATGTTTTGTAAGGAGATCTTGAGCTCTTGTTTTAGATCATTCAATCTCTTCTTTCAACCCTCCACTAGCTTGGCTTGGTGGAAATAGCATTAACCTTTTTGTGATGGTCTCCCACAGTCTGATTCTAATCTTTGTCAGTGTTCAAACCTTGAGATTTCCCTTGAGGCACGGCTCCGCTTTCACCGCCTCTTCAGTCAATACCTGAAGCTACCTTTCTGAAAATGTATACTTCCTCAATCTTTCAGAAGCATATATTTCATGTAAAATGCATTTTATTTTCTAAAAATTGCTCAACAGGTCAGTCTATATGTTATTTTAGCACACCTGGAATTATCGGGTGAGGTTAAATCACATGCTGATTGGTGTGAATCCATAGATTCTTTAAAGGAAGGACCAGAAAAGAATGGGCAATGGCATTTTCAACGCCTAGATTTACAATGTGATTTTTTTACTACTTGAGTGGATTTACAGCAACCGGTAATAAGAGAACTCATTATGAGGGCTCATGGGGAAAATCTCCAAATCTGAGCACCAAAATAGAGTCCTGAAGATTGTGTGGTGGAGAAATATAAAATTGGAAACATCATTAGAAAGGCTTCTCTTGTAACAGGATGAGGGGACAGGATTGTCACTGGAGGCCTTCACCAGTCTCTGATTCGGTTCTCTTCTGTTCTGTAGGTATCAACATGGAAATTCCAAGTCTGGATTTTCCAGTTCCGTAAACTGCAACCCAGCATGCTACAGGGTTTATATGTGCATGAATGTGTGCGTCAGGTCATTGTGCTTTTTTATTCCACTAGGGTGTACGTTGGTCTGTTGTGTGGGTGTCTTTTCCAGGCACCTTTGTCCAGTATGTGACTTTGAAGCCATTGTATAAGCATGTGAGAGTAGCTCTGGCAAATTCACTTAATCTGGATACTTAAAGATTTGGTTGGATAGAGGATATGGGTGTGTAGAGTAGATGTCAAATGCTTAGCCAATCATTCGGCATGGAGCTGTGTTGTGTGCATTAGACCAGGAGTAGTATTTGTTTATCGTTGTTGTAGTGTGGAGAATAACTTCATAAACATGTGCCACTGAGATGGCAAACTAAGCCAACTCTTTGCCTTGGAGCCATAGTATTTATTTGATGGTGCCAGGGCTAAATAATATGTTATTGCAGGGTCATATGTAGGACTCTGCTAACATGGTCCGGGACGTACCAGTGCCATTATAAGGTCTATAGTATGTATGTGCTGGGTATCAACAATTTTTAACGTGACTTAATTTAGAAAACCTTTTGGCTTCCCCTCATGTAGCACAACAAAACACAGCAAAACCAAAGGAAATGATGGACGGAGTGTTGAACATTGCAAGCACTCACCCCCAGTCAACAGATCTGGGTTTAATCCATCACCGTTCTTTAGCCCACTCTGCCACCCCAGTTCAGACATGGCATATGCAAATCAGGCTGACCCTGTGCCTCATGTGAACAGTCCAGCCCGAACTGCCAAGCCATGTCTTCCCTGGACTGGAAACAAGCTTCCTAGGACCGGTTTCTGGCATTTCAGCCGTCTTCAGCCAGGCTAGCTTGAATCCAGTGGCAAAGTGAGCAAGGGACTCACGTCTGAGCATACCCTGCCAACTTATGGCGAACAAAGCAAAAACCAAAGGAAATGATGGACGGAGTGTTGAACATTGCAAGCACTCACCCCCAGTCAACTGAGCTGGGTTTAATCCATCACCGTTCTTTAGCCCACTCTGCTACCCCAGTTCAGACATTGCCATATGGCACAACAAAACACAATCTGAAAAGACTCGGCTCTAAAACTACACGAACAATTTAAATATCTGCACATATTTTGCTTGCATTGTAATCCCCATGCAGAGCTGGCTGAAGGAATTTCCACAAGGGAGAGGTGTGTTCCCTCCGTTAAAGAGACAGACTATGAACATTCTCTTTACTTGACCCGAAACAAATATTTCAGGAAGGTTCTGCTAAAGGAATACAGTCTGCCTAACATAAATAAACACATATTGCCTCCCAGGTTGGACATTGACGAGATAGACATCTGTTTGCTTAAAGTTCGCAGCAGGGCACTTAACTATTTTCTTATCAGCAACATATTATAAGCCTGTAACAGGATGAATGTAAGTGAGGGTTGTGGATAGCAGGAAGCGTAATTCAAAGTTTAATCACATGATTTATTTGTTAGCTAAATGCCAAACTCGAGGTACTTAAACTGCAATTTCTATGTCAACCCCTAGGGCTGGAGCTCCTAAGGAGACTTGCTTTAAAACATGCCTCAGGGATTAGGAATTTATAGAGATGGGAGGAGTTTATTCATTAACCAAGTTATGGAAAGATTGTTTTATTGCAGGTGTATCATGCTAAAAGAGATAAGTTTATCAGATAGCTCCGGTTACTAGGAGGTCTGTGTACGTTTTACAGCACCATCAGAAACGGCACTCCTCGGTGCAGCTTAACTTCAAATGCTTGGATTCTGCGTCTCCACCTGCAAACGGGATATATTAGTCTGGAGGAAGAGATTTGCAAATCTGGGGAGTCACAATGGAGAAGGTTTAACTCTCCCAACCTGTACTGCATCCATGACCAGTGCAGGTAAGATCGGTGGGGCACGGTGGTGGGGCTGGGGGGGGGGGGGGTATGGAGGGGTGGAATTGTGATGGATTATGACGGGGGAAATTATTTATTTATTTAATTTCCCCTTGTTATCATCTGTCAAAATCCCCCCCACCTGGCCCCACCGCTCTTACCTGAAGGGGCCGCGGCTGGTGTACTGTCTGATGCAAGACCCTCTGTAGGTCATGGTTAAGTCTGATATTTAGCAGACTGGCTCAGTAACAGATCCAATGAAGATGGAGCTGCTGCTCACAGCTGTCTCAAGTACAGCTCCCATTGGTGGTAACTGAGAAGCCTCTTTAATAGGTGAAGTAAAATGGGCCTTAATATTATTCGCTCTAAACCTTAATTCACACGTGTATATTGTCATTGAGCTATTGCAATTGAAACCAAATCATTATGATGTGTTAAAATGTGTTTTCATGGCTTAAGCTATTTAGGACTTCGGTATCGGCACTATCTTTTTCAAAATGGATGCCTTTTATCATAATGTTCATTCTTTGTTTACATTTCTTGCCTGACACGACGTGCAGCATGATGTGGATTGTTTATTTCTGCACAATGCTGCTCTCGAAGTGCCCTCTAGAGGAAACCATTTTGCTACAATGTCCAAGGGTTTTCCTATCTGTACAGTGTATTGCATTCGTAAACAATATTTCACTGTTGTTTATGCAACTAGTTTGGTCTAACACCTCTGATCGCTATTTGGTCAGAAGAGGCGACTCAACATGCATGGAGGGGGATAGTGCTAAGGTAACAGGGTTATCTGACATGTAAAAATGTGATTCGTTGGAGCAATGATCATACCATGCTGACTTTGCAGTTCCTGTAATTTCTGTGGAAGGAAACTGTATACAAACACTTGAATTAGCATTCCTCTAACTTTTGCCCTGCATTCGATACCCTACACAGCAAATGACTTCTATTTAACTTAATGAGGATATTGCTGCATTTGTAGTTTGCTAATTGTTGGACCCGGCCTCATAGAATGGCCCTCCGTGCACCCGCACCACCGAAACCTGGTACCTGCAGCCCAAACACCCGGCCTAGCCGGTCCTTCCTACCAGAACACCCGCACCCGGCCCGGACATCCTCGTCCATGGCCTCTCTCCTTTCGGCCACCCCGGGCCCGCATGCCCACTTCATGCGTCAAGATGGCCGCCCGGCCCCAGCGCGACCCTGACCTAGAGGCGCCACTCCGGCTGGAGGACATCACACTTCCAGGGGATGAGAGAGGGAGGAGCAGTTTCTATCGCACCTCTGAACTCCCCGGGGACGATGGGTTTCGATCGGCCCTCCGGCCTCCCTGCGGGCTGGCTCCGTGCCTGCTGGGTGTCTGGGACTCCTCCCGCCCCGGCCCTGAACGAGATCAAAAGACAATAGCAGGAAACCCCGACAAGCGACCCCCAGGTGACAAGACCCCTGCCTACACCGACTCCGGACATCAAAGAGGGGTCGACCTATAACAAGGAGTGCTCTGGGTCGGTCCGGCAGATTCGACGCTGGAACAACGAGAGCCTGCTGAGTGACTCGCGGCTCCTCGAAGATCGTAACACCTCCGAACTTGTGCCTAAGCCTGCTGAGTGACTCGCGGCTCCTGGAAGATCGTAACACCTCCGAACTTGTGCCTGAGCCTGCTGAGTGACTCGCGGCTCCTTGAAGATCGTACACCTCCGAACTTGTGCCTAAGCCTGCTGAGTGACTCGCGGCTCCTTGAAGATCGTACACCTCCGAACTTGTGCCTAAGCCTGCTGAGTGACTCGCGGCTCCCTGAAGATCGTAAGACCTCCGAACTTGTACCTGAGCCCGCTGAGTGACTCGCGGCTCCCCCAGACTCTCACAGTCCCGCCGGACCCCGACTACGACCACGTATCCCCCAGCTCGAGGATTGTGAGCTGCGCGCCGGATACGTCCCTGCTTGAACTTTTGCCAAAGACTGTCCCGCTACCCCCCTACCTTTCCGAGACTCTTGAGCCCGTGCTCACCTTGTACATATTTGCCGTGATAACCTACTTGATAAAGATTGTTTTCTGAGAATACCCAGTGTGGTTACTCTGTGTCGTGTGGTGCCAGAAGTACGATCCTAGCTGCGAGATTCCTCCCCCTGGGGAGTCTCCCGCCAGTGCCCGGCTACGATACTACGAGGGTGGGTCTCAGGGTAGTCAGGACCCCCTTCCGGGCTCCTCTGAGGTCGCCGTCTAACACTAATTTTGTACTGTCATTTTGAATTCCAATCTCAAACTCCCTTTTTGAGTTAGTCTTTTTTTATTGGCCATATTTAAAAAGAGTATATTGTTATGAATCTTATCTCAAGGGACACATTGCTTCATAGACCTTTAGGTTAACACTATCCCCAATTCACACAATGTTAGGGCGCCCCACTGTAATAAAGATTTCCTAGTGCCTTGAATGTCCCCACATGCATTCAAATATAAATGCTTTAGAGGCAGTTTGTGATGTTTCAGCACTTGCTGATGAAAGGGCAAAGGAGCCATTTGGCTTAATTACTCACCACAGTATGAGGATGGCACTGGAAAGGCAAAAGGTGGCTATGAGTAATGTGGGAGAATGACCTTCAGTGGAAACTCCGGATAGGCAGGGAAAGAGAGAAGTTTTGGTGAAGTTCCCATCCCAAAATGGAGGTAGTGGCCACATAGCCACCTGGTCTGACCTCTTGTGTACAGCTTTGTAGAAAGGATTTTAGCTATCCGAAAGCAAGTTTTGCTACTTCAAAGTGAGTATAGAGCCATAAATAAAAAATATCCTTGTCCATGGTGTCAAAAGCAGCTAACAAACAGAGGGGTATTGCAACTGCTGACTAGCCTTGGTCCTGTTCTGAATGAATTACTTCTCAAATGTCAAATAGGCCAAATTCAGAGGAATTTGGTTGTCAGAAATCAAACGGAGAGATGAGCAGGAAGGAGTATCTAAAACATTTCTCAAGCTGCTGGATGGCAAGACACATCCTTATTTTGGCTAGGGAATTAATATTCGAGGTTTGCCTGTGTTTTACTGCATCTTATGTGTTCTCCTTTAATCCTGTGATGATGTTTAGGCTCTAGAATGTATGGTCTCCTAGCAACTGTATTGAGCCAAGACATTCCTGTTGGAGCTGTTGGCAGAGCTGGCCCTTCTGGCTCTGCTATCCATGTAGCCAATAAAAACCAGCCTACTACCTCCTGTGTCTGCCTGGTTACTACAAAATTGTGGCGATGATCTTTGGCTACATGGAGGAACCACACAGCTGATTTGATGACTCCTGGTCCTCCTCTCGCATCAGCTTTTGCTACTGCTGCACTTTAGAGAGAGGTGTCACTGCTGGACTTCTGCCTGCAAGGTATTTTGAGTCTACCTATGCTGTGCTGCCCTGTGCTATCATTGACTTTTAAAAAATTCTCAATTTGTACCCAATAGGGAAAGTGTTTTCTTTCAAACCTCCAACAACTGCCATTTAACTTGCACACCCTGCCCGCACTTCTGTCCTGCTCGCGCTTTCACACTCGCGCTAACCTGTGTCCAGCGTCCTCCTCCAGCCTACCTCCAGTGGTTTCCTCTCTAACGCATTGTTTTCAACATTCAAATATGCATCGGCTACGCCTCCTCTTCACGCTGTGACATCAACGCGTCACGTCACCCTAGGTGAAGGCGGCCATTTTAGCCAATTGGGAAGCATTGTTTCTTCGTGCACGCAACGTAGCGGCCATTTTGGTGAAGTAAAGAAGTTTCTGCATTTTGTCTCCTTGACAACGCGTGTATCTCCATCGCATCGTTGGTGATACACACACCCTTTATCTTCGTCTTCAACGCTGCCAGGAACTCAAGCGTATCTACCGAAGTATACACGGTGATACACACACCTCTCGAATTTTCGGTTTGAACAGCCCAACAGGGTGTGTCTACCGCAGCACATATGGTGGCACACACACCATAACTTCAACAAGAAGATTATATTTGCGCTGCAACTTTTCATCATTGGTGTATCCACAGTGATGCACACACTTACAGCTACTAAATCTACTAATTACTAGCTGTGTTTTCAGCTCTACAGTGTGTTCCCACTATACATTGGCGGTGATACACACACCCTTATTAAGTGACGTATTGTTGTTACATTTGTGCACATTTTATTGACAGTGTCAAGCAATTATATTTCTTATATTCACATATTTACACTCACATACTATATTTATTATTCGTGTGTTTCTTTAGTTGTTACATTCCTGCACCATTTCTTTCTCAAATTTGCCGACCTTAGTAGAATTGTGTACTATGCAGTCTTTCAATCCTCCACCTTTATTTCTTGACTCTCCTGGGTGACCCACCAGTCAGGTGGGAAATCTGGTACAACGCCTTCCAAACTTACCTGTGAAACATAGGTGCTCCAAGTTTCAGTGTAGAAAGGAAAAAAATGCCTTTTTCTCCACTCCCTTGGATTTGAGGGAAGGTCTATCTATAAACATCTACCACCTCTTTCTCAAGAACAACTTGGTAGCATTGATGAATATGAGGAAACCATCATTAAGTTGAAAACCAGATTTGACAAACAACCCAGCCTGTTGGTTCTAAGGCACTTATTTTTTTTAAAGGAAGCAAGCTGAAGGAGAAGATGTGGACGTTTACATTTCCTCCCTGTGCAGACTAGCAGTTGACTGGAAATTCAAAAACTTTACTGATCAACTCATCAGAGACCAGTTTGTTTGCCAGTGCAAAGATAAGAACATTCGGCAAAAACTGTTGAGTTTGGGTGACCCATCTCTAGATGAGACTATCAAAATCGCTAAAAGCATAAAAATATCCATAGTGTAACTAAAAGAACTTGATGACAAACCGTTAGATGCTGTTAATGTGGTCAATGCTAATAATCCAGTTAAGCATCGTGTAAAATCTACTCAATCCGGAAATCAACCTTCCAAACCCAATTCTAAGCTAGCAAATTCAACAAGGGCTAATAGTAACAATATGTGCATCAGATGTGGGAATCCACCACATCTCAAGGGTTCCCGTTGTCTCGCTAGTAACGTCATGTGCAATTATTGCAAAAAGATGGGGCATTTTGCAAAAGTTTGCTTTAAAAAAGGAGAGTTACAAAACCAGCCATTTGCACGGTTGAATCTGATTACGAGTCTGACCTAGAAGTTATTTCTGTTGTCAGGAGCTCGGAGGAGGTAGATTCTTTCAAACCTACTTCCTCCCAAGATGTTGTTATTGGGGATCCTTCTTCATGTGTTGGTCCCATTGGGGACATTAATATTGGGAATCACATTGTGAAACTCTTAGTTGACTCAAGAGACTTGGAATGGTTCTCAAGCCCTATCTCCACCTGATCACTCTCCTGTCTCGTATTTGGGGGGCGAAGAATAGATTTTATGTTTTTTTTAAGATGAAATGCAATTTAAAGATAGGAGAATCAAGTGAAAAATATATGTTGCGGTGAAGGGACTCAACATATTGGGTTGGTTTCACAAGGGCCTGTTCGGCATGATACTCAAACCTGGAGCCAAGGAGCAAGTGTTGGTTGCGATGATGCAAGTCTTGTATGGAAGAACAATTACCCTGAAGATTTTAGCAAAAATCTGGAAAAAATCAAAGGTTTCAGGCACAAGATAATCGTTAACGAAGGTGCATTTCCCATGAAACACAAACTTAGAGGAGTGCCGTTCAGTGTGAGGGAGGATTTAGAAAAATAATTAAAGGGTCTGTGTGCCAAAGGGATCATTGAACCGACAGACTCTTCATTATGGCTTTCTCCCTTAGTAGTAGCCAGAAGAAGGGGAGGAGATCTTCGTGTCTGTGTTGATTTGAGATCTCTCAATAAAGAGATATGGGTAGATTCCCATCTCCTACCAAAAATCAATGACCTATTCTCTTCCGCCAAAGGAGCAAGTTTTTTCACTAAGCTCGACTTAGCTAGTGCTTATCATCAGGTGGAACTGGACCCTGAATCACGCCATCTAAAAGCCTTTGTGTCACCTCTGAGAACATTTTGCTACTGTCGTATGCCCTTTGGGCTTACGGCAGCGGTGTCTGTTTTCCAGAGGATAATGAGCAATATACTCTGGTATGTTGGTGGGGTCCTAGTGTTTGAGAATGATGTTCGGATTTTTGGTAAGGATCTTGCATCTCATGACATTGATTTGGAAAAAGTTCTAACACTGTTCAAAAAGTGTGGTGGTATTGTGTTGAAGGAGGAGAAGTGTCAATTTCTGTGTTCCAAAGTTGAATACTTAGGACATGTTATTTCCCATGATGGGATCAGTCCCCGACCAGGATTACTTTCAGCTATAGTTGATGCAGCTGAACCAGAGGACAAAGTTGGTGTCAAATCGTTACTGGGGCTATGTGAGTACTACTCACAGTTTATTCCGAACTTTGCATCCATTGTTCATCCCAGAAGCAACCTTCTCAAAAAGGGAGTCAAGTTTGAATGGTGCAATAAATGTGTAGTCGCTCTCAAGTTTGTGAAGTCTGCTTTAAGGGATGGTCCCATTTTGAAACCTTTTGATCCGAGTCTACCTTGTTGCGTCACTGTCAACGCCAGTCGAGTAGGTATTGGTGCCACCTCAACTCAATTGGACAATAATTGTGAGAACACTGTATGTTTTGCGTCCAGAGTGCTAAGAACTTCTGAGCTCCGGTATTCTGTCATTGAAAAGGAGCCATTGGCCTGTGCATGGGCCATTGAGAAGTTTCGACCTTACATCTGGGGTAAGCGATTCCTACTTTTGACTGATCACAAGCCCTTAGTAAACATTCTAGAGGGGAGTGTGAGTAAGTGCTGTTCTCTTAGGATCATGCATATGGTGACAAAACTCCTTCAGTATCAGTTTGGGGTGGAACATATTTCCGTGGTAACAATGGAAGGGCTGATTATTTATCCCGTTTTCCCATCAAGTCAAGTGAACATGACAATGTCAATCTGGATGAGTTTTCGAGTGAAGATTGTGATGATTGTCCGGTCGCTGTTCTGGACCTACCTGATTTGAGTCTGGGCTCTTAGACTGATTGGGTGCAAGACCTCGAATCTGATTGCGTGACACATGAAGTTTGTGCTTTTGTCAGAAATGGTAGGCCCAGAGAGAAAGTGCTTCCTACCCCTCTCCAACCTTTCTGGAAGGTTGAAGGTGAACTCTCCATTAAAGATGGTTTGCTGCTCAGGGCAGATACATTTGTACCCCCTGATGTTTTCCGCAAAACCATCATTGAAAGAGTCCATGATGGTCATCTTGGTTCTACACTCACCAAGCCGTGCATCAGGGACATTTATTGGTGGTCAGGGATGGATGCTGAGATTGATTCTGTGGTTACGAATTGCTGTGTCTGTGGTGCTGCTGACAAGAGTCTAAAGGTGTCTGATCCCCCATTGATGTCTATTGTATGCCCCAAAGGTCCGTGGTTGAAACTCGTATCAATGTCATGGGGCCCTATGAGGTTCTTCCAGGTGGATCCCGCTTTGTCTTGGTCCTCATGGACTATACGTCAAGGTGGCCAGTGGAAGTTAAGCTGGTGAAAGAAGCCAACATGAAGGCTTTTGTTGAGTTTCTTCAAAACATGTGGCTGAGAGAGGGTTTTCATGAGACTTTGGTTTCAGATAATGGAAAGCAGTTCATTAGTAATGAATTTGAATATTTCCTTCTTGAGTCTGGTGTGAAACACCACAGGAGCTCCCTTTACCACCCGCAAACAAATGGTTTGGTTGAGAGAATGAATTGGGTGGTGGGGGGAGTGTATTAAGTGGGCCAGAGCCGGTAGTCATGATATCTGTAAAGCACTAGATGCCATGGTTTGGTTCTATAGAACCACACCTCATTCTGTCACTAAAATTTCTCCTTTTGAACTGTTGAGGGGACGGAAGCCGACCACTAGTTTCAGGCCTGCTTGGATGAGCAAGTGGGTCAGGTCTGAATCCGATGTTACCCAGTTAATGTCTTTGGCGAGTGAGAACATGTCTGACTCACAATCGAAAAGGAAGCTCTGGTTTGACTCCCGTAGAGGTGTAAGAGTAGTTCCGCTTGAAGTGGGGGACATGATCAAGATCAAAACTGCTGTTCATGCTAAGAAAGGTGACAGTAAATTCAGTCAAACTGTCAAAGTTCTCAAGATTCTTGGAAATGCAGTAAAGGTTGAGGGAGGTCATTGGTGGAACCTCAACAGGGTGGTGAACGTTCGGGTAAGAGATGCCACCTCATCTTCAGAGAAAAGTGATCCTCCTTGTATTGACCAAGCATGTTCCAGGAAGAGTTCTAGAAATATTGTTAGGCCTGCCAGGTAGTAATGTTGCTTTTTATGTTATTGTTATTTGATGTTCTGTTTTCCTTTTATTTTGTTTTTTTGTTGTTGTTTATTTTGTTTTTGGAAGAAAAGATAAGTTGTACTGCATCTTATGTGTTCTCCTTTAATCATGTGATGATGTTTAAGCTCTAGAATGTATGGTCTCCTAGCAACTGTATTGAGACAAGACATTCCTGTTGGAGCTGTTTGCAGAGCTGGTCCTTCTGGCTCTGCTATCCATGTAGCCAATAAATAACCAGCTTTACTACCTCCTGTGTCAGCCTGGTTACTACAGCCTGTAATAGGAGATGATGGAGGGGCTCCCATTTGCTATTGAGAAGCTACCACTGCATACATTAGGACTGATTCATGGTGTCTTGAGTGAGAGAAGCACTACTAATGTTTTAACGTTATGATTGCATAAGTAGATGTAAAAAATGTGTAAATATATCTTCTCAACTCACATACTGCTGCTCCAGCCCCTTTACTTTCAAACTCTAAAATTCCTGCAGGACAACCCCCTTCCCGTCTCTTGACAACATCACTGATTAGCATACTTACACTTGAGGGATGGATTAGGAAGAGATAGCATAATTAGAAAGGTTCAGTGGTATTTTAGAAGCACAGAATGATTCTTCATGAAATTCTCAATTCCAGGAAATAAACTTTTGTTTAACCCCTTCAGTGCCCCGTCCTTTCCCCCTCCTGTGCCGGGCATTGTATTAGCGGGCGGGGTCCATGACGAGATAGTCTCGTCATGGGCACAGCGCAACCACGCTCCATGACAAGACTATCTCGTCATGGGCATAGAAGAGGTTAATCAAAAAGAGTTGGTGGCTCAAGCTGCTAGCTCCCTCTCTTGAGAGACGTGCCCCTAGATGTTATGTGTGGTTCCCCTGACCGCACCTACAAATTGCCAGGGCTGCTTTGGGAGTCTGAAAATGGTCATGTGAGCATTGGTTCACCGTTTCCTACTGTTGACCCTGAACTGGACTGTATGAGTCTATGATTTCCATTGCTCATTGTCTCTTGCTACCCATACCTATGAGAAGAAAATAAATACTTACATTTAGAAGGCAACTTTCAATCACTGTCAACTTGAATATAGACATGGCCCGCCAGCACATCAACAAGGATCAGCAGTGTAATTAAATTCACTAGAGTCAGGGACAATACTTGGCGTAGTTGTCATCTTTTTTTTTCGTTTAGACAAAGCAAATAAAGTTTGGTTTTCTTCTTTCAATCCATCCCCATTCAGTGACTTTCCCAGTTCTCTGCAACTCAGGCATGATCCCTTTTACTAGTCTTCTGAATGGCTACCACATCAGCATTCACCTATATGCCAAAGGCTTACAGGTTTAACCTGAAGTGGGAAGAAGGATTTGTAACTTGCCACCAGCTGGTAAACTTTCCAACGGACGTGTAGAACATTAGATTCAGGCTACCTTTATCAAAGTACTGGACTGAAGGCTGGAATATTGCCCTTGAAATCTGTGACTCCATCACCACTTCTTTTGTACTGGCCCGGCTCTCTAAGGCCTCCACACACTAGCACCAATGAAAAAGATCATAATTTAGCTGCACTTTTGGCAGCAACCACTGTTTCAATCCCCACATCAATACTATCACAAAGAGTGAACTCGTCCTTCTTTATTACATATTTAGAATACAGCCTCTGTTGCACATTCCTTACAGACTTATCCTTGTAACTTCCAAGCTTGACAGAAGCTAAACCATTCACAATGGCCTCCTAAACAATTAGCTCTCCAGAACAGAACCACTTGGCCTATCATTGGACTGCACCTCTAGGATCATATCATGCCATCTCTGCAGAATGCAATCCCTTGAGCTCAATAAACTCTATAACATATGACCTTTTTTTCGCAAAGTCACCACCAACCAAACCACCTAGCACTCCCACAAGTCTTCTTGCACAGGAGATGGAAAAGCCATCCTTCATAAGAACTCCCTCTTCCTTGCTTTTATTTTCTAGTCCTTTGTCTTGAGCATCTCCTGCTCCATGTCCTTCACCCTCTAAATTATATTATACAATTGCACTGCTGAGCCTACAAGGCCCTCCTGGCCTACAGTGAGCATCTAAGCTCATGAGCCCTATCTCATGAAATGCTACTCATTCTATGAGATATTTACACCTGGAATGGCCAGTCTACACACTCTCTGTCAAAAACAGTCACAGAATTTAGCTCCATTGATTACCTTAATCTTCACTTGTCAATTATGCAAAAACACATGAGCAATAACATCCTCAATCTAGTGCACTCCAGCAGCATCAGTAACACAAAACTATATTCCCACCCTCTCATTTGGTTCGCCCAGCTCTTCATATCATTCTCTTCAACACTTAAGCTCCAAACCCACCCCCAAACACTTTTCTTACTCCCACATCATCTATGTCAGTGAGAGCACATATGTCTACCACAAACGTGTTCTCAAACTGCTAGTCATTTCAATGGCTTCCATGCAGATAGCCATTCCATTTCCAAGCTTTATTTCGGTCATTGTAGACCATAAAAGCAGAAAATATAATACATACATCATTGGATTTGAGCACTAAAAATATCAACTGGACATTATAAAATATAACAAGAATGCAAATGTATTAATCAAGTTTCATAACAAGACTTAAAAAAAGTTAAAATTGGAAAAGAAGTTAAAACAACGATTTTTTGAATTAATAGTGTTAAAACAGTGGAAAGTACAAAAAGGACGTTTAACATATGCGGGGGAAATTTAAAAACTTACGGCGCCTATGCCACATAGAATTGAGGAAACGGGACATAGCACAAACAATTGAAGGATGGGTGTCAGTTCTCAAGACTCTATAGGCCTCCAAACACTGTCTATACCCCAAATTGCTGCAACGTGGTAAGAGCCAATGCCTCCTGGCTGCATTATAGCCAGGACAAAAGAAGAAAACATGAATGTCTGACTCTTCTTGGCTGCTACAAGCAGCACATCCAATGGGAGTAGCTTTTGACCATTTGTTTGTAAAAGCATGAACCGGCAGGGAACCCAATCGGAACTGAATATATAACTTCCTTGCCATGGATGGTTGAACAACATCAAGGAAAGACTCAAATAGGTACTGGTCTTTAAAATTAAGGAAGTCAGTAGTTAGCCGGCCTAGTTTTGTGCTCCCCTGAGTTTCAGATATAGAAAATGGACGACCCAATAAACCCTTGAGGGATTGGGTAATGTTACATGAACTGGTAAAGGGATGCCTTCAAGGGATTAATTTAGATACTTAGTTGTATGTTTGGCAATTATTTGATATAGGATAATTATATTCCTATAAAACTGAATTCCATCAGTATTCACGTATTCTAGATTGTATCTTATACATCAGTCATATAGATCAATAAATGAATAAAGAAAACAAAATTCATTGAGAATCAATAAAACTAGAAAAAGCAGAAAAAGCAACGGGTGTGTAAAAAAGAAATTTTATATCAATCAATGAAGTCAATGAAGTCAAGGGTACTGAAAGTGGACAGTTATACAGATAGTGGAAGGAAATGGTACAATCAATTGTTCCTTCACATGAACTTAATCAAACACTTTTTCACAATAATAGTAAATAATTATGAAGAAAAAAGTGTGACAGTCGACGTTTCGGTCTTTTAAACATCCATTCATAAGACCATCTTCAGGACAAGTCGATTAAAAGTTGACCCCTTATTCTTTGGGGGATTATATCCCAATCAAGAAACCTGATGAAATTGGAGAGTATCGAAGTCTGGTGATATTTAGATCTCACTTTTGTGAAGCGCGTGTCTTCAATTTAATACTACTGGCAATTCTCAGTAGTTATGGCCAAATCCAAACATCAAGTGGCTTAATTCAAATAGAAGGAGAATTGAATCTCACTTCAACCGGCACGTGTCCTCAGTCGGTTAAAACTCGCGGTTCACCAGCGGTTACACGGGCAGCATGCAATCAGGTAGTTTCAACCAGTCTAAGCAGTCTGTAAGCTTTAACTAGTTCCAGCCGCGATATTGTCGGGGACACTTCCTCAGGGTGGGTCCATAGGATTGGCCAACCTAATTGATCTCCAGCCCCCTGTCTTTACAAAATAGAGAGAAGCTGTCAAGGATCCTTTGGATGCCCATGGGAGACTTGTATAATAACCAAGTGTCATCCACAAACATCATTGCTGGCACCTTGTCACGGACCAGCTTTGGGGCATCACGCGCAAGTTTCCTGGTCTAAATCATTAAGCAAATGCGCTAGCCCTTAGATATATTGTGTTGCCCTTGTTTTTGCACTTTGTATATATGCACCTCATCACCATCACTGAGCACTGAATGTCACCAGACCTCTCGTCACTACAATTCTATGTATTCCGCTCTGACAGCTTTGTAAATAATTGTCAATACCTATGAAAGCTTGAATTTATTTAATACAATACTTTTTGAAAGCAACTACTCGTGAGTGCTATTTAATTCAATCTAGTGTTCCAACCTTATTAAAATGTTGTGCTATTTTTTTTTTTTAAATAATTGTTAATCATTTCTTATGTATTAAGCAACCTAGGCTATTTTCCTGATGAATACTGCTATTAAGTAATTTCTTGCACTCCCACGGAACCATTGCAGCTTTTTCTTCTCTTAAACTAGATTGTGAGCATTCACCTTATTTAGTTATTTGGTGATTTTCAAAACATAGGAATTTCCTTGATGATGGACTCAGGTGCACGTCTCACACTGATCGCTGACAAAGACTATGAGCACTTGTTTAAAGCGAAGGTGTATTTGTTAGTACTTAACATAAGCCAATATGGCTATGTTGGGAAACCTGTAGATATCATTATAGAATTTTGAGAGAGCAAGGATGAACATTTATATCTCAGCAGTAAAGGAGACAGTCTTGAGCTGACCCCACTAATCTGTTATGCATTTCCCTTGATCCACATTCCTCACCACAAGTACAGGTCAATCGAATTGATACTTTTCAAGCAGTGTATTGTAGTGATTATCGTGACGTTTTTTGATTATGCTGGTTGTGTTAAGGTTATGTGCATCACATTTGCCTTCAAGAAGGAGCAAATCTATTGTCATGTAAAGTGTGGTGTAAATTGCTGTGAAAGCTGAGTTACATTGCCTGTGTACCAAAAACACATTACAAATTTTGAGGCCACAAATTGGCTGTTGTCTGTCATTATGGACGATAAGGGGAACCCTAAAATCATGCTCCGAATAGACCTTCCTGAGTTGAGCAGAAAGTTTGTAGAGGATACGTTTCTTTTGCCTAACATTACTAAGGTAGTGAATATGTTGGCTAGTGCTACATTTTTCATCACATTAGACCTTATGTCCTTGTATCATTCCGTCTGGTTATGTGAGGAGGAGAAAGATTTGACACCCATCATTACTTTCTTCGGGTTTTACTACTTCAGCCAGATTATATTTGGACTTTGCTCAGTGGCTTTAGTATTCCAAAGGTTTGGTATATGATTCACCTCCCGCCAATCAAGATTATATGCTAATTTTTGGAGATACATTAGAACAGGATACTAAGACGGTTAGAAAAGTTCTGGAGATTTTGAGGAACAATGATATGACTCATAAGTCTAAGAAATGCAAATTTTGTTGCCAGAAACAAACGTACATGGGCCATGTTTTTTCTGAATCTTGGGCCCTATTCACAAAGATAAAGTTAGAAGAAAGTCTAACTTTATGACTTTTGATATTCACAAAGTGCATTTACTACCCATAAATGTCCTTTGTTGCCTTCTCTTCAAGAGCTTTGAGTGGAGCAGAATTTAATGAGTCAACAATAGAAAAGGAGGCTATTACAATTTTGTGGGAAAATCAAACAACTCAAACATTTCTTGCAGGAATTAGATTTGAGGTCTTTGACAGAAAGGATCTTGATGAATGTTCTCTAGAATCTGCAAATGCAGTCGCTTTGCTGCACTATGATTTTTCTGTCAAGTACTACCTGGTATTATGAACACAGCTGCTGACTGCCTCTCAATATTGGTGGTCAATGTTGACTGTGTAGATGTGGAAGAAGATGAATGGTTGTATGATGATGAAGTCAAAGCTTGACTATAATGACCAATTTGTGTTACAGAGGATGAATGAACAGAAGAAATGGGCCACAATGTGTCAACAGAGGTGATTAGGGTGGGTCACACTGGAGAGTGTGAACATAAGTTTAATGAGGTCACAAAATCGGCTTGCAAGGTTAAGTAGGGTCTTTCAGTACAGAATCAACTGTTGCTTAGTGGTTCAAGGCTAGTACCCACAGAGACTTTAACCCCTTGTGTGCGCACGACGTCTCCCGGCCGTTGTGCATTACGGTGGGCTTGTGCGCACGACGGCCAGGAGCTGTCGTGTTCGTGAATGCCATTTATTTCTCCCGCACAGCGGGAGAAATAAACCCGCACGCAAGGGGTTAAAGATACAAGCAATTGAGCTGGTAAATGTGGGGCATCAAAGGGTAAGCAAAACTAAACAGAGTCTGAGAAGTATATATCAGTAGCTTGCCATGAATTTGCAGGTTGAAAGGAAGTTGTGAGAGTGAATGCATTGCAGGTTGAGTGACAAGGCAAGGAAAGTGAGAACACCACCCCTGGTTTGGAGGGAGTGTCCCAAAGAATGACATGAGGAAGTTGCATTTGATATTATTGGACTGTTGTCAGTGAGTGCAGTTGCAACATATATATTTGTCCTAATGGACATGCATTCCAGGTGACCTAAAATCGCCATAGTTCGTGAGATTTTCACTTCAGTTGTATTAAGATTTTCTATAAAAACAGGAATTCTTTACAAAATTTGTGCCTTGTATCATCCCCAGATGAACCAAATTATATTGGGGTTTTGTAGGAAGTTAGAGGAGTTCACACAGATGTAGGGGTCTGTGGAAAAGGATTGGAGAAAAGAGGTGCATTGTAGAGTAGCGGAATATATATTTACCTCTCATAAAATGCATGGGGATTATACCTTTTGAGTTGGTTCTCAGGAGGAAGGCTTGTAAAATGGTTTGAACTCCTTTGGCCAGATCAGGATCTGGTGGTGTTCAGTATGAAGGTGTTCAGAGTGAATGTCTGGGAAAGGAGTTGGTTGAGCAGGGGAAAAGACAATTGCACTTTCACACTTTCGCAAGTGTAAAGCTGCCATTGAAATCACAGTGAGGTTAGGAGATGCGTTAAGCGTAAAATATCCGAAGGCCTATTGTGGCTCTTCAAAGTTTAGCAATCCCCTAAAGCTGTTCAGAGAAGCAGTAAAATTGAAAGATAATTGAATTTAGAGTCTAATGAGGATTTCTGTGATAAAGCAATTGTTTTCAGATTCACTGCTTTGTTTGCCTTTGCTCAAAATGTTAGCTTTTGATGCATATATCTTTAGCAGTGTATTCATTGAATACCATTTTCACTGATAGCTTCTTATTATTGTTTTATTAATGGCTTTTTGATTTCTTCCATAAGCCTTCATGAGGACCCCAACCTCCATGGAGTGTGTCAGCTCGGAGGGCCCTAGCCTCTGGAACTTGATCATAGTGTCCCAAGGACCCCACACCCCTGGGCCTTGTGATTTTCTGGTCAGGAGTGTGCAGAGCAGGGAAAAAAACGTTGCCCCCCCCAGCAGGAGTAGTGAAGAAAGCTTCTTTCGCCTGCACCCAACATGGGTACTGGCTGGGGAGCTGGCAGAAACTGCTGGGGTCTTTGGGCCCCCTCGCGCCCCAAACAAAAACCTTTTTGTGGGTGCCTCTGGTGGGCACAGGGAGGCCAATGGTAAAAAAATGGCAGCTTCCTCTGGCACCATGATGTGTGCCATCTGTGGAGCTGGCAGGGACTTCAGGTGCCATGGGGCTCCCACCTTGGCCCCAAATTTAAAAAAATAGGATGTGGCCAGCCAAGGTAGTCACTGGGGCACCCAAAGAAATATTTTAAAAAACAAATAAAATGAATAATAAATGCCTGGCAGGAGCTGCTCATTTATATTCACTGCTGCAGACAAGAAGTGCCTCATAATGCCCTGGTAGGGCTTTTTACTTTTAATGTCTGAAGCCTGGTTGTGCCCCTAGAAAGAAAAGGGGCACCACCAAACATTTTTGACTAGTGTGGGGGCTGCAGGGAGCACACAGCTCCCCAGCAACAATAAAAAAGCTTATTAATGCTGCGCGTCATTACATTCATGACCACAGGAGAGTTTACCAGATTTTTGAAACCACTTTGAGCTGGAGCTCTAGGTATTTCAGCTGGAGTGCGGGACCCCTTGTTGAAGAATCGTGGGCCTGAAAATCTCAAAAACATGTTGATGCTTTTTTTACTAAAGCTGTATTACAAAAATGTTATGCCAATCACTTTTAGTAAACAATGCATTATAAATATCCATTTAATTTCAAGTTCAAGTTCAAAATATCTTTATTTCGGCCGTTCTGGTCATAAAAGTACATTTGTTTAAAAAAGCAACACATTTCATACGGTATTGTTATACAAAATGAAGTAAAGTGCTGGACAGTGCAATACTTAAAAGGTCTCAGTAAAAGCGTTAATGTATATAAAACTACTCAATTTTATACAGTAAAAAAGAATAAAAATTGTTTAAAAATTAAAAATCCAATTGAACCAGACTAGATTTTAGTACAGTTGAATGAACACACCACATACAGAATAAATATCGGGAAACTGAGTACACAATAGGGAGGCTGGTATCATATTTTAATATCCTATAATCCTACCCGCAATGAGTTGTCCCTAGATTCCGGCTGACCTGTTGAAGCCATCGGTACCTAATCTTTTTATATGCCGGATAGACAAACAATACGTGTTGGTCCGTTTCGGAGATGTTCTCACAAACCGGACACCCCTTGAACTGTGCACCACCCCAGTTATTTGTGAAGGCACGGAGTGGTAATACCCCGTGCCTAAATTGCAAATAAAGTTTTTTGGCTAAGGGGGCTGAATAATGTCAAGAACAGATTCTAACCTGTAATGGTCGTTGACTTCTAGAAATTGTACAGTCAGTGTACCAGTGGTCGAGTGCCCCTTAATCTGATTTATCTTAAATTCTCTAAAAAGTTTTATAAAAGCCTTCCTAGGGATTGTTGGGCAAGATACTTCAGCGTTGGCCCATAGGTCACCCATCCTTAGAGTAACTAAGGTATTTTTAATAAAGGCTAACCATGGGATTTTGCCCGCCCCCTGCATGTTTAAGACCTCCTTCATCTCATCCTTAAAAGCCACCAGTTCTGGTGTGCACCAGTGGAGAAGGGGCCTAAGGGCAACTTCCTCAGCAATTAGACCGACCCCAAGGTCCATACGAAGTGGCGTCAGTGGTGTATTTTTTGGGAGGCCTAGGATTTGTCTAATAAAGGAATTTTAATTCCTAGAGAAGGAGTCAGATGGTTGATGGCCCCAAATTTCTGCCCCATACAGGGCTGCCCCCCCTTGCTTGTGTCTTGTAAATTTCCATGGCTGGGCCAACCATCTTGTGGGTGTTTTTCTTAAGTATCTTCGCCAGCCCCCCAGAAGTTTGGGCTAGTCTTAAACTAGCCTTCTTGATTTGTGCATGCCACTGCATTTTATCAGTGAGGGTTAGACCTAGATAGTCAAAAACTGTAACCTTTTCCAGAGGTTTCCCATCTTGGCAGGGATTTGGACGTGTGGAATCGCCCGTGTTATAAACCATATATTTGGTCTTTAGAGAGTTTATCTCCAGACCCCTACTTTTACAAAATGACTGGAGGATGTCTAGGGCCCGCTGGGTTCCCATAGGAGATTTAGATAGTAGCAGAGTGTCGTCAGCGAACATCAGGGCCGGAACCCTGTGTTTCGCCAACCTGGGTGCATCTACGTCCCTCCCACCAATAAAGTCCTCCACAAGGCCGTTAATAAATAGACAGAATAGGGTTGGGGCCAAAACGCACCCCTGCCTTACCCCTCTGTCTACAACTATAGGATCTGTAAGCCCACCATTTTTCCCATATCTAACTTGTGCATAGTTAGATTCATGAAGCCGCTTCATCTAATAACAGAGGTACGGAGGGACCCCCATACTTATTAAAATGGACCATAATTTGTCCCTGGGGACCAGGTCAAATGCTGATTTTAATTACAATAATTAGTCATTAGTCAATCGGTCATTTTGTATCTTACTTTTTGATAAAAAAAATACAGAAATTCGCTGAAAAACAAATGTTAAAGTAACATTATAGTTAGGAATTGCAATTATAACTTACTTAGATTGAGAAACACCTTAAAAATTCATTGAAAAGAACAAAGTTCTTGCCCTAAATTACCTATAACTCATACCCTCTCCATGCACTGCTAATTATCTCACAAATCACATCACAGCAACATCTGAAAGGACATAATTGATTACAACGGGGGTCATGGCCTCCAAACACCTCTCCAACAATCCTCCTGTGTGTGACTTACCGGAGGTAGCAGGAGGACTTGTTTGCCCCCAAGGACCTTCTGGAGCCAAGGAGACCTAATCCCCCAACCAGCACTGTAACCTGGAGGTGTGTTTGCAGATTGGTGGAGAAAGGGGGTGGGGCCTTGGGTGAGTTGCCTGGCTTTTTTTGTTTTTATTTTATTTTTTGGGGGAGGGTACTGCGTAGCCCCCCCCTTCCCATGGCTGATTTCAGCCTCTGGGGCAGGCATTTTTTGAATGGGGAGAGGGGCTGCATGGCCAACCTCCTCGGGCCGATTTCGGCCCCGGGGACCCCATCCCCCAGGACCTGCCCCTTTTTTAAAAAGAAATGTTTTCAAGGGAGGGGGCCTGCGCAACCCCTGTGGGCCAATTTGGGCACTGGGAATCCCATCCCCCAGGGCCTGGCCTCTAGTCTGGGTGCCCTCGTCCGACCATGGGCACCCAGACACTTAGTTGTGGACCGCTGGGGGAGCCTGAAGGCCCCCACGGTCCCTGCCAGGTCCCTGCCGGCTCCCTACATCCTCCAGGAGTTGTTATTGCTTTTGGACAATGGTAGCTGCTGAATATACAGCTCCCTCTGTTCAAAAGCTATTCTGCTTTACTTTCAGAAAGCGAGAGCATTTTTAATACTCTCGCTTGCTGAAAGGCAAGTAATGTTTACTATAGCTTGGTGGGAGCGGTAATGCTACTGCCAAGCCATAGCAAACTGCAATGTCCCAGGGGGGGCACCCCGGGGGTGGCCGCCCCCAGGGACATATATGACTCCAGTGGGGGGGCCACGCTGGCCCCCTCCATTAGACTACTCAGCCTCAGGGAGGTGCTGGTCCCCAGGACTGTCGGGGTACCCCACAGTCCCCCCGCACTAACTTAATGTTTGCCCCAGGGAGGTGCTTGCCTGGGGCTGCAGGGAGGGCATGCAGCCCCCTCCGCATTTATGTTGTATTTTGCTCCAGGGTGGTGGCAGTCCGCGCGGCTGCATGGGGGGATTTGCAGCCCCCACATTAGTGTTGTATTTTGCCTCAGGGAGGTTGTGTTTGGCCACCCTCGCATTTCTTATATTGATAAGCCCTGCGGAGGTGGTAGTCCCTGGGGCATAATAAGCCTCAGGAGGGGGGTCTCATTTGCCCCCCTCCTTAACTTATACAATGCCCCCGGGACCTGGCTCACCTGGGGGCCCATTAATAACGGATCACAGGATCCCCCTGCCCCTTTTCCTTTTTTATGTTTTTTTCCTGTGACTTGGATCAACCGAGTCACAAGATGGCTGCCAACACTTCCTGGTTTGAAGTGTTGGCAGCCAATCAGATCTCAGCATAAGATCTGAAGGGGTTGTGGTTCCTCTGAGTCTGTATATATACAACTGGAAATTTATTTAATAAACCCAGCAACTACTGAATGGATTTACACATTTTAACAAAAAGGTCGCTTTCTGAACAAACAGCTACCTTTCTGCCAAATTTGGTATAATTCATCCGTTCGGGCAGTAACCGTTTCTGAAGTTCCTATGGAAATTAACATGAAGAAAACATGTTTTGGAAACCCCCCATTGTTTTCAGCCTTTGCTTGACGGTTCACCGCGAAAGTTTCAAGACACCAGCTGAAGTGAGTGTCAAATTTGTTTTTAAAAGTTTGCGAAAATTCGTCAAACAACGTCAAAGTTATTGGCAAATGAAAAAACACTCTTCTTATGGAAACTAGGTCCTAACTATAACTACCTACTGCCCATATTTATACATAATTATGGCCTAGTGTTGTGTTGGACTTACAATGCCTTCTTTTTGACAGTAGTGACTTAGCTCTACCCACTGCTTCAGGGAGTGAAGACATATACGTCTACACTTTTGAGTAGCTTTACCCTCTTAAATTGTGAATAACCAAAAGTAATAAAATTACTCAACAGCTTAAGAGTAAACTTATTTGTGCAATTTGATCAATAGCCCTGTCTGAAAGCAAATAATAAATCTGTCTTGTAAAGTAAATTGTCAGTTATAAGAGGCTGAATGTGACTAGTGGGAGCTGAACTTTGCACCATATCATTATCAATTTGTGCTTTGGCATATTTGCTTGTCTGCTTCCTCATGAAATAGTGTATTTTTATTTGTGTGTGGGCCTACCTTATGATTATTATCTCTGGGCCTTAGATGCATATAATGTACTCATTCATTTGTGTTGTTCTTCTGTCATTCTATGGAAGTCCCTTAAGAACATATTCCGTGGCTCTGTGTTTCTTTTGCATGCCCGTAGCTTATATATCTACAACTCCAGGATCCATCCTTCATCCAATACAATCCTCAAAATTACTCAGTCATGCCTGGGTAAACTCAACTAATTGTTTATCTAGTGTTTCTATAAATTGTGCTTTCACTTATGTTGTTACTCTACATTTCTAGCCCACCAAAGCAATGTGGCCTATTTGCTCACAAGAATGGCAGGAAGGTCAGCTTGCACAGCTATCTCTCTTTCTGCTTCATTCCACTCCACATATAAATGCAATTTCACAACAGTAACCACACAAGGAGTGCATTCCACAACTCATCATGTATAATACTGAAGCACTTCTTACACAGGCCACACTCACAACCCAAACTAATTCCTTCAGATGGAATAGTACATTAATGAAGCACTCACATTCTTGCTTCTTTATGTTTTCTATTGGGTGAGAGGGGTAAGTACCCAACTGTAGTAATACTCACAGCCATTCTCAGTGTGAACTCTCAAATTCACTAGATTAACCTAATCTCAACTGACTGGTATCTATAGCACATACCAGACAGGTTTAACTTAGGGCAGTGCGTACAATATTTGCAAAGTACTAAAGCAGAAACAAAGTAAAAATGCAAAACAACAACATCTCTAAACTGAAATAGATAACTAGAATAAAATGTAACAAGCATAATGATATAAAGATGACAAAAACAGTCCAATAAAGGAAACAGGGGATATGCATTTTTTATTTTATTTAAGTAGGAATAGTACCAATAAGCACACAGTGCCAATTATAGTCAGTGGTCACAGTAGAAAATAACCTACTTGCAATTTGAAGCTCACCATGATTGAGCACAGGTTAGATACAACAACCAGGTTTGTCCTGATCAAAGATTGTACCCTCTCACTTAATTATTTAATACCCATTCCATGACAGGAGTACACTTCTAATGACCGCAGGGTTTAAGGAAAGACACTTAGGGGCATATTTACAAGCCCCTATCGCCACAGGAATGTCACTTTTAGAGACGTTCCTGTGGCGATATGGGATTCACCTTATTTACAAGGCAGCGTTAAGCCACTTAATGTGGCTTAACGCTGCCTTGTAAATAAGGCCCCCTTTCACGCTGTACTTAGCGTGAAAGGAGAGGGCAATGTGTGTTACCGTGGGTGTTCCACCACAAGACCCAATGATTGTGATGCTGCCCCATATTTACAAGGGTGGAGTAAATATTGGGCAGTGCCAAAATTAAGACCAGGTAAAACCTGGTCTTAAGCAAGTTCTCCTCGTTT
The DNA here is from genome assembly GCF_964204655.1 of Triturus cristatus. Lineage (NCBI taxonomy): Eukaryota > Metazoa > Chordata > Amphibia > Caudata > Salamandridae > Triturus > Triturus cristatus. The sequence goes on from NC_140583.1 coordinate 984,488,465, forward strand.
TTGCTGTTTCTATGTGTGCTGCATTGTGCAGCACATATAGAAACAGGAAAAAGTCTTTGGTTGTTTATGTGCGGGAAAGTGTCCCTTCTTGCATATAAACATTCACACAAAAAAATATGTTTTGCAACTTCTATGTGAGCTGCATTAAGCAGCACACATACAAGTTTCAAAACGCCATAAATTATTGTTTATGTGCAGGAAGTGAGACCTTCATGCACATAAACAATCATTCCCCCCAACGCAGACACCCTTGCACTATGGTGCAAGGGTGACTGCATTGGCGCTAGGCAGCTAAATTCAGCACCAACGCTAGGGGAAACGCAGGGGTGCAACGCATTCCTGTGAATACAGCGCATCCTTGCTTTTTCATAATGGCGTAGCGTGGCATCACCAATCTTTGCTTAACGCCACACTTCTCCATTCTGTTCTAAATATGCCCTGTAGAGATTCAAAAGGTATCAGGCAGAGGTCAACAGCAGGGCCCAGTTCAGCTTCTGTTGGCACAGTTCAGCTGGGCAGTTGCAGGAAAAGGCCACGTATAGGTTGTTTTGCTCCTGTAGCTTTAATAGGAGTACAGTCTTATGATCCTTGGAGTCCATGTCTTTGTCCTGATTACAAGAGAGAGCAGGTCCAGTCCTTCAAGGCTTATCTCAGGTCATAGACTTCAAGTCCAGTCCTCTTCCCTTCCTCCTCAGCTCCAGCAGTGCTCTGAAGTGGGTACCTGGTGGTGTCATATTTATGCTTCACATGAGGCAGTGATTTGGAATTGCTCCTGGACACACCCCAGCCAATGGGGTAAAAGTTCCCGAGGCCAATCATACCCACTTTAGGCATTTTCAGGATGGCAACATTTTTTGCCACTAAACTTAGGCTCTGAGAGCTGGGAGTATGTATGGGAAGTGTACTCTGGTAATCCTAGTGTCATCCCAAATCTAACACTAAAATCCAGTTTGCGCAGCCACAGTAACCACAATAAAACTATAGAAAGAAGTCTGGTGAAACAAAATCAGGTTCATCAGCAAACCGACAGAGGCCAACTTGCCAACCTTTTCCTGTCCTTTCATGTGCACCCCCAGTGTTATATGTAAAAACCAGAGACAGACATCTGGTGGGAAAAAAGTAGATCCTTCAGCAACCAGACAGTGGATACACAACACTCATCTTGGCATGTTTTTCTTTGACTTTTAAGTGCGCCCCAAAGTGTTTTATGCAGCCTACATATTTTCGGAGGTTCAGAGGAGTTATCTCTGCCCATCAAGGCCCCACTACTGTTTGCTCCTGGGTGGAATTTCATCCTTTTTCATACCTATTTAAATGTTAAATAGTAGCTGTTAGCTGTTAGTGAGTTCTGGAAACAGCAGTGTCTGGTTGGCTGATGGAATGCCTGCAAGCTAGACAGAACCTACCGCTCCCGTCAAGGGCAGGTGGTTACACTCACTGTACAATCCATGTTCACCCTTAGGTAGCTTGGCACTGAACAGTCAGCCTTATATCAGAGGCAATGTGTAAAGCAAAGGCACAGCATCCACTCGAGATAAGTACTCTGAGCATCACAAAAGAGACTTCACACAGGATGTATGTAAAAATCTCTATATTTAACACACATATTCAATCTAGATAACCTGAACATAATATACTTTTTGGCATAAAACACATTTGGAATTATTACTAGCAGTACCAGGCCCACTCATATTGTTATGAAATCAATAGTATGTACACTGTGGACAATTACTAATCTAACCTTCCCTCCCAATTGAGAGAGAGCACCCTTATGCGGTACACAATATCAACAATATGTACATACACGAAAATAGAACACTTTGTAGCAGCACTGCGGGCTGGAGCAACTGGCCCGCAGTGCAGGTAAACCCAGTGTCTAGTGTATTGTGCTTTTGGCATACAGTCAACCTACAAAACGGTGCAGCTGGAAAGAGACATAAATAACTGGCGATCCACAACTGAACACTCCCACATACTCACTCCTCACCACTATGCGGTGCGGCAGGTATCATCCAGCCCGTACTGCACACTCTTAGATACATACGCATTTAGAACCCTGATGCATTGCCACTCGTACCCAGCAGGTCAATGGATCACACCCTGCAGACTACGTGACCACATCCTCCTTCCACCCTCTAGTTCACCTCCATTTCCCTATACCCCCAGATGGAAGATAAACAGCCCCGCCTCCCAGACACTTGCCATCTCGCTACCAAAGTCACATAGTTCGGGTCCTCAGGAAGCAGATGGGAATTTGTAGCAGTTTAAATTAGGAGGTAGACATAAACAAGGGAAGTTTAGCAGCCACTCAGGAAGTTCACCCACAGGTCTCAAAACACATGTGAGTCATGCAGTCTCTTGACCCACTTCCAAACTGTCTTGGAGGCGGTCCTTCAACCCAGTCAACCTCTCTCGCTACTACCTGGTACCAAGATGTCTTTGGGAGGGGCCAGGTGTGGAGAGGTCAGTTGGTCCGCCACAATGAGGGTCAAAAAGGGAACAGCCAATGAATGGGGAGTAGCACAGGGGAGCTTCTTAGTAGAATGATCAGGGCCTTCCCCAGGTAATCCAAGCACTGTAACTGGTGCGCAATGGTGAGTCTTACCTGTCACTTCAGATTTCAAACAGTATTTGTTGCAAATTCTAATCCTCCCTTGAAATGAGACTCACTGGCCGGTAAACGTTAGATGGGTTGCATCAGGCAATTCCTGCCACACATAGCAAAGAATTGCAATTCCGTACCTCTCTGGAAATGAGGCACAATGTCCAATGCAAGATGATATAGGTTGCACCAGACCAGTTTGGTCACACACCATACAGGCACAAGTTTAGTAGAACCACAAGAGGTAGAATGCGTCAATACTCCAGATACATCCCCACCTCCGAGGGTTGCACCCTGTCAATCAAACACCAAACACAATGAGCATGCAGTCAGTGTGTCACATTAGAGATATGCGGCACGAGCGATGACACTGGCCACACGGGTCCCGCAACCAGTGAATTCGCTCACCACCACAAGACGCTTATGAGTGTCAGTGACCCTGCAGTACAGGAACCACATGCCTTAGATGCAGGCAAGATTTCTGGGGCTCCGCACTAGACAATCCGGGTCTCCATACAAAAGTCTTAGGTCTAAGCTCACACCGCGTTATCAGTTGGGATTCAGTAGCCGATGTAGGTATTTTTGAGGGCACCACTCTTATAAATGTCTCAGGTAGATGGTGTAAGTTCCTCGCAGGAGATCTTTGATGTCCCTGAGATCTCAAGGAGAACAGGATGCCTGAGGTCGGGCCCTTGGAGAACACACTTCAGGGCTCCACACTTCAGCAGGTCCTCGGCCCAGACCAACTTCTATTCGTATAGTTATCCTCCATGTGCACAACAGAGTTCTTTGGCAATATGCACCATGCAGTCCGGGTTCTACGTTCCCACATCCCAATAAGCGTATCTCACCCTTTGCTGAAGGATAGTGCCCATAGTTATACTGTCATGTGTGTTTGATGTTAGGGGTGGGTTAGGGGGTTTCCCTTTGAACCACAGATGTCTCCCCTAAATTGTAGGCCTGTCTGCCATAGGGCCATGGAATACAGATATTAATGTTAAGTGGGGCCAAGATCTGGCCCAAGATGCTAAGTATCAAAACCTCTATCTCCAACTTATCCCATGCGGTCCTCAAATGGGTGAGGTCTGCCATAGTTGCGGGATGCCCTATGTTTATAGCTCTTGCTTGGGGAATGTACAGATGTGCTCCCCCAATCGCTGGCATAAACTGGAGCCAGGCACCACAGCACACAAGGCTCTTGGAGCATAGATATTAATCGTGGGCGGAGAGCTCCGCTCCGCCCACAGAGTGAGCGGAGATTTGCCTACTCTGCGGTGAACACGGAGTAGGCAAACCCGCACACTCCGTGGCGGAGCGGAGTTTACCAGCCCCCGCCTCCACCCCCCATGAAGAATTAATTAAAACTACATAAAAGGTAAAAGAATAAAGACTTACGTTAACTGTGGTGTCCCCGGGCTTCCGTCCTCCTTTTCATCACCGTCTGAGGGTGATCTGTGCATGCACGCGCGACCTCGCATTCCTTTAGAGAAATGCACATGCGAGGGCACATGTGCAGATCACCCTGAGACGACGATGAAGAGGAGGGCGGGAACCTGGGACTCCGCAGTCAAGGTAAGTCTTTATTCTTTTATCTTTAATGTAGTTTTAATTAATTATATAATGGGGGATGGGTGTCTGGCTGTGGGGTGGAGCGGAGGTCCACGGAGTTTGTCCCCACTCCGTGGACTTCTGCGTAGTCGCGCTTCGCCAGCTCCACCCAGGGTTAATAGAAATGGCCAGATTCTATAAGTGAGATTTCTAAGCTAATTATGCCAGAAACCCCTTTACCAATGAAAAGGGTTTGGTATAGTGAATCCATTAATATTAAACATCATATCAGCTGCAATCCACTAGTGCAGCCCGAAGTAATGTCAATCACTTCCCCATATTAACCTATGAGAAGAGCAGGCCTCATAAGCAGAGAAAACACACACAGGTATTCCTCACTACTTGGGCGCATGAGTGCTAGTGCTCACACAGACCTGCATTGATAGGTTGGACACATGGGGGCCTCATTTACTATATTTTGATGCACGTCCTCGCAGCAAGCCTTCCTGCTGTGCTGCGCTGCCTTGCATCAAAATAAAAGGGCAGGAATGCGACGTACCTACAAGATATGGCGCATTCCTGTCTTTCTCCCCTGTGCCGACGCAGAAACAGAAGGCATGCGCCAATGCAGACACCCTTGCGCGATGGTGCACAGGTGACTGCACTGCAGAGATGATTGCTGTTGTGCAGGAAAGGACACTTTCCTGCACAAAAACAATCATTCATGGCGTTTTGCTCCTTCTATATGCTGCAGAATGCAGCACTCATAGAAAAAGTGAAAAACGAGGATGTTACGCCACTCCTGCGCCATCCTTGGGGAGGCGTAGGATTCTAACACATTTCCAGGTTTACAACAATTTATAAATCTGGCAATTTGTCAGGTTCCATGACCCATGGAATGCCTCTTTCACGCAGAGTATTGTTTGAAAGGGGTCCATATTTTCAAGGCCATGAAAAGTCATGCAGGGTAACTGTACGTGGCCTATTAAATAAGGGCAAGTACAATGTGCCGCCGGTGCATCAAAAAAAGTGATGCAACGGTGGCACAGTAGCCTTGTAAATAAGCCCCATAGTACCCAGCACCAAGGGTGCAAATGCATCCGCCCGAGTCTGCGCAGCAGACTGGTCACAGGTTTAACTCTTATGCGAGTCAGTAAAAATGCACTAGTCTGTGATGATATGCCGCACATGCAGTCACAGTCACCATAGGTGTGGCTGTGCACATACTGCATCCTGCAATGGCAAGTTACTCATAGGCTTAATCATGATAGATGCCCTTGCTCACCTACCTGTCTGCAATGGCAGGTCGGTCCATGGCTCAGATTTTCAAATCAGGGCCACTTCCCAACATGGGTAGGAAGGGAGCGCGCACTTCCACGTGGCAAGGACCGACTAGGCACATGGGCCTACCCAGCCCTATGACCATGACTGTACGTGTGCTGACACAGACCTGCCCCGGATGTTATAACACTGGGGAAGCAGGTATGCGCTCACCAGCCTGTGAAGCGGATGTATGACGTTACAACGCACACTTTTACAACGCATGCACTTACAACGCATTTTTTACAACGCATAATCCATTACAACACACTACACTTACAACGCATGACACTACAACGCATTTTTAAAAACTACCTTTACAACGCATACCATTACAACGCATAATATTAAATTGCATTTAAGGTAAGTATTAGATAGTATAGGGGTAAAAATTACTTTTCTAACTCCAGGGGCACCCTATACTATCCAACATTTACCCTACTGTTGCACCAACAGTAGGGTAAATGTTGGATAGTATAGGGGTAAAAATTACTATTCTAACTCCAGGGGGTGCAACAGTAGGGTAAGTGTTGGATAGTATAGGGGTAAAAATTACTATTCTAACTCCAGGGGGTGCAACAGTAGGGTAAGTGTTGGATAGTATAGGGGTAAAAATTGCTATTCTAACTCCAAAGGGGTGCAACAGTAGGGTAAGTGTTGGATAGTATAGGGGTAAAAATTGCTATTCTAACTCCAGGGGGTGCAACAGTAGGGTAAGTGTTGGATAGTATAGGGGTAAAAATTGCTATTCTAACTCCAGGGGGTGCAACAGTAGGGTAAGTGTTGGATAGTATAGGGGTAAAAATTACTATTCTAACTCCAGGGGGTGCAACAGTAGGGTAAGTGTTGGATAGTATAGGGGTAAAAATTGCTATTCTAACTCCAGGGGGTGCAACAGTAGGGAAAGTGTTGGATAGTATAGGGGTAAAAATTGCTATTCTAACTCCAGGGGGTGCAACAGTAGGGTAAGTGTTGGATAGTATAGGGGTAAAAATTACTATTCTAACTCCAGGGGGTGCAACAGTAGGGTAAGTGTTGGATAGTATAGGGGTAAAAATTACTATTCTAACTCCAGGGGGTGCAACAGTAGGGTAAGTGTTGGATAGTATAGGGGTAAAAATTGCTATTCTAACTCCAGGGGGTGCAACAGTAGGGTAAGTGTTGGATAGTGTAGTGTAATATTATGCGTTGTAATGGTAGGCGTTGTAATGGTATGCGTTGTAAAGGTAGTTTTTAAAAATGCGTTGTAGTGTCATGCGTTGTAAGTGTAGTGCGTTGTAATGGATTATGCGTTGTAAAAAATGCGTTGTAAGTGTAGTGCGTTGTAACAGTTGCGTTGTAAAGGTTGTTCCCCTGTGAAGCAGGCCAGGCACTTATCTCAAAATGCCATAGGTGCCAGGGTGCATCCTCCAGCCTGCAGTGGCTGGCTGGACACATATTCGAAACAGCATAAGGGCCGGTGTGCACACCCTGGTCTGTGTTGGCAGACGAGACCAGGTTTCGAAACATGGTGCCAGCGCCCCTTCCTAATCTGTGTAGGAAGGCGCACACACTTCCAAACTGACTTGACAGTAAGGACATGCTCTGGGCCATGAGAGCACACCAGAGAAATGGCAACGCAACAGGAGTATCCCACGGGGAGAGCCTAACTCCAAAGCAGTGGAGATACCATTTGGATGGTTCTGCTGTACCTGGATAGAGGACATACATATGCACCCATGTGGCTTTCAGCCTACCATCCCCCCTTACGCCCCCAGGGCTTCCCTGGGGATGTCGACAAGCTATGTGACGACCCACTCAGAGTTGGCTGAGGTGTACGGGATGCCAACATAAGCAGGGGAGCAATAGCGTTCCCACAGGCATACCATGACAGATACGATATAGGGTTAACAGGCTATCTGGTGGGTGGCATACTCAGTGCTACGTCCCACTACTAGCCAGTGCCGCTACCCCTGGTATGTAGTGTACATGTTTACAGAGCAGACATAGGTACAGCACCTAAACCATTGTGTACACATCTCCTTTCCAATGTGGGCATGCACACTTTCACTCGGCAGTACAGTGGGAAGGTGCCCAGATTACAAAGGCATTGCGGAGAGAGTCGGCAAAGCAATACATTTTGGGGTAAATTCCCCTAAGAAGGGCCATGTCCAACAGTGTGCAAAGGAAAGCTTTGGCACTCAAGCAGGATATGACACTGCAGTGTCAAAAAGGATTCTCACAACCACCTTCCTATCACAGGATAAATGTTATTGTAGTACATTTGAAAGAAACGAGAAAATAATATGTTCAGTTCACAGAGATCACATTTTATCTGTATATACAAAATGTTGATAATATTCTTTCACAAAGGTACCTAGAGATCTACATCTCATGTTTTGTAGTGATAATGATTTGGCTGCTTTTATCCCTGAATATGGTAGTGATTGGTCTTTGGCGAAGCTGGATTGTGCAACTCATCATCAGTCCTCCACAAAAATGACCACTCGTCATGGAAGCAGGCCAGCAAATCCATACACTACATCACTGCCCACATCACCAGTGTTCAGTTGGTCCAGCAAAGTAAATTGTTTGTGCGTCAGATTGCCTATGTTTTTCTAAAGGTATACAACACCATATCCTTCTGGCAGCTTTTTGGCAGGAGGGAGTGAAACCCCTCAGACATTACAGCACAGAGAGCAGCCCTCAGAACTTCAGGCTTCCAGGGGTTTTATCATGGCCTGACTAGCCATGTTTCCAAAATTTGGGGCATATTTAGAAGAAAGTGTTGCAATACGGTGCTGCAAGCAATTTTGCTGTGCCAAGCGGCATCATTTTCTGCAGGAATGTGCAGTATTTACAACAATATAGCGTACTCCTGTATTCAACCCTGTGCCGGTGCAAACATAGCAGCCTAGCACTAGCGCAGGCACCATTGCACCACGGTGCAAAGGTACCTGCATTGTAGGGATGATTGTTGTTGTGCAGGAAATTACACCTTCCTGCACAAAAACAATCATGAATGGCATTTTCCTCCTTCTGCAGCACACGTAGAAAGAGCACAAAATGAGGTGAAATAAAAAAAAATCTCCTGATTTCGCCACACTTACGCATCTCCTGGGGAGGTGTAAGTTTTTAGCACTGCCTCAGATTTACAGATCCTTGTAAATCTGGAGCTGTGTCAAAAAGCAAAGGGTGGTGCGTAGGAACACCCACAGCAACACCCATTGCACGTCGCTTTGCTGTAGAAACCTGCGACGAGGAGGACCATATTTACAAGGTGGCATTAAGCCACGCAAAGTGGCTTGGTGCCACCTTCTAAATATGGAGCAAGGCACAGCACCACCGGAGAGTCTCAAAAAGTGATGCTCGGGTGGCGCGATACCCTTGTAAATATGCAGCTTAGGGTGGATGTCCATCTTGACGGTATCGCTGATCTGAAATTCCAGGGCTGCTCTCATGGGCTAAGGCAGTTATCTAATGAAAGTATGAGCTGCCAATCAATACTGATGCTAGCTCTGAGAGTACAGAAAGATATTTTTTATTTCAAATGTACCTACATATGTATACATGTGCATGTGTTTATATTTTTTTCAAATGTATATAGTTTTTTCGAATAGTTAGCAATTATTAAAGAGTATGTAACTTTTACTTTTAACGTAAATACTGCTATCAACAAATAAATGTATATATTTGCTAATATATTATCAATATTTTGGACCTTTACATTTTTTTGGTCCATATTCTGACATGGAACCTCACGATGACTCTATGTCTGCAGAGACACCATATTACATCCCATGTTTTCTTCTGCAATCGAGGCAAATCTAGAACATTAGACCAATTGGTTAAGAAGAGGTCAAGCAAGACTACACTTTAAAGCGTGAAAAGGGTTGATGGCTTAATTAGCATAAGTAGAACACGAGGCCGTGATTACATTAATTCATTTATGTTGTAACCCTAAGTCCAAGGTAGACTGGTCTGCAGAGAAAACTAAAGATTTTGCAGAAGCCCGGTGTATCTGATAGTCTGGTAGGGCTGGAAAAACAGTGTGCCAGCTGTGTGGAGGCTGGGAATATATGTTAGGAGTTAATGAGTTTAAAGAAGGTTACACCTAACAACATGAAAGCTCGTCAAGAGTAAAAAAAAAAATGGCAAAAAAATGCCTTGTATCCAAAGGAACAGCCTACAAAGGAGTTGCACATACACACGTTCTCTGCAGCTGTTTATCAGATATTTGATCCTAGAATCAAGTCCAAAAATAGCACGAAAACATGCCCACCTTTGCGCAGAAGAAGGAAATGGGAAAAGACAAGTTTCCCCTGCGGCCATCGCAGCAGCTGATATCTGTTAAGACCGCACTCTATTTGTTATCTCTATCAAACCCCCAAAAATGATCGGTATTCTAGCCACGCTTGAAGAAGTAAACAAGGGCGCAGGTACGTGCGAGAGGCTGCCCGTATCCGCTGCTCTTACTGAGAGACACTGAGGACAGGAGGTCGATGCCCACCCACGGACAGGAAAGAGTGCCAAGCTCGTGCAACTCCACCTCGCTGCGTCAGGCGTCACAGGTGTGCCCCTCGAGGCAGAGAGTGCGCTGAAGCTCAGTCAGTGACTCCAAGGCAGGGAACTTTGTTAATGATTCACATTTTGCTTGTATTAGAACCTGATCTATAGTTTGATGAAGGGGTGTTATCACAAACGTGATGGATATCACGTCCCCTACGCCTTGCTACAAGAGCCAAGTACTAATAATAACAAGTACTAGTAATGACTGCAAAAAAAAATTGATGGACAGAATGCAGAACAATGTCATACATTCACCCCAGTACAGAGATCTGGGCCTAAATCCATCGTTTTTTTGCTCACCATGCCATTCCAGTTTGAACCCAGCCATATGCAAATCAGTCTTGACCCTGCGCCCAATGGGAACAGTCCAGCCCGAACTGCCAGGCCAGGTCCTCCCTGGACTTGGAAACAAGCATCCTAGGACCCCTTTTCGGGATTTCACCCCTCATTAGCCAGGCTAGCTTGACTTCAGTGGCATGGAGAGCACGGGGCCCATGTCTGGGCATACCCGTCCCACTCGGCATATGGGATGACCCGTCAGCCAAATTCTAAATCAGGCTCTTAGTGTCCTCTGGGTAGATGCTTAAGATCTGGCCTTCGTGGACCTATGGTGGACAATGCAGTAGTAGCAGTTTCATAATTTCAGCCAACACCTTTCTGCACTTCGTTGCTTGGACCTCTTTGTAGTTGACAAGGGCTGGGAGATGAGATAGGCACCTTTCTATCTGCTTGTGTAACCTTTATTTCCTCAGGCTTTTCTAGTGGCCACTTGTAGCCCTCATCTGGCTCTCTAGACTTTCCTTGCAAGCTTGATGTCAGTGGCAGGCAGTTGGGAAGCATGGGTCAACAAAGTGCTCCCCATACATCTTTTGCACATGAATGTAAGAGCTTGATATAGAGTTTGAGGGGGGTTAATTACCAACACCATGGAAAAGTACTTTACTCCCACCTTGGTGAGGGTACTCCAGCCACCAAATTTAGAGATGCCCCCCTTTCATTTCCAGGAACCTCCATCACTACGGTTCTTGTAAATTTGTTGAAAGAGGCCACCAATGCCCTCCACCAACTCATCAGAATACAAGAAAACAAGAGTTCAAAGACAGAATCTCCATGCGCACGCACAACAGCAAAGAACTCTCCAGCATCATCAAGGAGTTCGCCCAACCCATCAGCGAGTCTAAAGACATCCCTCCCTCACAAGACCTCTGCGACAAACTCAGCACCTTCTTCCACCACAAAATCAAGAACATTTATGACAATTTCGATGAAGACAGCCAACACACAGAACCCTCACCAACCACCCGGCACCTTGAAGCCAACAATTGACAGCTGGACAGCACTCACCTCCGAAGACACACTTAAGACGATGAAGTCAATCCACTCGGGGGCCCGCACGGACCCCTGCCCCACCATATCTTCAACAGAGCTGCCGACACAATCGCCCCCATGCTTCGGCACACCATCAACCGCTCCCTCGCTAACGCCTCCTTCCCCTGCTACTGGAAGCACGCTGAGATCAACCCCCTCCTGAAAAAACCCTCGGCCGACCCCACTGACCTCAAAAACTACAGACCCATCTCCCTGCTCCCGTTCCCAGTGAAAGTCATTGAGATAGCCATCAACAGCCAACTCGCCACCTTCATCGAAGAGCACAACATCCTTGACTCCTCACAATCCAGCTTCAGAAAGAACCACAGCATGGAAACCACTCTCCTCGCCGCAACAGACGACATCCGCTCCATTCTGGACAGAGGAGAGACAGTAGCCAATCCTCCTCGACCTTTCAGTGGCCTTAGACACAGTCTCTCATCGCATCTTAACACGCAGACTTCACGACGCAGAGATGTGGGACAAGGCCCTCAACTGGATCTGCTCATTCCTCTCCGGCAGAACGCAGTGGGTCAGACTCCCTCCCTTCCTCTCGGACCCCACACAGACGACCTGTGGAGTCCCCAAGGATCCTCCCTCAGCCCCACGTTGTTCAACATCTATATGGCTCTGCTCGCCCCTATCGTAAGAACCCATGGACTCAACATTGTTTCATATGCAGACGACACCCAACTCATCCTCTCCCTATCCAACGAACCCAACGCAGTGAACACACAACTTTTTTTTTTTTTTTTATTGAGATTTTTTTTCTACTCATACAAAAATAACATATTCAAAGTCAATCGGCAGTGAAGTGCAGCAGTTACAATGATATCTTATACATAATGTCTCCAAGGGGCAAATGAACAACTTTACATAGTATATCTCGAGTCCAGTGGCTGTTACATGCAATAGAGCTATCAGGCAGAAGGACACTATACAGTATAATTATCTGGTAGTAGCATGGGATCCGTCGGACAGAGCTCCCCGTTGTACCTCACATCTTTCAAGGCGTGGCCGCATCAGATAAAACTAAGCAGAAATCACATAAAACAATCCGCGTGTTATGGAATTACATAGATCAATGGCACATTATTCACCTCCCACCTTGTGCATGATGTGCCCCATGGGTGTTGAAATTTGGGCCTTCAGTGGCCAGAGGGGGGGTGTCCTCTGTCAGAACCCCTGGGCACCGCAGCAGGTAACCTTGTAATGGGCCCCATGTGTTGGCAGGGCGAGACCGGATGGGCAACAGTTCGGAGTATGTCAGTATTTGCTCTTGGCAATAGATATGATCCTTGAGCCACTCCTTAAATTTCGGGGCCTTTCCCCGTCCCCAGCGTCAAGCAATACGCCGTTTCGCCAATAGAAGCGCTGTCGTGACAAATTTGCGACATGTGCGTGGGATTTGTTTAGTATATCCTAGTAGCGCCTGTACTGGCTCAGGTGCAAGAGGTAGCTCTATCATGTGTGCAATGGCAGAGTACACAAGTGTCCAGTAGCTCTGAATAGAGGGGCATGCCCAGGATAAGTGAAAGAAATCTGCCTCGGGGGCGTGACATCTCTCACAATTGTCAGAATCTTGCAGCTGGAATTTGTACTTGGTCACCGGCGTGCAATAGAGCCGGTTCAGGAACTTAAAATGAATAATACGGTGTCTGCTACTCACAGAAATCTGCTCTGTCTGTGTACAACAATATGTCCACCTGTCATCCCCCAACTCCATCCCCAGTTCCCGCTCCCATTCCCCACGAGCCCGTGAGACGCCGATTTCAGTGTCGGAGCGAACCGCATGGTACAGTATCGAGACCATGTGGGAGTGTGAGGTTGCTTGTAGAATCCTGTGTAAGGGACCGAGGATCTCGGGCTCAGCCGGGAATGTCGTCAATATGGCCCTCATTCCATGTCTCAGTCTAATGTAGGTAAATAGCTCCAGAGGGGTGGGTGTGTAACCATCGAAGAAATGTGCTCTGTCAGGAAATATCCCGCCAGAGAACAGATCTCCCCACTTCTGAATTCCCAATTTTCGAATCAAGTCTTGAAACAGTCTCTCTTGCAAAAGGGGAAGTTGAGGGTGATAGGCAATAGGGAGAAGAGGCGAGTATAGAAACGAACCGCCAACTCGCTTTGATAGCTCCATCCACGCCCTCACCGTGCCCTGCAAGGCGTTGTAATTTGCATTGTTATGTGGGAGCGCACTGTGCAGCAGACCATGTAGGGGCAAGGGTGCTGCCAGCCATTCCTCCGCAGCGAGTTGGGGCATGAACGCGATTGGATGGAACCAGTAATATGCATAATGTGCTTGGGCGCAGTAATAGTATAGTTCCATGTCCGGAATATCAAAACCACCGCGCGAATATGGGGAGGTCAGTACAGCCCATTTCAATCTAGGTCTTTTCCCCCCCACACCAGACGTATCAGTTCCGAATGTAACCGAGAGAAGAAATGCCTGCCCGGAGGAAAGGGAATGTTCATAAACAAATATAGGAGCTTGGGAAGCACTACCATCTTAATCAAGGCGGCTCGACCTGCCATTGAAAGAGGGAGCGTGATCCAGAGGTCGATGCAAGAGGATACATGCATCAACGTCTTACCATAATTTAACCGCATTAGCTCGTCCCTATCACGAGAAATAATAATGCCTAGGTACTTGACTTCGGAGTCACTCCATTCTATGGGATAGTCGAGCAAGAATTTCCGAGAGCCATCTGTCAGGTGAAAAATCCGGGACTTAGACCAATTTATCCGTACGCCCGACATCTCCCCATATACCAAAAATTCCCGGAGCAGTGGGTTCAGATTATTTTGAGGGTCCCGAACATATAATGTAATGTCATCTGCATATAGTGAGAGTAGTATCTGTCGCTGCTCACAGATCAACGCCCTGTGCCGATGGTGCTGGCGCAACTTCGAGGCAAGAGGCTCAATTGCCAGTGCGAATAAAAGTGGGGAAAGGGGGCATCCCTGCCTGGTCCCCCGGGCAATACCGAAGGGTTCCGATGTCCTGCCATTGATTAAGACCCTGGCGCCAGGACTACCGTAAAGAATAGCTATCCATCCCAGGAATACCAGAGGAAATCCCATTTGAGTTAGTACAGCTACTAAATAATCCCACTCCAAGGAGTCGAACGCTTTTGTGGCGTCCAAGAAGACCGCCACCATCTGTAAACTGGGATCCACATTCTGTAGTGTGGCGAATAACGTGCATAAATTGTGCGATGTCGCCCTACCGGGTATGAATCCCGATTGATCCGGGAGCACCAGTCCCTCCATGAGGAGCGTCAAGCGATTAGCCAAAGTCTTAGAAAGGATCTTTGCGTCGCAATTAAGGAGGGACAATGGACGATAGGAGTCCGGAGAGGTTGCCGGTTTACCTGGCTTTAAAAGGGAAGTAATCAGAGCCTCTCTCATAGACGGGGGAAGCACCCCCAGTGTATGGGCTTCCTCGAATACCACTTTTAAAATCGGAGCAAGGATATCAACGTAAGTTTTATAAAACTCTATCGGGAAGCCATCTAGGCCTGGGGCCTTCCCCGAGGCCATTTGCATTATGGCCTCTCGAATTTTGTCAACGCCCAGAGGAGCCATTAGGAACTTTCTGTGCGCGTCGGAAAGCCACCCCAGTGTGATCTCCCCCAGGTATGGGCCCAGCTGCGGCGGGTGCGCACGAGCAGAGGAGTATAGGTCAGTGTAGTGTGCAACAAACGCATTCATTATGGACCGGGTATCCCTGTGGAGTTCTCCCACGTCCCCTTGTATTTCGAGGACATGATTGTTAAAACGGGGTGGTCGTATCGCCCAGGCTAGGAAGTTACCCTGCCGCTCACCCTCCCCGTATCTGCGGGCTTGAAAATATTTCCCCCTAAATCGGACTTCTCTATCCACGGTGTCCTTATAGTCAGACAGTATAGCTCGGAACTTGGCCTGCGCCCCAGCATCCGTGTGAAATGTTGGGGTGGACTCCAGATCCTTAAGGTCAGCCTCTAGCTTACTGAGGGTGTTGCGTAGGTCCCTGAGTACTCCCACCCCCTTCGAAATGCACAGCCCCCTGATCGTGGCTTTAAAGGCTTCCCAAACCACAGCGACGCTATCCACTGTTCCCCCATTACGTTGAAAGAAACCCTCGATCTCCTGCGCAATTTCAGATCGGAAGACCTTATCCAGCAAGACGGTAGGCTGCAATCTCCACGACATTGGAGATCCAACCAGGTCAACTAAGTCCAAACCCATCAGAACCGGGGCGTGATCAGAGAACGTTCGAGCAAGGTGTTTTACCCGGCACATCGTAGGAGCGATTCCAGGGGAGACCAATATATAATCTAATCTCGCCCACGTGGAATGGGCGGCTGACCAATGCGTGCCCTCAAGGGTCGCAGGGTATGTATATCGCCATGTGTCCAACAGATGTCGGTCATTGAGAAGACTGTGTACATAGTCTTGCGATCGGGAGTAATGTTGAGGGCCAGGGTTTGCTCTGTCCTTGGTGGGATCAACAGCTATGTTAAAGTCACCTCCCCATATTAGATAAGTTGAGCCAATACTTAATATCTCATTCCAGAGCGCCTGGAGGCAAGTCGGGTCATCTGAGTTGGGACCATAATAACATGCAAGAGTGAGTGTGTCCATACGCATGCGTCCCCAAATGACACAATACCTGCCCCCCCTATCGGTGCGTTCTCCCATGTACACAAAGGGGGTGTGTTTCCTAATAAGGATTGCGACGCCACGCGAGTAGGTGGAATAGGAGGAAAAGGTACGGTGAATAGCCCAACGTGATGCAAATAGCGAAGGCCTGGAGGGGTCCAGGTGAGTCTCCTGAAGGAAGGCCACGCCAATGCGATGCCTATCCAGGTATGCCAGAATTTGTCTACGCTTTCTAGGGTCGCCCAAACCCCTCACATTCCAAGTCAGGAAGTTAAGCCGTCCGGTAAAGTCCCTACCTTTCTGCGGATCACTCATAGGTAACAGTAATATTCAAATAATGTAACACAATGTACCCACTGCCCCCTGAATGGTGTAAGGAAGACAATGCAAATACCGCACCATGCCAATCGAAACTACCGGTCACAATGAACCCCTAACTCCTCCCCCCCCCTCCCACAGCAGCATACCAATCATGCCATCTGGAAGATCCCCCTTCCCCCACCCCGCAACCAAATCCCCCTGTAGCCGGAGCTATAAGGGATCAACATTCAAACTTTAAAACAGTGGGGTAATACCCTTGGGAGTGCAATCTAGGTGAAGACACTGTATCCCCGTGATCCATAAGAGCACGCCCAGCCAGCGACCGAGCCCTCTTCATGGACTTTGGGTGCCCAGCGAAATGAAAAGTCCTGAAAGTCTGTTGTGCGGTAAATAGGGGCAGTTCACTGGATACTGACTCTTAATAGAGGGCAACCAGTCCCACGAGCTATCATACAATGTCCCGCAGCTGCATGCACTCGCAACATCTTACCAAACGTTGAGCACCTGGAACCGGATGCTGAGCGATGCTGATTCGGTGCCTTCATTCTGAGGCTGGCGTGGAAGGACTGACCGAGTCACGCTTCTTGACACGTTCCAGGAATTCCTAGGGCTTGTTGAGGTTTAGTGCAAAAGATCTGTTTCCCCTGATGTGTGATGTGCAAACGGGCTGGGTAGAGCAACGCATAGTCGATTTGGGCAGCTCGCAGCTTTTGCTTGACTTGGATGAACTTCTTCCGCTCTTCTTGGACAACCGGGGTAAAGTCCGGAAACATAGTGAAGGCATTGCCGTCGTATGATAGGTTTTTTTTCTCCCTCGCCGTCCGAAGTGCCACATCGTGGTCCCGGAAGTTCAGTCAGCGAGCGATGATAGGACGGGGGGGAGCCCCTGGCGGCGGTTTCGGGGCCAGCGATCTATGCGCCCTCTCGATGATGAACTGAGGAGATAAGGATTCCGTGCCCACCACCGCTCTCAATAGGCCTTCCACATAGTCCTCCATCTTGCCCGTGTGGGTCGACTCTGGTATACCAATTATGCGAATATTATTCCTCCGACTACGTGCCTCCAACTCCTCATTCTTGGCCGCTATTACTTGGAGGACTTTATCCATGCGTGTCACAGTGGCAGACAACTGTGATGTTCGATCTTCAGAATCGGAGATACGCCGCTCCGTCTCTGTGAGGCGTTCCCCATGACTATCCACCTTGTGTACTATTGAGTCCATACGTGACTGCATAGAATCTATTTTATCCACTATGGTCGCCAGACTCTGCCGCATCTCAAGCAGTATGGATTTGACATCATCCACTGGCTGCACGGCCGACGGGGTTGACCCCCCTGCACTGTCCTCTGGCTGGGACCTGGTGATCTTCTTCGCTTCAAAGGTGAGGCGAGGCTGACGGCTGTCCGGTTTCCCCATGGTGAAACCGAGAAGTAGACCGCCCCCGGAGCGAGACCAGGAATGCACAGCCCGGGATACAAGCTATACTGTGGGAAAGAGGACACAGCTCTCCAGGAGATGAGGCAATCCTTTAAACCCACTTCAGCCACCACAATGTCACAATCGGGTCCTCTTCACAGATGGTGAACGGCCGCGTCAGCAACGGGTCCCCCCACCGGGAACCGGCCGCGACCGCCAGCGGGTGTGTACCAGGGCGTGCTCGCCTTTCGGCTCCCACTCGCATTATAGATCGCACTTCACTCCCATGTGGGCCCGCCGCACACCTCCACAGTGCCCAGCCCGCCACTCGGATACCGGGAGCGTTCGTTCTTGGGCCGTCAGTCAACCTCAGCCATCCAGGGGGGGCGGGGGGGGGGGAGGCCGGTCCGGACCCCCCGGGATCACACACCAGGATCCCGACAACGGCGGCGCATCATACAGGGTCCAGGTAGGGGAGAAGCCAGGACCCTCCGTCCAGAGCCCTCAGGCCAGTGGCGCCCGTCGCAATTCCGCCGCAACCCCCGCACGATCACCAGCGCGGGCCTCTCGGGTCAAACACCAGCATCTCCCAGGCAGGACAGTCCAGCAATGGCCGTTCCCAGTAGGCGATTTCCCTTGTCCACGGGTTATGGCTAATCCCGCTCACCTTCGAATCACACCGTGCAGGCGGCAGTCAGTCGCCAGTTGGGGCCGGGCGGCCTCCGCGGATCAGGGCATGTGAAGCAGCACCGCGGTGCCCGAGTTCCCAGAGCAAGCGCAGAAGGAGGCCGCGGCGTGTGGATCGGCAGCGGCCAGTTCAAACAGTTACATCCGATGCCCGCAGTGTGCTCCCGGCATATCTGTCTTCGCGGTGGTCGTCCCGCCGCCGGGTAGAAGTTCAAGACAGGACCCCACGATCCCAATGCTTGCCCGGTGTGGGGCAGCCGCCCACGTACCAGAAGTCGGAGGCGAGGCCTGCCGCCCACGTGTGCAGCGCCGCTCTCGCGTAGTGGCCGCCCCCCGGCCTCGGCTCCAGCAGGACTTTTGCGCCGGCTGGCGCAGCTAACGGCAGCCGCCCACTCCGGCCCCACCGGACCAACCAAGGTGATATAGGGAACGATCGTCGTCAGAGGTGTCGGACAGCTCCAGAAAGCCTGTGTTGGCTGGAGTTTCGACGTTCAGGAAGGATTTCTGCAGGATTTCGTCGCTGGGCTGCTGGAGCTTCACCCACAGGCAGCCATACCGCTGTGCGCCACCTAGCGCCCCCGCAGTGAACACACAACTTTCAAGAAGGCATGGAAGCAGTCACCAAATGGATGAAAAGCAGCTGTCTACAACTCAACATGGACAAAACAGAAGTACTCATCATGGGCCCACAACCCAATGCCTGGAATGACACCTGATAACCCCCTGCCCTCAGAAACCCGCCCGCCCACCCCCATGGACCACGCACACAACCTCGGAATCATCCAGGACTCCAAACTCAAAATGGACCGCCAGATCACCTCCGTCGCATCCTCCTGCTTCCATACCCTCCGCCTCATATGCAAGACCGTCAAATGGATCTCCCTCGAACACAGAAAGACCGTCACACACACCCTCGTCACCAGCAGACTTGACCATTGCAACGCACTCTACACCGGAATCAACAAAAACCTCACCCGCAAACTTTAAAACATCCAGAACGCCGCCACCAGACTAATCCTCAACCTGCCACAACACTGCCACATCACCCAGCACCAGCACATACTCCACTGGCTCCCCATCGAGGCAAGAATCACCTTCAAGATTTTCACCCACGCACACAAAGTCCTCCACAACACCAGACCAGCATACCTGAATAGCCGACTCACATTCCACTCACCCCAAAGGACCATACGATCAGCCCAGCTCTTCTACGCCATAGTCCCTCGCACCAGGAAGTCCTGATTGGGAGGCCGCTCCTTCTCCTTCCTCTCGGCCAAAGCCTGGAACACCCTCCCGCTCCACCTCAGACAGACAACATCACTCCCCAACTTCACGCGGGACCTCAAAACATGGCTTTTCGATAGACCTCCTCCTTGATGGACAGGACTCTACGCCCCCCCCGGCGCCTTGATACCCTTACGGGTGAGTAGTCGCACTTAACAAACGCACGAGTGACAGATAGCTCTGTCAACATGATGGAGCTATATGCCAAACTTTCAATAGTTTATTTTTATTTTTAAAAACAACATCCTAAAGTGTGTTTTTGCTTTTGAAAATAAACAAAAATGACCCCCCCCCCCACGCCCTGGGAGTTTTCATTTTGCGTGGCTTGTTAGTTATTGCATAGTTTCTACTTTCCCTTACAAACAGTGAAAACTTGCCATTTGTCCTCTCACTCAAAATAGGGTAGGCAGACAAATGGCAAAACATTTGATGTCCATTACTCTATTGGGCCGTTGGTAGTGTATTTCAGTGTCAGAGATGGTGTAGTCTTCCCTCTCGACATACTGAATGTGAGAAGTTGGCCTGGCATATGCTGTTCCTAGTTATAGGGACACCTTGCACCAGTCCAATTCGACTCCTATTGATGATAGGTTTAAGACAACCTTTAAAGAAAGCTATCCTAGTGGTAGCTGTGGAGAGCAGCCTTCAGGCTAAGTCTTGAAGGAGTGTTAAGCGTATTGTTTTACCATAATAACCTCTTGAATAACCAAATAAAAGAGTAGCCCACACAGGTATATATATAAAATATATGTATTTATTCTAGACAGAATCCCACAGTCACTTTATGTGGCTAATGGCAAAGTTACAATTCAAACAAGCATTTATAAACACAATAAATAGCACAGAAATCAATGGGCCCCAGGGGGGGACCAAACCATATACTAAAATAGTGGTATAAGAACCACAACAGTTCTACAGGCAATGCCTAGGGCATTCAGGATCGCTTGCCCCTTCAGAATCCACCCACAGTTAAGAGGAAGGGGACCCACGGGAGACGCGTGCAGTGCAAAGAGCTACTATCGGGATCGCTAGGTTAGCCTATGGAGAATGTCGCGGTTGAATATTTAAAGCTTAAGGACACTTCTAGCAACAGTACAAAGTTAAGGCTTGAGACTTAAGGCTTTGGGGAGCCCACCACCACTGGAGTACCGAAGTACCACTGTTACCTGCCCCAGGGAAGCCGGGTGCATAGGTCGATTCTGGTGTCGGGTCGCGGGCTGATTTTCTATGGAAAAGTAGTCCAAACTGCTGCTAGCTGAAAGCGTCGTTGAAGTCGTGAAGATTAAAGTTGAAGAGAAGATAAAGATGAACCTGAAAGCAGAGGGGACAGATTCTGGGTCACAGCAAAATGACCAGGGAGCTCACAGCAAGGAGCTCGTGGAAGTCGGGTGCTTCAGGTGTAGAAGGTACAGCTGGGCTCTGCAGTTACGGGCTCCGGGAGGCTTCAAGGAAGGCCAGCTTCTGGAGGGCGACTGTCCCACGTCGGCTGAGGGTCGCTGCGGTGTTAGTGTCCCAATTGGATCCACTAAGCATTGGCAACCGCAACCCACGCAAGATGAACAAAGCAGCTGCTGGTGCAGACCCACGAGGTCTGAGGGTGCTCTCCTTTGCAGGGAGCGTAGAGCAGGCCTGGAGCAACCAGGAGAACTCTTGGAAAGGAAGATTGTCCTCCGTCAGGGCCCACAAGTCGAGAGACAAGGGACCGCGGAAGACAGCAAAATGGAGTGCGTAAAAGGGCTCCCACGGGCCACCGGAGCGGGCCAGGGAGCTGAGAGTTGGCACAAATGCTGCTGGATGGTTGGCTCAGAAATGGGCCAAAGCACAACTTCCCCACTGGTCGGAGTCGTGTGCTGGACAAGAGGTGGCCGGTGTCTCGGGGTATGCGGGGATCTCGACACCCACGTGGTCCAGGGTTCTCAGACTTGCTGGGCACACTCACAGGACGCTGCGATGCACTGGAGACCCACCTCGAGGTTGCTGGAAGGCGTCGAAGGTCGTGAGAGCAACGAAGTTCCAACCGGGAATCTTGTAGTCTTTTAGGTGCCTGCCAAGCAGGGGGATAACTCCTTTATCCCAAGGGAGATTTCTTCAGTCAGCCGGGCAGCAGCTCGTCGAAGGTCAGTTCTGTGAAGTTCTGGATGAATCTAAGGCTCTAGGGCAAAGTTATTCCCATATATCTCCAAGATTAGGGGATGGTCCAAAATAGAGCCTACCAATCAGAGTAGAGGCGGGAAAGGGTGGCTACACCCACTCCCCTTTGTGTGTTTCCCGCCTGGGCGAGGGGCAGGATGCCCCTGAACCGGTTCCAGGCGGTGTATGCAGAATTGGGGCTCTGCAGCTGCCTACGTGCAACTCTGAAAGGACATTTGGTGCACCCACCCTGTTCCAATCCACATTATCCTGTCTGGGGAGGTGCTGGCACCTCCCTGCCACAGGAGCCCTATTGTCCAGCTGGCGAGGCTGGGGTTTTCCCCAGCAACAGTCAGCCAGAGTCGTGTAGGTGGCGGACAGTAGCCATTTTGTGGTACATGTGCACTTTTAAATTGGTGTCTAAATTCTACCGCTTTTCCCATATCACCCTCCTAGCAAGGGGGAATCGTGCCCCCATGCCCCTGGCTGGACTGGGGGTATGATTCCTTCATGTTTGACACCAAACACGATATGGTTCTGTGTAGCCATTCTCAAGTTATCGCGATGACGCGATTCACTTATAATGCGGTTTAGAGTATATGGTATGGCTACACTACAAACAACCCAGTAACGGTTTTACGAAGGTTGCAGAGGGGTTCTACTCACATAGGGGTCCCCCCTCACACATACCTCAGCACCCAACCCTGTAGGATTACCAGCGCCTGCCATAGGGGTGACCTATGAGAGTATATGTGTTGTAATGGTATGGGACATAGGGTACCTACATCCCTGTAAGGGGTGCTAGCACCACCTTACCCAGACTACAGTAATGGCCTGGTGGTGTCAGTTTGGATGGCTGTCCCAGGGTGGCACAATAAGTGCTGCAGCCCTGGTAGGCCTACTGGGGGACCCATGCCCTGGGTACCTAGGGTACCATCTACAAGGGACTGGTAGGGCATGCCCAGCATCCAATTATGTTTGTACCTAGAGTACTCACAACAGTTTTGGGGAGAAAGCAGATAGGCTGGGGTCCTGGATAGCAGGATCCCAGCCAGACTAGTCAAAAACCACTTAAATACCAGGCAAAAAGTTGGGGGCAACCATTAGTCAGATTCCACTCTCCTACATAACCCCCCCCCCCCCCCCCAAACAAAAGGAGATAAGGCTAACCTTGTCCAGATAAGCCTTTATTTCCTGAGTGGCCATATAAGGAAGAACCTGTACTAACATGGTTGCTCCCTGTGTCATGGTCCACTTTGGAAATCCTACCCCAAGGGGTTCTAGAGTTTCTCCAAAGTCTAGGAGAATTACCTGTATTGGTTTTTGGGTCAGAGGTGGGCTGGTGGGGTGTCTGAGTCTGGAAGTGAGACCCTACTTGGGTTGGTCTCAACCTCCTCAGATCACTGGCCACTATGGAAGCCTTTCTGCCCATGACTGTGTCATATCTGGCCCTAAGGGTCAACCTCTGGCTGCCTACAGCTGGGGGTTGGATCCCTTTTGCTGGAATAGTGGAGGGCACTGGAAGGTTTGGGGCAGCTAGGCCCCAGGTTTCCCTGTGCTCAACAACATCCATTTGAGGGGTGCCTATACCTAGGGGTATGGGGGATCCCTCAGTTTGTAGAGGAATATTCACCTGGCTGAAACTACTCTGCTGGGTGTCCCTAATCTGTTGAGGAGGGGGTTCCTCTGGACAGGGGCCCAATAAGGGTCCACTGACCTCCCTGACCTCTGCAGCCCTGGGCTGACTGAGGCAGGGTAGAGAGGGGCAGGATACCTGCTCCAGACTGGGTACCACCTTGGAAGGGTCCCCTGCCATCAGAGAGGTGGGCAGGCCAGGCCTGTCCACTTCTGGGGCAGTTACTTCACAAGGGGCAGGATCAGTTCCCTGAGAAACTGGACCTTTACCTGTAGTCTGGTGGGGGGAAGACTGCTCCTCCTCCCCTATGCTCTCTGTTTGGGTAGAGTGATCCATAGTTTCAGGCTTCACTCTTTCTATTTCCTCCTGGGGTGGAGGTGAGGCCCCCAGGGTCTCATCCACTCTCTCAGGGATTCCTACAATTTTTAAATGGGCCTTGTGGTCAACCTCAGCCCAGGCTGAGATTTCTAGATCATTCCCCAGTAGACAATCTACAGGCAAGTTTGGGGACACTGCCACTCTCTTGGGGCCAGTGACCCCTCCCCAGCTGAGATTTATCACTGCCATGGGATGATCTGTCCTAATTCCATCTATGTTGGTCACCTGGTAGCTAAACCCAGGTAAAAGCTGATCTAGGGGCACTAGCCTCTTGGTCACCATGGTGACACTGGCCCCTGTGTCCTTATAGGCCACAGCCCTCTGACCATTGATTATTGGTTCTTGTCTGTACCTGCCCAAAATACTGGGGCTCATGGTAAAGTTGGCAAACCCCATGCCACCATCACAGACCATAGTTGCTTGAGTAGGGGACCTGGATAGGTCAGAGTCCCCCTGAGTTCCCCAAGAAATCCCAACTAAATTTTTGGGTCCACTCCCACCGCCTGGGGGATTACTACTAGTAGTAACAGGAGGTGTTGGAGATGGTTTTGGAGGAACATTCTCTTTATTGCCATTCTTTGGACAGCTGGAGTCAGTTTTCCAGTGGCCAGGTTGCTTACACACATGGCAATATGGTTTCTTGTTATTAGAGGAAGTATTTTGGGACCCACCCCCAGCACTGGGTTTTTGGGGCCCTTCAGAGGACTTTTCTTGTTTATCATCCCCACCTTTCTCTTTGGGCTTAGTGGAATCCTTCTTCTGGTCACCAACTTGGTTCTTAGGCCTAATCCTGGTTCTGACCCATTTGTCTGCCTTCTTTCCCAATTCTTGGGGAGAGGTCAGATCAGAGTCCACCAGGTGCTGGTGTAAAAGTTGGTTTTGACAATTATTAAGAATCTGCTCCCTCATTATGAGATTATACAATCCTTGATAATCATTAACTTTACTGCCATTTAACCAACCTTCCAGTGCCTTGGTTGCACAATCCACAAAGTCTACCCAATCTTGATTCTGTGCTTTCTGGGTGTCTCTGAACTTAAGTCTGTATTGATCAGTGGTTAAGCCAAACCCATCTATTAAAGCAGCTTTCAAGATATAATAATCATCAGCATCCTCTTCTCTTACAGAGAGGAGCTTGTCTCTCCCTTTATCTGAAAAGGAGAGCCACAGGATTGCTGCCCACTGCTCTACTGGGACCCTCTGTACTCTACAGGCCCTTTCAAGAGCAGATATCCATTTGTGGATATCATCCCCATTCTGATAGGGGGGCACAATCTTGTGGAGGTTCCTATTGTCAGGGACTTTCTCTCTAACTCTAGGGGTTTCATCACTGCCACCAGGGATCTCTAGACCCCACTTCTTTGAAGCTTTCTGAAGCTCCAGGGCTTCCCTGTCCAATGCTAACTGTTCTCTTTTAAGCTGAAGCTTAGCCTGCTCAAATTTGATCAGTCTGCATTTCCTCTCATGGGAGGATTCTCTTCTCTGAGAAGAGGCAGAGGACCCTTTGGATCTCTGAGAAGGGTTGGATCCCACTGAGGGGGATCTGTGCCTCCTTGGACCCACCACTCTCCCACTAGGGATGGAGGGAGCGCCTCTTGGGCCATCACCTCCATATTGTGAGTGGTTTGTTTCTTCCAGGTCAGGACTTTCATCCTCTTCCTGGTCCTCATCAGAGTCCACTCTAGGAGTGTCCTCTTCTGATGGATGCCCACCCACTCTGTCTGTCCCTCTGGACCCTATGGATTCCATAAAGTCTGCTATGAGCAGGATTTCCCTGAGACGTTGGGTGTTGGCACCTTTGTTTGTCTTCAGTTTTCTAAGGGTGCACATCTCCCTGAGCTCTGCAAAGGAGAAATGATCATACTTATCAACTGGGACCCTTTGGGGTCCTTCTGGAGCCTTAGTGGCACCTGCTCCTGAAGACATGTTTAGTGTAGTGATAGTGGTGTATCTACCTACACTAAGTGTGGCCTACTGAACCCTCTCTTGAGTTGTAGTCAAGGTGTGCTAAACCCTCTACACACAACTCTAAGTTCAGTAGAACTTATTGTATTCTAGCTTGAATTTTATATGTACCTTTGGTACCCAGTGGCTTTCACTTTAGAAATTCAATTTGTTATCTGGTAAAACAATGGCAAGCTTGAATCCAACCGCTGCACACCAATGTGAGAAGTTGGCCTGGCATATGCTGTTCCTAGTTATAGGGACACCTTGCACCAGTCCAATTCGACTCCTATTGATGATAGGTTTAAGACAACCTTTAAAGAAAGCTATCCTAGTGGTAGCTGTGGAGAGCAGCCTTCAGGCTAAGTCTTGAAGGAGTGTTAAGCGTATTGTTTTACCATAATAACCTCTTGAATAACCAAATGAAAGAGTAGCCCACACAGGTATATATATAAAATATATGTATTTATTCTAGACAGAATCCCACAGTCACTTTATGTGGCTAATGGCAAAGTTACAATTCAAACAAGCATTTATAAACACAATAAATAGCACAGAAATCAATGGGCCCCAGGGGGGGACCAAACCATATACTAAAATAGTGGTATAAGAACCACAACAGTTCTACAGGCAATGCCTAGGGCATTCAGGATCGCTTGCCCCTTCAGAATCCACCCACAGATAAGAGGAAGGGGACCCACGGGAGACGTGTGCAGTGCAAAGAGCTACTATCGGGATCGCTAGGTTAGCCTA
Organism: Triturus cristatus; assembly: GCF_964204655.1. NCBI lineage: Eukaryota > Metazoa > Chordata > Amphibia > Caudata > Salamandridae > Triturus > Triturus cristatus. The sequence continues at coordinate 984,515,046 of NC_140583.1, forward strand.
TGGAGAATGTCGCGGTTGAATATTTAAAGCTTAAGGACACTTCTAGCAACAGTACAAAGTTAAGGCTTGAGACTTAAGGCTTTGGGGAGCCCACCACCACTGGAGTACCGAAGTACCACTGTTACCTGCCCCAGGGAAGCCGGGTGCATAGGTCGATTCTGGTGTCGGGTCGCGGGCTGATTTTCTATGGAAAAGTAGTCCAAACTGCTGCTAGCTGAAAGCGTCGTTGAAGTCGTGAAGATTAAAGTTGAAGAGAAGATAAAGATGAACCTGAAAGCAGAGGGGACAGAGTCTGGGTCACAGCAAAGTGACCAGGGAGCTCACAGCAAGGAGCTCGTGGAAGTCGGGTGCTTCAGGTGTAGAAGGTACAGCTGGGCTCTGCAGTCACGGGCTCCGGGAGGCTTCAAGGAAGGCCAGCTTCTGGAGGGCGACTGTCCCACGTCGGCTGAGGGTCGCTGCGGTGTTAGTGTCCCGATTGGATCCACTAAGCATTGGCAACCGCAACCCACGCAAGATGAACAAAGCAGCTACTGGTGCAGACCCACGAGGTCTGAGGGTGCTCTCCTTTGCAGGGAGCGTAGAGCAGGCCTGGAGCAACCAGGGGAACTCTTGGAAAGGAAGATTGTCTTCCGTCAGGGCCCACAAGTCGAGAGACAAGGGACCGCGGAAGGCAGCAAAATGGAGTGCATAAAAGGGCTCCCACGGGCCACCGGAGCGGGCCAGGGAGCTGAGAGTTGGCACAAATGCTGCTGGATGGTTGGCTCAGAAATGGGCCAAAGCACAACTTCCCCACTGGTCGGGGTCGTGTGCTGGACAAGAGGTGGCCGGTGTCTCGGGGTATGCGGGGATCTCGACACCCACGTGGTCCAGGGTGCTCAGACTTGCTGGGCACACTCACAGGACGCTGGGATGCCCAAGGGAGATTTCTTCAGTCAGCTGGGCAGCAGCTCGTCGAAGGTCAGTTCTGTGAAGTTCTGGACGAATCTAAGGCTCTAGGGCAAAGTTATTCCCATATATCCCCAAGATTAGGGGATGGTCCAAAATAGAGCCTACCAATCAGAGTAGAGGCGGGAAAGGGTGGCTACACCCACTCCCCTTTGAGTGTTTCCCGCCTGGGCGAAGGGCAGGATGCCCCTGAACCGGTTCCAGGCGGTGTATGCAGAATTGGGGCTCTGCAGCTGCCTACGTGCAACTCTGAAAGGACATTTGGTGCACCCACCCTGTTCCAATCCACATTATCCTGTCTGGGGAGGTGCTGGCACCTCCCTGCCACAGGAGCCCTATTGTCCAGCTGGCGAGGCTGGGGTTTTCCCCAGCAACAGCCAGCCAGAGTCGTGTAGGTGGCGGACAGTAGCCATTTTGTGGTACATGTGCACTTTTAAATTGGTGTCTAAATTCTACCGCTTTTCTCATATCACCCTCCTAGCAAGGGGGAATCGTGCCCCCATGCCCCTGGCTGGACTGGGGGTATGATTCCTTCATGTTTGACACCAAACACGATATGGTTCTGTGTAGCCATTCTCAAGTTATCGCGATGACGTGATTCACTTATAATGCGGTTTAGAGTATATGGTATGGCTACACTACAAACAACCCAGTAACGGTTTTACGAAGGTTGCAGAGGGGTCCTACTCACGTAGGGGTCCCCCCTCACACATACCTCAGCACCCAGCCCTGTAGGATTACCAGGGCCTGCCATAGGGGTGACCTATGAGAGTATATGTGTTGTAATGGTATGGGACATAGGGTACCTACATCCCTGTAAGGGGTGCTAGCACCACCTTACCCAGACTACAGTAGTGGCCTGGTGGTGTCAGTTTGGATGGCTGTCCCAGGGTGGCACAATAAGTGCTGCAGCCCTGGTAGGCCTACTGGGGGACCCATGCCCTGGGTACCTAGGGTACCATCTACAAGGGACTGGTAGGGCATGCCCAGCATCCAATTATGTTTGTACCTAGAGTACTCACAACAGTTTTAGGGAGAAATCAGATAGGCTGTTGTCCTGGATAGCAGGATCCCAGCCAGACTAGTCAAAAACCACTTAAATACCAGGCAAAAAGTTGGGGGCAACCATTAGTCAGATTCCACTCTCCTACACTGAAGGTCCGTCTTACTCTAAATAAGTCGAACTAACCTTTAGTGTGGTAGAAAGGGTACTCTATCTCTGTTGTGACTACCCACTCCGCCAAAGTCTAAATTGGGCCCTTTGTTAGTCTGCTACCAGGCACATGAAGAGCTCACTTGAGACACTGTCTAAGGCAAAAAAGATAAGTTATTTCTTGGAGAATAGGATGCTTCAGTGAAAAGAAGTAGTCAAGAAAATAGCCTTGTTAGTTCACACTCTAATGTGCAATATTCTCTCTGAAGGTAAAACAGCATTGTGGGTTGCATTGGGTGCAGAAAACGTTCTGGCCTCCTCCAAGCCAAAAATCTACCCTCCATATTCATGTGGGCATCCTCGATGTCCTTGATGGATGGGATGTATGTAGTACATGGTGCCATCACATTTTCCTACATCTGTGTATATATGTATATATGCATGTATGAATAGTTGCATGCAGTGTTTTGTAGACCTGGTGTTGGCGGAGTGACGGTGTCAGAGGGGGCTCAGTGTCCTACCATCCAGTTTGCCCAGGAGGAGGCGCCTATAATCAGAATTCCTGCGCTGAGCGCTGAAAAGCGCTCATCATCTCTTTAAGTGCGGAGCACTTTGCTGGAGCGTTTTGCAGAACTGGTGTTGGCGGTGTGATGGTGTCGGTGGGGACTCAGTGTCCCAGCATTCAGTTCATCCAGAAAGAGGAGGGGCCTGTAATCAGCATCGCTGAAAAGTACTAATCATCTCCCGTGCAAGGTATGCACGCGGCCGCAGCCGTGCAAAGCCCCGGCCAAGGGTGAGCCGTCCACTCCTGTCTGAGACCAGAGGAGGCTGGGCCCCTCTCTTAGTTCTCTGATTCTGTGGGCTAGTCTTGTTAGCCCTGCTGGGGAGCTATAAGCTGTACCTGAAATTGAAGTAGCTCAAGGAACTAAAGGATCGCTGCCTTAAGGAGTCTGGAATACTTATAAGAGCAGCTGCCGGTTTCCTGCCAGGAGCTAGTGTTGCTGCTGCCATAGCCCCTGAGACCTCCCGCTGCCCGTGAAGCACACCGAGGGCGAGGACTGGAGTGGGACTCCAGTACCCAGCGTGCCAAGTGGCGCGCTTCCCAACAAAATCATCGCACACGCCGGGAGGTGCTTAAGTACCGGCAAGGGCTCCCGCAGGCCGGTAGTCTTATCTCATTCATACCTGCAACTCTGATTGTTCCAACAGCTGCCAGTTTCCTACCAGGAGGTAGTGTTGCTGCTGCCATAGCCCCTGAGACCTCCCGCTGCCCGTGAAGCACACCGAGGGTGAGGACCGGAGTGGGACTCCAGTTCCCAGCGTGCCAAGCGGCACGCTTCTCAACAACGTCATCGCACGCGCCGGGAGGTCCTTATGTACCGGCAAGGGCTCCCGCAGCATGGGCCGCACGCGGGCGTGCCTGGGCCAAGGGCGGGCCCGTCTGCGCCCATCAGCAACAGGAGGAGACTGGGCTGGGACACCACCTTTGGGTGTGACAAAGGATCTCCTGTAATATACTGGTAAGGAGTATTATAAATTTAATCGTTATTTACACCTGATCCCTTCATATAAATAGGATGGGCAAGAGGAAACAACCACAATTCAAGGGAAATACCCAATCTGCTAATGCACCTATAACCAAATATTTAAAGACAGCAGTGGGAATAATTGACAGCGAGATTGTCCTGGTGAAAGAACAGCTGGCAGCAACGAAAACTGCTCTAGATGCTGCCTTAATGGTACCGGACCCTGAGGATAAGCAAGAAACACTGATTCCTGAAGTAACTGAGTTTGTATTGGAATCGGAGATAGCATTGTCGGGAAGCAATATAAGTAAGAGGTTGGTGTCATTCAGAAGAGACAATCCATGTGTTTTAACAGCATCATAGGAGATATCAGAGTCAACAGACAGTTCATCATTAATTTCACCACCAGCAAAAAAAGTTAAGCAACCGCCTAGAATGAAGAACAGTATCGATGAAGTTACCACGATAAAACCCAGTGCAAAACAGAAGATAAAGAAAGGGGGAAAACTAGTAGGGACATCAAAAAGAGAGACCATTGTAACTGATAGTCAACTCAGGATGTTTAACCATGAGCCATTATTTAAAAAACTGCATTCAAAATTGTATTGTATTGAACGTCGTCTTATGTCTGAAATAAAGCTAGTTCAAAGGGAGGTAACCTCATTAACTGACCTGGTATCAGGCCTCCTTGTTTCCAAAAATGTGGGTAAATCAAGCATAGTGGAGAACTTACAAACTAGGTTAACGAATAGTGGTGGAGTTAGAGCCATTCATGAAACTAAACAAGTAGATGGCTCTATTAAGCTTGCATTAGGGGGCCGTATGTCACCTTCACTAAGCCAAAAGTCGGCTATAGAAAATAAAATAAGCTCGAGTGCAGTGGAAGAAACAGATAAAATAGGGCCAATAAATAGACCTAAGAATTACGAGAATATCTGTGAGAATATGATAGATGAGCCCTTATACCTTCCACCCCAAGCGACACCCTATGTTATTGTACTTAAAAACGTCCCTAGGTTACAAAATAAGTTCTCCGAACCATATGGTAAGCTAAAGAACCAAGTGATTCGCTGATTAAATGTAAACACAGATATTGACACTACTGTTCTATGCTGAGGAGAGTGAGTTGGGTGGGGAGTTCTAAGAAACACACCACGGGAGATTGTGTTGTGGTGAATTTTCGTAGTAGAAAATTGGTAGAAAACTTGTTAGAGATACTCAGGAATAACAACATGGAAAGTAATTTTATGAGGACTGAATATATTACTGCTGTTCTGTTATTTTTACAGGTCAAACGAGGTTCACCCGAAGTTTAATGGTGTTTTCCCGCGTAAATCATTTTTAAATATCCCCATACACAATAGGTATGAACCGCTCAGATCATGTAGTGAGATTGATTGACATAATAGAAACAGTGAGCATGTTGTGGAGAGAATTATTGATGATATTCCACCTATACGTAGGAGAGCAGGTAATGAAAGAGTAAATGGACTGACTGAATACATGAGCATGCAATCATCATTTAAGGATTGCAGTAATATGGTAGAGCATGATATATATAAAGGGCTACATTCCTCTGCTAAAAAGATTGCTGGTAGTCAATGCCCTCAAACTATTTGCGGGCATCACCATGAAAATTTAGACAATACCAGTGACATTGTGGAATGTGATAGAGAAGTAATGGCCGCACAATGCTTAACTATTAAAGACTGTAGCTCCCTTACTATCACATCCTGGAATATAGCAGGATCTAACAATAAGATAAATAATGATGCAAGGCTTCAATCCCTAGAAAAGTTTAGTATAATCATGATGCAGGAAACATGGAATGTGAGCCCTTTTTTGTAAATGGTTTTAAAGTAATTTGCACTAATGCCAAACCATCAAGAAGAGGGAGAGCTAAAGGTGGTTTAGCAACATTAGTAGCGCTTACTGCTCCGCTGTCCGTAAAAGTCGTTAACACTACTTCACAATTTTATCAGTTGATACAGCTATATTTAGAAAGGAAACAAATAATCATTTTGATTAATTTTTATAATAATGTTTTTGATGGTACCAAATCAAGTATGATTAATGATTTAGAGGTTGATCTAGAGAATTTTGTGAGAGAACTGGATGGGTCATATATAATTTTGTAGGGGGGGGGATTTTAATTCTGAAATTTGTGGTATCCCAATAGGAGAACAATGTGGATTTATTGATAGTTTTGGGGATCGGATTCTCCATTTTCCTCATGAGTCGTATGGTGAAGCTATAAATATTATTATTTCTAAATACAACTTAATTGTCTTGGAACCAGAAAATGCAGAGGGTGATATTGCTATTCCAACCTATGTAGGCGAGAGAGGTTCGTCTAATATAGATCACTTTATTATAACAGCAAATTGTAAAGGCTTGGTTGAGAATATTATAATTAGCGAAAATCTGGTTAGTGACCACCACCCTCTTAATTTAAAACTTAGAATTGACTTGGGTCATCAACAAAGGGGTAAGCCCACACAAATGGACATAACACTACAAGGAAACAATGGAGTGCTCATTAAATGGGCTGGTGTAGATCCAACACTATTTTTAGAAAATATAAAAGGAAAAAATAAAAAGGATATTGATATCTGCCTAAATAACTCGATCTCAGCTTATTGTAAAAGCTTTTCACAATATTATATGGGAAATAGCAAAAGATCTAACTAGTAAAAAGAAGAAAAAACTCTGCGTTAATAACCCTAGATAGTTTAATGAAAAATGTTCAAGGCTAAATAAGGCTTTAAAAATGGCTCTTAAAGCTAAACCTAGGAATTGCAGTAAAATAAGAATACTGAGGAAAGAATATAAAATAACTTTAAGTCATGGGAAAAACGAAATCCGAGAGGATGCCTGGGTGAGCCTTATCTAGGCAGCAGAGAGTAGAAATGCAAGTCTGTTCTGGCATTCTATTGACTATCCTTATTTTAAAGACAATAGAACACCGAAAATTGTAATCGCGGTCCGTCCGCACGACTGGATTACACACTTTGAGTCAATTTTTAATCCAGGTGCTTGTAAAGCTTCATTAATGCAAAATAGTACCCTCATATTAGTAGAACCTATAAACTCGATATCCATCACTTTGGCAGAAATTAAATTAGCCCTTTCGAAGAGAGCCAGCGGGAAAGTCGCTGGACCGGATGGTGTACTGATTGATGTTTTTAAAAGTAATATGGAATTTTGGTCCCCAATCTTAGTGAATGTTCTAAATGCTGCTATGGGAGGAGCCATACCCGCATCATGGTCCCAAAGCATTATTGTACCCAACTTTAAAAAGGGAGATAGCAGTAAGGCCAACTGTTATCGTCCAATATCTCTTCTGGACTCTACCCTAAAATGAATGGGAAGGATTCTCCGTGGGAGACTAGAAGACTGGGTAGACGAGAATAACATTCTCTCAGAAGCCCAGTTTGGGTTCAGAAGAGGTATTGGAACTGTGGAACAGTGCCTAAATTTGGAACTCCTTATTGGAAAGTATACATTGGCGAAGGAGGGGGTCCTTCACCTCTCCTTTGTGAACCTCACAAGCGCGTTCTACTTTGTCAACCAAGCGAAGTTGTCGCAAACTCTAAAAGAGTTAGGAGCACCAAATGAAATTATTACATTCCTATCCCAAATTTATACATTTTTATCCTCAAGAGTTTGTTTTGGGCATAAAGGAGAATGTACACAGGATTTTAGGGTTACAAGAGGTGTACGCCAAGGATGTGAATTGGCTCCATTGTTGTTTTCCCTATATTAATAATGTGAACTCTTTTTTGAAAAGCAAAAAGCTGATTGCCGGAAAGAAGGAAGTCGTACTACTCCAGTAGTACTCTACGCGGATGACGCTGTCCTCTTGTCAAGGACAGCGAATGGAATACAATGTTTAATCGAGAAGTTCGCTCAGCACATGACAGAAAAGGACTTGCAATTAAACCTCACTAAAACCTTTGTCATGACATGTGGTAAGAGCAGATTGAAAAGTAGACAACAGAGTGTGGGGGGAGTAGTTATAGGTAGAGTGCCAAACTTTGTCTACCTGGACCTCCGTTTTAATAGAATGGGCAGCTGGAGACCACATATACATACTAGTAACTTGAAATTTTTAAGAGTAGTTGAGGGAATTTTTAGATTTTCATCCAAAATGGGAAACAGGCCCGTCAGGGAGATACTTACTTTGTATAGAACAAAGTGTGTGACTGGGGCCTGCTGTGGAGCTGAAATATGGGGAAGAGCAAGTACTGACTCTCTACAAATACAAGAAAATAAATTTTTGAAAAGAGTGCTGTCAGTACCTAGCTCCACAGCTAACTATATTGTACATAGGGAATTGGCCGTACCATACAAAAGTGACACTATTAGAATAGCTGGTATTACTTTCTGGCGAAGGCTGTGGGCAAAGGATGAGGCAAAATTTACGACTGATATAATAAAAGATTGCATGGCCCTCGACAATTGGAAAAAAATCCTATGGCTTGAGCACATCCAAAATTTATTGAGGGATTGCAAGATAGATTTTAACAAAGGGGATTTAATATCCATACGAGATACTAGTAAAAATGATTTGCAGCTGAGATATATCTCGATAATGGATCGTGCTAGAACTGATGAAGTTAAACACAAAAATAGCGTTACTGCCCATTGGCAAATTTCCTCTGTGCCGGGTATACAAAGATACCTTATAATGATAGCAAATGCCCAGCACAGATTTTATTTGACTAGGTTAAGAATTGGTACTGTACATTATCTTGTAGCTTTTCGTGACAGGGAAAAAGGTTTCCATAAGCTACCAAATTGCCCCTGTAATGGGAAAACCCCTCAGTCTACGCTACACTTTGAATTATTTTGCACTTTGTATTGTGATATAAGGAAATCAATTATAAAACCCCTCTTTCTTGCTAATAGATTGTATAATTATAAAAATGCTTTTAATTATTTATGTAGCTTGGATAATATGAAGACTATGTGCACCGTTGTTTATTTTATCGTATGTGCAATAAGGAAACGAAAGGAATTGGTGCATTTAGACGCATTATCATGTGGAAATATGGATTTTTATGATCAGTTATGTCCCCTATCTTGGACCCCAACGGTTTCGGGTACATGCTACAAGTACACGTATGTTCCCTCCAGTTCCAGTTATGAAGACGCAAATACATGTGTGTCCACCGTCAGCATGTCCTCTTTCAGATCCGCCATGAATGGGCCGGATATTCGATTCCTAAGTACAAAAGGCCACCGACTTTATATGGCTCAGTTACTCCATTTTGCAGTTCAGGCGAGTAGGCCCTGATTCTGCCATCAAGCCTTCCCCTGCTTTCTACCTCTGACAGCTCCAGTTTGAGCTCGCATCTGTATCCATGAACTTTGTCCTACTCCCTGTGCGGCTAACGGTGCCTGACTCGGCCGGTCTGCCTGCCTGCCAAAAACTGTATTTCACCTTCAAGTTATCTGTTTCGTTCCTCAGCCGATGCATTCCTGTCTAGTAGTTTAAGTAAACATTTCTTTCAGCTACTGAGCAAAGGGCCCGGCTTCTCTGTCTTCATGCAAGTAATTCATAGCCCTGTTACCATGGAAGATTTCTGCCCCTTGCATCTCATATAGACACTTAGACGCTTGTGCACGCACACACAGTCAGTATAGAATAGATTTTGTCCAAGAGTCCTTCCTTTGTGGATAACATAGTTCTTTAAACATAGGATGTTAGATATGATTTGGGATTAGGTTGACTTGACCCCCCAGACTTCTCGTCTCCACATGTAGAGCTAAATGTCAAGTCCCCTTTATCCCCTAGTTGCACGTCAATCACACGTCATGCTGCTGCGCGCGCATCTCTGCCAAATATTTCTGCTGACATTGCGAAATTCTTTTATGGAACCACCCATTGTGACATCACAATCAATGACGTTTCTTTGTTACGCCCAATTACGCCCCTTTTAGTTACGCATGTAGGGTTTTATCTCTACTATCAATTGTTACGCCTCCTGCATCTGTTTCATTGTAATGTCTATTCTATAAAAGTGATTACTTGTCAATAATGTATGGTACTTCACTTCCTGAACCCCCGTGGTGATGGAACTTGAGGACCACAATTCGAATTGTCCATTGGAATAAAGCCCATTCCGAACCTCTTATACCACGGATTCTGCCTCTTATTTTACTGAGCTATTTTTTATTAATTTTCCGTATCAAACTAAGTCCCGGTAATTAAATTATTTACCACATGATTGGCGCCCGAATAGGGACACTTTCTCATCTCACGCGCCGGTGGTGCGTTGCAGGCCCGGTCTCCTGCCACAGCTGGACGGACAACAACGCGTACCAGCAGGATTTCCTGTAGCTCCCTCCAGTCAAGCGGGGGCGACTGAGGCTGCGATCAACCCAGACGAGGCGGTGAGAAGTGCGAAGTATCCCGACCAGAGCCTAGCTGAGAGAGCAAGATCCGAGGTATACAGAGGCCCACCAAGTTCCGAAGTTCCGAAGTTCCGAGGTTCCGATGTTCCGAAGTTCCGAAGTTTTCGAGTCGAGTCCAGTCCGGTCCAGTTCAGTTCAGTTCCGTTCCGAGGCCTTCCGTTCCGAGCTACCCGGTGAGTACCATTGCTGGGGAGGCGTTCTGACGTGCACATAGGTTGTGCCGGTCAAGACGGGTTTGGGTACACAAATCCGGTCTGCACTGTTTCAGCGGTGTATCTGTACTGTTTAGCAGTATATCTAGTATGTCAAATATATAATTCAGAAGCATCTAGTTATTGCCGAGTATTATGCTTAGTGACTAGTTTCTTAGATCATCGTCATCATTGTTGTTCATTAAATGTTAAATGTTAAATGTGTTAATAACGTCCTGCATATTGTGGTATGAATGACTGTTCTCCATTGTGTTTTTTTGTATTAAGTGTGTTCAAGATTAAGTATCAGATCAGTTGTCAATATGCCGCTCTTTTCGAAATTAAGACAGATCACAACTAGAAAAGGGGTACTCGAAGAAGCTGTTCCTATTCCTCCTAGGGACACTCCAGGGTACTTCATGTATCATAAACATGGCTTAGACGCCATATTATTTCTTGATTTATGGGTAGACTACACTAAGGAATTACCAGAAAATCAGAGGTGGCCCGCAGCTGGGACCTGGGATGCAGAGTGCATCATGAAGGTAGAGGAAGAGTTGTGGAAAAGGAAAGCTAGACAGTCACAGAAAGACGCCGTTGAGTTATGGCGTAAAGAATCCCATAGACGTACAGAAAAAGCACTCAGACAGGAAGAGAAAAGTAAGGAGAATTCAAATAAAGTCCGAGAAAATCTATTAATTGAAGAAGGTACACGAGTAAAATCAGAACAAGTAGACAGACAAAGAAATGCCCTTATGAATGGTATGTATCCCCTTCTGGCCGAAGGATTACCTAAGGCTACTCCGGAGATACCAAAAGACTTGCCACCCCCATTGTTTCCAATAAAAGCACATCCAAAGGGGCATCCCAGAACCGCAGAAGATGTTTTCCTTTCCTCATATTTAGATGACGCAGCTCCCGAGTATGCTAACCCCACCCCACATAGACCGTCTGCCGGGGGGATTCAACGTCAAGACCCTGTGTCTGTACCTTTGCAACAACAAATTCCGACACAAGTCCCGGCAAGCACATCTGTCTCTACATCTGTTCCTACAGCTGCTTCTACAGCTGTGCCCACACCTATAGTTGCTGTATCACGTTCAACGAATCCTTTTGCGCCCAGTACCCCAGATGGGGCTACCGGAGGTGTTACCGACGTTTTTTCTACGCCACCCAGAATAAATAAACTTACTTTTCAAGAATCAGCACATCCACGTACGCCCAAACTTATAAATACCCGCACGCTTAAGGAACTTCTAGTAGATTGTAGATATGACCCTGTGCCCGGCAAAGAGGACGAAATGATCCTGGCATCATTACGTATCAGACGAGCTGCGATGTATTTAGGGAAGCTACCAGGAATGACTATGCATCTAGATAATATATATCATTTTGTCCAAACAGGGCGAGATTCTGAATGTATTAACAGAGCTATGGAATACCAGAAAGTGGAGATACAGGGGGAACTGTTACGTTTCCTCATAAATTGTGTGATCAGAAATCAAGACCGACCGGGGGTAAATCCGGAAGCAATGCAAATTCTTACGAGATGGAGCCAGAATATATCAGAGGGGAAACATGATAGGCAATCATGTATAGTAGCCATGTGCCGAAAGATCCGTAAAGAAATAGAACGAATACATGAAGAGAGATTGGCGGTAGACCAGTTTGAACAAAACGAAGAGGGAGAATTAGAGTTACCCACAAGACAGTCAGAAACCATAGCCTATGTAGGTAGGGGAAGATCTTGTAATAATACTAGATGTTTTACTGATCCGATACGTCCGATATGTCCAGATAATAACAGGAATTTCCAAACACCTATAATAAATATAAGGTCTCCCGAACATTCGTTCCAAGCCGCTGACAAATTACTCCGAGAACGAACGGGTTATCACCTACTCGATTCTATGGATGAACAAGAATTAGCCAGGTCAGCCGTTCACTGGATTGACAGTCCCGGAAAATATGGTGATGATACAGTAGCACACACGTTTTTGAACCTCACCCCAGATGAACAGCGTTTAGCTGGAATTTATATGATTCAACAACTCCTTATATTATATAAGAACCAACATTCCGATCCTGGTCCCTTACCTGATATATTAACTGAATTACTCACGAATAGATGGAGAGGTTCAGGTACTAAGTTAATTAGAGAAATACTAGAATCCAGAAAGCAGTCCATTCTTTTTGTATGTCCAGAACATGTCTCACTGCCCATCAAGGAAAGAACGACGTATTACGTGGATAGACAGAATCCCTTACGAGAAGTGCACCCAATAAAAGGCGAGGACAATCAGTTCAAACGTGTATTTGTATATACGCCCATATCTAAAATAGAATTGTTAGAAATGAAGAAAGTGGTACCCAATCATGACAAAGACCCAGCGGGTTTTCACCGAGAAATTAAAGACATGTTACTCATGGGAGAGTATACCTATCCCGACATTATGACAATATTAAAGGTATTAATGCCTGCTGGCATTTATGAAAAACTCAAGGAAAAAGAGTGGGAGGTGGGAGATCAAAAGATAGATTGGACAGCATTAGAAAATGAAGAAAAGGCCCGAGGTCCAGGTTCAGGGCTTGGGGAGAAGACTAAAATGCTACCAGGGTTACTAGTACAGGTACTGCCACGTTTATTAACTACGAAAAAGGAAGATTGGGGTGCAATCTCAGCCTGTAAACAAAAACAAGATGAAGACACCAGTGATTTCTATGCCCGATTCGAAAAATGTTTTGGTATAAATAGTGGCATAAAAGCAAGTAGTGAGTCATATCCACATCTGTTTGTGACAAAATTAGTTGAAAATTCCTTGCCCCAAGTGAAGAATAGAGTATTGAAATTTGAAAGTACCTGGCAAGGTAACACCCCATCACAAATGTTACAAATGTTACAGTATCATCACAATAGAATTAGAGAGGAACAAGAACATGAACAAAGACGCATGAAAGACACGAAAATGAAAATGCTAGTCTCCCAGACAGTTCCAGCTGAAGGTCATAAAAAGGGTGTGACACAGTCCGGTGATTCAGCAGTTCCTGTAAAAGGGACATGCAACTATTGTAAACAGCCAGGTCATTACATACACGATTGTCCAGTCTTGAAACGTAATATCGCCACAGGTATTACAAAAGAAAGACCACGGCCACCTAGACAGGATCAGAATGAACAAGGAGCCCCGCATCATATACAGTCCATGCCAGCTCCGCAACAGTCTATACAGTTTGTGCCAGCTGCACCAGCGCTGCCTGTTGCTGCCACACAAACCACGACACGACAAATGTACCAGACCGCACAGTATGACTATCCTGAGTATCAACGATACGCATGAACTAGCCTAGAGAGGGAAGTTGACTTACCCCTTATCGAGGTCCCTGTAGATCAAGAAGGACCTTATGTGCACAGTGAATTATTAGGCCAAGATAGAAAATTTTTACTTGATACAGGGGCAAGTCGAACAACCATAAAACGTAGTGAAGTTCCAGGGGCACCCCTCTCAGGCTCACAGAATATTTCCCTTGGTTTTTCAGGAAAACCTATTGTTAATGAAGTATCACAGCCTCTTCCACTTACGATTGGACCCTTGACACGAACTACAGATTTATTGCTTACTAAATCATGTCCAGAAAACCTGTTAGGTATAAAAACATTGAAAGCTCTAGGAGCTATAATATGCTGTTCTCCGGAAGGAGTAAGATTGTTTTTACGTGATTTCAAAGGTCACTATGTATCCCGAGACATGGATCACCGACTGCAGACTTTACCCACACATTTATGGGCACAAGGCCCTACTGATGTTGGTTGCATGAACATTACACCATATCGAGTCACACTAAAGGCAGGAGTGGTACTACCACGAATGCGACAATACAAGTTACCACCAGATGCTGTAGTGGCCTTACTGCAAATCATTGACGAGCTTATTGCCCAAGGAGTGGTTGTGGAAACCGACTCCAATGTATGTAATTCCCCGATAATTCCAATTCTTAAACGAACTGATCCAAAAGCCCCGCCAGTATATCGATTAGTTATTGACTTGCGCGAATTAAACAAATGCATTGTGCCACAATTCCCTGTGGTCCCAGATATCTCGTCATTATTGACAGCCATAGATTCAAAAGCAATGTTCTTTACTGTAATTGATCTCAAGAATGCCTTTTTCAGCGTCCCAATAGATCCGGAAAGCCAATACTTGTTCGGATTTAGTTTAAACGGACGAAGTTTTAAATTCACACGCGCACCTCAAGGATTTACAGAAAGCCCCAGCATCTATAGCCAAGCACTGAAAAGAGAACTTGACAGTATACACATGCCAGTCAACACTGCACTGCTTCAATATGTCGATGATCTGCTGATCACCGCCCGGAGCGAACCTGAATGTGAAAAAGCATCACTGACGGTTTTACAATTTCTAGCCGAAAAGGGGCACAAGGTGTCCCCTTCTAAGCTGCAATTCTGTGTCCAGCGAGTTGTTTATCTTGGACACTCGCTGTCCAAGGAGGGAAGGCAGCTTACACCCGACCGCATTCAGTTAATTGCTAACATGCCAATACCCAAGACACAAAAGGAGGTGCGGGCTTTTATAGGCCTCACTTCATATTGTAGGCAGTGGATCCCTCAATATGCATTTTTAGCAAAACCACTCATTCAGTTGACAACACAGGAGGCGGCCACATCGACTGCCCTCCCTTGGACTCAGGAACATACACAAGCTTTTGAAAGCTTAAAGAAAGCTCTATGTCAAGCACCTGTTTTAGCAACACCATGTTACAGGAAACATTTTACACTCTTTGTTACAGAACGAGAAGGTACTGCCTTGTCAGTACTTACTCAGGAGCAAGCAGGATCACGCAAACCATGTGCCTATTTCTCAAGTACATTAGATCCCGTAGCTCAGGCTTTGCCTGCGTGCCTGAAATCAGTGGCAGCAACAGCTTTAGCAGTCAGACAAAGCGATGCCATAGTGTTAGGACATCCATTGACAGTACAAGTACCACATGCAGTAGAGGTTCTTGTGAACCGAACGCAAACACAACACTTGACCATAGCAAGACTTACGGGGTACGAATTAACATTGTTTCAGCCACATATAGAAATCAGACGCTGTAATACATTGAATCCTGCCACACTTTTACCCGTAATCGGAACAGACCCACTAGCTCATGATTGTATTGAAGTTATTACTATCACGACGAAACCCAGACAAGACTTGACAGATGTCCCATTGTCAGATCCAGACCTGACGTTGTATGTAGACGGTTCATGTATGAGAACAAGTACAGGAGATTTAGTGGCCGCGTATGCAGTCACAACAGACACTGAAGTCATTGAAACAAACTGTATAAATACCTTGTCAGCTCAAGCAGCGGAGCTTATTGCTCTGACACAAGCCTGTATTCAAGCCACAAATAAGAAAGTCAACATATACACTGATTCACGTTATGCATTCGGAGTTGTACATGACTTCGGCGTACTGTGGCGAGAGAGAGGTTATTTAACTTCTCACGGTGCCCACATTCAGCACGGATCCCTCATTCATGCTCTGTTAGACGCAATTCATCTGCCCACTGCTATATCAATTATGAAATGCAAAGCGCATACGAAAGTTACTGATATCATTTCTCGAGGCAATGATTTAGCTGACAGAACAGCTAAACAGACTGCTCAAACTCACACATCTGACATGACAAAGACAATAGTCCCGACACCAACACATTGTATGACGATTAAGGATCCCGCTCTTGACGTAATTGATATACAGACACATGCTACCCCAGACGAAATAAAGAAATGGATTGAATTAGGAGGGATCCAAACGGACCAGGGATGGATGACGAAGGAGAAATCTGTATGGTTTCTTCCTGACTCTATGGTCCAAGTTATCATAAATACAATACACAGTCCAGCGCATCTAGGAGAGAAAGCTATGCTAGACAGCATTCAACACATTTGGTTCAACAAACATTTACGAGCAGCAGCTAAGCAAAAAGTCCGTACCTGTATGATATGTTGTCAGTTTAACCCAGGTAAAAGCATTCCCGTAGAACAGGGTGGATTTCAGCCTCCTGATCACCCTTTTGAAGTCCTCCAGATGGATTATATCCAGATGGAACGATGTCGAGGATTCAAATATGTTCTCGTAGTTGTCTGCGCTCTTTCCCGTTGGACCGAAGCCTACCCAGTCTCAGATTACACTGCCCCGACTACTGCCAAACAGCTAGTTCGAGAGTTCTTCCCACGGTACGGTTTACCACGTGTTGTCTATTCAGATAACGGCCAGCCGTTCTCATCCGAACTGATGAAACATGTTTCACTTTTGCTAGGATATCAATGGAAGTTTCATTGTGTCCGACACCCCGAGGCAGCAGGTCTCGTGGAACGACATAATCAAACTCTGAAAATCAGATTGTCCAAAATATGTAGAGAGAAAGGTGTCGATTGGGTAGTAGCTTTACCAGTTGCACTCTTTTACATGAGAATGGTAGCACACTCTCGAACAGGGCTATCCCCTTATGAGGTGATCTTTGGAAGACCACCGAATATGTGGGGGACGCCTATACCCCGTAAAATAACTGATGTTGACTGTAATATGCTGACAGATTACCTGGCTTCCTTGATGTCTGCACTACAATCTTGTCGTTCACAGGTAGCTGCAGCCTTTCCTGACAACACTGAGGTGAAACCCCATGACGTAGTTCCGGGGGATCTGGTTTTAGTGAGGAACTTTGACCGGAAGACTCAGCTGGATCCTAGGTGGAAATCGCCACAATTAGTACTGCTTACCACAAGGACAGCCGTGAAGATCGAAGGCCGGAAAGGCTGGGTGCATTCAAGTCATATCAAGAAATTTCATGGACTACCGTCAGATGTAAACGTCACACCTTGTGTGTCTTCACCCATTGACTCAAAGCTCCCTTTGGTTGAACCAAGTAACCAGGAATTATATAAATTAAAACTGCGGTCTAATAAGTCAGACAATTTGATTGTTTAAGTCCTCTCCAAGGTGAAGCGGTTGAATCTGTCTCTGACATGTATCCCCTAGACCGAAACCGAAAAATGTTGAAACGATATGCGTACTGCAAATCACTGCGTAGTCATTGTACAGTGACGTTATTAATTTTGTTTTTCTTAAGTCTTATAATAATCACTGCAAGTATATTGTTGCACATATATCATCCTATTTCTAAACATGTTTACAATGTTACTGCTGAACATTCTTTTAGTGACCTACCCCCGCATGAGTTGTCCTATAGATTTGCGCTGCGCAATAACACTTTCGTTAGCATGTTACATCATTCCCATCAGACTAGTAATACTACCAATTGTTGGATATGTGGCCGACTCCCTCCCTATCAGAATTATAAGGGAGTTCTGCCCCTCTTTCCATATCCGTTTACACACAATGGCTCCTGTGGAGCATGGTTTAGTTTAATCAACTCCTTAGATTCAAACACAGCAGTTTATCAAGACAATTAGGTATGGGGAAATCTGAACCTAGTTTTACTCAAAGTCTGCTACCCTGACAAGGAGGGTCGTCCCAAAAGAACAGGAACGGATCTAGAAAATGAAGTATATGGATTAGGTAATTTTACACTTAATCTCATCATCCTGAATGTTGAATCCGAAGCTGCACCAATTCTACCTGCCATGTCAGTATTTCCAGTTAAGGGTGAATTGTGTGTAAGAAAGAATGGTTCCATACATATGGGCCATAGTAGATGCACTACTGTAATAGAATTCAGTGATCAAGGCAAGTCTTCATTTAGAGCTTCTCGCCATTCCTACTTCATATGTGGTCAGACTGCATATATACGTCTGCCTCTAGATTGGGATGGTACCTGTTACATTGCATTCCTTTTGCCACCTGTCTTCCTAGCTCCTCCTGATTACCATAGAAATATTCATTTAGTACACAATAGAGAACGGAGAGATCTCCCAATTGTCGATTACACTGAGACGGCATGGGAAAAGTATGTAGATTTTAATAAAGGCCTCTTTCCCTATATAGGTACAGTTACCAATAGTAAGCTAATACGTAGATTAACTAGGACTCTTGAAGCCGTAGTGAATGAAACTATTTCCGCCTTAGGCAACTTGACAGAGGAGCAGTCTGCGATGAGGATTGTTGTTCTTCAAAATCGTCTTGTCCTTGACGTCATCCTGGCCGATAGGGGCGGAGCTTGTAGGGTCATCGGATCAAGCTGCTGCGTATTCATACCAGAAAATTCACCATCTGTATATAAAGCTATAACTCGCCTTCATAAGATTGTGAGCCAGATACACCAGAATCCAGGCACTTGGACTTGGTCCGGGTGGTTTTGGAGCGTGTTATCAGCCTGGGGATGGAGAGTTCTATCCTTCCTAGGTATTGGTCTTCTTATACTATTCAGTTGCTGCTTATGCCTGCAATGTGGACCAGCGATTTGTGGTCTGTGTGCCACATCGTGTATTCCACATCAAGGTTTTCATTCAAGATCCCGAAAGAAGAAAGAAGAACAAATGATGCTATATGAACAGATCAATGGATTAATGAAGATTGATATCTCTTAAGGGCAAGTAGGGGACAAGGAGGGAATGTGGAAATATGGATTTTTATGATCAGTTATGTCCCCTATCTTGGACCCCAACGGTTTCGTGTACATGCTACAAGTACACGTATGTTCCCTCCAGTTCCAGTTATGAAGACGCAAATACATGTGTGTCCACCGTCAGCATGTCCTCTTTCAGATCCGCCATGAATGGGCCGGATATTCGATTCCTAAGTACAAAAGGCCACCGACTTTATATGGCTCAGTTACTCCATTTTGCAGTTCAGGCGAGTAGGCCCTGATTCTGCCATCAAGCCTTCCCCTGCTTTCTACCTCTGACAGCTCCAGTTTGAGCTCGCATCTGTATCCATGAACTTTGTCCTACTCCCTGTGCGGCTAACGGTGCCTGACTCGGCCGGTCTGCCTGCCTGCCAAAAACTGTATTTCACCTTCAAGTTATCTGTTTCGTTCCTCAGCCGATGCATTCCTGTCTAGTAGTTTAAGTAAACATTTCTTTCAGCTACTGAGCAAAGGGCCCGGCTTCTCTGTCTTCATGCAAGTAATTCATAGCCCTGTTACCATGGAAGATTTCTGCCCCTTGCATCTCATATAGACACTTAGACGCTTGTGCACGCACACACAGTCAGTATAGAATAGATTTTGTCCAAGAGTCCTTCCTTTGTGGATAACATAGTTCTTTAAACATAGGATGTTAGATATGATTTGGGATTAGGTTGACTTGACCCCCCCAGACTTCTCGTCTCCACATGTAGAGCTAAATGTCAAGTCCCCTTTATCCCCTAGTTGCACGTCAATCACACGTCATGCTGCTGCGCGCGCATCTCTGCCAAATATTTCTGCTGACATTGCGAAATTCTTTTATGGAACCACCCATTGTGACATCACAATCAATGACGTTTCTTTGTTACGCCCAATTACGCCCCTTTTAGTTACGCATGTAGGGTTTTATCTCTACTATCAATTGTTACGCTTCCTGCATCTGTTTCATTGTAATGTCTATTCTATAAAAGTGATTACTTGTCAATAATGTATGGTACTTCACTTCCTGAACCCCCGTGGTGATGGAACTTGAGGACCACAATTCGAATTGTCCATTGGAATAAAGCCCATTCCGAACCTCTTATACCACGGATTCTGCCTCTTATTTTACTGAGCTATTTTTTATAAATTTTCCGTATCAAACTAAGTCCCGGTAATTAAATTATTTACCACAATCATACGAATGCACTGTTGAGGACAATTAGATCTGTTATAACGTTTGTGTGTAAATTGTATTTTATAGTGATTTTATTTATATGCGATTTTTGCACATTATGCATTTGAGTTGCACAAGACTTTCCATACTACATAATTCTTACATTATTGTAAAAACTTATAATATGAAATCAGACTGATTGTAAATATGAAACATAGACTTTCACAATTCCCTAGATTAATATATTGTATATAGAATTGTTTTTAATACACAATGATATTGCTTTCATCTAATAAGGTTCTAAGAAAAGTAGTAAATTCATTTTTTGTAACTTGTCCCCCGCTTATCTTGATTACTGATCATGTGATTGTTTTGTAAATACTAAGGGAAATTGTTTGAATTTTTAAAATTTACATATTGTACTTTGGATCAACTCAATCATGGTTTGTTTTAGAATGCTTTTATGGATGTATATTTTATTCCGAATAACGCTGCTTTGAACTTGAACTTGAATAGTTAAATATATTCACAAAAAAAACAAAAGGTTACAGGAATGTTATAGTTAGGTTCAGATTTTACACTATAGAAATTCAACAGTTATTGTTATCTCAAGAAACTGTAACTGGTGTCCTAAGGTAGCTATAACTCGCACCCCCACCATGCACAGTTTTCTTATCACTATTTTATTTCAAATGTTGCAGTGATATTATCAATGATGTCATAGAAGATGTCATGACTGATGTCATACGTTGGGTAACTAGCAGTGCATGGCAAGGCCGTGAGTTATTGTTACCTTAGGGCACTAAATATAGTTTCTTGAGATAACTATAACTGCTGAATTTCTATGGTTTTATGTGTGTAAAATCTGACCCTAGCTATAACGTCACTGCAAACTTTGGTATTTTAGTGAATTTCTAAAAAAATATAAATTCTCTTTTTTAACTATAACGGCCCTGTAACCTTTGGATTTACAATGAATTGCTAGATCTTTTTATGGTATTTCCTAACTATAATGTCCCAGTAATCTTTGTTTTTTTCAATTGAATCTAATTATTTTTACACAAAGAAATATTCAATTATCATACATAAATCCAAGCACAGCCGTGCACAGCAGACCTGCAGACAGGCCCTGCAGCCAACCCCCTCATGCAGTCAACCCCACACTGCACAGAGCCTTTGGCCGTGTGCAGAGTAGGGTTGCCCACAAGGCCTGGTATGCAGCCAGGCTCTATGACCAACCCCCAAAAGGCAGCCAACTCACAGGCTCCTGGGTGTATGTGGCTTTGTGGGTCTGTGAGTGGGTGTGTCACTAGCTCTATGAGTGTGTACGTGGGTGTGTGAGTGTCCGAGTGGGTGTGTGAGTGAGTGCCTGTGGGTCTGTGGGTACATATATGAGTAGTTCTCTGGGTCTGTAGGTGGGTGGGTGAGTGGCTGTATGAGTGTGTAAAAGGAGAGTGAGTGGTTTCTGGCTCTGTGACTGGATGTGTGAGTGGCAGTAAGGGTGTGTGAGTGGCTGTAGGGGTAGTGTGAGTGGGTGGGTGGTTGTTTTGGTATGTCAGCGGGTGTGTGAATGCCTATGTGGGTGTTTAAGTGGTTTTCTGTGTCTCTGAGTGGGATGTGTGAGTGACAGTAAGGGTGTGTGAGTGTGTGTGTGTATATGTGTGTGTGGGTGGGTGTGTGAATAATTGTGTGGGTGTGTGAGAGAGTGTATAATTGGGTGCATGTGTTATAATAATTGGGGTCTGGATCCACAGATCCACCTGAGATTCATATCGGGGGCCGCGCTGAGCACTGTGGTAGATTGGCAGATCCTTGTGCCACACTAAAAAAATATTTTTCCACTATTTGTTCCCCACGAGGAGCCCCTCGGAGACCTCTCCTTCAGTTGCAAGGGGTCAGGATACCTCTTCCCTGCCCCTTATAACATATTTCTACTTTATTTTCCCCCAAGGAACCATGTATCTATTCAGAAAACGTTTTTCTAAAGTTGCAACCAGCCAATCATGTCATGCTGGTTGCACATGGATCCTCGAATTTGTGTTGGATGAGTAATTTTCCTTTAAGAAATCTAAAACAATTGAACAGATTTATTGCAAAATTACAAAACACACTCTTTCTGGACCAAGATCTAGCTTTGTGCCAAATTTGGTGTAATTATGTTCAGTGGATTGGGCTGTAGTCGTGTTTTAAATTACCTTGGAAAAAGCTGGATAAAATGGTTTCGGGACCCCCCCCTTTTTCTCGCCTCCCACTTGATGAATCACCCCAAAAGTTTCCAAACGGCTGCTAAATTGACTTGAAAACTAGTTTTGTAGATTTTGTGAAGACTCGTCAAGCAGCACCAATGTTATTAACAAATCAAAACAAGCTTTTCCTAAGAAAACTAGGTCCTAACTATAACTACCTACTGGTGACCGCTAGTAGGTAGTTATAATTAGGACCATGTTTACATAGGAAAAGGTTTTTTTAATTGGCTATATCTTTGGCGTTGGTTGATGAATCTTCATAACCTGTCCTCCCAAAATTTGACTCTCACTTTAGCTTGTATCTGGAAAGTGTTAGGGGGGCCTGTCAAGCGGTGGCCGAGAGAAAGGGGGGGTCCCAAAATGCATTTCTCCAATGTTAATTCCCATAGGAGTTTTAAACATGATTACAGCCCAAACCTCTGGCCGGAATGACACTAAATTTGGCAGAAAGGAAGATTTTGTTCCACAAATCATGTTCTTTGTCATTTGGTGTAAAGCAGTTCAGTAGTTTTTGAGATATTAACAGAAAAATACATTTGTATATACAGGGACGTGGTCCCTCCAAGGATCTACCCGTGGTAGATTCCCAGCTCCACACGCCACTGCAAAGTCCTGATTGGCTAGCTGTACTCTCACAGAAAAGTTGTGGCCACTATTTTGTTTTTATGGAAACGGTCCCCATGGCTGAAAATGTCTGTGCAAAGTGAATAAAGGAGTCAGGGTACAGGTACCCTGACCCCATGGGTGTATTAGAGAGGTCCCAGAGGGATGTATAAAGGCCGATAAATGCTGTATATGGTTCTTTCTCAACACACGGTGCTCAGCAAAATTCCCATCCCCTTTGAACCGAGAATCCTGATGCAGCTCATCAGAGGCCTAGCCCCCATTCTCCACCACTCTGCAAACACACCTCCTGGTGCACTACTTGTTGGGGGATGAAGTCCCCTTGGATGCCGAAGGTCCTTGGGGCCAATACCCATCCTGTTACGCCAGTAAGCCCCACACAGCTGGATTGCTGAGAGCTTGTGGGAGGCCCACCCCCTTTATCCACTACTCTGCAAACATACCTCCTGGTGCACTACTAGTTGGGAGAGGAAGTCCCTTTGGATGCTAAGTGTCCTTGAGGGTCATGAACCCCTCCTGTTACCTCCAGTAAGTCCCCCACAGTGGGATTGCTGAGAGCTCATGGTAGGCCCCATCTCCTTTCTCCACCACTCTGCAAACTCGCATCCTGGCACACTACTTGTTAGGAGATGAAGTTCCCTTGGATGCTGAGGGTCCATGGGGCCAAGAACCCCTCCTGTTTCCTCCAATAAGTCCCACACAGCAGAATTGCTGAGAGCTTGTGGAAGGCTCGACCCTCTTTCTCCACCACTCTGCAAACGATCCTCCTGCCACACTAGTGGTTGGGGGATGAAGTCCACTTTGATGCTGAGGGTCCCTGGGGGCCAATAAGCCCTCATGTTATCTCTAGTAAGTCCCACACAGCAGGAATACTAAGGGGGTCCTTGGCATGAATTCCGCCCACCATACCCCCGGGAAATGGGACCACCCGCAATGCATGCAGCGATCCAGCACATCCCATTAGGATGCGCGCGCCACACTGGTGGGCGCATCCCGCAGTTCTAACATTGCGGCGGCCGGTGCTGAAAGCACCACCCGCCGCAATGCCAGAAATGCAAGTTGTGCATTTGACAGTACAGCGTGACAGGCACTGTGCGGTGCCTGCCACGTTGTACTGTCAAATGCAGGGGGGTACCATAGGTACCCCCTATGTGCACCCCCCAAACCCCCAGAATCCCTGGGGGCCCGCTACGAGCCCCCAATGTTGAGAACCGCATGCCTTTCCGTGGCGGCAATGCTGCCACGGAAAGGCAAGTCCTCGCATCTATTCTAATATGGATGGCGGCGTCTACCAGACACCTCTACCATATTAACAACTTTTCTGCCCAGTCGACTCATCGACCGGGTGGAAAACCGGCAGACGGTCTTTCCATCCGCCGGGGTCCCCCCGCCATGGTAATGTGGTGGGGGAAATTTGCATGCAGGCGGGGGAATATGTTGTGCACATCACCACCGCCATGCAGGTGGTGGCGATCTGCCCGACATACTAATGGGCCCCTTAGAGTTCATCAGACCCCTTTATCCCCCACTCTGCAAACACGCCTCTTGGCACACTGCTTGTCGGGGGATGAAGTCCACTTGGATTCTGAGGTTCCTTGGGGGCCAAGAACCCCTTCTGTCACCTCCAGTAAGTCCCACACAGTGGAAATGCTGAGAGCTCTTGGGAGACCCCACCCCCTTTCTCCACTAGTTGGAAACAGATTTTAAAAAACCTGAGAAATTGACTGAAATAACTAAGGTTACAGGGACGTTATAGTTAGAAAAAAGAATTTTAAAAAACTTAGAAATTCACAGAAAAAAACAAAACAAAAGTTATAGTTAGGCTCAGGTTTAACTTGTACACAACCATTGAAATTCAGCAGTAATAATTACCTGAGCTAACTTATGCACTCGCAATGCACTGCTTATGACTTCACATATTACATCACTCATAACGTGGGCAGTGGCATCACTGATGACATCATGCACAGAACGACTCACGACCCTATACAACCTCACATACTTCCACTCAAACACCCACACTCCCACTCACATACCCATTCACAGACCCATATAAGTACACACAACCACTCACTCTTCCATAGAGCCACTAACACTCTCACTCATACAGCCACTCACACAACCAATTACTCACCCATATAGACACTCATTCAACTGGTCAGTCACCCATACACCCACTTACATACCCATTCACACATCCATACAAGCACTCCCATATCTGCTCACTCACCCATACAGGATTTCACACAGACACTCACTCTTCAATATAACCACTCACATACCAACTCACTTAACAAAACACCCATCAAAGCAGCCACCCTCTTACCCATACACCCACTTACACACCCAGTCACTCACTCATACAGCCATCCAGACAACCACTCACTCACCTATAGAGCCACTCAAATACTCACTCACCCACCCATAGAGTCACTCACAGAGCCACTCATTCACCCATAGAGCCACTGACACTCCCGATCACACAGCCATACAGCCACTCATTTGTTTTTGCAGTGAGATTCTACGTTTTTTCAAATTCAAGTTCCTCACTATAATGTGCCCGTAACCTCAGTTTTTTTCAGTTAATTTCCAAGGTCTGTTTTAATGTTGTTTACTAACTTTAACGTCCCTGTAACCTTTGTTTTTTTTGTGAATTTAGATATAATACAGTTGCAAACTTTTTTTTCAAATAAAAAGTATTGGTAGTTTTTTTTAATTTAAAATAGTCGTTTTTTATTTTTAATTGTTTTTAGTTCCGCTTTACCTCTGTAGTTCCCACGAGACAAGCTAGTCAGCTAGAACTCGGATCATGTGATTGCAATGTAACCGCATTTTCGGAACCACAGACTCACCAAAAATGTATAAAATTAAGATTTTCCTATATACAACATAATTTCTGATTTAGTCAATAGGGTACACATATTAGAGGTGTACAATGTATGATAATATATTTATTTATAAGGATAACTCACTCTTAATTGCGGATTTACGCAATGCGAATCTACCGATCAGCACCGTGGTTTCACTCAAAAACCCAGCAAAATCTCCTCAGTTCACTGGACATAAAGGAACCACACCTTTTTTCCCATTTAACTCACCCATAACTTGGATGATCTGCTGTTTGCACTGTTGTAACAGTTTAAAACTATTTACTATGGTTGAAGCAACAACACCTGCTTCTGCAGAAGCTCCTGTTCTGTTAGAAGACAATGAGGATGAAGAACATGCAGCACCACAGAGGAAGAAAAGTAGCGTCTGGCGACACTTCAGTATACCATCAGGTGAAAAGAAAGCTTCTGCAGAAATTGTCAAATGTAACATCTGTGGCAAAGAACTTTTACGAGGAACAGGTAAAAATTACAGCCATGGCACCTCTTCCATGTGGAAGCATATTAAAACAATCCATGAAAAAATGTACCACAGGATGCTACATGAGAAAGAAACTGCTTCCCATCATTCTGTTTCTCCAACCATTGCCGCACCATCCCCCTCAGCAACCATAATGGTGGCAGCTTTAGCCCCCAATTTGGCATACATGTTTACGGTGTCACATGCCTGTTAGACTAAATACAATGTCTGTTGCTGAGTATTTACACACTGTAAATACGTATTTTGGGGAACTTTTTTTTTGTTATTAGTACCATCCAAATTAGATTGCTCTATTTTTGACGTTGATATCATGTCCGTTGATGTGCAACTGGTTTGGGAATGGCTCAATACCCAAGTTGTTTTTGGGTACATTAATAATTAAAACAACCTTTTAATAAAAACAGTATAAAAAAAAGGTTATTTTTAGGACCTAATCAATTAATGAAAAAAGAGCTGTGTTTTTCGTTTTATTTATTTAATGTATATATGCTGTATAAGTGTGTGTTGGGGTGTGTTTGTGTGTAAATAAGTAAGATGCTCATTAACCCAGTGAGTGCATGGGTGTGTCAAGGGAGTGTCAGTGTGTGTATTATTGAGTCAAAGCCTATCACCTGGAGTGTATAGTAATTGTCTATGTGTGTTAGTGAATTCATTAGTGTATGCATGGGTGTGTCGATGTATGTATCAGTTTGTCCTGTGTGTGTCAGAGTGTGTATGAGTGAGTGTGTGAATATGTTAGTTAATGTATTTGTGTGTTCATGGATGCATCAGCGTCTATATTATGGAGTCCTAGGTTGTCTCAGGGTGTGTAGAAGTAAGTGTGTGAGTGTGCTAGTGAATGCATTAGTGAATCAATGTGTGCGTCAGTGTATGTGTCAATTAGTCTTAGAGTGTCTCAAGGTGCATATGAGTAACTGTTTGAATGTGTTAGTGTGAATGGATTGGCGTGTCCATGGGTGTGTCCGTAAATATATCAGTTAGTCCCAGAGTGAATCAGTGTGGATGAGTCAGTCAGTGATTTTGTTAGAGAATGCATCAGTGTGTCAATGGGTGTGTTAATTTCAGTTTCAGTGAGAACTAGTTTGTGTCATAGAGAGAGTGTATGACTGTGTGAGTGTCAGTTAATAAATCAGTGTGCTCATGTGTGTGTCAGTGTATGCATTAGTGAGTTGTAGAGTGTTCACTATGTTTATAAACAACCGCAATGGACCGCACTCCGCTAGCTCCTCCTCCGGGTCGCCCCAAGGGAAGCAGGTACATGAAGTTCTTGAGTGGTTCGCCCCAGTGGGTGCAAGTAGGTACTTGTTGAACTGATGATCTCTGATGGAGTTCTTGAATGGTTCACCCCAGTGGGTGCAAGTAAGTACTTGTTGAACTGATGATCTCTAGACCCGATACATGTCCCGGGTTTTTTAAAATATCGCCCGAGACATGGCTCGGGTTTCGGGATAACTTCCCTCCTCAGTAGAGAAAATAGTTAGGGGTGGAAGAGAGGGCCGCCAAGCAACCGTCAAGGGCCTCAGTGCCCGCACAGGCACGCAAGTGCGTCATACAGGAGCTCGTCAGCTCAAAGCTCGAAGGAGCCATTTTTATAAACAACCGCAATAGACAGCACTCCGCTAGCTCCTCCTCCGGGTCGCCCCAAGGGAAGCTGGTACATGAAGTTCTTGAGTGGTTCACCCCAGTGGGTGCAAGTAAGTACATGTTGAACTGATGATCTCTGATGGAGTTCTTGAATGTTTCACCTCAGTGGGTGCAAGTAAGTACTTGTTGAACTGATGATCTCTAGACCTGATACATGTCCCGGGTTTTTTAAAATATCGCCCGAGACATGTCTCGGGTTTCGGGATAACTTCCCTCCTCAGTAGAGAAAATAGTTAGGGGTGGAAGAGAGGGCCGCCAAGCAACCGTCAAGGGCCTCAGTGCCCGCACAGGCATGCAGGTGCATCGTCCAGGAGCTCGTCGGCTCAAAGCTCGAAGGAGCCATTTTTATAAACAACCGCAATGGACCGCACTCCGCTAGCTCCTCCTCCGGGTCGCCCCAAGGGAAGCTGGTATATGAAGTTCTTGAGTGGTTCGCCCCAGTGGGTGCAAGTAAGTACTTGTTGAACTGATGATCTCTGATGGAGTTCTTGAATGGTTCACCCCAGTGGGTGCAAGTAAGTACTTGTTGAACTGATGATCTCTAGACCCGATACATGTCCCGGGTTTTTTAAAATATCGCCCGAGACAAGGCTCGGGTTTCGGGATAACTTCCCTCCTCAGTAGAGAAAATAGTTAGGGGTGGAAGAGAGGGCCGCCAAGCAACCGTCAAGGGCCTCAGTGCCCGCACAGGCACGCAGGTGCGTCGTCCAGGAGCTCGTCAGCTCAAAGCTCGAAGGAGCCATTTTTATAAACAACCGCAATGGACCGCACTCCGCTAGCTCCTCCTCCGGGTCGCCCCAAGGGAAGCTGGTACATGAAGTTCTTGAGTGGTTCACCCCAGTGGGTGCAAGTAAGTACTTGTTGAACTGAGGATCTCTGATGGAGTTCTTGAATCGTTCACCCCAGTGGGTGCAGATAAGTACTTGTTGAACTGATGATCTCTAGACCCGATACATGTCCCGGGCTTTTTAAAATATCGCCCGAGACATGGCTCGGGTTTCGGGATAACTTCCCTCCTCAGTAGAGAAAATAGTTAGGGGTGGAAGAGAGGGCCGCCAAGCAACCGTCAAGGGCCTCAGTGCCTGCACAGGCACGCAGGTGCGTCGTCCAGGAGCTCGTCAGCTCAAAGCTCGAAGGAGCCATTTTTATAAACAACTGCAATGGACCGCACTCCGCTAGCTCCTCCTCCGGGTCGCCCCAAGGGAAGCTGGTACATGAAGTTCTTGAGTGGTTCACCCCAGTGGGTGAAAGTAAGTACTTGTTGAACTGATGATCTCTGATGGAGTTCTTGAATGGTTCACCCCAGTGGGTGCAAGTAAGTACTTGTTGAACTGATGATCTCTAGACCCAATACATGTCCCGGGTTTTTTAAAATAGCGCCCGAGACATGGCTCAGGTTTCGGGATAACTTCCCTCCTCAGTAGAGAAAATAGTTAGGGGTGGAAGAGAGGGCCGCCAAGCAGCCGTCAAGGGCCTCAGTGCCCGCACAGGCACGCAGGTGCGTCATCCAGGAGCTCGTCAGCTCAAAGCTCGAAGGAGCCATTTTTATAAACAACCGCAATGGACCGCACTCCGCTAGCTCCTCCTCTGGGTCGCTCCAAGGGAAGCTGGTACATGAAGTTCTTGAGTGGTTCACCCCAGTGGGTGCAAGTAAGTACTTGTTGAACTGATGATCTCTGATGGAGTTCTTGAATGGTTCACCCCAGTGGGTGCAAGTAAGTACTTGTTGAACTGATGATCTCTAGACCCGATACATGTCCCGGGTTTTTTAAAATATTGCCCGAGACATGGCTCGGGTTTTGGGATAACTTCCCTCCTCAGTAGAGAAAATAGTTAGGGGTGGAAGAGAGGGCCGCCAAGCAACCGTCAAGGGCCTCAGTGCCCGCACAGGCACGTAGGTGCGTCGTCCAGGAGCTCGTCAGCTCAAAGCTCGAAGGAGCCATTTTTATAAACAACCGCAATGGACCGCACTCCGCTAGCTCCTCCTCTGGGTCGCCCCAAGGGAAGCTGGTACATGAAGTTCTTGAGTGGTTCACCCCAGTGGGTGCAAGTAAGTACTTGTTGAACTGATGATCTCTGATGGAGTTCTTGAAAGGTTCACCCCAGTGGGTGCAAGTAAGTACTTGTTGAACTGATGATCTCTAGACCCGATACATGTCCCGGGTTTTTTAAAATATCGCCCGAGACATGGCTCGGGTTTCGGAATAACTTCCCTCCTCAGTAGAGAAAATAGTTAGGGGTGGAAGAGAGGGCCGCCAAGCAACCGTCAAGGGCCTCAGTGCCCGCACAGGCACGCAGGTGCGTCGTCCAGGAGCTCATCAGCTCAAAGCTCGAAGGAGCCATTTTTATAAACAACCGCAATGGACCGCACTCCGCTAGCTCCTCCTCCGGGTCGCCCCAAGGGAAGCTGGTACATGAAGTTCTTGAGTGGTTCACCCCAGTGGGTGCAAGTAAGTACTTGTTGAACTGATGATCTCTGATGGAGTTCTTGAATGGTTCACCCCAGTGGGTGCAAGTAAGTACTTGTTGAACTGATGATCTCTAGACCCGATACATGTCCCGGGTTTATTAAAATATCGCCCAAGACATGGCTCGGGTTTCGGGATAACTTCCCTCCTCAGTAGAGAAAATAGTTAGGGGTGGAAGAGAGGGCCGCCAAGCAACCGTCAAGGGCCTCAGTGCCCGCACAGGCACGCAGGTGCGTCGTCCAGGAGCTCGTCAGCTCAAAGCTCAAAGGAGCCATTTTTATAAACAACCACAATGGACCGCACTCCGCTAGCTCCTCCTCCGGGTCGCCCCAAGGGAAGCTGGTACATGAAGTTCTTGAGTGGTTCACCCCAGTGGGTGCAAGTAAGTACTTTTTGAACTGATGATCTCTGATGGAGTTCTTGAATGGTTCACCCCAGTGGGTGCAAGTAAGTACTTGTTGAACTGATGATCTCTAGACCCTATACATGTCCCGGGTTTTTTAAAATATCGCCCAAGACATGTTTCGGGTTTCGGGATAACTTCCCTCCTCAGTAGAGAAAATAGTTAGGGGTGGAAGAGAGGGCCGCCAAGCAACCGTCAAGGGCCTCAGTGCCTGCACAGGCACGCAGGTGCGTCGTCCAGGAGCTCGTCAGCTCAAAGCTCGAAGGAGCCATTTTTATAAACAACCGCAATGGACCGCACTCCGCTAGATTCTCCTCCGGGTCGCCCCAAGGGAAGCTGGTACATGAAGTTCTTGAGTGGTTCACCCCAGTGGGTGCAAGTAAGTACTTGTTGAACTGATGATCTCTGATGGAGTTCACTATGTGTATGACTGAGTAAGTGAGTATGTCAGTTAATGCATCAGTGTGGTCACGGCTCTGCCAGAGTATGTATAAGGGAGTTCTAGGGTCTCTAGGGGTGTGTCAAAGTAAGTGTGTGAGTGTGTTAGTGAATGCATTAGTGAATCCATGGGTGTGTCAGTGTATGTACCAGTTAGTCCTAGAGTGTGTCAGGGTGTGTATGAGTAACTGTTTGAATGTGTTAGTGAATGAATTGGTGTATCCACGAGGGTGCCAGTGTATGTATCAGTTAATCCCAGAGTGTTTCAGTGTGTATTTGAGTGAGATGGTGATTTAGTCAAAGAATGAATCATGTATCAATGGGTGTGTTAGTGTATGTTTTTGTGAGACCTATGGTGTGTCTGAGTGTGTATGATTGAGTGAGTGAGTATGGAAGTTAATGCGTCAGTGTGTCCATGGGTGTGTCAGCGTATGTGTTAGTGATTCCCAGAGTGTGTCAGTGTGTGTATAAGTGAGTGGGTGAGTATTCAGTGAATGCATCAGTGTTTCCATGAGTATGTTAGTGTATGCATCAGTGAGTCCAACGGTGTCTGTTACTCTATCAATTTTTATATATTATGACAATTATATACAGAATTAATTACCAACACATCTGCAAAAATTGAATGCATTTATCTGATATAAAAGAGAGAAAACAGAAATACATGTTATTGTGACATATTTAAAAGTTTTAGAGTAAAGTTCAAATTTCTAAAAAATAAATATTCATGTTAATATAAAAAGAGTACACAACTATAACTCTTTAAAACGCTAATATATTTGTTTGAAACATACAATTTTCAGTTTTTTACTGTTCTCAGCTTTTATACTTGTACATCGTACACAATGTACTTTATAAAAAATCATCGTTGAACAGTAGGGAAAAAACAATCATGTGGCCTGAAGAACTCCCCCAGAACTGCACAGTATCACACTACAAATAAGTGACACCATGCATCACACTCTCTACAAACACTTAACAAATTATTCAGCTTAAGGTACTCAACTAATATAAACAAATATTTCCACACAAAAATGATATGATATTGAAATAATCCATTACTTGAAATAGATGTAATGTGTATTCAAATTCTGGAGTCCATTTTGAACACATCACCCCTGTAAGTCCGAATCATCTTACACACTGTTTATCCATAAAAAACAAACACCATATACCTCTATTTAAATCCTAATTTTCTTTAAAACTTTGGTTGAAGAAAGAAGAGATATGGATTTGGAAGTTTGAAAGGTAGTTTTTATTTGAAACGGAGCTTCCTGTCACTGCATTCTGTCCATCCAGTTGAGTTTTTTAAATGCATAGTGTAGTCTCCTGTATTTATACAAAGTCCTTCATGAATGATAATAGACAGTGTTTTGTATGTTCTTCCAGAAATTGAAATTTGTCCAGCTTTGAAGCTTGTAATTTCAGTTTATATTTTTGATCCATCAGCTCTGCATCTCATCGTAGCATCAATATTATGTATTTTCCACTTCGCTGTATCTTGCAAGGTAGACATACAAACTGTTCTACAATTTGAGTAGGTAATATTTTGGTTTGCATTTTTCATTAGCCTGTAAAAAGAAACAGTTTTAAAATCTGGTAATGTTAAGTAGATAAGTCTTTCTGAATTGATTTGAGTAGTAGTTTCAGAGAAGCAATCTTCACAATTATGGTTCCATATATAACTCAATCAAAATAATGAATCAGTATTAACTTCTTCTTTCAAACATCCAACCATCAACATCATACATTCCTGAGCATCTTGTTGACTGTTGAGAGAAAAATACTACAGATCCACTATGCATGTCTGCTACATCTCAAATGCCTGAAACAGAATGTACTACAGTACTATCACTACAGAAACATTCCAACAAAGTACACAGATGAGAGCAGATTCTGTTGTTTCCTTAATTTTGAATTTCACTTATAAAATGTGGCAATTGGGAGAGCACATTGAGAAGCATATTTGCATAGCAGTTGACACCATTACTGTTTTCCATCTGAAAGCCTATAATATCTCCCACAATTTTTTATTTTTTCATCTAAACACCTTCTTCCTTATCCATGTTTTTGCTTCTTTTGAGGAACATCCATTGATTGCTTACTAAGCCTCCACTTAGGACAGATTGTTTGTTTCTTATACATAGGATACCCTCCTAAGTGAGGAGCATAGACCCTTCTTAACCAATAGTACTCTCTAACTAGTATCAGCACTAACTTTCTTTTCATCAAAATCAACCGAAAACAAACAGGACAATGTTCTAAATCGCGACAATGCTACATATGACATACCTTCTTCAAATACAGTACTTTCAATAATAATAAAAGTTGCATCTGCACTTAAGCCTTGTGATTTATGAACAGTGACAACATACCCTAGAAAGAAGGTGACCTGTTGGCGTTGGACATATAAATCTTTCACAGCAAAAAAAGTACAATACATAGGTCAATACGTCTTAAGCCATCCACCTGATAACATTTTATGGCCATGTATTCAACCTCATTCCTATTTGGAAAATTAATTAAAACAATAATTTTACTCATTAAACCGTTTACTAATCTTTCCTCAACATTTAAACTACACTACAACATTACTTTACAGTTTTTACACACACGTACACACTTTTCCAATCCAGCAGTCTTAGATACAGATTTCTCTAATGAATGCAGTTTTCCTTGAAGTTTTTCATTTAGCACTATTGGTACTCTCTGGTGTTCTATTTTTTCAGAAGTTCTAACATTTTTTTCTTCTCTAGTTTGAGCAATTCTTCATTAAAATTGGCGCGCTCTTGATATGTAAGCATTAAACATTTCCTTCTTCAATCAAATGTAACATTAGCTGTGCTGCTATTTTCTTAGACGTAAATCGTTTTTAGATATGTTGAGTTTCCAAGGTACTCTTACCTTCCTTTGTCAGAAGTCCAACTCTAATATCCTTCAGAAAATTTCCATATATATCTCATCAGATGCTTGACTCATATTCTTCAGTGGTTTCTTGTAGTGGAAATTCAGCCAGATGTTTACATTTACAATACTCATTAATGAATTTCGGGTTTGTTCATGTAGAAGTGTCTTAAAAACAGGCAGGCTCTTCTTTCATAGGGGTTAGTTGCAGTAAGTTCACCAAACACAATTAAAATATTTCTTCCAAAGAGAACATAATACTCTGTTCTTAAAATCTGTTGCATTCTTAAGTGAACAAAAGCAAGCATTAAATTTGAAACCATGCTTACCTCATCGATGATTTATTTATTTATTCATTTTCTTCAAAACTTTTGCTATCATATGACATGCTTCACCAGACAACTTCTGGTATTCCAATTTAATATCATGTTCTAAAGGCAGCATTATTAGTTGATGTAGGGTAATTCCTTAAATATTGTGTGCAGCTAATCCTGTTGGTACTGTTACAACACACAACAAATTTGATTGTGTTGTCCTCTGTAGATAAGTGGTGAGAATGTTCATTCAAAAGCTCTTCCCTGTGCCTGCTTGACCACTGATATAGAATAGAATTGGTTTAAAGGAAAAACAATGGCATTATTTCTTCTCAAGGAGAAATCCATGTTCTATGTTTTCTTTTACTTCCACATACATCTTTCAGTTGTGCAATTAACTGCTCCAGATGCGTAGTTTATTATCTAGCTTGCTCCATTGCACTTTCCACCTCATTCATAGCTATTGCAGCTTTATTTTTAATAATAGGTGGTCCAAAATGATCTTGACTGAGTGAGGCAGAACTTTGACTGCTTTGTGAACTGTCTTTAGCTACCTCTGTAGCATTTGTTTCTTCTTGCTGAAGCTCATCAGTTAATAACTGCATATGATTTTAGAAGGTTAAACACTCAATACTGTCTTTCACAGCATTAAATGAATCTTCATAGCAGTAAAAGCCTCCAAGTAGTTCTGATTCAGCACACCAAGGCTTGAACAGTTGAAGAAGTACCAAATAGAAAGATTAACTTTTCTCTGAAGTTTGAAAACTAAGTTTTTTGTGGTTTATTAAATTTCCTTTTGCATGTCTCTCTAAACAACCATCACATCCAAGTACTGCAAATTTGCCTTCTTCTAAGTTTTATGTTACATTGCTTTTGTACCTGTAGTGTTGAAGAACTTCATATATATTTTCTAGATGTGCACTTTTTCTTGGGTAGTATGTATCCAACATGTTGGATTTTACAATGTCAGTACGTTCAGGGTCGATATCCACTAGATACTGAATTTCTGGAAAAAACTTCAACACTCTATTTTGTGTGCTTGCTGGGTCTACCCAAACAATTACCCTATACTTCGAGAATAAACTGGCTGAGCTCAACTTGTCATAACATTCATAAAAACCCATTGCCCTATGGGATAACATTTTTAAACTAAAACTGTACAAGATTTTTCTTTAACTCTTTTCTGCAGAAATCTCCTGCCACATCTCTTTCATTTCAGTCTTATAAAGAGCAATAACAATGGAGTTCTCTGCAACAAATTGAATGTCCATATTAGCATTCCAGATTTTGAGAATTACAGTGTTAGAATCATTAATGAACTTCTTAGTTCTCTGTTCTTCTTATGTTCTAATTTTTTCATTGATTTCTGTGTTACCATATGTTTCACTGCAGACGAAAAGCAATTGACTTCCTTGTTAAATAACCGGTCATGGAAAGCCAAAATGACATCTTGTATAAAATCTTCCTTTTCTTCTGTATTTTCGACGACAATACTTTCCACATCTTTGTGTTTGGAAACAAAGGGGCAGATTTACAAGCCCCTTGTGTCACTTTTGCACCGTTGTTGCGTCACTTTTGTGACGCAGCGGCAGCGTAACAGTTGCGGACCATTTACAACGTGATGCATCTAGGGAGATGCGTCATGTTGTAAAGACCTGCACCACGTTAAACCTGCGTCAGGTTTAATGCATGCAGGGTGGGCGTTCCATCACAGGAAGCCCCGTAAAAGTGACACAGTGAAATCTACAAGATTTCACTGAGTCACTTTTACGTCCATGCTGTGTCAGAACCCTGCGCCTGCTTGAAGCAGGCGTAAGGAGTGACGCAGAATGTTAGGCATAGGGCGCCCCTGAGCATTGCTGGAGTTGCGTTGTGCTAGCGACACGACTCCAGCAATGCGTGACTTTTCCGTCAACAGATGCGTCAGAATTTCTGACGCATCTGTCAATCCTTGTGCCATGGCAATACGGAGCATCCATGGTGACTCAAGGATTTGGCATGTTGGTGAAGGGAAAGTGACGCATCTCTACAGATGCGTCACTTTCTTGTAAATCTGCCCCAAAGAATTTATTCTCTCATTCCTTTGTCAGTAGTATCTTTTGGGATGGCACATGTCATATACTGATCTATGAAAGTCAGCACACAGTTGTTACTGTCTGTTCTAAATTTTGGAGCATCTTTCATCCATAAAAACATATGAATATGAGGAGCACTTCTTGCTTGGTACTCTTTGCTCCAGAAGAAATCAGTTAATTTGCCAAGAGAAGCATTAGTTTTGTTGCAGATAAAATATAGCATGGCTTGGAACCTGTGGTTGAACTATATCTACAGATCTGATGTCTTTACATTGATGTCCTGAATGTTTGAGTTTACCTCTTTTAAACATTCAAGCAGGTCATCCCATGAATATTCAGCACAACTAAGGGGTATATTCACAAGAACGTGTGATAATCAACACCAAAAAATGTTAACGCAACTTTACACATCGCAGCCTATCGTGGGTAAATAAACCCGTGTCAACGTGGAATTCACAACAAGGCGGCCCCATGCGATAGTCTGCCAAAACTGCGGCCAATACCCGTGATACAACCACTTCGACGGAGATAAAAACACAAACCCAACGCGAAAAAACGTGCGATTGGCCAAAGAGCGATGAGGGAATCAGCGATAGGCAGCGCCAAGCCTGCAACAAACACCGGGGAGGCGGGAAAAATCCCCATAAAAGTAGAAAAAACACCCAAACACAAACTGACCAACACCCAAGCACCATGGAGGCAGCCGGAGCAAGCGCAGAGGACGTGCGCAACCCAACAAGCACCCCGGATGACCAGCCCGGGACCTCGGGGACAGGGAAGGGCAAGGACAAGAAGAAGAGGAAGACAAATTTCAGTCCATAGGCGAACAGGATCATAGTCATGGAGGTGATGGAACACCATCAACAACTGTTCGTCACCTCCAACGTGTCATTAGGCACCAAAAATGGAATATGACGGGACATTGTGGACAAGGTGAATGCCGTCGGAGAGCACAAGAGGACAATGCATGAGGTCAAGAGGCGATGGAATGACATCAAGTGAAAGACCAAGGAGAAACTCGCAGCCAACCAGAAGGCAGCAATTCAGACTGGATGTGGGGGC
Organism: Triturus cristatus; assembly: GCF_964204655.1. NCBI lineage: Eukaryota > Metazoa > Chordata > Amphibia > Caudata > Salamandridae > Triturus > Triturus cristatus. Next base: position 984,552,579 of record NC_140583.1, read on the forward strand.
CCAGCACCACAGCTCAGGCTGGATGACATGGAGGAGCTGGTGTCGACAGTCATCAGTGTGGGTACTGTGGACAGAGTCGGGAAATCAGACACTGCTCGACAGGACACAACACAACCGCAACAGGGTGAGTGACCACCAGGTACTGGGGGGACGGGTGGAGATGGCCACGATGGCACACATGCACAATCAAGCAGAGCACAGTGCACGCCCTGAATGACTCTGGGTCATCGCCCAGATCTACAGACTGTCACATTGTACAATGCCATGCTGTCTGAATGTCAACATGTACCATGCGGCTACATACATGTGGACATATTGTAATACACCATCTCCCCTTCACATTGCAGGGCCACCGTCAACACCCCCTGCAGAGCAGTCACAGCCACTCTTCATTGGTGACGAGGAGGACAACCCCAGCATCGATGCACAAGCCCTCCTAGACATCATTGACATCATCTGCGACTCACCTCCAGGATCAGGGCAGCCCAGCTGCCACAAGGAGACCCCCCCCACCACCCAAACCACCCAGCAGGAGGCACCCATGGCCCCGGCAGTCTCCCAAGACCCCCAGGAACAACACACGGCCTTCCAACGCCGTGTGCTGGAGGGCCAGAGGGAGACGGCTGAGCAGGTGCGGTGGGGTTCGACTTCATGGCTACCAAACTGGACACCATCCTTGGGAGTCTAAGCCCGCTCCATGGGCTCCAACGAGCCCTGACTGACATCGCTGGAGTCATGACGTGGAGACAAGAACACCTGTCCGCTCAGACGGGCTCCAGCGATACCAGCCGTGAGCTGGCACACATGCGTTGACTCATGGAGGACATGGTGCGGATGGAGGCGGAAAGGATGGCAGCCACCGCTGCACACCAGCAGAATGTAGCTGGGATCTACCATGACCTGCAGATCCTCATCATGGCATTGCTGCCACAAGGCGTGACGATGATGAATGCTGCTGCCCCCACACCATCCCCATCTCGGCCCCCTGGTGTGCCATTGCCCCACAGTGCAGCAGGCGTATCCACTCCGGCACCTGATGTGTAAGTGGCACATAGTGCCTCAGCCGGTACTACAACACCCACAGGTGGGGCAGAGCACACATTCGGGGATGAGGACGTGGATGGGTTTGTGTTCAGAAGGAGGCACTAGCATTCATTTCCGCCCCCTGGCCTGTTTCTGCTTGGTGCCGCACATGGCCCCATGACCTTCCACTGACCCCCGATACACTCCGATGAACTCACCTTGGACAGCGACATGGATTGCCATATCCTGTTTGATGACCAATGACATGGCGACCAGACTGCGGACTGTACCCTTCCCCTCCAGCAGTAATTGTCATTCCCGGATAGACTCTGGCTGGCCCTCCACATGCCCATATTTAAAAAGTGCGCTTGGCATTGCCCTGTACTGCTCCAGCTTAAAAACTGCACTGGATATGCAATAAACATCCAGTAACGCACTGCTGTGTCATGTCTTTCATCAACCATGTATGAATGTAGGGATAGTGATTTCCCTTGTGTCAATTATGCTCATCCTGAAGGATGCCAGTCAGAGGGTGCTACATTGCCTATTGTGTTCCGGGTGCCGTGGACACTACAACAGGGACACACGCATCAGTCACTTCCTTGTCCGGACATGGACTGAACTACATCCAGAGCCCGCGAGTCATTGTTGCAAGCCCTGCGCTGGTCCGGCGTATGGCAGGCCAGACCACTCTGCTTACGCTCCGAAGGGGGACCCTCATTGCTACCCGTCGCAGGCGTACTTGCTGGTGGTGTGCAGGTCACTGGTCTAGTTGTCAGCATGTCACACCCACTCCCTGAGGGCAGGTTTGCACACACACCACACCCATCCGGCACAGGCATCACAGGCCATGTGACTCTGCCAATATAAGGGGACGACAATGTCACATTCCCCTCTGCCGGTGGTGACTGGATGATGGACGCTCCACGGTTCTCATTCATAAAGGGCCCATGAGTTGTTGCGCACAGGGTTAGTGGCACCCGAGGCCTTGTGGCCGGCAAGGGCCTACCACCACATGGCGCTGACTGGAGTTGCACAGGGTTAGTGGCACCCGAGGCCTTGCAGCCGGCATGGGTCTACCACCACGTGGCGCTGACTGGGGTTGCACGTGGTTAGTGGCACCCGAAGCTTTGCGGCAGGCACAGGCACCCCACCATGGGACGGTGACTTTGGGGGCACTGAGGTAGGGGCACCTTAAGTGCTGAGCAAGTGTGCAGCCTGCGATGATGCCCCGTCCCGGCGGTCTGGACAGCTCAGGTTTTGTGTGCCCTGCTGGACTGCAGTGTAGGCCAGAGCCAGCAGGCAGTGCGGGCCTACCGCCACGTGGTGACGCTTCCGGTATCACAGAGTTAGTGCCACCTATTGGGCTGAGCGGGTGTGCAGCCTGCGTTGATGCCCAGTGCACTGGTATGTCCTCTGCCATGGAGTAATCAGGACCCAGCACCAAACGTGAGACCTTGTGGCCTCTGGAGCGGGGCTGCATGATGTGCGCGGGCACCTGGCTTGTGGCTTGCAGCGGCACATGTTGCGACCTCTTTTATGCACACAGGTGGCAGAAGGTGAGCAGTGAGGCCTGGGTGTGCAGGGGCGGACATGCACCGCTGGGGGGGGGTGGGGGGCTGGGGTGCTTCTGCCTGGGTGCACAGGGACAGGCATGCACTGCTGGGAGGCGGGAGGGGCTGGGGTGCATCTGCCTGGGAGCGCAGGGGCGGGCAGGCAATGTTGGCTTGTGCAATTGTGTGTACTGTGTCAATCATGTATCTGGACTCTGTTTCAGATGACGGGTCTGTCTCAGATGTGTGACCTGTTGGACTGCACTACATACCGGCAAGTGATTGGAGACACACCAGTGGCAGCAGGTAAGCAGTGTGGCCTGGGTGCGCAGGGGTGGCACTCTCTCTCTCGCTCCCCCTCTCTTCTTCTCTCTCTCTCTCTCTTCTTCTCTCTCTCCCCCTCTCTTCTTCTCTCTCTCTCTCCCCCTCTCTTCTTCTCTCTCCCCCTCACTTCTTCTCTCTCACTCTCTCCTCTCTCTTCTTCTCTCTCTCCTCCTCTTTTCTTCTCTCCCTCTCTCTCCCTCTCTTCTTCTCTCTCTCTCTCTCCCCCTCTCTTCTTCTCTCTCTCTCCCCTCTCTTCTTCTCTCTCTCCCCCTCTCTTCTTCTCTCTCTCCCCCTCACTTCTACTCTCTCTCTCTCCTCTCTTCTTCTCTCTTTCTCTCTCTCCCTCTCTGTCTGTCTATCTCTCTCTCCCTCTCTTCCTCTCTCTCTCCTTCGCTCTCTGTCTGTCATTTGATGTGCGCAGGACACTCCTTCTCATCATGGTTTTTGTCTTGCTGGCTGTGGCCTACGGATTGTCCCGAGGGTAGCCGCCATTTGTCTTCATTTCAGTTCAGTGTTCATTTTAATAAAGTTTCATTTGTTGCTTCGAAAGTGAATGTGTGATGCTCATTTTTGTGACGACACATGCATGTCACCAGTTGTGATTGTGCGACATCATGCAGATTATTTTGTACATGTTTAGGTGTAGCTGATGTGGCATGTCTTTGGTCACGGGGGGTGCTGGGGAGGGGGGGTCTTGGGGGTGGTGGCGGTGGGTGTTGTTGCCCTTTCGACCCTCCGGGCTGCATGTTCAGTTGCTCGGGTGCATCTGTTGTTCTTCAGGTGTGGCTAGTGGCTGTGCTCCCTTTTGTGGTGCAGGCTGCCTTTCGACTTTGCACCAGGTCAGAGCAGGTGTTAGTTTCCTGGTGCTAACGCGCCTTATTGCCTGTTTTGTGTTCTTATCCCCGATCTGGATGGTGTTTTAGAATGTTGAGGTGTGGTGTTGGCGCGGCTTTTGGCATGGGAACGCCTGCTCTGCATCACATTAGCAATAGTTGCGGGGGTCGTCTGTGGCGATGTTTTTTGTGGCTGCTATCACGGGTAAACTGGTGCTGTGGGCTGTTAACACCAGCTTGTGATTGGGGTGATGTTTTTATCGCAACTTTGGCTGTGATGAAGTGCCGTTAACTCAGCGATAGATCCTTGTGAATGTGCACCAAAGTGTAATAAACCAAACTGGCGCACCCAGGTTTCTCAACATGCATTCAAGTTCTCCATGACGATGATACCAATGCTCGTTGGTGCCATGTTGGCATGCCATTAAATTAATTAAGTTGTATTCTAAGTTTTCATCTTTTCCATGTACTTTATCAACAAATTCCCATGCAAAGGGATTTTTACGATTAACACCTGTCTTCAGTATATGATTCGCAGTATATGAAAGTCCAGACAAGTCACTCTCGAACAGAAGATGGAATATGTACGAAATTCATTGATGAAATATTGGATACTCTGAATATAGTCGTGATGAGCAGTATTCAGTTGCTAGTATCTGTACTGGACTGTCTTCATAGAGGCCCCCTGCTCTAGTGGGAAACAGTTGGGAAGAATAGTGAGCCTCTTAACGTTTTCCCCATAAACTCAATGGAGCTCCTTTTGCTTTTTTAATTTGAAACAGCTCAATAGTTTCACCAATGATTTCTTTAGAATGCAGGGGATGGATGCTATGGTGTTCATAGATTTGTTCTGATCTGGATGGATTCACTTTTTCAATCTGTCCGTTTGATGCTAATGTCTCATCCTCGATACAAGTTACATTTTCAGCAACATCAAAATTTGTATAGTAACCAATACTTTTTGCTAAGTACAATCTTGCTTCTTTCACTTTATTAACATCTACTAATTCTTGCCATATTTTTCTACTCTTCTTTGGAACACTGTTTACTAAAATAATAAGTGGTTCTTCAATATATTTATTTAACTTAATAGTTTCAAGTGTCTGTGTAAAATCTAAAGGTAAATACACATCATTTCCTTTTAGTCCTTTTTGTTGGATGTCATTTTCCTATCTTTGGCTCCATATGAACTATGGCTTGGAATGGATGTTTACACTGTATTAGAATTGATTCATACACATTTAATTCTTTAAGCTCTTCTGGAACACACCAATTCTAACTTATTACACATGGCTTTAGCTGGCATTTTATCATTCTCTAACTTATCAAAGCAGTACTTACATATAATATGCTCTGTGGGCAAATTACATTTTTCCTCAGCAAATAAACATGCACCAAAATTCTTGCCACTTGCCAATATTCTCTTTTTTAGCTTTAGAGTACATAACTACATTGCGATTTGGTGTTTTGTTGAGAGAGCGTCAACAACAAATACAAAGACAGCTTGGTTTCTCTGAGAAAAGTATGTTAAACTTTGCAATCTGTTGTGCAAAGTTTTCAGTACTAAGGGCCTCATTATGATGATGGTCAGACTTACATACAACCGCCATCATACCTGAGACGTGACCGCCTGAATTGTTGTCGGCGATCCCGCCAATGGCATTATAATGCAACTGCCTCAAGGCGGTCGCAAAGTTTACCTTTTGTATTGTGGCGTGAGCTGCGGGCTGCAGTGCACGCCGCAGTACAAAAAATACACTTTTAGCATATCCCTGCACTATGTGGCAGGCACCATGTAGTTAGTAAACAACAAGGGGGACAATGAGGGTTGATAAAGGTCCACCGTACTTGCCCTGGCTAGAACTAGAAGACAAAAGAGGTACGGTGTTCCTGGGTGGCAAGTTGGCCACCTGGTGAGTACTCAGAGTGGTGGAGATGTGGTAAATAAAAATTCCTTTACCGGGACTGAATTTGATACAGAAACATTATAAAATAGCTCAGTAAATGAGAGGCAGAATCCGTGATATTAGAGTTTCGGAACGGGCTTTATTCCAGTGATCGATTATAATCGGATGCTCCAAGTTCCATCACCACGGGGGTTCAGGAAGTGAAGTACATACTTTATTGACAAGAAGTAACTTTTATAGTACATACATTACAATGAAGCGAATACAGTAGGCGTAACAATTGATAAGGAAAATGACGATTTGTCTGCGTAACCGAAAATGGGTGTAATAAAGAGTAAAAAGGAACATAATTGGTTATGATGTCATACATAGGTGGATCTATAAGATAATACTTGGCCTAGATGCGCGCGCAGCAGTATGACGTGTAATTGACGTGTAACTAGGGGGTGAAGGGGACTTGACATTAGCTCTACATGTGGAGACGAAAAGTCTGGGGGGTCAAGTCAACCTAATCCCAAATCATATCTAACATCCTATGTTTAAAGAACTATGTTATCCATAAAAGAAGGACTCTCGGACAGAATCTATTCTATACTGACTGTGCGTGCGTGTACAAGCGTCTAAGTGTCTATACTGAATGCGAGGGGGTAGGAATATTCCATGGTAACAGGGCTATGAATTACTTGTATGAGGACAGAGAAGCCGGGCCTTTTGCTTGGTAACTGGAAGAATGTTTACTTAAACTACTAGGCAGGAATGCATCGGCTGAGGGGGAAGCAGATAATTCGAAGGTGAAATACAGTTCTTGGCAGAGAATAGGCTGATGTCAGGCTTCGTGAGCCGCGCAGAGAATGAGACAAAGTTCATGGTCACAGATGCAGGCTCAGACTGGAGCTTTCAGAGGCAGAAGGCAAAAGGAGTTTTGATGACAGAATCAGGGCCTACTTGCCTGGACTGTAAAATGGCATAAGTGAACCATATAAAGCCGGTGGCCTTTCATATTTAGGAATGGAATATCCGGCCTATTCATGGCGGATCTGACAGAGGACATGTTGACGGTGGACGCACATGTGTTTGCGTCTTCATAACTGGAACTGGAGGAAACATACATGTACTTGTGACATGCACATGGAACCGTTGGGGTCCAAGATAGGGGACATAACTGACCAGAAAAATCCATATTTCCACAGAGAGGTGGGAAATACCTCCTTTCGGAGCTAGGACCCTCACACAACCAGCAAGCTAGGTGTCATGCTTCATCATATGGGTCTGCTCCTCGTCGAGCCGGCGCTGTAATGCTCGACGGGCACCCATAAAGGGGCTCTTTATCGGAGATCTTTTGTTCCTTGCCGTATAGGTGCCGTGGGTGTGAGGGGCCTGGTAAGATGTAGATGTGGTGTGTGGGTTAAAACAGATAAGGGAATCCTCCATAATTATTTTTATTCTGGAGAGGTCACAACCTGATTAAAACAAAATAGTCGCCTTCCTTCTTTTAACTTTTAATCTGACAAAAATTACGCTCTACTCCTTAGTGGTCAACATGTTTCTCGCCTATAAAATGTCTCTAATAGATTAGTTGGCGATTCCTCAGGACCTAGTGACTAAATGAAAACTATCTACAGTGTGTGGTGTGGTTCTACATACCACTTCTTCTCTCGGTAGGATGTTCCCCCGGAGAAAAGCAGCCAACCTAGAGTACAAACATAAAGGATCAAAAAACCAAATGGAGATATTGGTACATGGTCCTATTAATTCCAGTCGGTGTATTTCATCGTAAAAAACCTCTTTGAATCTATACAAGTGATAAAAACGTGATTTCATGCATATCACATTCTAAGTGTGCCTTCATTTGTATTTAGAATATAAAAACCTCTGTGTAACCAGTTAGAGTAATTGAACATCATGGTGAGTATGTATCAGCTCACCTCTTAAGGATTCGAGTGCGGCTTCATCAGACCGCAGCGGAGTATATGGACACTTAACGTAGTGTCGCTGTTTAGTAAAAGGCAAAAACAAACAACAAGTATGTTGGGTGTGGGCTTGCAGGTACAACGTTTAGTTGCTAAGGCCATGACTCTAGAGCATTAAAAGTGAAAGTGGGCATGGTTCAGGTTAAAGTAAGCCCATAGTCGTGAAATTGGTATCATTGACAAGGTTATTCAACAGAATCAAAAGGGCCCCAGACTGCTGGCACCTTCACCATGCGCTCCGACATTCTGCCAATTGTGCGCTGTGTTAAGAGCACCTACAGCGCCCAAGCTATGTCTTAGTGCAGAGCTCTACAGAACATCAGAGTCAGCGTACCCTGCCCAAAGACCAGCGGTAGCTTGTCATCAATTCCCAGCACCTCTTACCTCTCTTAAAAGCTTGTGACCAGGCATAGTCTCAACGCGCGCGCAAAATGCGATGGAGCGCGCGCAACAAAATTTGTTTTATTTATTTACATGTGTACTTACCTCCGTTCATCCATATTCTGGTGTTTAAATTTCCCCACCCTGCCCCTCCCCCGTCCCGCCTCACCGCCCCACCGAACTCCCTCCACGAACCGCTACTGCTCACAAACCTTTTCTACCTCCACTAGCGTACCATACAACAAAACTCTATTCATCTCTCCCAAACATAAGGCAGGAGTTTTTACATAGTAAAGTCTTCTAACCAAACTGTATTTTGGAGTGGTGAACAACTAACATCCTGAATTGATAAGAAGTGCTTCTGCAAACTTTCTTTGAAAGACATGCCAATGAATGTCCCTTTTAAATTACTATATTTTCTCACTTTGCAAGGTTCTAATTGTAATTTTCTGTTTGAGACTTCTAGATGAAAAGTCTCATATAAAGGTTTTAAATAAATTAATTGGCTCCTGACAAATAATGCAGATAGTATTACAGTTCCATTTGTATACAGAGGCCTGTGTGCGTCTTCCTTACACCTCTTCAGCTGCCACTTCCTCTACATTCCCAGGAACCATCTCCTCTTTTGCAACAGGAGTACCATATTTTACTTCATAACTACATGCACTCATGTGTTCTCTTGCAAATATCTTTCTTCATTAACATAGGATTCTGTGCTAGTGGTACGCTTTCATTCACCTTTAAAAAGAATTGCAAACATTACTTCTCTTAAGAAGCCTTTTTCTGACAGTTTATTTCTTCATACACAACACTGTATGTCTAGTGTCCTTATTCTATTCAACATAAATACTTTCCTCTTCAGAGCAAATGCTTACTCAACAACACTGTCAATATGTTCCTTTTTGCTTAAATGCATCACTTCTCTTCTTAAACGTATGTATCCTTTTCAGCAAACTTTGTATTACTCTAGTCTGAAATATTTTAGCTCTCAACTTCTTAAACTGTTTCTCTCTCCATGACAATGTCCCTGATTTCTTAGAGCATTTCCTACTTTCAGAAACACGTACTCCTTGCTTATTTCCACTTGATGTGTAAATTCCATTCTTAGACAAGACTAGTCACATTTTGCATTTTGCAACATATTTTGTTGAGAAACTGCTTTGTACTCTTACAAGCTTCTCTTTTTTCCTCTGGATATTCTCCTCCTAACTTTGTTTGTCTCTCTGAGTTTGCAGTTCATAATACTGTTTTTTGGTTTGTTTAATCTTTCTCTCTTATTAGGCATTGTAAATCGTGTTTCTCAAATAAACAATACATTAACATCTTCAACAAATAACTTTATTACTAATTTACTGACTAACTGGTTATTCTTTAGTGTAGGTTTTATAATCAGTTATACAAGACATACTTTCCGTTTATTTTTTGCTCTGCTTTCCACAGTACTCAGATATAGTTCTCTCCCCTTCTGCCTTTCCTGGACATATCTATTATAGATACGCTAAGTATAACTGAGTCAGCGACTGCATTAATCTGTCCTTGGGTGTGTCACTGGATGTATTAATCTGTCCAAGATTGTCTCACTGTATTTATCAGATAGTATGTGACTAAGTCAATGACTGCATCAGTGTATCCACACATGTCTCAGTGTATGTATCAGTGTGTCACAGAGTATCTCACTGTTTGTATGAGTTAGTATGTCAGTGTCTCCTTGTATTTATTACTCTCTCCTGGTATCTGAATGTGTGTATAATTAAGTGTCACTGTATCACTCAATGCATCACTGTGTTTATGAATGTATCAGTGTATGTATTAGTGTCTAAACGAGTGTCTCAATGTATGTATCAGTGAGTATATGAGTACATCAGTGAAGGAGCACCTTCCTGCACAAAAGCATCCACTACAGGCATTTTCCTCTTTCAATGAGTGCTGTAGAATGCAGCACGCATTGTAAAAGGGAAAAAGCAAAAGGAAATGAAAACATTTCTCCTTGTTGCGCCTCGCTACGCCACCTCTAGGGTGGCATAGCATACTGTTGAATTTACAGGTTTACGAATCCTCGTAAATCTGGAAATATGTTTGGTTCCATGGGTGTTGCGTGGGAGCACCCACAAAAACATCCATGGAACTCCCCTTTTAGTCAAAGTGCTGCGTGTAAAGGGGCCGTATTTACAAGGGCAGGAAAAGCTAAGCAGGGTGACTTTTCCTGTCATTGTAAATATGGGGCAGAGAAATGCGCTGCCAGTGTTTCACAAAAAGTGAAGTACTGGCAGCCCAAGGGGCTTGTAAATCTGCCCCTTAGTATCTACTTTATAGTGCTTGTTCCTGCATTACAGTGTCCACTTAGGGTCTCTCAGTATTTATCTGTATGTCATAGCTGTCTAACTGCCCTATTACTTTATGCCTTTGAGCATAAATGTGTTGCTGTATATTTAATTGTATACTTTAATGTCTCACTATATCATTCGGTATCTGTACATGTCCTGCTATTATCTTCAGTTTCTCTCTTGGTGCCTCAGTTTACATTTTAATATTTAGCTAGTTATCTAACTTTGTACATCAATATCTCTCTGGGTGACTTAGTGCACACAATAGCTTCCTTCTGACTGTGTAAATGTATGCATCACTGTATCCTTTGCTCTGTTACTTTATGCATAGCTATACCATTATGCGTAAAAATTAAATATATTTAACTATATATTGCTGTCTTACCATAAGCATCAGTGTGAACCCAATAATCTTAATCTATATATCTGTGTATATGTCATTGCATAACTGTACACATAACAAAATGCCTCAATATCTCACTACATATATTAGTATTTCACTCCATGTGCCATTGCCTACATTGGTGTATACCTGTGTTTTGTTTTTCTTCACAACTTTTTACTCATTATTCCTGGTCAGTAGTTTACTTTGTTTCATCTTCTACTCCCTTTTTATATTTTCTTTTGGTTTTCTGAAACATCCTGCTCACTTTCATCCACCGTATTCACACTCACTCCTTCTCTTTGAACTATTTTTTATGCTACAGCTTAATTCACATAACTGTAAAACGTGATTGTTGGTGTGTGTTTTTCTTTCTGGGTGTCAGGTTGTCGAACTTCGCTCAAGCAAGCACACAAAAACTGAGCACAAGAATGGCAGACCACTCTTATACAAGGCAATCATTAATGGCACTCTTGTCAACTTTGCTTTCAAGTTTACAGAGGCTACAAACAAAAAGAACACTGCTTTAATTTTCTTACTAATCATACAACTCTTCTGAATGGTCAAATTTTTTAACCTTTTGTTTGACTCCTCTAAAGAAAGGCCGATTCGGAGGGGTTTTGGGTGGGTCTCCTTATCTCCTGTGGCATTCAACATGACCCCCTCTGTTACCTACCAGTGGATCCGCACTTCCAACCAAAATCTATTTTTTAAACAATTCCTAAACATTACCACTTACACACCACTTCCAACCAATTCCTAAATTAATACTCAAACAATATTTATTCATTCTTTCTTTCATTTATATCTCTCCTCATAATTATATTCTAAGCTTTTATTGTTCCCTTTCCCTGCAGACTCCTCTGTTTCCATGGTGACCAAAATTGTAACATTCTGCTACCAGTAAGTCACAAGTTCGCAACCGCCTCTCCTAACTCCTAAACCCAAGACAGCAGGTGTGGTTGACTGTATGCAATTAGAAACCTATCCCACATAGCCAATCACGTGTATTTACTTACATTTTTTTTTACCACAACCTAGTTTTAAACAGTGCCATAATTACAGCATCCAATCAAATAAGGATCTCTTAAATTTTACTTGCTTGGGTCTCTTTTAACTGACTTCATTTTGTAGATTGCCTCATTCAGCTGCAGGCTTCTCCTGTGTGCTACTTCTCCATCCTTTAAAATGGTTAGAGTATGGATTGTAGGTCATAGCTTTGTGTTCTGGGCTAAAGAGTATGCATCATAGAGTGGGATTGACAGGGACCTGAGTGTGCCTAATGTGGATATTAGTTGGTTTGGCCAGAAAGGGTTAAAGTGGCAGCTTTTGCTTCCATTGGATGAAAGCTTTATGGATTCCCAACATCCAGACCTCATAATTGTGCACTGGGTATCCTAATGAAGAATACCTTTAAACAATGAATGCATCTTTTTCCTCACACCACCATGGTTTTCTCTAACATATGCCAGAGGCACAAATAAAAGTGGTCTTCTGAATTTTGTCCACAGATAGAGGAAACCAGGAAACATGTTAATAAAATTGTTTCAGCATTCTCCAGAGACCATTAGAAGGGCTCTAGCTGCAATAATAACTTGCAATTCAACATGCATGGAATATACAGGAGAGATGGTGTTCACTTCACAGACGAGGGCAACAGAGTGTTTCTGAGCAACTTGAAACTCTGCATCTGCCTGTATATGTAGTCATATAATACACAAAACGAACACACATCTCTTCTAAGAGCCACCCAAACAGTTAATATTTTTAAATGTAAATCTTTTTTTCTTTTCATTTTTCGAATCTGCAGATCCATTACACACATTCAATTCAAAAGAGCACATTTAACACATCTAGTTAGAGGGTTCTGAACGGGTCTCACAGTGGGTATAACAGACTCTAAATGGGAATCATTTTAGGTTCATAAGTGTCTCTATGCATATGTTAGTGGCTGTAACAGTGTTTTTATGGGTATATCAGTGAGTGTGACACTATCTGTATTGGTATGTGAGTGGCTATGTGAATGTCTGAATGGGTGTAAGTGTGTGTGTGTGGGAGTCTCTGTATGGGTTTGTAAATAGGTGTAACAGTGTCTGTAGGATATCTGAATGGGTGTGACAGTGTCTATGTGGGTGTAAAAATGTCTGTATAGGTTTATGTGTGGGTATGAAGGTCTCTGTGTGGGTTTGTGAATAGTAGTGAGATTCTCTGTATGGGTTTGTGAATTGATGTGACAGTCTTTATATGGGTGTAAACCTGGGTGTGACAGTGTATATACATCGTTTTGTGACAGGGTATAACAGTACCTATGTGGGTGTACTAGTGGCTTTCAGAATGTCAGTATGACTTTGTGAGTGGGTGTGAGAGTATCTGTATGGGTATATCAGTGGGTGTCACAGAGTCTGTATAGGTTTTATCTCTGGGTGATAGATTCTCTCTATAGTTTTCTGAATAGGTATAAACTTGTGAATGGGTGTAACAGTGTCTGTATGGGTGTAAGAGTGGGTGTGAGAGGGTCTGTATGGTAATGTGAGTGGTTGTAAAATTCTCTGTAAAGATGTAAGTGTGGGTGTGAGAATCTCTTTATGGATTCGTGAATGGGTGTCACTGTGTCTGTAGGATATCTGAATGGGTGTGACCGTGTCTGTATTAGTATGGAGTGGGTGCAAAAGTGTCTATATAGATGTAAGTGTGGGTGTGAAAGTCTTTGTATGGGTTTGTGAATAGATGTGAGATTCTCTGTATGAGTTTGTGGATGGATGTGGCAGTGTCTCTAGGATATCTGAATGGGTGTGTGAGTGTCTGTATGAGTATGTGACTGGGTATAAAAGGGTCTATGTTTAAATAGGTGGAAGCATAGGTGTGAGAGTCTCTGTACGGGTTTGTGAATGGGTGTGTCAGTGTCTGCATGGGTCTAGGAGTATCTGTATGGGTGTGTGATTGGATGTAAAAGTGTCTATATAGGTAAGTGTGGGTGTGATTGTACCTGTATGAGTTTGTGAATGGGTGTTAGAGTCTCTATATGGGTTTGTGAATGTGTGTGACAGTGACTGTATGGGTATGAGAGTGTCTGTATGGGTATGTGAGTAGATTAAAAGTGTCTATATGGGTGTAAGTGTGGGTGTGACAGTCTCTCTGTATGAGTTTGTGAATGGGTGTGGGAGTCTCTGTATGGGTTTGTGAATGGGTGTATTAAGGTCACTAGGATATCTGGATGGGTGTGAGAGTGACTGTATGGGTATGTGAGAGGGAATACAACTATATATATATAGGTTCACATATTGGTGTGAGAGTCTCTTTGTGGGTTTGTGAATGGGTGTAACAGAGTCTGCATGGGTGTAAGAGTAGATGTCAGAAGGTCTGTATGGCTATGTGAGTGGGTGTGAAAGTCTCTGTATGGAAGTAAGTGCAGGTGTGAGAGTCTCTGTATGCGTTTATGAAAGGGCTTAACAGTGTTTGTAGGATATCTGAACGGGTGTGACAGTATCTGTATGGATATGTGAGTGGGATAAAAGTGTCTATATAGGTGCATGTGCGGGTGTGAGAGTCTCTGTATCTGTTTGTGAATGTGTGTGCGAGTAACAGTAACTCTAGGAAATCTGAATAGGTTTGAGAGTGTCTGTATGGGTATATAAGTGGGTGAAAAGTGTCTATACAGGTGTATGTGCAGGTGTGAGAGTCTCTGTATGGGTTTGTGAATGGGTGTAGGAGTCTCTGTATGGGTTTATGAATGGGTGTGACAGTGTCGGTATGGTATAAGAGTGGGTGTTAGAGTGTCTGTATGAATATGTGGTTGGGTATAAAAGTGTCTACATAGGTGTAAGTGTGGGTGTGGGAGTTTCTGTATTGGGTACTGAATGGGTGTGACAGTCTTTGCATGGGGTTGTGAATAAGTGTAACAGTGTCTATAGGATATCTGAATAGTTGTGAGAGTTTCTGTATGAGTATGCGAGTGAGTGTAACAGTGTCTATATTGGGGTAAGTGTGGATGTGAGAGTCTCTGTATGGGTTTATGAATGGGTGTGGAAGTCTCTCTATGAGCTCATGAATGGGAGTAACAGTGTCTGTATGGGTGTAAGAGTGGGTGTGAGAGTGTCTGTATGGGTATGTGAGTGGGTGTGATAGTGTCTGTATGGGTACGTGAGTAGGTGTGAGCATATCTGTATGGGTATGTCGAGTGGGTGTGAGAGTAAGAGTGAGTGTAAAAATATATGTGTATTTTTTTAGCTACGTTAGATGCGTGGCTCCATCACGGAGTTACATGGGGGACCGTGCTGAGCCATTGGGGGACCCGCAGATTTCACGAGTGGCCCCAAAAATAATTTTTTCACATTTATGACCCCAGGACAGATGCTCAGCCCTCTGCTATAGGATGCACAAGGGGTCAGGAAACCTCTTATCTGACCCCTTCATTCAATATGCAAACATCTTTTCAGCCTTGGGGACCATTTCTCAACAAACAAAATTTCAGCCGCAACTTTTCTGTGAAGGTGCGGCCAGCCAATCAGGACCTTGCTTTGGTGTGTGAATCTGTGGATTACCCGTGTGTGGATCCATGGAGAATCTGTGTACCAAATTATCTTTTTGATTAATATCTCTAAAACTACTGAACGGATTTACACTAAAGCACAAAAAGTGTGATTTGCGGAACAAAATGAACCTTTCTGACAAATTTAGTGTAGTTCTGTCCAGCTGTTTGGGCTGTAGTCATGTTCAATACTTCTATGCGAATGAACATAGGGAAAATGCATTTTGGGACCCCCCTTTTCTCTGCCTCTGCTTGGTGGGCCACCCCGAAACTTTCCAGACACAAACTGAAGTGCGTTTCGAACTCAAACTTTTGGGGAAAGTAGGTAATATATTTATTTATATATATATATTTATATATATTGTAATATATATGTATATATGTAAAGCATATGTATATATGTTATATCTGTACCTTTCTAGCAAAGTTCACACATATATATAGATCAAAGAAAAATGCGGTAATGCTGGCGTGCTGCCTAATCGCCAGTGGTGCTCAGGAAGAGCGCTGCCGCCAGCGCTGAAATCTCAAAAGAATACTCCAAACTTCAGTGTACGAATGGAAACCGGCACTCATGCCTTCAGGAAACAGACATGTTTATTGGGTTAAGTTTTCCCTAGATATAGGAACACAGATATGCGTTTCGGCAGTGAAACTGCCTTTCTCAATCTCTTTAGTATTTAATTCATATGCAAGAAGCAGGAGATAATATATATATATATATATATATATATATATATATATATATATATATATATATATATATATATATATATATATATATATATATATATATATATATATATATATATAAGAGAACACAGAGGCCCAGTTCCGGATTTGTGGCATTTTTAATTTGAAAGACCAGCAGCACAGAGATACTCCATTTTCCCTACGCGTTTCGGCGCTCCTGCGCCTTGGTCACGGGTGGAGAAACGCAAAGTGCTTACGTGCCTGCTTTTAAAATCACATTTGATCACGTGGCTGATTGATACTGCAACTCCCACAGTGCATCTAAAAAGCCATTACCTATTCGGAAGTCCGTATTTCAAACATAGTGTTTACGTGAAAACCTTTACATATTAGGAAGTCCGAATTTAAAACATAGTGCTTGCTTGTATATTTCAAACATAGTGCTTACTTGTTCCGATGTTTTTACTGCACTGGCATTGATATTAAGTCCAAATGGAAGGTCAGCACATGAATACTCTTTTTAGCATATTGCGTGTAATTCTACGAGCGTCCTCCAAACACGCCACTCCTCCGGACCGGTCAGCATGGGATGTTATCCTTGCCGAATCCCTTCCAATGCGCACACACGTTTGCTTTCGTTAGCCATCCTTTGGTAAGTATGCGTGCACAAGTGGGTCATGCTCCTTCTGACCGAATCAACTTCTATGCTCCCAAACGCCACCTCCGATCCGCCAGCCACGCCCTCACCACCGTCCCGCACATCCGTAGAGCGACAACAGGAGGGAGGTCCTTCTCCTACCTGGACGCCAAGACCTGGAACTCCCTCCCGACCGACCTGCGCCTGACCAAGGACCACCTCTCCTTCAGGAAGAAGCTGAAGACCTGGCTGTTCGAGCAGTAACGGCACCCCCCCCCCCAAGCGCCTTGAGACCCTTCGGGTGAGTAGTGCGCTCTACAAATGCTATGATTGATTGATTGAAGAGAGAGGAAAGGCTTTCAAAAATGTTCCAAGTGTAAGGCCTGTAAGCATGGGGAGAACTTGTCATGATTGAAAACAGCCTTCAACAAAACAGTTAAAGTCAAAGGAATTTTTCATGCAAATCGAGTTTTGTGGTGTACATTGTGAGATGCACATGTATGAAAATATATGTGGGAAGCACTACAATCCCAGTCCACAAACGAGTCTTACAACAAAGGTGAGCCATTATCAATAAGGATAGGAGTTATCCTATAGCTAGACACTTTGAAAAAGAACATCAGAGTTATCCTGCAACCCTGACATATAGCTATCTAGCACAAGTGCTAAAGAGGAGGAGGGGAGTTGATTGAGAGAGGGAATTTAGGAAATTAGAAACTTATTACATCGTAGAATTAGATACCAAAGAACCCAATAGTTTTAATCTGGATGAAGAGTTGTTTACATGCCTATACTGAATAATGTTCAAGAGAATCTCGCAAATCAATATTTGTCAGAAGGAGCAACATGATGAGAGTTAATCAATGTATTATTTGTTTTAAAGAAACCAATCAGTAGACTACAGGAGAGATAATGAGCGCTAGCACTTTAGGAGTAATAAGACAAAATAGAGCACTTTAGAAAAATTGATTTTTTTTTATTAATTCATACGTAAGGAACAGGAGATAATATATACAGCTCTATCTTTTATGAGTTATTATACCCTGAAGAAATGTGAATTTACTAGAAAAAGAAACCATGCACTTTAAAATCCAAACATTTATTTTTGCACTTTAGGAAATGAATTAAGCACTAGCAATTTAAATTAAATGGAACATTAGCACTTAAAAAATAATTGAAAATTAGAAAATCTCTGGTTGTAGTTCCATGGTTGACAATGAGCAATTGCAAAATAATTGAATGTGGCAGCTAAAATTATTATGTATTTTATGCACTTTAGGAAGAAGTAATGCAAAAAGGAATTGTGTATTAGATATTTTACAAAAATGCAAATGAGTCATGATATATATGGAACTTTCCATCAATTCATCAGGTCACATGCATATAGTTTGTAATATACTGTGTGTTTAATGATGGCCGCCATGTTCTCTATATGTATGTTTAACATTTGCTACCATAGGAACTGATTGTCCTTTATTTAGTGTTTATGCCTTTGCATTGAAGTTTTTTTTTTATTTAAAACTTTACATGTGGCTCAACATCGTGAACAAGGCCCTGAGGTAACGGCTGAAACGCGTAGATCACAACTCATAAAATAAAATAGCCAGATTGTAAATCTACGGAGTGCCGATTGCGTTTCTGTTTTCCAAAATTGGAGGCGCTTTGTCATAACATACATACATGTATATATATATATATATATATGTGTATATATATGTATATATATATATGTATATATATATATATATATATTTCGAACCAGTACTCCTTCCACTTCCACCAGAGAACCCCCGGCGGCGAAGAGAGAGACACGAACCACTTCTGATTTCAGGCAAGATGTTTTAATTCACCAAACAGCAGTCGACAGATGACGCGTTTCGGGCTCAGGCGCCCTTGTTCACATATATATATATATATATATATATATATATATATATATATATATATATATATATATATATATATATATATGCATATATATAGTATTTCTATTGTGTGAACTTTGCCTAAAGGTAGCGGAGTGCTTTACATTATGAAACAGAAGAATGAAGTATGTGTTGTGGATAGTTAATGCTTTGTAATGTAGTGTTCCTTAAAGAAGTGTGTCTTCAACTCTTTCCTAAATTGGAGTAGTGTCAGGGTGGTCCTGGTGGATACAGGGATGTTGGTCCAGATCTTGGGTGCGTAGATGAAAAAGGCCTGCTGTTCATCTGAATGTATCTGAAAATCATATCTGCTGCATAGTGTGTGCATTGACAATCCAGTGTGTGTGAATCACTGTTCATGGAAGTATTACAACATCAGTGGCACATGCACTGAACTTTCCAGGGTCACCTCTTAAATTTTAGTGTGGAAAGAGCATTTTAACCTGCCTAAGGTTTCCAGAGTGGCCTATTTTCCCCATTTGATAAAGTTTACGGATTTAGTCCAGCTCATTTGAAGGTTTTCTGAACACTAAAAGATAAATTCCACCACATTTTTATAACATTTTAACCCGAATTAAACCTATCCAAAGAGAAAAATGTTTGCAGACTTTTACTCTGCAAGTTGAGCTTTTGAAACATAAATTGGCACAAAAGTCACAGTTTTTACATAAAGGTGGGAAAACGTTGTACAACTTGGCAACTTAATTGAAATTCCGCTGTCTTCCATAGAAGTTTATGGAGGTTGCGAGAATTTGTTTTTCGAACTTCACGAACACACCTACACTGCTTCACAATGTCGGATAAAGAAGAGAGAGGCAAGACATAGAGTGGGTTACATCTGACTGGAATGTAAAACGAAGTAACCTTGTTTGAGAAATCGAATGTGCTCTGAGAAGTTTATCTCATTGCTGCCACCACTAACAAAAATGACCAGGCAGTGCTGCACAAGACCCTGAACAATTAAAAATGACAACAGTTGGTGATTCGCAACAGTAGTTGAAACTTCCATCAACCCCGCAGACAATTCAATTACCACCATAACCAAAAGATCTAACAGTCCAGAAAGAGGCCCGGGAACTGAGAGTGGCCTCACTCTTAAATGTAGTAGCTTCAATCATCAGAGCAAGGACTACACAATTGAAGTGGCACAAAAAGTCCTCTGTTCATAATGCACACAGTTAAAAAACAATCGCACACAGTCACACTTGAATACCACGCAGTTTCAACCAAACAATATTATAAAATTTAAGGTCCAGATTTACTAAACTTTAAAACAACAAGGGAACTTGCTGTGGTGCATTGTGCGAAAGGTAGAAAGCAGAAATGTGACATAGTGGTTAGGATATGGATCACTTCTGCCCTCTCCTTGCGCTGGTGCATTTGCGGCAGCCTAGCGCCAAGGCAGACATTCTTGCACCACGACACAAGGGTGCCTGTGTTCTGGTCTGAATAGTTTTTCTATTTGTTACATCAGACTTGGGTAGGGCAACATTTTGGTGCTAACCCAGGTTTACAGACTTTAGTAATCTGAATTTGTGTCAAAAGATATTTGTGGATGCACTGGAATGCCCATGCTCCACCCATGTAACTACTCCTGATTTAAAGTAACGCAAGGCAGTGCTATGTGCTGCGTTGCATCCCTTTTTTACAAAGCTATGCAAAGCCACGCAAATCAGACTTTGTTTGGCTTTGTAAATTCCCAAATCCATTTTGCCTTGTGGCCGCACCAAAAAAAGGGTCACCCATAATGTAAATTTTAGTTAATATGGGCCTAAGCATTTTATAAGTATCTCCTCTGCAATCCACTACAAGCTCAAGTGCATGGAACATGACAAGTTAAGGGCACCACTTTGGTAATCAGCACAACACTAAAACACTTCTTGCCTATGCCACATGGCAAAGCCCCCTTGCCACGAAAGCTACTGGGGATGAGTGGACCACTAGCAGAGAATGATGTGCTCAATTTGCCACAGGTGAATAAGCAGTGTGCCAGGTGTTTTCAGGACCTTCCAGTGCTTGTGATGAAGGGATGCAGCATCCCTGAGATAGATGCTCTTAGTATAGTTATGCCAGGAGCGGTACCAGTTGAGGCCTTTACCATTTGAGGAAAGTCCAAGCGACCAAAATATACCTGAAGATAGTAAGAGTATTGAAGATTTAATTACTCCCCTAAATATAATTTTGCATAATTGGTGAGTCACTGGTGCCATTCTTTTTGGAAGTATGTGGAGGCATTTCAGGTTTCTTGAGCCATTGTACATTAGGTCTAATGGTGAACCAGTCGAAACACCAGTTATTTCGGTTTTCATAACATTGAGTTGAAGGTGATTGGAGTTTATCCAATGTTTGACTCACAGCAGAAGAGACAAACAGGCAGGGATATTTGGCCCATAGTGTATCAAGCTTTAGGGTAATTTGACTTGATCTAGTTGTTCTTGTTACTAGTGAAGATGAAGGTTTTCTTGAGACTGGATAGCACCAGAGACGTTTTAAGGCATGGGCTAATGGAGCTCTAGCCCAGGGCCCCAGCCTTCAAGGGGGCCCCCAGATAGAGGTATCTGTGTTTTGCAGTGAGTCTTGCCCTAATGACATTGAATAATTCGTATACAAATTGTTTTAAATACCATTTTCCTTTAATTTATTTTTTATGTGGGTGACGCGTGTCCATTACAGACATTTTGCAGAGAAATGCTGTGTTTATGTTTCATAAAACATCCATAAAAAAGTTATTTTAGATCAAAACAGGATCTCACATATGAGAATTGGGAGGGCGTCACAGAGATTGTTTGCAGTAATATTAGTGAGCTTCTGCTATGTTTCAAAATTGAAAACACACAACACCATCTGTAAACACAATTAGAATTTGAAAGAATGTGTATGTGCAGTGTCAGTGACCTGGCCAAAGAGGGCACAAGAGAGCAGAAACTGGACCATAAATCAAAAGCTGTTCAGCACAACTCCCCAAATGATATGCTTGGGCCAGTGCCCCCAAAGTTCTTAAGATGTCCCTTGGTAGTACAGTAAAGTACGTGTTCTGTTCAGCTGAAAAGAGAGAACTCAAAGGGTGGGAGCGTAAAATTTGTAATCATGATGATTCGGAGGAATAGTTCGATGTCAAGGTAAGTGCTGGTATTGAAGGATGTCCTAAACTGGTTGGCAGGATGAGATAATGGACCGCGTCCAAGGATACGAAGAAATCACAAAGGAGAACCGTTCTCACTCCCTTTCCAGTCCACTGTTGATGTACGTTTTACGATGGAAACAAGCGCTGATTCTCTGCTGTGGCAGTGAATGGCTTGAAAAATTGAATTACACTCAACCTCTTCTCATCACTCTGGGCTGCTTACAGTTGATTGCTTTTAGCTCATCTGTGCTATTACAGACAAGGACCGTTGACCAGGAAATCTGTCTTGGCCCTGCCCAGTAGGAGATGGTCCAGGTTGACATGTTCTGACTAATCATTTCTGAACAAGAACATAAGCTACCACTGACCAGTATCAGCCTTATTTATGTGCTTTGGGAAGAAGAGACTCTGAGCATCTTGTAAGCAAGTTAATTATGGGTAGTGAATTCTGGACATTAATGAGAAGCTGCTTCGTCGATCAACTTGCTCAGAAACATCATCTGGAAGTTGGTCTGCAGTGACCAGTGTATGACAAGGCTAGGCCTTACCTTTTGTAGACGCGTTTAACATATGCTTAGGATGGCTCTGGCTGCTGAAAGAACTAATAACTGGAGGTCTTTGAAGGTTTACGTGACCCAGTGGGGAGCCAGACTAGCCACATGAAAGACAAGTAGTTGGTGATCTAATATGAGTTTGGTGAAGGTGAGATAGAATTTCCATGGACCTCTGAAATGGCCACAGCAGTAGGATGCCTCTGGGGCGGTCAACATCTTGCTCTGCATGAAGGCATGTATGGAAATTCACTGCCTTAGTAAAACATTGCAATGAAAGAGAGTCTAGTAGATAAAAATGGGTGATTTCAAAAAGGATGTTCTTAGGGTTCTGGAATTCTAAAAGATGTTGTGGACCTTCCCGGAGGAGCGATTGGATTCAGGAACCCCTCTGGTCCTGGTTCCACTGAGTTTTTTTTTAGGGTGGTTGTCCTGAATTACTGATTGTGGTTCATCATATATTTAAAACGTTGCTCTTTAGCGGTTGTAAAGGAAGGTAATGGCATTATGTTCATTTCACATAATGTGCTTGTTTCCATCGATCAATATGGTCCAGAGCGCTATCATGACCTATATCATTTACTATGATGTGGGTCAGTTCAGCCATGGGCAAGAGCAAAGTTCCTAAGTCAATTTCTTCTTCATCCAAAATGAACGTGCAATCCTTCAACTTGAATCACACATGCATTCATTCATCTTAATGTATATTCCAAAACATGTGTTGCTGTAATATGTGCTTGATGTCTGTTCGCTGAATCCCTTTGTCACATATCTTGATGTGTCAACATATATACCAGTCTGTAATTCGATAAAGAGGATAATACCTTCGTTACTTATTCAGAGGGTAAAGATCTCAAATCGATTATACCAGATTAGTCACTTTATGCTTTCAAGAGACATTTAAATCTCAAGTCATTGTGGCTGAGATTATTGTGATGGAGCAAAAGAGACAGTCAGCCTGTTTCAAAAACACAGAAATGGGCAACACACCCATGCACCCCTTGTGCGCGCTGCAATCATTTTATTAAATCAGTCTGCCTTCTACAGATGTGAAGCCGATGACATTGTTTCCGGGTCTGTGAAGCGACTGCCGAGGGCTGAGCCGCTGGGGAGCCGCCTTCCTTCTAAGCCTTGGTGATATTGTTTCAAAATTCACTACAATGTATAGAATCTTGGGCATCAAATATTCCGGTGGACTGTTGTATATGTTAAGATCACAAGAGCAGTAAACATGCGGTGGGAGAGCACGCACCTAACATGGGAACCGGGAATATAACACCTCTAATAACACATTATCTGATTTTAAAAAGAAACCAGTCTGAATCATTTGAAATTTTATGTACTTAAATTGGTTCTCCAATGTTGACTGAAGCAGAATGTGTCCTGCTTCAATTCAAAGTGTTGGGGATGGTCGTGCTGAAGAATATTACAGCAATGCATTGAAATGAATGAAGCTCACCCAGCGCTCTTTGGAAAAGTGTGGCATTTGTGTTTATTTTCAGGGAACAAACCATCATGTTAACTAGTAAATATACATATATTGTTGGATTGATTTTTCACAAAGCGATTGAGAGACTAATTATAATAATCAAGGTATATTTTTTCTTATGATTTCATGCATATGAACTGCAATATCATAATGATACTGATTTGGTTAGACTTTGAATAAAAGTTCCTTAGTTTATAAAACAAATATTGAACATTTGTCATTTGCATAATGAAATGGTTAAATATTATTGCTGGACTTGTTTAGAGGGCAGTCTCAGAACTATACAAAAAACAGAGAAGTTGGGAATAGTTTCTCGCAGAACTCAGTAGGATGGAATGTTTTTAATATATTAAAATGAGGCAGATTGCATTGCACTGCCATTCTGGTAGTATGGAGATGAGAACTCCAAGAAATGGTAGACATTCATATTTTGGGTTTTTGAAGGTGCAAGACATGCATGTTAGGAACTTACATATTGCATTTTCTGAATCAAAAATATTAAAGATGCTTGTCCATGGCAAAAAACACTGTTAAACAGAGCAGAGGCTAACAAAAATGGCAAAGTAAGGCATGAGAAGAGAACTGATAGAATTGCTGAAGTGTAACAGATAGTTAAAACCTTATGGATATTCTACTTTGGGGCCGATTCCGATCCGGGTCGGAAAGCACTCCGAGTACGATGCGGCCGTATGCTGTCGGACTCGGTTTGGTCGGACTCCCATAGAAGTCAATGGGAGCCGGTCGTACGATGCGTACATGGGCTCCTATTGACTGAATGGGTACGTCGCGGACAAGTGCACCCCCTACAGTGAGTACGCGTCGGTGGCATCAGCTCCGTACATGCCTGTGTTGGGGAGACCCATGGGCCCTGTGTCCGAGTCATAGGGCTGCGGGTGACAGGGGGTCCGACGCGGACCCCCAAAAGCAACTACCCAGACGATTTGCGAGCCGGACACTCCGGCTCGCACAGGCTGTCCGACGCGTGCATCGTACTGGCTCGGTCGTGAATCACATCCATTGCACGCCACGGTTAGCTTCCGACCGAGACGTACAGAGCGGTTTGGACCTGGAAACGAGTCGGTCGGTGAATTTCATGTAGCTCGCATCGTACTTGCTCGCTCGTACAGCTGTATGAGTCAGGTAGAAAATACGCGTTCGGCACGTAGTTTTTCCGGCCGGATCGCGTTCGGTGCGCTTCCGACCCGGATCGGAATCGGCCCCTGAATATTAAAAAGTTAAATAAGGGTTTCATTAAATTGGTTGTGTAATTGTAATGGTGGCCAACGCTTTATGGAGTTGTTCTTGGAAACCACTAGAAAGGGGTCAATGAATGTCACAGAAAGTGCAAATGGGAAAGATAGGTTGGCAACGTAACTATTCACTGTGCTTTTTGTACATTTTCAGTTACCGGACAGGGAAGGGTTAAATTAGACTTGCAGTGATTTTGCAGTACGTTTTTTTTTTATCATTTAATTAGAGACATTACTTGGTGAGCAAACAATTTAAATATAAATTGTACAGTGATATATTTTACTGAGCATGTATACATATTTTTGTAACCATGTTGAGTCGATGACTAACAATAATTTTTATTTCTACGTGAGCAATTGTGCAGTATACATTTTTCTAGTGAGCTTATCTGGGCTATATTCATTTTTTAAGACTTTGTAACTGGTTTTGGTCAAACCACGTCACAAGAAAGCAGTGATAAAATAAGGAAAAGGGACCTGAAACATACCCTGGCCCGTGTTTCCAGTGGACAGTCACTGCATGCCCCTCCCTGCCCCAATGCTGTTGTCTAGATAGCTCAAGTTCCAGGGGCACAAGTTGAGAAAAAGTTTCCATTCACAAAACGGACTGGGCTTTTGGGACTGGTGCGGTTATTCCTTATAAATCAATATCCAGGATTCCTGGGATGATATGCACTGAGACGTGAATGGAAAGGACACATATGAGACGGCCCCATCCAACCACGTAAACCCCCTACTAATCACCCACAATTATGGAGAAGAATGTTGAGGTTCCCACCTCCATCATTTAGGTTAACCCATTAAATGTGTTCCTTGTTTTCCTAGCTAGTCTAGTATTTCACGTTTCCCTTAGAATTCTGCGACTCTCAAGAAAATGCTCAGTATGTGCAGTTGAGTTGGTCCCATATTTACCTGGTGAACGGCTTCCTCAAGTGTTGCAAGCTGAGAAATGGAATCACTCACCTACACTAGGAAGAGAAAATGATACAATAGCAAAATATTCAAGATATTTACAAAAAAATAGCTTTTTTTTGTAGAGTTTTATATAGCACGAACTAGACCCGAGCGGCTTACATGAGCACCAGTTTCGTTACAGATGGACACATTCATTTTTGTTAGGCACGGGGAGATTAAGTGATTTGCCCAGATGTTGAGGATTCTGAATTTGTTCTTCCTTTCATTGTGTAGGTGTCACAATTAAAATAGAATTCAGAATATACTAAAAAACGAAATTAAAATGGCAAGTAAGAAACCAAATGGAATCTAATGCTAGATTCAAAAAAGACAAAACAAAAAAGGAAAAAGGTTCTATTAGCCTAACCCCTTTTCTTTGGTGCCTAGGCTCACATTTCAGCATTTAATACCTTTCAGATAAAAAGCTCGGGCACTGCCAGACTGCATGAGGTTTAACCCCTTCGATGCTGCGCAGATTCCGCCGCTGTGCTGGCGGAATCTTGCGCGGGCGTGGTCATGACGGAATGGTTCCGTCATGAGCACAGCTCAACCGTGGGTCATGACGGAACCATTCCGTCATGAGCACCGAAGGGGTTAAAGCCCATACGCCACATTATCAAGAACGGCGATAACATTATCACCACTTTAGTGGCAGGAAACTGCCGCTAAGGCGTCGATAAAGGGCTTGATAATATGTCCTCGAGAATTCCAATAGAAGCCCAGGTTCTGGTGTGAAGGACCACAAACCTGGGCTTCTATTGGAATTCTCAAGGGCATATTATCAAGCCCCTTATCGCCACTTTAGCGGCAGTTTCCTGCCGCTAAAGCGGCGATAATGTTATCGCCGTTCTTGATGATATGGCCTATGGACTTTGCAGGATTTTTGGGAGGAATTTATATGCTTTTTTCTGAGATGATGGAGAAGGCCAGAGCATAGTTTTGTATTTTTAACTTCGGTCAGAGGGAGTAATCATGGCATCCTGAAGGATCGCTGTTAGACCACTCAGGTGGCCTCTTGTGCCTTCCACTGAGACTGGAAAAACAAATGATGAAAGCAGCATCCTATCTGCTGTCCACGTCGAAGTGTGAATATAGATGTTAAAAATTCATTTTTTTTTTAAAATAACACATTGTTCGATATTAAAAATGTTCTTAACATTTAACCAATCTTTGTATTCTATTGCATTATTTTAAGAATTTATTCTGATCACCACTATTAGTATTGAGCGCCTGACCAGACACAGTGTGAAAGAGGGAAAAGCAGGGCTGACATACATCCAGGAGAAGACAGGTGTAGACACTGGCTCTGTAGGCATCGTCTTTGCACTACAAATCCATGCTGCCAATATGTGATTTATGATGCCAATAAAAGCAGCCAAGTTAAAAAATATATATTTAATTGAGACAAATCTTGACTTATTTTAAAGTTTTTGAACTCTGGTGGAGTAAAGGACAGAAGCCCTCATTTTGAGAATGGCAGAGATGATGGTCACCTGCACCGCCAGAGCCTCAGTGACCTCCACCATCAGAAATACTTCACTGGATGGCCCATCTGCTAAATGGCTGTCAAGTCATAGTGACTTTTAGCCATCCTATTTAGGGTGTTACGACCACCACTGGATTTCCCTTGCCTGGGACCTCTATGAGATGCATGCTGAAGGCTGCCGTGCATCAGACGGCAGTCCCGGACAGGGAAATCGCTTAGGGGCATATTATCAAGACAGGCGATAAAAAATGCCGCTAAAACGGCGATAATGGGCTTGATAATATGATCTATGGAATTCCAATTGAAGCCCATGTTAGATGTGAAGGACATCTAACATGGGCTTCAATTGGAATTCCATAGAGCATATTATCAAGCCCATTATCGCCGTTTTAACGGCAGTTTTCTGCCGCTTTGGCGGCGATAATTTTA
This sequence comes from Triturus cristatus, assembly GCF_964204655.1. Lineage (NCBI taxonomy): Eukaryota > Metazoa > Chordata > Amphibia > Caudata > Salamandridae > Triturus > Triturus cristatus. Next base: position 984,580,342 of record NC_140583.1, read on the forward strand.
TCGCCTGTCTTGATAATATGCCCCTATATATCTCCCACACTGACTCCCCACCGCACCATTGATTCGTTTATGTTCTTTAAGGACAATCTCCTAACTTGGGAGCTAATTCAAAAACAGAAGAAAAGGTGTGCTAAGCTGGTGCAACAAATATGGCACCCGCTCGGCAAACGTTTGAGCCTTATAGCAACTGCAACATCGTAATTCGCTCCGAAGGCTTGGTGATTCCTGCTGGGAAGGTGTGGATCTCCAAATCAGGAAAAAGGCCTCACACAAGGGAAGAACGGGCAACAGCCTCTGTTGACCTGTTAAGCCGGCAGGCCACCTGCCAACCTCTTGAAGAGAGCCAAAGAATCCTAAATCATATGCCACTCACTCTTGGCTTCCTGTAAACATCAATCAGCAGCACGCTTGGGTATTTCCATAGAAATAAAAAAAAAACTGCCTGAGCATCACATGGAGACATCCTCACGCACGTACCAGAAACCAACATGGCCTAGAGGGAAACATTGAGCACGAAGAATAAAATATGTGCACCTATTATTCTAGAAAAAAAAGCAGCTAATTGAAAGGAAAATATGTAACTAGAGAAAGATAGGCAGGAATCTCTAGCACGGATATGCGCAGCCTGTGTAAAACTGACCAGCCTGCTCTTTTAAACCAGCTCAGGTAGTACTTTCATGTACACACTCCGTTGAAACTGTTGAGGTGAGATTTTCCCCTCAAAGGACATGTCTAGACTTTGCATATTGTGGCTGGCAGGACTACAGTGACCGGGGCATGTGCTACCAGATAAGGAGGGGCTTGTTTTGTTTGGATCATGTGCGAGTTTGGAGCAATGGATGCTTCGCTCAATAATAACCCCCAGCACCTAGCAGAAGTGCAGGCTCGAACTGAGGCTGCTGCAGACGGCGACGCCACCGCAGGGCTATGCCAGGAATGTCAGCATTTCCTGACACTCGCTGTAGGCCTACGGAAGGTGATAACAGAAGCCAGTGGCCGGGACGTGTTTTCTTCAGATAGTCAGAAAGTGCTTAGACTAGCATTTATCGAGTGGCCCTTCCATAGTGCTGAATTGACCTAACTGTTGCAAAAAATGTGTTTTTATTGTACTTGGGGTTTTCCGAAAGCGCTGCATCGCAGAACAATTGGGTTACAGTTACCCGGAGGAGGGAAATAGTTAATTGTTAGCTATGCACATATCTAAAACCTAGCGATGGGAAAAACAATCATCGAGTGAAGATGTTGTCAATCATTAAATACTCTCATCCTAATATTGCAACACATGCTGATTACGTCTTGAAGAGGAGGATGTGTCGTGGGAAGCTTGGGGTGTGATTCTCCGTTGAAAAACCTCACAGGTCGTGGCTCTGGGCAGTAAATAGGGCTGGGGCAGAGTCTGTCATATGTCATGCCAGAAATTCTAGAAGTTGCAGAAAGTGGTGACCTTTGGTGTTTCATGTTTTCAGCACCAAATGATTAGGCCCGGCTCCGGGAGATCTCACTACCTATACAACACTTTGTTGCACGTGCCTTTTCTGCAGCCCAGCTGTATTGAAGTAAACCTCCATGTAACTGCACAGAATAGTATTATTAATATTATCGCTGTTAAAAAAAGCCATTAGTAACAGGTTGAAGCATAATATAAATTGACATGTAGATGCCACACCAGGGGTTAGCAGCCTCTCCTAGTGTTACAGGCTACAAATGCCAGCAAACGTGAAGGTATAGCAAGGTGGCAAGGCAGCAAATGCAAGAGAGGAGACTAGGGGGCAGATTTACAAGCCCCATGCCCTACTGCAGCGGCGGCGTAAACGGTGCGCCACGTTGCGCCTTATTTAGACGCATCTAGGGAGATGCTTCACGTTGTAAAGCCCTGTGCCACATGAAAACTGCGTTAGGTTTCATGTGGGCGTTCCGGCGCAGGGTGGGCGTTCCATCGAAGGAGCTCCTCGTAACAGTGACGCAGTGAAATCTAAAAGATTTCACTGCGTCACTTTTACGTCCATGCTACGTCAAAACCCTGCGCCTGCTTGAAGCAGGCGTATGTAGTGACGCAGCATGTTAGGCATAGGGCGCCCCCGAGCATTGCTGGAGCCGTGTCGCGCATGCGACACGACTCCAGCAATGCGCCGCCCTTACGCCACAGGGTGCGACACACATCGCCCTATTCTTGCGCCATGGTGTGCATTCATGGTGGAGCAGGGAGGGAATTGCGTGTCGCATATTTTCTGGCGCATCCCTGCTGATTTGCAGGGATGCGCCAGAACTCGTAAATCTGCCCCCAGGCCTCTAGCCATCTCTAGACAGTACAACCATACATAATTTGGGCTCTATGGGCCATCAAAGCCATGAGGCCTAGTGTCACTGTTCTTGATCGGAAGTGGGCAAACAATGGCATGTGACCACAATATAAAACGCAGACAAACATTTTTATAGAGAAGCATCAACAAAGCAAATAAAGCTGTCAGACAAGTTATGATATTTGTGGTGAATTATTTTCATCATTTATATGTTTACAAGCCTACGTAAGAAAAATTAAAAGAATGAAAGTAATTGAAAATTAATAACGTTGCAATCTAATTATGGCAGCCTTATGCTTACATTTATAAATTAAGGAACAGGTTAAACATCACACCCAGTGGCACTGTCTGGAAAGTTGCTGGGAATAATAGAAATCTAAAACATGAATAATAAAACGAGAGAAAGAACAAATAATAAATGAAAGAGTAGCTATCAATAGAGCGAATGGAAACCTAAAAGAGTCCTCAAGAGCCCTGGCTGTGATTTTTACACATTCTGGTTGTGCACATGTGATCAGGACAACTGACAGAACTTGCTGGACAACAGAGCCAAGTGATGAAGTGGACTGACCCAAAGCACTTCCATGTATGTGTATGTATTTTTTTATGATTTTTTTTATTACCAGAGGCTATGTGACAGCTAACGACGTCAAGCCCGACCTAAAAGTTTGTTGCATTTGTATGGTTTCTAATTGCAGACTACGGCAGAAGAGTGCTGTATCTATTCGGATAACTAACCTTTCTGCATCAAGTTAAGGAGGGAATCTTTTTATGTAGTTAATACACAGCAGACTACGATGAAAGAAGCAGCCATCCCTTTACAGAAGACATTTCTTTTCCTAGAGGAAGCCTGGATCAATAGTTGCTAAGGGTAGAACACTATTGTGTGGATGCCTGGCTGAGGCAAGATCAGTTCACACAAACCAGATTGCGGTCAGAAAGAAAGTATGAACAAGTAAGCGGCACAATATTGCAAACACATTTTACATTTATTTTTTATATAGTTACATCCCATGGGGCAGATTTACGTTTCCTGGCGCATCCCTGCAAATCAGCAGGGATGCGCCAGGAAAGATGCGTCATGCAAGTTTACCCTTGCGCCACCACAGATGTGCCGCATTTACAATGTGGCACATCATGGCGCAAGGATAAACAGATGCGTGTCGCATCTGCCGGTGTAATGTTGGCGCAGTGCTGGAGTTGAGTCGCGCGCGCGACGCAACTCCAGCACTGTTCCAACCCTGCCTATGTCCAACATGGTGCGTCAAGCCTTACGCCTGCTTCAAGCAGGCGCAGGGTTTTGACGCAACATGGCCGTAAAAGTGACTCAGTGAAATCTTGTAGATTTCACTGCGTCACTTTTACGTGGCGTCCCGGCAACGGAACGCCCACATGAAACCTGACGCTGGTTTCATGTGGCGCAGGGCTTTACAACATGACGCATCTCCCTAGATGCGTCACGTTGTAAATGGGCCGCAACCTTTACGCCGCCGATGCGTCACAAAAGTGACGCAACGACAGCGCAAAAGTGACTCAAGGGGCTTGTAAATCTGCCCCTTGGAATAAAGTAAATTCTCAAAATCAACAATTTGTTGGTCCGGTGCATTAGACTGGACATGGAAATATTAACCACGGAAGCCTTTTTAGTACCAAAAATATGTAATTTGAAAAGGCCGTTATCCAAATGGGTGTTCAGGAGCTTCATATAGAGCTTTCTGGACAAATTTCTCCATGAAGTCTAATAATTAATGTGAACTGGTGGAAGTTATGATTTTATGCATGTGACCATAGCAGACCACGTGCTACTTTCCAACTCATTGAGACGGCGCCTGTCGTGTCATTTAGGTGCATTGGACCGAAGGCTCGTCTTAGCGCTACACCACTTCTATGTTGCACTCACTAGGGAACAGAGGGAGGCGCTAATGATTTAGTGAAACCAGAACCATGTTTTAAAACATTATTAGACTTGGTACGGGTTATTTTGGATGCCTTGGACTGAGGGAGAAAAAATTTATAAAAATACGTGATCATCTGAATAGATGTCATGAGCGTAGAGCACTCTTCAGCACAGGACAGGGAGCAGCAAAGAGAACCTTACTCTAGCTGTGAGATGCAATCATGGCCCTTTTGGGAGTGGTGGGGGAGGGGGAACAGAGGCCTGAATACTTTTTTTGTAATATCACTGATAATCCTAGCATCGTTCCTTGGAGGCTGTGAGTAGAAACGAGGGGATATTTGATCAAATATTTGATAGACCCACTGTGTGGACTTTAATCATTCATATTTGGTGAGCAAATACAAGCAAGAGGAAAACATATAACTCTGATATTTAACTTGGGCAGCAGAAATTGTAAGAGCCGAAAGGTCAATATTTTGAAGATGGAATAAATCACTACAGAAGGTTGATTAAGATGAATGCTTTGAAATATGGAAAATATGAAGTGAAATCTGCCGAGAGAGGAAAGATGCAAACAGGGAAGGAAGTGGATATGCTATGCTATGCTATCGGAGTCATAGAGCGCATGGCGACCTGAAGCCATCTCAGCACTAAAAGGAGAGGTATATTTATTTTTTTATTTATTTATTTTATTTGCGTGTTTATACCGTGCTGGAATCGACTCCCAAAGGAGTATCTCCGCGCCCTTTAGCACCATCAATGATCAAACAAATACTAGCCGTGTACATTTATAACATTAAGATGGTATCTTAATCTTGAAAAAGAAAGGTTTTTAATTGTTTCCTAAAAGGAAGATGTTCTCTATACAATCTGATAGCTATGGGGAGGCTGTTCCACAACATGGGACCTGCCACAGCTAAAGCTCTGGACCCCTGTCTTGCTTTCCTAGCTCTGGGGACACATAGCAAAGCCTGATCACCAGATCTAAGGGAGCGTGTGGGAACATATGGAATGAACTTGTCGGCCAGGTAGGCCGGGCCTCTCCCAGTCATGCATTTGTGTATGATACAACATATTTTAAACTTCACCCTCTGTTTCACTGGTAACCAGTGCAGTTTAACCAGCAGAGGTTTGGAGGGTGTTCGAGGGGTGCATTTAGTACAAGGCGGGCAGCAGTGTTCTGTACCACCTGCAGTCTTGAAATGACTCCTTCATTTGCCGATAGTAACAGGCCGTTACAATAATCTAGTCTGCTCAACACTAACGCTTGCACCAAGGTCTTTCTTGTGGTGTCTGGAAGTAAAGGAAACACTTTACGAAGCAGCCCAATGATGTGAAAGCATGAACCCACCACTTGATTACCATGTTGTTTTAAGGAAAGCTCCTGGTCCAGCCTAACACCCAAGTCCTTCACTACCAGTTTAGGCTCAGGGACTGGCCCAAGATCTTGGGGCCACCAGTCCGGGGTCCACAGGAGTTTAGCCTCGCCAAATAGCATCACCTCTGTTTTAGCAACATTACATTGCCATCCAATGTGCCACGGCTTTCATTCCCTGGGCAAAAGAGTTCCTAATCTCTGTAGTGAGTGTTTTAAATGGAAAGAGGAGTTGGGTATCATCCGCGTAAGACACCGGGATGAACCCATGGGATCTCATGATGTTAGCCAAGGGCGCCACATAGATGTTAAAAAGCGTAGGGCTCAAACAAGAGCTCTGTGGCACCCCTTTAGAGATCCTCAGCTCCTCTGACCGAAATGTACCCAAGATGACACGTTGGGTACGATCTGTTAGGAAACTCCTCAGCCAGGCCAGCGCCTTGTCTCCCAGGCCAATGTTGACTAGCCTGGAGGTCAGGATATTATGCGACACGGTGTCAAACGCCGCAGACAGATCCAACAGCACCAGTATAACGGAATAACCCCTATCCTGAAGCATATGTAGATCGTCTGCGACGGACAGCAAGGTGGTCTCAGTGCTGTGTCTAGGCCTAAACCCTGACTGGGAAGAGACCAGCCCCCCTGCTTTTTCGATGTAAGTCGACAGGTGACGGTTTACAAACTTCTCGAATAATTTGCCCAAAAAGGGAAGAAGAGAGATAGGTCTCAGATTAGACAGTTCTGTCCAAGGGATGGCATTGTTCTAGGGGAACCTCCCCTGTACTCAGAGACAGATTCACTAATTGCAGAATTCTCGGGCCTAGATCGTTAGCCAGTATAGGCATAATACATGCAGGGATGGTATCTAAGGGACAACCACTCTTTATTTGCCTAATTAATGAAATTACCTCCTCTATACATATGGGAGGGAATTCAGTGAGGCACAGGGTGGAGTGGGAATGGGCTCCAGCAGTCAGTGGAGGGATGTTTTCTATTAAGGCAGTTCTGTTCGAATGCATTATTTTGTCATAGATCCCATCTATCTTCCTTGTAAAGAATAGTGAGATCTCGTCGCAAAGTTCTTGGGATGCTATTTCTGCCGTTTCACAGGTTGCTGGCTTAGTGAACGTTTGTAAAATTTGGTATAACATTTTGGAGTTGTTACCAGCTGCAGATAATTGTGTTGCAATATGGTTTTTCCGTGCATCACGTATGGCCTTGTGGTATGTCTTAAGTGCGATCCTATGATGTTCCTTATCTTCAGTCCTCCGCGATGATCTCCATATCTTTTCTAGTTTCCAATATTTAACTTAAGGGATCTCAATGCATCAGAAAACCAGACCTCTTGCTTATGTGCTGCACGAGTTTTAAACACTCTTAAAGGAATGGTAGCGTTTATAGCCTTGGTGGCCGCTTCCTCAAACATATTTAATTCGATTGTGATATCCGTAGGGCTATTAGTTATGGATTCCTTATATTTTCCCTAAAACTCTCTGAAGTGAGTTTATGCCAGGGTCTCCTTGTGCTGGCTAGCACAATCTGTCCAGCCCGAGGCTTATAATTGGCTTTGATGTAAAATTTAAGAATGAAGTGGTCCGTCCAGTCCACTTTAATAGGAGGCATACATTTAATCAAGGGCGAATTGGACATGACTAAATCCAGAGTATGGCCAGCTTAATGAGTGGGGCCATGATTGTACTTTTTTTAGTCCCAGTAAGTCTAAGTCCGCAAGTAAAGTACTTGCCTCCGGACAGTTACCCAGCTCACTGTGGACATTAAAGTCCCCTACAAGAAGAAAATCAGATTTCTCCTGTGCATGAGGGGCTAAAGCCTCAATCAGAAGAACAGAAAAGTTCTCACATGGGCCAGGGGGGCGGTACACCGCAGCTCCCTTCCTGTGTTCCTTAGATGCTAAATTGATTTTAAAAATCATTAATTCTATCTGAGGTGTACAAAGTTCCTCGATGATAGTAACGTTCATTTCTTGTTTATATACAATAGCTACCCACCCCTCTTTTATTTGGGCGGTCCAACCTGGTTACAGCAAAAACAGTGATCTGATAGGATGAGAACACCTAGAAGGTCAGAGTAAAAGAGCCAGGTTTTAATGGCTTTGCGAGAACGTATTTCAGAGTCCAAACATCTAGTGGCCAAAGGGAGAGAATTCCAAAGCTTTGCAGCATTACAGCTAAAGGGCAGTCCTCCTCTTGTGACTATTCTAACTGAGGCGACAGAGAACAAGTGCAGGTTCAAATATCGGAGTTCTCTATTAGGCACATAATGGATGACAAGTTGGTGAAGTATAGGAGGGCCATTCGCATGGAGAACTTTATGGGCAATGCACAAAGTTTTAAGTTCAATTCTTTTAGAAATGGGCAGCCAAAGCAGCTTCCTCTGTCCCTGCCGGGCTGATTAAGATCTGGGACTGCCCAAGAGCATGTGTGCGGCCATGTTTTGTAGCACCTGAAGTTTCTGGATTGTAACCTTGGGGGTGTCTACGAATAGAGAGTTGTCGTAGTCCAGGTGAGAAAGAATCTATGCCTGGACTACAACTCACCTTGAGACCTGAGTAAGGAGTGGCAGAATCTTGTGCAGCATCTGCAGCAGACCAAAATAACTAGCGGATAATCTAGTGGCCTGAGTTACCATTGTCAAGGATTCATCAATCCACATACGCAGACTTTTTATAATTGCATTGCTCGCAGATATGTCTAACGCACGTAATGATAAAGCATGTTTAAAGATATTTTAGAAAAAAATGAAAGCGCAGGTGAGGGACTGTAAGGAAAAGGTAACAAGAAGATTCTTGAATGATAGCAGGTTTAATAGAAAAGGATTAAGTGAAAGATGAGATACAGAAAAGGAAGTAGAGATGAGGTAAAAGCCAGCCTGTTTATCAAACAACAGTGATACTAAGTTGGCCAAACTTCAGGTGGCCAACTCAGAGTTATACCGGACCACTTTCCAACCCATATTGTTTGCTGACTGTGCCACATTGGGCTTGGACCAACCGTATGTATAATATCCTTTTGCCTGCCTATATGAACAAGCCATCTAACTGCCAGGCCATATCCCTAATGAATGGGAACACACGGAACCCCCAAAATGTTTTGGCTTTCTTGAGCCACCTTCTTGGGATGTGGTGTAGCGTGCTTCCTATCGCACAACAAGCAGAGGAACCACATCTGGGCATGCCCAGTACTTTTATTATGTCTTACTAAGCAAACAAAACAAATCTGTGGAAAATGTAAATTATTCTCAACCAGTGATAATTACTCTAGGACAATTGTTCATTCCATCAAATTTGTATGCACTGTGCCACTTCAGAGAGAAAGCAAACACATACCAATCAGCCACAGTACTGCTACTATGGGAATAGTGCAACTGCACATCTCTACGTGCCCTCTCTTTGCCATGCGAGAATCTAATTTGCCTTATTGTGCTTAAACTGTGAGATTAGGGTTGTGTCAGACAGAGCAGCACTCATGACTAAGCATGTCCATTGGAATTAGTATGTCCCATAAAGAAGAAGAATCCAAGAAATAAAGTCCCTGCTTGTTACTCTAGAATGCAGAAGCCTCCGCTGGCTCCATAAAGAGTCCAGAAGTGTCTGCAGAACTGTGTTCCTCAATAAAAAAAAATAAAAAAATATACTAGAAGCCTTTACACCCTTGCACCTGGAATAGAAAATGAAAAGGTCAATAATTATTTTGCCCACTCCGCTATGACTAAGCCAACATTGCATTAGCATCAAGGGTCAAATGCAAATGTGTAGGCGCTACCCCATGCCTCTAGAATGACCTCACCCTGAACATGTGCAACACTCTAAGCTTCTAAACTTTATGGCAGAACTTAAAACTAAAACACACAAAAGGTGATTGGCAGGAATGCTTGTAATTTGTCTAACCACTGGCAATTACTCATGGTATCATTCCACCTTATTGCCCACGAACCCACCTCAGTTTGGAACCAGCCATATGGAAAACAGCCTTGACCCCGCTCTAACAAGAAGAGTCCAGTCCAAACTGCCAGTCCAGGTCCTCTCTGAACCAGAACACGGTTGACTCAATACTGGTTTCATCCTGATTGAGATTCTTCAATCTGTTGTAGCTTGGCTCCAGTGGCAGAGTGATACGGAGAATGCCTTCTGGGCATGCTCTTGCCACTTAGGTTACTGCATCAAACACGCAAACGGTGATGAGAGGATTGCTTGCAATTTGTCTACCCACAGGTAATCATTTGGGGTAGCATTCCATACCATCATTTTTTGCCCTCTAAGTCACCTCAATTTTGACCCAACCATATGCAACTCAGTCTTGAGCATTCTCCAATAGGAACAGTCCAGCCCGAAATGCCAGGCCAGGTCCTCCCTGAAATGAAATACATGCAACCCAAGATTTGTTTTACCCTAATTTTGGTAATTCAGCATGATGTAGCTTGGTTCCAGTCGCACTGTGAGCATGGGACCCACATCTCGGCACACCCTTGGGACTTAGGGTGGTATATCAAACAAAAGGTGTTGTAAGGAAATTGTAAAACTTCCCTATTTGACCTCATTTTAGGTGGTTATTTCAGAAATAGTGTGCAGATCTTGAGTCTTAACAAAACTGTTGAAACGAAGTACACTCTAAAGGTCCAATGAGAGTGCCCTTCTACTAGCACATCACGACAATTGATGGTCAATGTATTCCAGATCAGAAGGAATGCAGTTATTAAATCACAGAAGAACCCCATTGGTCTTTATTTCCTAAGTGATACTGTTACATCCATAAAATGTTCTTAGAAGCAAATAAGTTGCATTGCATGAGGTAAACAAACAAAAAACAAACATCTAGACAGAGAATTTCTCATAAACGGTGCAAGATAATAAATAAGATGTGCAAGATATAAGGATAGATATGCCATTGTTCTATGTTGTAATTATTCCAGTGGGCTGCAGACCAACCGGCTGGTATTGTATTAGGAAGAGATGCCAACTATATTGCTAATATGGGTTTCGAGGCGTCTGTCAATAAAAATGAACTATCATCCCTATTAATAAAACAATCCCTCCCAAACTCTACATCTACCTTGACATGCAAGTACGTAGTCAGGCAGGCCATGCAACCTAGGCCCAGGAACTCTGATTGATAAGTCACAGGTGGGAGGGTGCATAGCTGGCAGGCAGGCACATGGGCAGGAAACTCTAGATCCATTCCACAGATAGGCGCAGTGACATTACAATGGTCAGAAGAGACTGTCTCCAATTAAGCACCCATGGCCCGAAGGGGGTACCTGCGCTTCTGAAAACACCATAAAGTCAGATGGCACATGAGTTAGGAACACATAGCCAATCAGGAGCTAGCATGGGTAGTGATCACGCGCTCCACATGAAGGACATCTTCATAACTGACCACACTGTGTCCACGCAAGGTCAAGATGCACCTGTAGTAACCATTTGACCATGAATTTATGACTCTAACGCAGCAACCAACATTCCTCACCATATATGGTACACCGGAAACGTTTTTGTCTTGTTGTAGAATTTTATATAAGATGCACGTGAACCCAATGTAAATGGAGACAGTCCTCACACATTGTGGCTGCAGCGTTCTCCCGGTCTCACGTTTAATTAAACAAACTGTTCCTGTTTTGCCAAACACCTCTTGTCTTCTGTTATTTTCTAAGGAATTTGAACCCAAGCAACCATATCATTCTAAGGCCCATTTTTATTGTCTTTTTCGTTTGATGCGGGACTGGCTGGAACATTTTTATGAGGGTCGATTTTGGTTTCCAGTTCAGCCATGAGAAGGCTCCAAATGGCAGAGTATCTTTAGGTTATAATAAGTGTTTACTTAAAAAGGATGCCAAAGGTATTGTCATGGGAACTGCTAGATAAATGGGGTGAATACAAATATTTTTGCACAGACACTTCTCTATGATCTCCAGGTGATTCTATGGCATCAGAAAATTTTACCTACAGTCATTTTCTTTCATTTAAAAATAAAGAAAATAAAGAATGTTGTCAGTTGTAGTCTCTGTTCAGTTCAAACTACTCCATTGGACTATCACACCTCATGCACTATATAAGCATGATGGTCTAGGAGAAACAGGTGGTGTCCACAAGAAAACTAAGGGCCCGATTCACAGAACTAACTTAAGAGAAAATCCTAAACTTACTACCATTTTGGTATTCACAGAAGGCACTTCCTCATTTTGGTATTCACAGAAGGCACTTACTCATTTCGGTATTCACAGAAGTTAGGAGTCCTAACTTTAGGACTCCTAAATGCCTTCTGTGAATACCGAAAGTCTTAAAATTAGGATTTTTCTCAGTTTAGTAGTAGTATAGTTAGGACTCTTAACTTTAGGACTCCTAAATGCCTTCTGTGAATAGCGAAAGTCTTAAAATTAGGATTTTTCTCAATTTAGTAGTAGTAAAGTTAGGACTCCTAACTTTAGGACTCCTAAATGCCTTCTGTGAATACCGAAAGCCTTAAAATTAGGATTTTTCTCAGTTTAGTAGTAGTAAAGTTAGGAGTCCTAACTTTAGGACTCCTAAACTGAGACAAATCCTAATTTTAAGACTTCCGGTATTCACAGATGGCACTTAGGAGTCCTAAACTTAGGACTCCTAACTTCTGTGAATACCAAAGTGAGTAAGTGTCTTCTGTGAATACCAAAATGAGTAAGTGCCTTCTGTGAATACGAAAATGGTAGTAAGTTTAGGATTTTCTCTTAAGTTAGTTCTGTGAATCGGGCCCTAAGTCTTGGCAAAATGTTTTAATTACTTTACCAAAATTTGCAAAAGGCTTGCTGGTACATGCTTTGAGCCTCTTTTAGCCACCAGAGACATCTTCACGCAGAAAACGTGTCACTGAGTCAAGAGGCATTTTCTACTTAAACCAATGTCCATGTAGGCCAAGTTCTTAGATTTCTTTGCTCTAAATCTGACCTTACTGTACAATGTCTATCCCGGGCAGCTGAATGTAGAACTCTCCAATATCTAAAAGCTCTGAATTGCAATACTTGTTTTATCTTCAGCATAATGTGACAAGATCACATCTGTCAATATCAAGTCAAAAGGCGCACACTGGCTGCCGATCAAAGAAAAAGCTCAGTTCAAGACAACTTGCATAATCCTCTCTAAGGCACCACTTGGTTGCAAAGTCTTTATTCCCAAAGCTTTCCAGCACTATCACCTGGTGACAATCTGTCATAAGTTTTCATTTTGCTTTACATATGTACATTAATTGGCTTTGCATATACTCATATACATATAGTGTGAAGTTCACGTTAAGTTAGCCATTGTTAATGTAGGCCTCTGTTTGATCAGCTCATGTTAAACTAAATGTTCTGTGTTAAATGTGTTTTTTTCTTTCTCTCATTTTAGGAGCCAAGATTCAGTAGTTTATGTGAATTAGAATGTGACAAAATGTCTTGGTGTCTATGAGAATTGTTTATCTGTTTCTGTTTCACAGAGAGGGGAAAGATGAATCCCTGCACCTGTGCTGTGGACAGGCCGACCGTGATGTATCATCCCACTATGAAATATTTCTTGATTAGTGGGCAGCTGAAAACTTTCATCGAGCGATGTGTGGGAATAAGATTGAAAATGTCACATTGCGTAATGTTAGATTCTGATTGGTTCTCTTCGTGAGAACCAGAGGGGAACATCCTTCACTATAAAGAATTGTATGATGTATTTGTGCATTACTGAGCTCGTTAGATTCAGATGCCACTTCCCACTCTCTTTATACTAGAGTCTTCTGTGCTCCTGCTCAAAGAGTTAGACTCCTGAGAAAACCCATTTTTATTTACATAATTGAGGGGCATATCAAAGCCATGCGATAATTATCGCTCAGCGCTCTTAGTGCGAGGATAATTATCGCTGGCCAACTCTGAATTTTATCGCGGAGATAGCCTGCTATCAGCAACGCTTATCTCCAAAGCGATAAAATTCAGAGCGCAAGCTGCCAATTGTGCGATTATCGCTGGAAATACATCGATAATCGCACAAGGTATGGCGAAAGCTTGCTGATAGGGCAAGGCATACTTAGCCATGATATCCACCTTACATAGGATATCATGGCTAAGTCAGTTTTGAAGCAGGTGTATGGAAAGTAGCGATAACAGAGGTTATCGCTACTTTGCTTGTCGCTCTGCAGGTGAGCGTGCCCATTGATAATTGGAGAAATGTCGTTTAGCGACATTTCTCCAGTTATGTCAGGGCAGGAACGCCCACTTTGCATCTCATTAGAGATGTAAAGATGGGCGTTGGGGGAAAGATCGATAATGCAAGGATTCACGTGATAGCGTGACCTTGCTGATTAGGCGATAAAATTATCGCCGCTTTCTCTCTGAAAACAGATGCTAAAGCGACGATAATTTTATCTCCGGGGCTTGATGATGTGCCCCTGAATCTTTACTTGATTCTGCCTTTAGTGGCTTTTTCTGATGACACCTCCTGCTGACTCCTCTTCACAATTTTCCTGATTTCCTCTTACTCTAGCATATTAGGTAGTCTTCTCTTCATGGGCATCTGAATTTACTGGGTGTTGCTCTATGACAACTCTTACAATTTTGCTTTGCATTTGCTAATTTTGAATTGATTTGATCTATATAACTTAGATATTCATGTAACTGACCATTCGTCTGGAAACTTAAATGATTTGAGTTTGTAGCTCTGCTAATCTGCTAATAAACCATAATTATTTGCACATCTTCCACTCTCTGTCTTCCTTATGGGATCTTACGTGCATCACGGTCATTGATGTATTGTTGAAATGTTTATGTTGAGCCTCAGACTGGGACTAAAGGTCGATCTGCTCAAGTGCAGCTTGTACTTGAGTTTACACCAATGATCTACACTGTGCAAACCCCTGGCCCATGCAACACACCATATCCAGGTTCTAGAGATGGGGAACCCAGAAACTATTTGCTACAGGCATCACTGGATAATGATACAGTAGATCCAGTGTAACAGTCTGGCATGTGCCAGGGAGACCTTGCCATCACTTCTAGGGTTGAGGTTGATGGCCTAAGATTTCAAAACATACTTACTGCCTCATTTGTTGTTTATACCAAGGAGATGGAGGTGCTCATCCCCTCTGAGTCCTGACTCTCTCAATCATCTTGAACCTTCATCCGAGCTAGAGTCGTCTACTACGAGAAATTTATGATCATTCTCAAATATATAGAACAGTGACATCACTACACCTGATCATGCACAAACCTTTTGCTAATGCAAGTTTATATTTTATTACTCTTTCCAAGCAATCATTGTCAAAGCCAATAAATCTTAGCAATGGAAGAGTTACTTGCATTTGTCAATGTCAATGTCTTCTACCTATGTTCTTTAGCAGCACGGCTGCTGTTCAGTATGGCTGAAAGTCATGGAAAAAGTGCTATGACATGGCCAGCGCTGGCTGTGTCATAGCGCTTTATTGTCTAGCAGTGGTGGCGGGATAAGCAACGCAACACGGGAGGGGATGGAGGGCGGGTGGGGAAAAGGTAAAAAGGTTCTATGACATGGCAAGAAGTGTCCGTGCCATTGTGTTTTGTTTTGTTATGGTGGTTTGGACAACGTGAGTGAGGGGCAAAACACAGAAAATGTGTGTGGAGGAGAGACGCCAATGTGACAACAGGAGGGAGGGAGCAGACGGACATGGGAAGAGCTGAACACAAACAATAGAGATGAAACTGGTGGTAAGTGGATGGAGGTGAAGAAGAAATGGATGGGGCAAGGAGGTGGGATGGAAAAGAAGGAACATGACCGGGTTTATGGGAGATGGCCAGCAAACACAAGCGCTCATATGGAGTGCTTGATCACAAAAAAAATTGCTCCAAAAACAGGAGCAGTGGAAGGGCGTGAGTACTTGGCCCATGTCCCACACGGGAGGGCCAAACCCAAGGAGAGTACATGACACATGCATGCCTTGACAAATGGGAACGAAGCAAATGAGAGTGATGCTGATGCTTATCAATGGCAAGCTGTGGGCGGGTTCTAAGCCGCTGTGTGTAAAAATGTCTCATAGAAACAGCACATGCGCTGTCTAGCCAATACCTAAAGAAGCGCTCTCAGGTGCCCTGCTAACTAGCAAACAATCACATATATGTAAACATTTTCAGAAATTAAATCTACAGGCTCCAAAGATTTTTCTTCATGCATAAAAATATTTATTGGGTTTTACATTTGTATTACATAGTTTCTAAAAAAAACCAACCTTTACAATCATACAGTGATTACAATTAAATATTTTCAATTAAATATATGTCGCAGAACTAAACAGGGAAAAATAATAACCATAAGTTAGCAAGAAAGAAGTCTAGCTAAGTTGCTTAACTATGGAAAACACATTCTGATGCCATTTGTCCCCGCGCCGTGTTTTCTTCCAGTGTTGCCCCGGGTCTTTGTTCTCTTTGTTCTAGGCTGGGGTCAGTGACAAATGAATCGCAGCGTATCAGAGTCCTGCTGCATTTCTCTCCCATTCTTTACATGTTCTCGCCTCGAAAACAGGATGGAAAGGCTGCTTTCCTTCTACACATGAAACGAGACTAAACAAAAAAGGTCACACTTCCAGTCTCCCTCGCCTCGACTTTTTTTTCCTACTTACTATACTTGCAGGAATGTGTCCGTGTTCCCGGACTCAGGGGGGCCTCTGTGTGATTCCTCGATGTTGTTCTTGATGTCCTTGCAAACGAGGGCTGTAATTTTGCGCAAGGTCACACGATTCCACTCATGAAAGAAAGAGAAAAAGGAAACTAAATGCAGGGACCTGTCCTTCATAGGTCCATATCAGGGGCGTAACACAGGCCCCGGCAGCCCCTGCAGCGCGTTGGAGGACAACCGTCCAGGCGGGGCTTTAAGTGGGCCGGATCCTGCCAGGGCTCAGCGCTAAAAGTTCTAAAACGCAGCTGCTGAGACGTGTCGCTGTCAGGGTCTCCATTTTTGCCCTCACCCTCAGGGTGTAAAAACAATCTTACCTCTGCAGCAGTGCCACCCTTCACTGCCTTTGATGTAACTTCAAAGAGACCCTTTATAGTTCTTTCACAGTCTCATCATGTAAGAACTGCAGCATTTCCAATATGTTATACAACGAAGCCATAGTTGCTGCTTATTCATCGTATGCAATTAGCAATCATTGACAAAGCCAACAGTCCTGGCTTGTAGTTGATATAATATTACTTGTTGCATTATATACCTGGATGCAATGACAGAAACAGCTAAATATCAGTCGGGGGCACACTATGTGGAAATTTAGCTTGCAAACTGAACATTATCTGCGCCATCTTGCCTCTCCCCAGCACCACGCACAGCGAATGCACGGCCGCCATTTTAGGCACCCCACTCTCTCCCCGCTCACTCTCGATCGCCAGCGCTTCCCCCTGGCGCTGCGAGCATCCCCCGCGCGCCGACCACCCCCGCTCTCTCATACAGGCCATAAACCCTCTCCTTCTGCGCGACCCTGCTACGGAACCACTTCCGACCGACAACCCATACATGGTCATGCCTCTCCTTTGATAACCCCCTTCCTCTGCGCCCCATTGTCCGAACTGGTCCCAGGCCATCACCTAGCCCTGCGGATGCAGTTTATTGCCCCTACTGTAAGGGAAACACCCCACATCAAAGGGATTACAGTAGATCAAAGCCCCTACCCCCCCCTGAGACCCGACCGGTCACACACACACACCCCCGGGAATTGGCGGAATACCCCGCTGCGCAATAGCCATCTCCTACTGTGGGTGGGGTGGGAACTTCTACTGTATCTATGTGTGGGATCGGATCTGAACCGGGGCTTCAGGGGATATTCTCCCATACATCAAGGGAATCTCAAGAATGTACTATGTGTAATAAAGCAATAAACCAGTGTATAAGAGACCAGGTCTCAGAGATGCAGTTAGAGCACCTCGTGACGATACCTTGCTGTCTGATCTGATGTGTTCTGCTCCGACGGAATAAAACTTTGTTTCCTGCCTTCCATCTCCGGCGCCTGCCTCTTTCATTGGTAAATTATCGAGTGGTATGAGAGGCGATTACCGCCGGGCAAATACTTGAAAGGTTATCGACTGAAACTGCCGCTACCATTTAACAATTGGCGTCCCAAACGTGGGGCCCATCAGCGACACGTGGATCCAGTGGGAGAGGTCCCGACGACAGAGTGAACGACTGCAACGATCGGGAGAGCTCCTGCCCAATAGACCCTCGTCTGGCAGCCGATCATCCGAACTTCACTGATTCCGAGCAGACCTCTCTCGAGTGATCTACGGTCCTGACTGGGAACCATCAGGAGTGCCGCGGCAAATACGGAGAGTAGAGGACGATCGGGCGCTGGAGGCGGAAGACGAGAAACTGTCCACGCGGTCCGGGTAAGGTCGTGATACACGACAAATTGCGAAATAATTGATTGATTGTTTGAAGCTTTGGAAATACTAGTATTGCTCATTGATTGTTCTCTTTGAGATATTCGCTGTCTACAAACGGGGAGGAGTAGAAATACTCTCTCTCTCTCCCTTTGCAGATAGTGAAGGGTAGGTAACGCAGACTTTTGTCCCCGTTGAAACCCGTCGTGCCTATCTTTATCTCCCCATTGATTGATTGTCCGAACATTGATTGTTTTGAAGAATAGTGCTTTTTGAGATATTCTCTGTTTGCAAATAACGTAGAATAGGAATATTCTGTCTAGTCTTTGCAAATAGTGAAGGGTAGGTAACGCAGACTTTTGTCCCCGTTGAAACCCGTCGTGCCTATCTTTATCTCCCCATTGATTGATTAATTGATTGTCCGAACACTAGTTGTTCGATATTGGTTCTTTGGAGGTATTCTCTGCTTACAAATAACGAAGAATAGAGATATTCTGTCTAGTCTTTGCAAGCAGTGAAAAGATAGGTAGTGCTGACTTTTGTCCCCGTTGAAACCCGTCATGCCTATCTTCTCCCCACTGATTGGTAGTTGGTTCTGCCCGGACCGCTTATTAGAGGTGAACCATCCGGCTCCACTGGAAGGCACCCCTAATAAGGACATGTTCACTAAATATGGACTAGTCGCCGTAGCTTATAGCAAGCTGTGGCATAAATATACCAAGAAGGACCCCGAGAGTCAGTGGCCACTGATGGGATCCTTCGACGGCCATAAGATAGAAGCGCTAGAAATAGCTCTGCGTAGCAATAAGACGACGCCTACTATGCTTGACAGTATCGGCATGTGGCGCAAAGAAGCAACGCTACGGAAAAAGAGGGAAGAAGTAAAAGCAGAAAAGGAATTACGAAAGGCAGCTCACCTTGCCGCTAGAAGGTTAGAAGAAGACATAAAGGAGAGAAGGGAAACTAAACTAAGACAGGAGCCTGAAACCTCAGGCCAGTACGCTGTTAGGA
This sequence comes from Triturus cristatus, assembly GCF_964204655.1. Classification (NCBI taxonomy): domain Eukaryota; kingdom Metazoa; phylum Chordata; class Amphibia; order Caudata; family Salamandridae; genus Triturus; species Triturus cristatus. The sequence continues at coordinate 984,599,267 of NC_140583.1, forward strand.
CCCCTTCTTTGCTCTACCCTGAGTTGTCCTCCAAGCAACGAACGAATGATGAATTACTGTTAGGTCCCCCGATCATTTACATGCCCCCTCCATATGCACCCTCCCAGTCAGTAGTGCACCACCCACAACCCCCGAACACGATTGAAAGCAGTACAGGGGCCTCGGCCCTCACGGCCTCCGCGCCGGCTGAGCCTCTTGTACTGAACCCAATGTCGACTACAACGCTAGATGACCATGAGATGGGAAAGAAAGAGTCCACCAGAATGAATCGATTAACAAAGGAAGAACGAGCAGGAATTGATAAGATAGTAGGGACGCTGGTGGAGCGAAAAGAAAGTGAGGAGTATATCACAGACGTGTATAACTCGTATGCCGACAGCCGCACACGACACTTCGTCGTACGGCTCTGTTATCACGCCCTGAATGCATATGAGGACAGATACCACGATAAAGGTCCCGAAGGCTTAGCGGCCCTATATAGGAAGGTAGACATTGGGGAAGAAAGAGAGGGCGATGTAACGAACCTCTTCACTCGTACACTCGAGGTCTACCGACACCTTAAAGAACATGAACAGACCACCAAAACAGAAACCCCCATAGCAACTAAGCCCCAGGGAGGAAGGGCTGATGCCATAATGCCCATTAAAGAAGCTGCCCCCTACTGGGTCCCCCCACGGGGTCAGGGAACACACGACGACATCAACCACCAAGATGCGAAGGGAAGGGTTGTATATAACTGGGTCTACCAGCCGTGGGACCGGCAAGATATTTTGACCTTTAGAAAGACTCTACCCGACTTGAGAAAGAACCCGACTGCCTTCTACACTGAATTGGGTACAGCCTTAGGCTCAACGATAATGACGTTAGCAGATATCGACTTGTTCTTTGGGCTATGCCTGCCGGCTGATGTGTGGAAACAAATCCGGAAAGTTGACCACGCTGAGCCGTTCGGATATACCTGGGTACAACTCGATACCATAGATAAACAGCGAGAACCAGGACAGAAACCCCCGAAAGCCATCTTAGAGCTCCCAGACAAGATTGTACAAAAGCTGAAGACTCTAATCCCAGAAAGAAAGGTAGACTGGTCAATAGTGACGGCTTGCCGCCAGAAACCCCAGGAGGATGTGTCTGAATACTTCTCCCGATTCGAGACTGTGTTTTCCGATTACAGTGGCCAAGACATGACCACCGCAACCGGACATCACCTCTTTGTCCAGAATTATGTAAAGGGTCTGTCACCAGAAGTTTCCCAGAAACTACAGACCAGCGAGAGTAGTTGGGCAGCCTCCAAACCCGCAGCAATTCTCCAGATGGCCCAATACTACGAAAACCAGAAGAACGAGAACGATAGGGCGTCAGAGAAGAAGAAAAAGGAATTAAAGGAGAGGGTAATAATGATAGCACAATTGCAAGGGGTGACCATGGGAAGGGAACCCCCGAAAGAGAATTACCAACCAACCGCCCCTAGAAAGCTACCCCCTAGAGACCAGACACCTACACCCTACAACGGACGGAGAGACTTAGATGGGAATCAATGTGCGTTCTGTAGAGGGTTCGGACACTGGAAATCCCAGTGCCCGGTCCTTTTGGAACTGAACAAAAATAGGGACCCCAATAGACACAACCGGAAGTTTGTTGATACCCACCATCAACGTCACCAAACTTGATTAGGATCACGTGCAATCGAACAACGCCATTTTCCGAATACACTAACTAGATCGCTGATACGTACAACGCCCCAACAAAATAGTATGGTTAAACATTTTTAATAACTTATAGGTATAACAACATTCCGACAAAGATGAACAGGTTAAAACATGTTTTAAACAACTATTTACATGACAGTCTGCTGCGACCTGCATCCCAAAGCATTTACGTCCACGTGACACCGTCCTCGCCTCTCCTTCCTCGAAGTTGCAACATTGGCCTGTTTTGGGCGGTCCCTTTTAGTTGACTTTGGGCTATAAAAGCAATGCAAAAATCCCTTGACATCAGTGGCAGACGACTGTGCGAATAGGCCGGAGGCTATACGAAGCGCCGAAGTTCTGGCAACGCCAAGGCGGAGTCCGCCACGCTGTGCGGACCTTCCCGCCTTCTTTCTTCTTTCTTCAATAAGGGCTGATGCCCTGGCGGGGGGAGGCGACGCGGACGAGCCTCCCCCACCTCCCCAGGTGGAGGCTTGCCAGCAGATGGGGGCACCCCAGCCATCTTTTTCATCGGTCTGCTGAATTGCACCCTGGCACGCTGTGCGGACCTTCCCATTCTCCTCTTCTTTCCTTGATAACGGAGGGTGCCCTGGCGGGGGGAGGCGACGCGGACGGGCCTCCCCCACCTCCCCAGGTGGAGGCTCACCAGCAGATGAGGGCACCCCAAAACGTCTTTAATTCACCGGCCAGCTGAGCTGTACCCTGCCGCTGCACGCGACCGCCAGGCAACCGTCCAAGCACGGGTTCACCAGGATCGCCACTAGCACCCGACGCGAGGAGTGGGCCCCCGCAGCCAAGTAATCGGGGACCCACCCCGGTGGTGATACCATCCAAACTGCTGTCGTCGCTGCTACTGGAACCACTCCGGTGGCAATACCATCTGAACTGCCGCTGTAGCTGCTGTTGGCCCCTCTCCGATAGCCGTACCGAAGAGCTGCTGCTACTGCTGCCCTTGGACTCCGGCGGTCGACCCCTCCGGTTCCAGGCCTGGCCCACCGTGAGACAATTCTGGACTCGAAAGCTTGTTTGCTTGGGCATGGGCCCCACCCTTGACAGAACGCTCCCCTCAGCCTTGCAGAATCGGCTGGAGTCATTTGACACTCGACTCCCGCGGACTTCCGGTAAGGACAAAACCGCCGCCATTGCTCTTTGCCCCGGGCGGCAGCCACCTTGCCTCCGCTTGGTGCAGTGAGAAAGTAAAGCGTCGGCGGAAGAACCCGCCTGCCGCCCCGCCCCAAGAACGAACCATGGCATTGCTACAAAGTTGCAGTGACGCCATGCTGACGCAAAGTTGACGCTAACGAAAGTTCTCGAACTACCGAAAGGAATTCTGGTTCAACAGCTAATTCATGGAAAGACTTAGACTGTACACTGGCCCGACCCTGCCCCAAAATGGCGCCGATGTAGGAAAGGCCTACCACTCTTTGTGGCGTTCCAGTCACGTGACATTTGTGTTAAAAAGAAATATACATATATATATATATGCGATGCTTGCACACATGATGGGGGGGGGGGGACCGATTTTTTTATGTTAATATAATGTTGCTCATGTTGCTCGACGCCTCTCACACCGTGGCCGGCCTATAGCGGCTGTAGGCCCGTATTTCTACACTGACATTGTTTTAAATAAAGGGCTTCTTAAAAAGGAATTACGGAATCAGTGTCATGACTAATCATCTAGGTTGTTGAAGGTTTTTCTTTTCGAATAAATGATTGTTGCTCCCAAGCGAAAGAATACAGATATTACAGACTCAATTTGCCTAAGATCTTTTTGTTTAACGGAATTTGTACCCATCACGCCTGCCCTTTTTCCAAGAATTGTCAAATCAATAATCAACTATAACTTAAGGTATATGCCGCACGCAAGGTCTGGTATCTTGCACCATAATACACGACCGATTGAGAAATGCATGTACAACCAGGGAACCCGAATTTAGGAGATGAATGAACTAGAGCATCTTTGCCTCGAACAAAAAGAATAATAGGTCTGTGGTATTACCCACTCCTGCGGCTAGCCTGGTACATGGTAGGTAGAACCTTTTCGTGTCTGCAACGCGCTAGGGTATTTTGAATACTGCACCTCCCCTCCCCTCTTTTTCCCCTCTATAGGTCACGACGAAGTTCCGACTGAAGAGTGGAGTGGACATGGACCGCACGGAGTTCAATATCAGGGAAAACATAGACAAGCGTTGTGAGATAGTGCGTAAAATTACAGACCACCATTGGGAACATGAAAAGCTGTATGATATGATTGTGCGTGTGTACTACGATTATACGGGATGAATGTGTATGCATTTCATGTTTGGGTCACTTGAAGAGAGCGTCACTGTATGATTGAAGTGCTCGTCCACCGATCAAAGGGAGGAGAATAAAGGGTCAGACACCCCCTAAGATAAACTACAAAATACTAAAAGTACGCAGCATGCATAGGAATAGAGGACAGGAAAGGAGAGGTCCCCATGCACAACGCAGCCCTGAGTCTCCGTCTTAAGTCTCCGTCTTGATGCATGTACTGTCACACCCTATCCGGCATTTGTGTATACGTGATCACCGAATTTATGTCTTTTCCCCGCTTGTGGTTTCTTACATGAAACAAACCCATGCTACTCCATGTTGTGTGTGCACCAAGTGGCCTATTATCTTACCCATGTCTCTCTCTCTCTCGTTTTGTGTCGTATGTATGCCAAATAGCCTACTTGATGCACACGTCTCTCTCTCTCTCTCTCTCTCTCTCCCCCTCCCTCACAAAAGGCTCTTTCTTGCCCTCTTTTCTTCTTGAATAAAATTAACGACACATACCTCTTCGGTAAGTGTATAATTGGCCTGAACACGGTGGTGTTCGAACAAATTGACAGAAACAAAACGACCATACTTTACCACGTTACTACCTCTCCTTTTTGCAAATGTTGAGCCTAATCGGCTGAGAAAGAAAGGACAGGTAAGACGACTGATGTCTCCCAATCTGACCCTCAACACGGGGACTATATGTCAGTGGTTTTTGTTTTTAAAGGACACCATCTCCACCACCCAGAATTACCCCTGACCAATTAGCCCGAAATAGAATGTCTAAAGCACCCTGTTCTCCCAAAAATAACCCCAGCCCTACACTAGCCGTCTCAGAGTATTTCGAACGAAACGGCTGATGGCCCTATTTTCTAATAATCCATCGCCTAAACTGATACAGGGTTACCTATTGTCCCCAGCAAAAATAATGCTTAGCTTATGTTCCTCCCCGAAGAGGATACTCGTGAACGCATGACAGTAGCACCTCACAATTACTTTTCCATAAACTTAGTAGTCCTCGGAGGAAGATGTGTATTACCAAACCTTATGTTGAGATGAGTGAGTCTCTACCGGAGAAGCCGGTTCGAATTTTTTTTATATAAACCAGAAAGTTGACAGATGTCAGGCTTCCTGCAACGATTATAGGGCGCAGAAATCGACACCTAGAAGGCCAGACGATGGACAGGGACACCCACAGAAACCTGCACCACAGCAATAATTAACAGATTAGTAACACGCACATTAACATCAGAGTTAATAGACACCAATCATACAGTAACAGATAAGAGCATGTCCGCAACAACTCGGTGGTTGGGAAAGAGGATGAAGTATGTAAATGTCTTCCCTGCCAAAATCTCTAAGACTTTCATTTCTTATAACCCATTCAAAGACAACCTGCAACCATCGGAAGAAAAGGGGTCGGACGTGACGCACAGCCTGGCTGCGGACCATAAAGCATCTATGACATCGACCAAGGGGGAAGCTACGAAGCAAAAAAAAAACAAAAAAAAAGGCGTGAGACGAGACACCATTATCAGAATGATAAGCGCGAGGGGCTACATCGAGGCCCCTGCTCACTGACCAGCGTGCATGAAGTCTCAACCCGTCGGGCCCGATTGATGGGCCCAGTGCTGAAAGATTCTGCTCTCCTTGGTCTGCATTTTTGATCCGATCCCACGCCACCCCTCTTCCCTCGGCATCCCGAAGCACGCCACCCCCTTCTCTCTTCCTCTTTCATATGGATTATGACTTTGACCCACTACCGAAGAACAAAAGGCAGGTACCCTGTCCCAAAGTACCTATGGTGAACTGTGTTAAGGAACAGGACTGTGATCAGAGAACAGCGAGTGGTCACACCCTGCCACGTGAGAAATCAGATTTGAGCTGGACCTTAGCTCCACCGCCGGTGCTCAACAGTGCCAACGAAAGAAGAACAACAACAAGAGCTTACCAGTGATGGCTCTTGGGAACACCCACAGCAACACCCAAGGAACGTCCCTTCAAATGGTGTATTTTCTCTTGGGGTTAAAGAGATTTATTGGATGTGGCTTTGATAATATGGTATTGAACACATGAACAACATACTTATTGACAGATTGCTCATTCCTAAAATCAATACATTGCTTGCCAGGACTAAAAGGGTACATTGGTTCGCTCCCATAGGTCTATCTGCAGGCTATCATCAGGTACTCCAGCCTCCCAAGAGTAACTGTTTGACTGGACCGCAATCATTACTGTATTAGGCTCTTTCCATTTTTAATGTATGCCTCTTATATTGGTGTTGGCTACAGCAAGTTTTCCAAATCTTGATGTATGAGATCTTTAAAGGGATTACAGGAGTGTACTTCTTCCAAGATGATATCTTAGTAATGGGTAGCGACAAAAAAAAGAACATGACTCGCATTTAGAGAAAGTACTGCCAATCTTAGAGAAAAGGGGATTAACATCGCAATAAGCAAGTTTTCGTTCGCTGCATAGGGCAAAACGTACCTAGGACTTTAAATGGTTAATGAAAGTTTAAGACAAAAGAAAGAATTAGTCGAAGCACTATTGAAGACACCTGCCCCAAAGAGTAAGGCTATCTTGAGAAAAGTTAAGATCCTTTTTAGGTTTGGCAACATTTTATGTATGTTGGAGGGTTTGCTGAGAATACATATACTCTGTTTGAAAACAAAATGAAATTTGTGTGGACAGAGGAGTCTTAGAATGTGCTTACCAACAGAAAGAGTGGCGGCTCCTCTGTTATAGCGGAGGAGCTTCGCCTCGCCTGCTGCAAGCGTAGCAGGCACACACATTGATAAAATGGTAATACATACCATTTTATTATAATGTGTCGCAGGCTCGTGCTGTTACAGCATGAGGGCAGGGGGCGGAGCTCACAGTTACTTTTTTCCCCTAGAGTTTTATATAGCGCAAACTTGGCCCGAAGGTGTCAGAGTGCTTCACATGAACACCAGTTGCTTACAAACGGACATGTTCATTTTACTTTGGATAGGCACGGGGAGATTAAGTGATTTGCCCAGAAAAACAAGATGTTGAGCGTCCCTGCCGAGACTCGAACCCAGTTCCTTGGCGTCGAGGTTGACCACTCTAGCCGTTAGGCCATATCTTCTTCAGCGAGTGCGCATGTCAGATTGGCCGGCTGTCTAGAATCACCCAACCTGACATGCGCAATTCAGAGCTAGCAATCCAAGGGCTGAGAAATAGCTGAGGGATTGCAGCCACAGGCCTCTAGCCTCAAAATGAGAGCTGGCTTAGCCTGCTCCAACCAATCCTGAAGGATTGGTTGGTTTCGTGTTGCACAAGGGAGGAAGTCCTTCCCTTTCCGCCCCAGTCACCGTCGAGGAGAGCGCCAGGACGAAGAAAGAGCCCATAACCAGAGCCTGCATGTCAGCACGTGCACCATATATGGTGAGTTTTTTGGGCATCGCGCTCGCCATATTTTAATATTGCCGGCTGTCACTGAACAGAAAGAAGGGCATTTGTAACACCCCACCTTTGTAAAGGTTCAGTCCTTTTGCTAGAAGTCTAATCATGACAGATGTGAGTGGGCGAGGTGCAGTTGATGGCAATGCAGGAAAAATGTAGCATATTTTGCCTCCCGTTCCATGTTGCAGTTGGAAGAATGGTATTTGGTGACAGAAAGAGAAACCTCGGCATTCATGAGGAGCTTGCAATATTTCTGCCTGTTTGTCTGGTGAACTGAATTTATATTAAGAAGTGATCATAAACCATTGCTAAAAAAACTTACTATAAGTGGGTTAGCAAATGCTTCTGCACGTATTACTACGATATCGATGAGGCTGCAGGCGTACAATTATAGCGTATAAAATGGCCCTGGTGTAAAAAAGAAGGGATATGGGAAACAAGCTATAAGAAGAGTGTGTGCCTGAATGTGGTCAAAAGACATCTTAGAGATGGCTGGCCAGAAAACAATAATGTCAGCATAGAATTGCCAATGTACTGAGAGATCAGAAATGAGTTGCAACAGGAGAATATATTTTTAATGGTGATGGATAAGGTTATACCAAGTGAGATGAGATGAAGCAGAAAGTCCTAGAACTGTGTCATAAGGGGTATCTAAGGATTTATTTTGAATGTAAAGGGACATACAAATCTCAGGCTTTATTGAAACCCCATTTACACCTAATTGAGTGTCTTAGCATTTAATCAAAGGCTCTAGGAAATTTATATTTTGGGATCTTTACAAGGAACGGATGGAGAGATCAAGTATATTAGTGTATTAATTTGTTTTCAAGTAGCCAGAAGAAGGAATTGTAAGAAGAGCTGATGTACAAGCTGGGATTAACTTTTAAACAAGTTGTTTTTTATTAGGGAAGGAATGCTTAAAAGAATTGTATAATCAATAACTGGGCACAGTTTAAAACCAGTTATATGAAAAATTGCCTACATTACAATTGAGTAATCTATTCCATAACTTGTTTGTTTCACCCAAGCAGGAATAGGACATTAGAGAAACGTAATAGACTTCTGAAAGGAATTATGCTGTTGAACAACAGTAGTAAAATAAAATGGGACTAGTTTAAAAAATGCTTTGGGTATACCATATTGTTTACAGCTAGATTACAGGGTTCAGTCATTTTGACAACATGTGTGGAAGAATTTGCTTTCATATGCATAGCCTAGGTTGTATAACAAAAACCAGACAATTGGAATGGTCCCCAGAAGTAATGAGAGGAAATATAAGAAAGGCACAATCCATGAATGAGAGGTATAATGATGAACGTCAGGGTGTCAAAATTGTAGTCCTGAAGGAAAGACAGTGGAAGCGGATCATGAAGGACACCATAATAGAAAAAGGCTAAAGCATGTTCTAGGACCGATTTCCAGTAGAAAATATGAGTGTCAATGAAGGCTTAGGGGCCCATTACGATGCCGTAGGAAACGGCTCCGACCCTTGGTCGGAGCCATTCCCTACGGCATCGTAATCTCCTGTTTGCATTAATTTCTGAACAACCCATTTTGATGGAGTCGGTCGGAAATTAATCCAAACAGAATGTCCAAAATGACTTACAACAGGCTCGGAGAGCTTGCCTGCCATTCGGAAAGGGGCCAGTAATCCCAAGGTCAGCTCTTTCCAACTGAGGGATTACGATGGCGGATTCCCACAGCCTTTCTGTGTCAGCCATTATGACACAGAAAGGCTGTGGGAAGTCGGCTTTGGAGGGCCCCAGAAGGGTCCCATGGGTGCAAGACCTCCGGATGGTGATCGAGGGGGCACCTATGGTCCCCCCTGTTGATCCCTGCACTTGGTGGCAGGGATGAACTGCACCTCAGCTCTTTACAATGAGAGCATACATTCCGGTTGGAATGCATGCTCCCATTGTAAAGAATAGGATTACGACCAAACAGTGTTCGGTCGCATCCTAATTGCTGGTTTGGGACCGCCCACAGGAGGTCAGTCAGTCTCAGTTCCGGATTGATATCGGACGGACTCAGGTCAACAAAATCAGTTAGCCATATCCAATAACAGTAAAGGGATTGAATCTTAGTATTGACTTATCAGTGGAAGCAATCTGTGGTGTTAGCAGAGCCTAGTTTGGATAGCGAGGTTGTAGGGAGCGTTTAGAGTGATGAAACTGCTGAATGAGTGAAGAGTGAAAATAGTGGTATTAGAGGTGTCCACGATGAACACCATTGTGATGGTGGTGGCGTGCACAAGCATGGTAATCCAGTTATGCAGACTCATGCAAAAGTCACTAGTGCTTCAGAATTTTCGTCTGTTCGTCTGTTACGAAATCCCATTCAGGGAAAATGAGTGGGTTATTGCTCCTGCTAAGGCGGTTGAGGACTTAAAATGTGACGAGCAAATATCTTCCCTTATTTTATTTGTATTCTTTTTATTACATCTTTCTTCTTGCTGTATTCACTTAAACGTAGGTACATGAGGCATATGTGGTTTATTATGCATATACTAATATTAGTTACTGCATACTCATTTTGTAGTTAGCTTTGTAAGTGTATAAAGTTTTCACAGTGATTCTGGTAAGACTGGGTTGTAAAATCCATTTGAAGGAAGAGGATGTCTTCCCTTGAATGAAGATGATTCGTCCTCAGCTATAGTGACATTATGTTCGTGAGTTCTGCATTCTGCGCTCTTCTTTTATGCTCTATTTGAAGGATTGCGCTTGAAGTGGAGTGGAGTTGGAGATGTACTTGGAAAGGTGGGCAGCTCCTACCCATAGCTAAAAGAAGGTAGGAGTTACTACAGCACCGCATAGCTTCCTTTCTCAAGTGTTACAACTAAGATCGCTATGCACTCTTACGTCAAGAGGACAGGGGATATGATGCACTCTAGCGTCTAATTTTCTGCCTTTGGAACCCAGTGACCTGGATTCTAACTCTCACTTTAACATTTGACTAAAAAATGTTGGGGCATATCATCAAAGAGGCGATATAAAATTGCATTATCGCCTGTTTACTCAATGCTCAGCTTTGCATCTCTAATGAGATGCAAAGTGGGCGTTCCTGCCCTGACATAACTGGAGAAATGTCGCTAAGCGACATTTCTCCAATTATCAATTGGCACGCTAACCTGCAGAGCGACAAGCAAAGTAGCGATAACCTCTGTTATCGCTATTTTCCTTTCACCTGCGTCAAGACTGGCTTAGCCATGATAAAATATGTAAGGTGGATATCATGGCTAGGTATGCCTTGCCTTATCATCAAGCTATCGCCATACTTTGTGAGATTATCGCTGAATTTCCAGCGATAATCACACATTTGGCAGTTAGCGCTTGGAATTTTATCGCTTCTGAGATAAGCGTTGCTGATAGCATGCTATCTCAGCGATAAAATTCCACGTTGCCCGGCGATAATTATCCCAGCGCTAAGTGCTCTTAGCGATAATTATCGGCAGTCCTTGATGATATGCCCCTACGTCATTCCTTGCACTTAAATTCATCTTCTTCTGTGTGACATACTAAATATCTCTCTCACATGTAAAGTACATTTGTGTAACATCTAAGACCAGTGAGTAGTTTAGTACATGGTGGCACTGTGTGCTTCTTTTTTTAGCACAATTCCTCATTGGCATTTTAATATATTTTCTAAAAACTAGCAGATTCTAAAAACTGCTGTTATTGGCATTTGGCAGCAGTGGCAGAAGTTGGGGCGATGCCAGCTGCAGTGGACTCCCAATGAATATTTTGGGCACTGGCACTTCATTTTTTTTTTCTTTTTTTACAAATTAGGCTCAGTTCATATGGGATAGCTTTCTATATCTTCACATTTTGTGCTGCACAAAACATCTTTGCTGATAAGGAATGTGAAAAAATCCTACTGGTTATTGCACTGGATGGACATCAGCAGCTCCTCTCAGGCCTGCTCAACAGCTGTTTATGATTACCCTAAAAAATCAAATAGAAGTGTATCTGCTTTTGCTCATGTTCTCACGCCGCTTTTCTAATCAAGCTTGGGACCAGAGAAGACAATGCTGTCTTTTCTGTTGTTAGGTCTCAAAAACATACATAACATTAGCTGCCTGTTTCCAATACATAACACGTACCTAGTGTGCTAGTGTGAGCTTTGGTTCAGCACCTTGCTCATGATTGGATGACCTTTTCCCCTGTCTGAGTTGTTCACTCTGGATTTGATAGCTTTCCTCCCTATTCATGTGTCTGTGCCATCCTGGAGCATTTCAGTCTCACAGTGTTCTGACTGAATATGTTGTGTCCTTCCACTTTTGATGTGAGTGGGTTCCTTTTTAGGTCACAGTCTACCAGACAGCACAGCTATCTAGTTTTCTAAAGATATGTTGGGGACTTTCAGAAAAGTTGACCTAGGAATGCATTCTGCCCGTTGATCACAATTGGCTTGGTGGTTTCTAACACACATTTTCTGACTTTCTATTTTCTGGTTTTATTTTCTGTAGGCTCTCCAGATTCAGTTTGCCCCTCCTGTTGCCTGAAGTGTGTTTACTGTATTCTTCCACAAACTCCCATTCCGTAAACAGGCCTTAAAATCTTGTTTTTATCTTGCCACATTTTCTGTGCATTCAAAGACTGAGATCAAATATCAGGTGCTGTCTTCCGATGGCACTTGTTTACTTTTCTTTCTCTGGCTTCAAAGTGAGAGTATTTATGGGAAATCTTCCTGGATACTCAGGGTAGGTAGGATGTTTATTTTCTAGCACACAACAGCATTTAAGTGAACTGTGTAAGTATTTCAGAATATATTTGTAGGAAGCTGGCTCTCTATATAGTGCACTAAAAATATGTACTCTGTGCAGAGAGTCCAATGGGCCCTCAATTGGTTTATAGAGGCTATGTAGATAATACTAATGCTCTCTTTTGTTGCAGTGTGGACAAACAGTTGGGCTTATCAGAGAGTAGTGCTAAGCATTTGTTGTACTCACAGAGGCAATAAATGACACACACTCAAGGAATAAATCCAAGATCAATTTAGAAAAATAACACCCTTTTTATCTATGTTTTAAAACCAAGAACTTCATTCAAAGGTAAGTACTGTTTTCAGTACCAATACGTACAGGTAAGTTAAGTTTTTTAAGTTGTACAATGTACTCCGATGCAAGAAAAAGTCAGAGATGCATAAAGGTATTTACAGTTGGTTTCAGGGGTTCACATTCAGAGTTTGTAATTGTAGTGGGTCAAGGTCCAAAGTACTACCAGCCGTTCTTCAGGAACTGCCCGGGTTCAGCTGGGAGCAAGCAGGGTGCTGGGGAAGTTGGTAGCTAAAAACAGACTGCACAGGTGGACTTGGAGACATGTCCGAGAGCTCCCAAATGGGGGCTTGGGTTGTAAGGGGCCTTGGAGCAAGGGGGCACAGCTAGTTCATCGGCACCCAGGCAGGGGGCTCGGGTACAGAGGGCTTAGTTAGGCTGGGCTGGGTGCACAAAGATGCTCCTCACAATCATGGATTAACAGCTGTCACTGTCAAAATTCAGGCAGCTGGGCCACTCGCGAAGTGGGCCTCAGTGATGCCTACGTCCCTTGATGGCTGCTTGCTCCTGGTGCAGTGGTAATCTGGACTGGACTCTAACTGTTAGTGTTTGGTGCATGGCATCCAGTACCCCGGGGGTTGGTGCTGCATGGCTCTGGTTGGTCCTGATGTCTTCACACTCGGTGGGGAGACAGATCTGACCTTCCAGAGAAAGAGTACCTTTTCCTGGTCATCTGCAGCATTGATCGGGCCGGGAAGCTGCAAGGTAATGGACCAGACTGTAGGCAATTTTCAAAGTGTTGGCAGGCTACCTAAGGCTTTGGTAGTTACCCAGCTTGCAGGATAAGTCACTCTGTCGCAATTGTCGAGAGAGGGCTCAGGACAGGCATGTTTTTGTGGTAAAAGTCAACAGTTCTGCTGCAGTTCTCTTGATCCATCGATTCTTAGTTCTTGGGTTCAAGGGTACCACCTAAATATTCAATATAGGGTCATTTAAGGGAAGTGATAGGTAGTATCCAATAGGCTATCTACCTTTAGGGTGTCAACACCCTCTATAGGACCACCTTCTGTGGGATGTGGGCATAGCCCTGACCCTAGAATGCTAATTCCTTCCAAAAAAAGATGGAAGAATCTGAAAAGTGAGGTCTAACTCAGCTGGCCTACCCTAGGGGTGGTGCTGGTGGAATATGGGCACACCTCCTAGTCTTACGAATTTTCCCGCCTGTCTTGCCACCAAAAGTGGGAGCAGGACAGGGGGTGGGGCATCTCCACGATCTGGAGAGGCCTGGGTCGCATAACAAAGGTGGCAGGACCCTCGAAGCTTCCCTCACTGGAATGCATATCCTGCGTGGAGGAGGTGGAGGTGTGAACACCTCAGCACAGAACAGGCTTTGCCCCTGGACTCTGAGAGCGGAAGCTCTCACCTTAGGAGGTCAGAAACCTGTCTGTGGTGGTTGGCTGATTGAAACCAGTCATTCAACACACTAGTAGTCGATAGGGTTTCAGGAGGTATCTTTAAGGTGCCCTCTAGGTGCATTTCTTAATAGATCACCAATGGCATCAGTGTGAGTTTATCAAGACGAGGTGTTCTGTACCAAACATCTTCGGGTACAGCGAACCCATAATGTAGCCGGGGAACTCGTAATCACGAGTTTCCAGCCCATGTTTTTTTCATGGCTTCCCTGTGCACTTGTTATATCTAAGGTTCTGCTAAGATCTCAAAGGGACACATCCACTCATGCAAATATGTCCACACATGGGGTTTAGTGCACCATGCCTTAGGGCTGTAAGGCCTGCTGTAGTATTGACTTAACTATACCACATGCAGTGTTTTGCTGACATGGCCCTCAGGGGTGTGTGCCATGTCGACTCTTCATTTTTCTCTGCACCAAGAAACACAGGGCTGCAAGGCAGTTTGCATGATCTTGGTGAGGGTCCACTTAGGGTGGTTCTAATTGTGCTGGAGCCCTTAAGGACTCTCTTTAGTTCCAAGGTCCTAGGTACCAGACGTACCACTTACTAGGGACTTACAGGGATCCTAAAGGGGTGCCAATTGTGGAACAATGGTACAGTTTAGGGAAGGAACACTGCTACAGGGGACCTGGTTAGCAGGAACCCAGTACACTTTCAGTCAAAGTTGCGCCAGATATCAGGTAAAAACTGGGGGTATACAGCAAAAGAGCTCAGTTTCCTGCAATATCAGAATTAGGAACATAAATTAACCAAATTGTTTGTTATTTCTGAAGTGTTTTGAAAATAAATACTTTAATATGATCAAAGCAAATCATTACACTAGGTGATGTAATTACCACACATTTTAATGTGTACACTGTATAGGTTTATAAGTAAAACTGTATGGGCCCGATTCACAGAACTAACTTAAGACAAAATCCTAAACTTACTACCATTTTGGTATTCACAGAAGGCACTTACTCATTTTGGTATTCACAGAAGGCACTTACTCATTTCGGTATTCACAGAAGTTAGGAGTCCTAACTTTAGGACTCCTAAATGCCTTCTGTGAATACCGAAAGTCTTAAAATTAGGAATTTTCTCAGTTTAGTAGTAGTATAGTTAGGACTCCTAACTTTAGGACTCCTAAATGCCTTCTGTGAATACCGAAAGTCTTAAAATTAGGATTTTTCTCAATTTAGTAGTCCTAAGTTTAGATTTAGGACTACTAAATTGAGAAAAATCCTAATTTTAAGACTTTCGGTATTCACAGAAGGCATTTAGGAGTCCTAAAGTTAGGAGTCCTAAATTTAGGACTACTAAATTTAGAAAAATCCTAATTTTAAGACTTTCGGTATTCACAGAAGGCATTTAGGAGTCCTAAAGTTAGGAGTCCTAACTATACTACTACTAAACTGAGAAAAATCCTAATTTTAAGACTTTCGGTATTCACAGAAGGCATTTAGGAGTCCTAAACTTAGGACTCCTAACTTCTGTGAATACCGAAATGAGTAAGTGCCTTCTGTGAATACCAAAATGAGTAAGTGCCTTCTGTGAATACCAAAATGGTAGTAAGTTTAGGATTTTGTCTTAAGTTAGTTCTGTGAATCGGGCCCTGTGTCTGTTAAAAAATATTGGTCATTTTAATTGAAAATGTGTTGTCTGTGATGGCAGTGTCTTATCATGCCATGCATACTCTGCTGTACACCACTCCATTCTACTCTGCACCACTCCACACCACTGCATTCTACTCCGCACCACTCCACTTTACACCCCTCCATGCCACTGCAGTCAGCACCACTCCACTCTATGCCACTGCACTCTATGCTGCTTCACACTACGCCTCTCTACTATACCATGTACCACTCTACTCTATGCCAATGCACTCTTCGCCACTCTACTTTTCACCGCTGCACTCTTTGCCACTACTCTACACCACTCCAGTCTAGGCCACACCAATCTACTCTGCACAACTCCACTCTACGACACTGTACTCTACACCACTCTACAAAACTGCACTCTACGCCACTACACTCAATGCCAATACAATCTACGCCAATGCATTTTACTCTGTAACACTCGACTCTATGACCATGCACTCTACATCAATCCACTGTACACCACTTTAATCTACACTGCACCACTCCTCTCTATGCCACTCCACTTTATGCCACTGCACTGTTCACCACTTTACTGTACGCCATTACACAGTATGCCACTCAACGCAACTGCACTCTGCCCTGCACTGCTCCACTCTAGCCCAGTTCACTTTACTCTGTAACAATCTACTCTATGCTGCTGCACTCTTCCCACTGTACTTCACATTGCGCCACTCCACTTTAAGCTTTTGTACTCTATGCCAACTCTACTCTTACCCACTGCACTCTATGCCAATGAATTCTACACAACTGCACTATATGTCACTGCACTCTATGCCACAACACTCTACGACACTCTACTACACTCTACACCACTGCACTCTGACACTCTACTCTGCAACATTGCACTCTCAGACACTGAACTCTATGCCACTCTACTCTGCACTACTATACTTAACGCCACTCCACTCTATGCTACTGCACTCTATTCCACTGCACTCTACACTGCACTCTACTCTGCACCACTCTGTGCTACTCTACCCTGCACCACTCTATGGCACTGCACTCTGTACTACTCATCTCTTCTCTGTACTCTACCCTACTGCACTCCATGCCACTCAACTCTACGCTGCGCCACTGCCCTCTGCATTACTCAGTGCTACACCATTCTGCTCTGCACCACTCTGTGCCACTCTACTCTGGGCCACTCTAGTCTGTACCACTCCACTCTACGCCACTCCACTCTGTACCACTGCACTCTACTATGCACTACTCTGATATACTCGACTGCATTCTACGACGCTGCATTGTATGCCACTGAATTCAGTACCACTGCACTCAATGCCACTGCACCCTATGCCACTATACTCTGCAACACTCTATGCCGATGCACTTTACACCAGTCCATTTTACTCTATGCCACATCAGTGTATGCCACTCTACACGACACCACGCTATGCCACTCCAATACACAACACTCTCTGCTACTCCACTCTGCAACACTCTATGCCACTCTTCGCCGTTTCACTCTATGACACTCCACGCAAATCTCCTCTATGCCACTAACTTTTAGCCATAGTAACCAGCAGCCACGATGGTGTACAACATGGCTAAAACACATTGGCAAAGCCAATAGCTCTTGCTTAGGAGAGACCTATTGGCTTCGCCAATGCTTTTTCCTTTTTGTAGTGAGCGCTCCATGAGAATGCATATGTTTTATCTCTCTCCCACTAGTTCCTTTGTCCTCCCTTGCTCTTTTTCTTCTCTTTCCACTCTCCCCAAATCTTCCCAGTCCCATTGCACATTTTAAATAGTTTTACTTACTAATTAATTTATATTACAAGGGCTCAGCAGTGGCAACATGCTTATTGGCTTCTCACTATTATCTTTTTTTGGGCATTCAACTCACTTGACTTTCCCTTTTTTGTGAACTTAAATTTATTATTCTAACATGGAATGCTACCAAGTTAGAAGAGTAAATCAAAAATGGGCTCCATATGTCACAACACAGGTGCATTTACGCATGCATCATGACACATGCGTACATGTCAAGATAACTTGTTGCAAGGATTCTGCTCATGCACAGAACTATGCGTAGGAAACCAGGACCTCGGTGTATTGTGGTGTACCAAAAACCTACCTCAGAGCCCAGAACTTCGATCCGACTAGCATTAGTGTCTCATTCGTTCTCTGCACTATAGCTACCAATGATTAGAAAACCTAGAAGGTGGTAGTGAGGGAATGAGAGGAGGAGGTCATGGGGGATTGTCGGATTGTTGCATAGGGCACCAACAGCACTAAAGACAGACCTGCATGCGTGCACATACTTCATAACGCATGCATGCACACCAACAGCCATCTTGCATTGGCCTGTTAGAGCAGAGACTTATTGCCCCTGTCAGAGCTTGTTCTAGTTTGGGAACATTCGCAAGTTGGTTTAGATAACCAGATTGGCTACATAGCACTCATTTGGTCTACAAGGCAATACAGGATGCTCTGCTATATGCCCCTGGCTTCTATTGCAACACTGCAGCCCCGTTGTCTATCTGTGCAGTACTTGCACCTCTCTGTTTCGCATCAAACTATGCACCTGCTCCCACCAGTAGATGCACTGGAACTTAGTGGTAGGTTCTCTGAGGCATGCATTGCACCGGTACTCACTGTACTTGCACATGCTGGCATTTGGGGTTTTCACTTGCTGACACCAGCACCCTCTGACACCTACATTGCTCTGCGCCTACTGTCACCTGCCCTGTAACCTTCTGACCTCTGGATTCACCCTGCATCCCTCTGCAGCCACTGGCACATGGCATTTTCACCTACTATGTCTGTTTAGCGCTGGGATACTCTGGAGTAGTTGCGCACTGTATAAATCTATATAACATAACATACTATCAACAGCTCTGAGACAGCCACCCCTGGTAGCTGTATTGCCTTGCACCTTCCCCCACTGGCACAGTGCTTAATTTGTAAAATATTAAGTGCCAGGGCTCTGACCAGAAGGCCAATGCAGCTTGTAACATCCATCGCCCCTGTCATCACTGCCAAAATAACTACTAACCCTCTTTCTCGCATGTAAATGCGACAGTAAAGATTATTCCAGGTCCCCAAAGGTAAAGGAATGGCTGGGGGAGGCAGGTATTAGTCATTTTTTAATGTATATTGTTTCTCTAAACAGCTGATATACTGCTCCTTTCTAAATTACATGAGCAGCGCCACCTTGTGGCAGACTGCCCTAAGTGTGGTGCTGACAATTAGGTGCGGGTGCCGAGCACCGGAAACCAATTAAGTGCCGGTGCTCAGCACCGGAAAGCTCCGGCTCAAATTAAGCACTGCACTGGCACCATTTTGCCAGTGCAAAGGATGCTGAATGCGGCATGGAGGCATACTGCCACATGGCGACATATATTTGGAGACTGGTAAGGTGGTGTATAGACTCTGGGACACACTGAAAGACGCAATATCATAGACTATGGAAAAGAAAAGAACACAGGGAGGTGCACAGACATGAGAAGAGAAACAGATACCAGAAGACACAAACACTAAAAGAGAGAGAGAAATATCGGTTAAAATGTGCCGGTGAGTGGCGGTGAGCCCCACCTGCACTAGTGTTGGAGAACCAGGACTCCTTTGGTTCACACTGTGGGCAGTAGTTTCATTGGATTGCAGTTAAGCCCACCACTAATACTACACAGTCCCTACCCCCCCCCCCGAAAAATGCTGACATTTAGTACATATGTACAAACCACAGAAATCAAGGGAAGAGCTAAGGTAGAGCTGAGTAGGGGTATTGCTTTGCTTGGTATTGTCAGCTAAACACTTTCTCGTTTTATCTTCGTCTTGCTATCTGCCTTGTCTTTCTCATGCTCCCTCCCTCCATTTTTCTCTCTCCCTCTATCTAATTTTCTTCCAATGTCTGTCTCTTTGTCTCCCCCTTTAACATGTTTCTTTCCGGCTCCACCTTCTCTTCACTCCCTCGTTTTCTCCCTACTCTGTCTCTACCTTTATCCCTTTGTCTTTGCCGTTTCTCTGGCTCAGGTAAACTCAGACACTGAAAAAAAGGAACGCGTGAAAAAATGTAAATTGATACTTGTATAGCGCACTACTCACCCGCAAGGGTCTCAAGGCGCTTGTACGAATACCGCTGTGGAACCCATCCTGGCTTTCCCTGTGAGGCGTCCACTCCTGGGCACCCCCAAGGTGGAGGCCAGGCATCCTTGGTGTTGTGGGGGCCGTTGTGGAGATTAAGCAAGCTATTGCCCAGAGTTGCAGAGTGGGACTCCATGATTGGAATGGCACCGAGGCGAGAATTATCAGGTCCGTGGAATTTTTGAGCCCAAGACCCACTGAGGTGGGGAATTGAACACTGGTCCCGGGCTAGACCTCTGCATCAGGGTCTGCCGCTCTAATCATTGAGCCACACTTCTCCACCTAAATCTATACTAAAGTTCACCATGAGATATTAGTACTGAGCTATACCAACAATAATGGACATTAGAAGCCATGACACTTTGAGACACTGACACAGGAATATGGAGTCTGGGATTGGGGAAAGAGGGGCGCTGGAAGACAGTGATGCTGAAAGACACGGACAGTTTGTAATAATGACACTTATAGACAGGGACACTTAGACACAAAAGCACCTGTGAGACACAGGCAACAACTGAGTCTGGGAGGCAAAGTAGGCCTATCAAGACAAAACCTTAGGAGTCACTAGGTAACACTATCACAGAGACATTTCAAAAATGAGAAATACCAGCAGTCAAGAACACTTGGAAGCATTGACATAGGAACACATAGACAGCAGAAGAAGTTCACACTGCAAGTCAGTGACACAGGGACACTTGGACTCTGGGAGACTTGGACTACAGAGTTATGTTATGTTATTTAGGCTTTTAAAGCGCTCTATTACCCAAGGGTGTCCTGGCGCTGAGCACTGTCTCACTGGAGTCCCTCTGCACCTGAGTTTATTCTATGAACAACCACGTTTTCAGTCCCCTCCTGAACAAAAGGAGATCCATGGAGTTCCTAAGATGCATTGGAAGCTTGTTCCGGGCATTCGTGGCACCTACAATGAAACTCCTGCCACCCCAATTGGCTTTCTTAGCCCTTGGAACAATCACTCGCTTTGCTTCCACAGAGAAACGAGACAGAGGTAGATATGGGCACTGGGAGACAAGGACACTAGAGGCAGTGCATAGTTTGTTTAAAAAAATGCCGGTCCCCAAAACTGTAAGACAGACCTTATCTGGAATGCCACTGCCATCAAGAGACGTCTCCACCTCTGTCAGCATCCCGCCTCTCACCTGTACTGTGAGCCTTGTGGGTAAGCCGAATGCACACTAGCGTGGCGAGTTAACAATAACCCTACTTTCATTTTGATTGTGGTTTACAGAAATAGAAAAGTGGTTCTTTACTAGTCGAACTCTAGTTCATTTGGGAAAAGTACAACTTTCCTCAAAATATTTCAGGAGGCTTAGTTACTATTTTACTATTATTTTGGGGAAGGTTCCAAATTACCTGAGTATGTTAAGAAATGGTGGAAAAGTAGTACATTTGCATTGCAGAAAGTACTGCCATGAAGGTTCCACTCAAAGCAAAACAAATCTAGGAATACCACTGGGGATAGATCCCTGAGTTAGCTAACTTTCTTCTATTTCTAAGTTCATTAGAACTGAATAACTAATCAGCTGTTTACTCCTGCTCAGATGGGGATCAGGACAGTGCAAGAGGTAGCAAACAGCCTGGGTCCCTTAACCCCTTCGCTGCGGCACGAATTCCACCGCAGCGCTGGGGGGGTTTGGGGGGTTTGCGGCGCCGCTATGCTCATGACGGAACCACGCCGTCATGAGTCACGGGTGAGCTGTGCTCATGACGGCGTGGTTCCTTCATAACTCCACCCACTTGCGCTAATTGCCCGCACAGGCGGGGAATTAGCGCCGCGTGGGCGGAGCGGCCGCCAACGGCCGCAGCATGACGGAACCACTCCGTCATGAGCACACGGCGCCCGTGGCTCATGACGGAGTGGTTCCGTCAAGGGTATGCAAGGGGTTAAAATATGTGGCGGTAGTGCTCACCAGCAAAAACTGGGACTAATTAACAATTCGGTGATATTGAGGTGAAGTCCACAGCATAACACTTCGGGTGCTATCGACGTGAAGGCCACGTTCAAACACCTCAGGCAGAAAATCCCTCTGATGCTGGCACGAGAGGGATTTCCTTTTCTTTTATCCAGAAGGGGTTGCTAATGGAAGAGTTTCCCCAGCAGCATGATACAGTGTTTTGACATCATTAAAGAAAAGTGAAAGTAAAATGAGACAATGTGCTCATTTTACTTTCACTTCAGTCCGTCCTCTAGGGCATATCTCAGCCTCCCAAGCAACAGTTTTCCCAGAAGTATCCTTGGAAACTTTCCAATGATCTCTCTCACTCTCTCTAGTGCATCTCTGCTTGGGTGTCACTGCAGCCCTGAGCAGGAATCAATCCACTAAACGCCAGGAAGCGGGAGCAGTCCCTTGGGCATGGACAACTTCTTCCCAAATTAAAATATGAATGCTGCCTTTCTGCCCCTCTAAGTGGGTGACAAGAGGTTTCACCCCATTCACCCAATACTGCAGGGGAATAGAAAGTCCACCAGCCACCAGAGAAGCAAAACATGTTAATAAAATTGGAAGAGTTTAGCCCACCGCGCAATTGAGCCATTTCCCAGTCCCAAAATTCCCTCTATAGTCTTTCTGTCCCCCTGATGAGTTGATTGTTCGATTTATCCAGTCTGTCCTCCATGGCAAAAGGCAAAAAGCTCACTAGACACCAGAGAATAAGTACAAGAAAAACGACAGTGGATTCAATGTGGCCCTTTTTATTCTGAATGCCAGCTATGTAAGGAAAATACCTTTCGTATTAAATTGCCTTTGATTTTAAATTGTCTTTTGTATGGATTTAAATGATCGATTTTAGAATGATGTAATTTTATTGGGATTACTATTTTATTTAATTGTACTTTTATGAATATTTTAAATTAACTGAATAAAGTTTAAGAAGAAGACTGTGGCATCAGTCCGTGCCCCGACCCCAGGATGGGCCTAACACTCTTTCTGCCCCTCCAGGGGCATATCAAGGTAGTTTACTCCCAATCTGTCCTCCTGTGAGGGGCAGAAAGCCCACAAGCCACCAGCAAAAAAAGGCGTAAAAAAGAAGGGGGAGGGGGGGGGGCAGCCAACCCCTGAACCATCTAGACAGTCTTTTTGTCCACCCTGGGTACAGATTTGATACAATATGTTTTTTGCATCAAATATTTAAAAAAGGCTCAACACCCCCAAGCAATCAAGGAGTAAATCATTCACTAGAAGACAATGAGACTGGAAGACAAAGACGCAAGCAGCCTTGGATACTGGTAAACAAGGACATTGGACTACACTGGAACAGAAGTCATATATGGGCTTATTCAGCGAGACATTATGGAGAATGCACAGCAGTATTTTTACATGACTTTGTGAATTAGCCCCCCCGCCCCTCAAAAAAATGTGAATATTCATGGAATATTCGTATACAATTAGCATAAATAGAAAAGGCTGTGCCTCTTTGCACTTTTACTGGGAGTTGGACATTTTGGTGTCACTTCAAAAAGGTATGTCAGAGGACATAATAGAGTATTCCTGTAATACTACTTTTTGTCATCTTAAATTGTGAATCAACTCCATGGACTTCATTTTTTATGTCTATCGTTTCAGGGGAATCGCAGGAGTGGACATTGTAGAAAACAACTAGTTTATGGTGTATTGGGGGGTGGTCTGGCAACGAACAGTGATGGCCGCTTAATCCCAGAGCTCTGACACAGGATGGGCCCCGACGGTGGCAGCGACATCCTCACTGCTGCGAGGATTTCATGAATGGACCCCTAGAGTAACAGCACTCCCGCAGGCCAGAACACCGGTACCCGTGAGACAAGGAGCACCATTGATGAGATCCCCATGCAGCAGACCGTGAGCAGGGCCTACAGCAAGGGACAGCGCTCACCTGGAACACTCGGCGGCTCCTACCACCACCTTGTTATTAGCGAGCCATGCGGGGTCAAACGACCTCTGCTCCCCCCCCCCCTTTTCTGCTAGTCTGCTTTGCAGGAGCTAAAAACTGCATCCTCTGCAAACCGGCCCTCCACCGCATGGAACCGCCACCTGGCGTGGCCTGGAGCGGCACTAGCTACCGGCCAAACTACAAGATGACCGGACTGCAGTGCAGGAGGCACACGGGTGCGGCCACGAGGCATGCTGTCTGGCTCATTCCATCCTTGGACGGACCACACCCAGGAGCCAAGGTGGAACCCTACTGCGATCCCTGCATGTAGGGCAGTGAGGAAGGCCCATGACAATGCAGGAAGCGGCAGCCCGCAGCGAGAGCCGGTGCTAGGCCCAGGCCACCTGGCAATGAGTGCTTCCTCCTACCACTACCGTCTCAGCTACCCGGGGGGGCAACAAGGTCACCGCCCTCCTCCTCTCCTTCCTCCGCTAGCATGACATCCCCCGCGCCGTGGTGGTCTATGTGTCTACCCTCCAAGTGTCAGCTCTTTAAAGGGGGGCAGCCGATAAGCGTGTTGCGGGCCGCATTCTAAATGGAAGGCGCACCATACAGCTAATCACGCCCCTGGATGGATGGTGCGCCTACGAGCCGTAGCCACAGTATTTCTCTGCCGGAGTCCTACAGTAGCCTTGTGACTGACACTAACCCTCGCATACGCTGCCAGTGCAGCCGTACCATGGGTTGAGTACCCGGCCCCATCGCCACACCATCTGACGGTGCTACTACCTAGATACAATACCAGAGGGGCCGAAGAGGCACCTCTCCCTCAATCGCTCCCTCTTACCCTGTAGGGTCACAGGACTCTCACCACTCTGGTCCCCACCGCTCCTACCTGCAAGAGATTGTGGGGCCCCCGACAGGAGCTCTAAGAACCGCTATTGGGCACACTATATGCTGAAGGCCTGTGCTTACTCCTGGGGCCTAACACAGCACAGGATACAGAACACCTGTGACCTGCATGCAGATGAGGCCTACCCAGCAAGAAAAAATCTTTCCATACCATACGCGCCCCCTGCTACAGGTTCTGCCCCTACCCATCTCACAGACTGGACTGTGGGGGTCATTCCTGGACCACAAATTACATGTGCATCAGGTAGACTCACCTACTTATACATCTCAGACCATGCTCTGTACCCTCACCGGCACCAGAAGAGTGGATGCAGTACCTGGGATGCACCTATCTGATCCACAGACCTCGGAGGTAATCTGGGGATGACTCCCGGCAAAGCAACTGGAAAGCCAGGACGTAAGCTCCTCTTCATGGAAGCACCTAACCAGGGCCTCTTATTGAACAGCACCCAGAATACTACCCCCTCGGAACCCGGCCCCTCCTTCCCCGCCATGACGCCACCATGGAGCGAATACTACAAGAAATCTCAGTCATCGGCCGCAGACTAGAGGGCATGGGGACGACTATCTCTGCATTTGCCACTGAGACCAAATCCATTAAGACGGACAGAGCAGGATTCCAAACCTGAGTGCAGGTTTTGACCCAACCTGTTTCTGCAATGGAAGATCGCCTCAACTATGTACCAGAGGGAGACCATGAACTCCTGTTTCTTCGCAGTAAAGTCATAGACTTGGAAGACAGAAGCCGGCGAGACAACATCCGCTTTTGCAGGTTCCTGGAAAATGTGGAAGGCTCTGACAACAAATCCTTCCTGGGGGCCATGCTTCTGAAACTCGCAGGTCCGACCTTCGACCCCCCTTTGAAGATGCAGAGGGCCGATCGTATTGGACCACCTCGGCCAGGAGCATCCACCCATCCATGCCCATTTATTGCCTGTTTACTATGCCATGAACAAGCACGACAACTTATATCTGCAGCCATGTTCGAGGGACATGAGATCTGAATAGCAGCGGATTTCTACGAAGAAACCAATGAATGACGTAAAGCCTCCCTCTCCCTGAGACCCATTCCCCAACAAATGGGCATTAAATATGGCTTGTTTGAACCGGTACACCTTCGCATCACCAGGGATGGCGTCTCAAAGGAATTCTTCAACCCAGAAAACCTTTGCCACTTCCCAGACGGCCTCATCCCCATGGACATGGCCACTCACACTTCTGCTCCTAGAGACAATTCCACACTGCCATCGCCAACCCTTCCCACACCTTCCAGGGGACCCCGACAGACCTCAGGACGCTCCAGAACAGGGGAAGTGACCCTGAAAGAACTGCCCGCTCTTTGGGAGACAAGTTCTTCAGGCGGTGGCCGAACTAACTCAGGGGCAAACCACACTCCTCTCTGAAGCCCACATCTGCCAAGGGGAAGGCGTCCTGAACATGTCATACCCTGCCTCTTGCTGAAGGCCTGCTGCACAAGGACTGTTATGCTGGGAACCGGCCGGAGGACCAGATGGCTGATTACCAGCTTATTTACTCATAGACTTTTCATTACATGCTTTAATGCTTTCTCCTTTTAATGCTTAGTTGCCATGTGCATGCATCTTAGTTGTTGTTAGTTTTGTACCCCATACGCTACAGCCTACCTGACCTCGGGGGCTCCCCGACCTCCTCTACCCACACTGGATGTTACCTCTCGTACACAATAGGGATGAGTGTGCAGCACTAAGACCCTAGCGACCAGACCTGCTCCGTAATCTTGTTACTTTATCCCTCCCCACAACAACATCCTCTGCAATTCAGCGAATATCTTCCCCTTCTTCCTAGATACTGCCAGCAAGCATAATCCGCACATCATCACTGCTATGTTCCCCAGGTTTAGGTGCCGCGGGAGGAGTGCCTCCCTTCCCTAATTACCTGACTCCACTTATGATCCTAAAGGTGTAGCCATAACATCTACTCCCAGTCTTGCGTGAACCCTGGCTACATCTTGGACTTCTCCGTCACCCAAACCCTTACCCACCCAGCACCTCACAATCGGGCCCAACAAGACCCGACTATACCTACCAATTACTATGTCCCTCACACTAAGGAGGGGATCCCGCTCCCACCCCCCTCCCACTGTAGCTCTTCCTCCCCAACCGTGTTGCACCGGCATGGACATCGGACACCCACATAAGAGAGTTCAAAGCTCACAACCTCAAGATCGCCCCCTCAGATTACTGTCCACCCTACTGAACGCATCTTCCTTTCTCCAACTTTTTACTGTGCGACCAGCTGTACACCACAACTACACCTCTACCACCATGCGGACCTTAAGAGCCCTCCGTTCTCCCTGTACACGTGGTCGCGATCTCATCTCCAACCACGAATGTACCGACCGGATGGAATGCTTCACACCTGTTGTTGCCGCCAAAACGCCCCCCCCCCCCCCCCCCGGCTTGCCACAGCCCATAAGCCTATGCCCACAGTAAACAGCCCCTCGTCCACCAAGCTGGAAGCCCAGATTGCCTCTCTCACTCATCTTTACTCCAACCAAACTTAGGTGCCTAATCGTCTCCACTTTAAGTTGGCAAGGATGGCCCTCAACAACCTTTTCACCTCCAAAGCCGAACACTCCCTCAAATGCCTAAAAGGAAGACACTACGACTTGGAGGAAAAGGCAGGCCGATTGCTGGTGGCGCATCTACAACAACGAGAAGCTGCAATGACCATCCCCGCCATCCAATCTGAGACTGGGGAGATCCTTACTAGACCCCAAGACATAGTCAAGAGTTTGCCTCTATCTACGCACGTCTTTACACACAGGAAGCACTGGCCAACGTGGAACAGATATCCACGTATCTTGAGGGCATTTATATCCCTCGCCTGACAGATAATGGCAGAGAACTGCTGGCGGGGGATATTAGTAAGGAAGATATAACGGCAGCCATTGCTAAACTGCCCTACCACAAGGCGCCGGGCGAGGACGGATTCCCTGCAGAATAATAAAAATGGTCCGGAGAAGAAGCAATTGACACCCTACTTGCTGCAGGAGGCCGAAAGGACAGCCTCCTTGGGCCCTCTCTCTAATAGGGCAGTGATTGTAGTATTACCCAAACCAGAGAGGGACCCGCTACTATGTGGCAGTTATCATCCCATCTCTCTCCAGAATGGGGATATTAAAATATTGGCCAGCATCCTGGCTGCACACCTGAGAAATATCATACCTTCTCTCATCTACCACACACAGGTTGGCTTTGTTCTGGGTCGTTCCTCTAGAAACCATCACCGCACCCTAGCCCAACCTTATGGATCACAATGGACATGCCAGAGGATGCGGTAGCCCTCTCTCTCAATGCAGAAAAGGCGATTGACCGCATAGTCTGGGGATACCTTTTCCCCACTATGAAACGCTTCGAGCTGGGCAACCAGTTCATCTCCAAGTTTCGCTTACTGTATGTCTGCCCAGTGGCTCAGGTCAAATGTGGAGGGTTTCTGTCGATACCTTCAAAATCCACAGGGCTGCCCACTCTCCCACTATTATTTCTACTAGCCATAGAACCCTTGGCCACTGTAATTTGACAGATACCACGTGGCAACAGGCATATCGATTGCGAGCGGCCTCTCTAAAATATACTTATATGCCGACGATATCCTACTCACCCTTAGAGACCTACCATATTCCCTACCGGCGCTACTAGAAATAAAAGAAGAATTTGCGACCCTATCAGGTTACAAGGTAAATTGGGATAAAAGTGAAGCTCTTCCCCTTTCCTTAGGCACCACAAGAGCTGCAATTCAAGGTTGCCTTCAACAGTGAAAATCCTCACTGCTTAAATACCTTGGGGTACTGGTCAACAAAGACCCGGAAGGAATGGCGATGGATAACCTATCGCCCCTCATAGCGCACATTAAATCAGATTTCAATAATTGATCCCTACTGGGATTCTCCATGTGGGGTAGAGTTCAGGCAGTAAGAATGGTCACGCTGCTGCGCTTCACCTACACATTGGGAATGCTGCCCATAATGGTACCCTTAACTACTCTATGCCTCATCGATGCACGAATATGGGCCTTTGTCTGGGGCTCCCCCAGCCCCATATTAGCCGCGTCAAAGCTCATGGCCCGCCGCTCCTGTTTTGGCTTGGGCTTTCCATCTGTAGAACACTATACCTTAGCCCTGCACCTCTTCTAGCTTGCCTATTTGCTCCCGGAGATGCAGTACTCCCTCAGTGGATGACAACAGAAAGATTACTCCTCAACTGTGGTGAAGGCCCAGACCCCCTATATGGGGATACCACCCCATTCGATCTTTTGTTGGAACAGCAGACACTTCTCTCTGTTGAGGGTGACGCCGTGATCCAGGAGTCTCTTGAGGGTAGCTCTCACGTGCCGGTAGTGTTCTTCCGCTATCTTGGAGTGGATGAGTATGTCATCACTTACGTTGAAGACACCAGGTAGCCCTACCAGGATCTCTTTGACAGCATTCTGGAATATTTACACAGCAGAGGATATTTCGAAATTCAGTTGTTTGTACCTCCGGAGACAGAGGTGCGTGCTGAACGTGGTGATGTACCGGCTGTCTTTGGCAAGGGCTAGTTGGTGATAGCCCGCGTTCAGGTCCAGCTTCGAAAACCACCGGGATCCATTCAGGTCGGCTACGATGTCGTCCATGGTCGGCGTGATATGGCGTTCCCACCGAATGGCCTTGTTGGGAAGGCGCATGTCAATGCAGAGTCTGATCTTCCCTGGTTGGCGAGGCTTTTCGGCAATCACCATGGGTGATACTCACGGTGTGGGCCCGGATAATTTCTCTATGACCCCTTGGTGTTGAAGTTTCTGCAATTCTTACTCTACCAGCTGTCGTAGGTGGAACGGGATCCTTCGGTGTCGTAGGGCTGTTGGCGGGACAGTAGGTTCTATGTGCAGGCATATGGGGGCTCTCTTTATCTTCCCATGTCCTTTGAACAGGTCTTTGAACTGGCTCAGTAGTTCTTCCGTTTGGTCTGTTTGTATCCTTTTAGCAAACGTTACCAGACCTAGGTCTTCAGCTGCATGTCTGCTGAGGAGCGTGTCCACCTCCTGGTTAATGACGTGAATGTCAATGGTGATCTCGACGTCTTCTGACCGCACTGGCACGGTCATTTTACCTCCTAGGGGTAGTGGTGAGTCGCTTCCATATGCAAAGATCTGCGCCTTCGGTCTCAGCTCTGGCTTGGGTCTTAACTTGTTGTATTGCTGGATTCCCATTACCGTTACTGAGGCACCGATGTCGATTACCGCGTTGACGTCTGTCCCAGCAACCTGTACTGTGCAGCGAGGTTGGGGTCGCCTCCGGCTCTTTAGGGCTCGGGTGAACGAGATCAGGTAGGTTTCTCCATTATCCTCTCATGTGGACTCATCTTGTTGGTAGGTTGGTGGTTCTTTCTTCCTCCCTCTGGGGTGTGATGCAAGCGAAACCTGTGATAGATGCCTGACCATCTTCCTCATGTGCTTTGGTCTTTTCCCCTCTCTGCGCTGCGTTTTCTTTCTGCATACTGGCGCGAAGTGGTTTGCGATGCCGCAGTTGGTGCAGGTCTTTCCTTGTGCCGGGCATGCATGTGCGGGGTGGTCTTCGTATCCACAGTACCCACATTGATTCTTTGGGGGTTGTGGTTGGCGATCACGAGGTCTGCAGGTCCTGTCTCGTGTCTTGACCGCGTCGGCTTTCTCTGTTTTGACTGTGACGCCTTTCTCCGCCACTCGCACTAGCACCATGTCCATTTCTTCTGCTTGCGCCGCCGACAGATCGTGAGATCGCGCCAGTACTAGGGTGTCATTCATCAGGATGTTTGTTTGCCTGAGTATGAGGCGACATAGCACTTTGCTGCGAATTCCAAGGATCAGCTGGGCTCTGATCTCCTCTGCGGCCCTGTCTCCCGCAATGTGGGTGGCGGCTAGTTCCCGGAGTTGTGCTTGAAAAGAGTCTACTGACTCGCCCTCTCTCTGCTTGGCTTGCCTGAGCTTAAAGTGTTTAAAGTCCGGGTTCATTTGCGGGTCGAAGTGGGCATTAGGGCGGTGACAGCTGCTGCGTAGTCGTCAGGGGGTCCTGTGTTCGGTAGGTGCTTGAACAAAAGGTAGATTTCTTCCCCTGCGTAGTGAAGTAGCAATGAGCGTTTCACTACGCCATCCTTTTCCCTTGTGGCGATAAAGTAATTCTCCAGGCGATCTAGCCAGGTTTGCCACCGTGGCGCAGCCGTGGAGAGGTCTGCCGACTCGCTGAATGGAGGCTGGACTCCTGAGGGCAGGTGGTGGGGAACTGACAGCGCAGGGGCCGGGGTGGCGTTATCCTGATCTCCCATTGTACCAGATGTAGGTGCAGGGAAGTGTCTTGCCGAGGATGCTGATGCCTTGTGGTGGGCCTTGGCACGTAGGCGTTGGCGCACGACATGGGAGTCGTGATGGCTTGCGCGCTTCCAGTGGTATGCCACTCACCGGTCTGGCGTGGGCCAGTACTGTCCTTTAGCTCACCCCGTATGTCTGCAATTCGCCCTCTCATGGTGTGGGGCCGGAGATTTCCGAGGACTTCTGGGCCTCTGTGGCAGGTGTCGCTTGGCAGGGGAGCAGCCGTGTTTGAATCTGTGGCCAGGGAGGGCTGCCTGTGAGGGGCTGAGGCGAAACAGGGTGTGGGCCTGTTGCCTTCTGAAGACAGCTTGTGCAGCCCTCTGGGGCCGGGCAGGAGCAGCGTGTGTTGCTCCCCGCTCTCGTCGTCAATGTTATGATCGGGGGGGCCTCCCTCCAGATACCAAGGTTCGCACTGCGCCTAATTAGCGCACCGCGTGAAATAACTGGCACACACTCGGTATCACTGTGTGGCGCGGACTGCCTCGCAGCTCTGCCCATTTTTATTTTATATGCGGGCTCACACCCGCCAGCGTGAGCGCAAGGGCGGACCTGGGTTAGCGCGCACCAGTGGTAAACGCTGGTGCGCTGACCGTCACAACGCCCAAGACACCATTTATGAAGATCCCAGACGAACTAACAACAAAAAACACTCATGGAGGGTCTAAGGGGAATAATCTTTAACAACCAGGCAAACTCCAAACCCCCAACAACTACACAAACAACAAAAGAGGAGAGAGCCGGTCAAAATGTAAAGAAACTGGGAGCCAAAGAGAAGAAGACAGATTCAGCCCACTAAATTGAGACAAATCCCATCAGAAGGATGACAGCACAATCATGCTTGAATGTGTCCCCTTGGGCACACTGGTAGATCTCCTTTTAGAGACGTCAAATTTTGAAAACAGATTCAATTACACGTTGTGTATAGTTTTAGCAATTGTATTCATTGCGTTTCTCAATAATTATTTGTTCATTTGTACTTTAGTTCAATCACTACTTCAAATTGTGTGAGACATCTCGTGACTCAGATGTTTATTTCTTGTCCAATGCATTTCGGGTTCCTTGAACCCTTCGTCAGGGACACATCTACAAAGCAATCATAATGAGGAGGCTAGTAAATCTCTAATACATGATGAATGGTTATCAAGGTACTAACAAATGTTTTATCGATATGAACAAGGCTTTAGTTGTTATACATTTGGGTATGGGGGAAAAACTTAGTATTTTCGATGTGTCGATGTTTCAATCATTACGTATAGAAGGAAGGACATGGGTTATCATATGTGTGATTTTTAGAGAAGTGTTAAGGTTAAGAAAATAGTATGCGTTGTGTTTGTGAGCTCGATATTCACGATGTGTGCCAAATTACATGAGAACTTCTAAGATGTCGACAAGTGTTTGCGCGTTTGTTTAAACACGAGATTCACAATGTATGTCAAATTTCGTGACAAACTTCTAAGATGTCTAAGGATGTTCGCGCGTTTGTTTGATAACTAAGCGAAGCTAAACAAGCTATAAGAGGATCACTTACTTCAAGTTCGTGATGAACTGGTGTGTGTTTCTTCTTGTCTTGATGTGGTTGAATGGCGTTTGTTTGGAGCTAGCCATAAATAACCGACTAATCTGTTGGTGCGTATAATCGAAACAAAAGATGGAGCGTTACTTGAATATGTAAAGGGGTGTTTTGGCGGCCATGTTGGATTTAAACGTGGATAGTGTTTGTATAATGAACTAAATTGAGAATACACTTAAAAAAAATATAGAGTGTTATTGTCATATGGTAATTTAATCTGTTGGTGGTTAAACTAAGTTAATGCGCTTGGAAAAAGCCAATGTATGTAGCGTAACTCCTGTATAACAAAATCTGTTGGTGGCCATGTTGTGTTAAGAACATGAGTGAAGGGAATTAATCTACGTTCATGTTTTGATTCCGAACAATGTTGCGTTATATGGCATTATTGGCTCATTGGGTTACGGCTATGTTTATGATGTTTGTGATGTATATAAATACATTTATGAATACCTGCTACTGTTAGTCAAGTGCTATTAAGGAAATTATATATCAACCATGTGAGATAAGATAGACAAGTATGACAAAAGTCAACAATTAAACACAAGATGATGTATCAATATCAAAATAACGTATAAACAATGGGGTTTGAACAGTCATGGAGGATTCAACATCTAGATACATTGTTTGTCTCTGTGAATAGCTTTGATATGTTGACATGTAAGCACTTTTAGAAGTAAGAAATCATAATGAATTCAATATACAGATACGTTGTTTGTCTCTATAAATAGCATTGGTATTCCATACGGTCTAAATAGCATTGGTATTCCATACGGTCATTAAGATCGTATGGTTTTTGTGAATCCATTTTCTTGATCCAGAAGTTCTCGCGTTGTAATAAGTGTTTATTGTTGTCTCTGCCTTCTTTTCTTGTCACAGTTTCCAAAATTAAGAATTTTAGTTGACTGATGTTGTGGTGATTTTCGTTGAAGTGAGTAGCCATGCTGGATTTGATGTTGCGGGTGCGGATGTTGGATTTATGTTCGTTAAATCTTGTTTTGATTTTTCGTTCAGTTTTTCCAATATAGACTAGGCCACATGGACATTTTAATAGGTAGATCACGTTGGTTGTGTCACAGGTGGCTGTAACATGTAGTTTAATTTTGTGTCCTTTCCGTGGATGTGTGGTGAAGGATCCTTGAATAATGCTGTTACAATTGTTGCAGTTGTAACATGGTTGGGTACCTTTGTATGTTGTGCTTGCACTTTCATCCCATCAGCCCACCGTTTTGGCAGAACATAATCATCTGGGAGTAAGGTGGATCAACTCATTGCATTGCACACTATTTCAGGGGAACCATCACTGTGTATATACAATGAGTTTGCAGTCTTCCAGAGAAAAAGTCTCAAAACATAGTGGTACTGAGAAAGATGTGAGATGCAGTGCAAAACAGAAGAGAAGTGTATTAAAAATGGCTACCTGATAACACCACCCAACTTTATTCGGTGTCAAAAAAAGTGCCAAGATTAAAAAAGCAAGTGAAAAACTGATAGTTTTGAAAAAATAACTATCTGTTAGCAATAGAGGTCGACATGTGTCAGCCAAAAGGTTACAGTTACCTGGCTTTCGTCAGGACCATGTATGGTAAAATGCTACTGCAGAAATATGTGTTTGCAAAGATACTTTGATAAGAACATCACCGTGACAATACCCTACCAAAATCAAACAGTCATTGATTTGTCCAGTAGTTTAAGGGATGTCAGAGTGTTCCTGAAAAGAAGAAAAATATGTGTTTACAATTTATGAAACACAAATAATTGACTCTCAGTTTCAGTACAGCACTTTGCCTACAAAGTACAAAGGCTAATAAGTCCATGAATTTTGGATCCTTAAACATTAATTAGGAAAATGAATGTACTCACCCAGCATTATGTGGGAGTACGCCTCGCCTCACCCGGCAACTGCTCAGTGTACTGAGGCCCCGCTCTGTATTAAGTGTTAGAAAACACATCCTTAAAAAACAGAGACTCCATTCAATGCAGATTACTTGACCTCAAGGTTTCAAACAAATAGTATTTGAAAATCAGAATTGAATATATCAGTCTGTAGAAATATTTTTGAAAAAACCACTCACAAGCAAGCTTGTGAAATAGTATACCTGCCATGCATCAAATAAAAGGGAGAACATGGTGAAATAAGTCTTCTACTGAGCATTTCGAGGTACAAAGTTCTAAGCATAAAGAAAGGAAGCTCACCTATCCGTCGGTGCCCCTCTCCTTGTCCAAGCCGAAGGGGAGGTACCGATGCATCTGTCAGTGTCCCTTAAATAGTGTAGCTAATTGGTTGAATTGTAGCACATGACAGGGGACTAACTGCAAATAGACATGCTTAAGAGAGTAGTGTCACGAAAGACTACTGTTCTATTGGTACCGGTTAGTCACATGTCTCGCATGGTGAAGAGACTCACGTATTGGTTGAATTGTGGCACCTGACAGGGGACTAAGTAGTGTTATGGAAGACTACTGTTCTATTGGTACTAGCTAGTCACATGTCTAGGGTGGTAGAAGGACTAGCATATTGGTTAGATGGTAGCACCTGACAGGGAACTGTCTACAAATAGACATGCTTAGAAGAGTAGTGTCTAGGGAGACTGCTGTTCTATTAATACCAGCTAGTCACATGTCTATGATGGTAAAGAGACTAGCGTGTTGGTTAAATAGTAGCACAGGACAAAGCACCAACTACAAATAGACATGCTCAAGAGACTTTAACATCACCACTGACCTTCTGGTCAGTTTTGATGTTGAGTCACTATACACCTGTATACCCCAGGAAGAAACTTTACAATCTATCAGAGGTCTTCTGGATATACGAGATCTGGACAGCATCACTCCAGTCAATTTCATTATGGAATGTGCCCGGTTGGCTATGAGGGAAAACTTTTTCAAGTTTGAGGATCAAATTTTCCTCCAGATCTCCGGGACTTCCATGGGGAGTATTTTTGCTCCGAGCCTGGCCAATTTGTATGTACATCTATTTGAGGAACAACATGTTCTCGACCACAGCAACCCCTTTTTACATCATGTGGTGCTGTGGAAGAGATATATAGATGACATTTTGGTAGTATGGCGTGGTACCCCGGATGAACTTAAGGCATTTCATGAATGGCTTAACGGACAAAATCGTTTCTTGAAATTTACAGTAGAGCACAGTCACCTTCAACTATCGTTTTTGGATATTAGTATATTTCCTAAGGATGGCAAACTGGGTTGTGAGCTGTATAAGAAACCAATGGCAAAAAACTCTCTGTTGGCGTTTCATGGCCATCATCCCAAAGCCCTTCGTGAGAACTTACCAGTAGGACAGTTCCTAAGATTGCGTAGGAACTGTTCTGAAAAATCCCTGTTTGACAAACATGCAACAATTTTGTCAGAACAACTCAAAGAACGAGACTACCCGAGACGTCTGGTAAAGCAAGCTTGGAAACGAGCTGCAAACAACAATTAAGATGCACTATTGAGCCCTCGTTGTGAAAAAGACCAAAGTGACAGACTTACCTTTGTGACCACTTTCAGTACACTGTCCAATCAAGTACAAAAAACTGTAAGGAGGCATTGGAAGATACTTAACGTAGCCACTGATAAACTACCACTACCGCTTTTTTCCTTCAAGAGGGGTCCAAGTCTGCGTGATAGTTTAGTTCACACTAGACCTAAGAGTGGCAACATGATTGCTGAGAACACCAATACGTTATGGGACCTTCCTCAGGTTCAAGGACATCATCCCTGTGGTTGTTGCAATGCCTGTCCCCAAACCAAAAAAACGACTGCAGTAGATATAGGCACAACTCGCCCGTGGATTCTCAAGACACACACTAATTGCAATACAGACAAGGTGATCTATATGATTACTTGTCCATGCTCACTAAGGTACATTGGCTACACCACACGTAAAATAAAACTGAGGATAAGTGAGCATAAGAGCACTATACGTTGTAACAGTCAACTGGTCTCACTAACCATTTTTTAAATCTGAGACACAAAGCAGAAGAAATGCGGTGGGTAGTTCTTGAACGACCATTCATACCTTCACACATCACTGATGTAGCCAAATTCCTTTTCATCAAGGAACAGAAATGGGTTTTTCGCTTGAAATGCGATGTGAATGGCCTCAATGATGAGATACCATGGATCTCGCTATAAAGGTACTTGATACATTTTTCATCCTTTTCATCTATGATTCATCATATTTGCGAACTCATAACATCTTTATGCATGCATCACTATGAGTAGTGTTTTTTAAGAAAATAGTATCAAACATAACTACCAGCTGCTACATCTGATTATCAATGTTTCAATCCTGTTTGGCCACCAAACATATCTGTAAGCGGAGTGTAATTTTTAGATAAATCTGTAAGGATGCACTATCTTTTAGGCATTGATTTAAAGTGGTAGTGATAGAACAGTAGTCTCCTGTGACACTAATCCCTTCTTCTATGACTCTAGTCTTTCTACCATCCAAGACATATGACTGACTGGGACCAATAGAATAGTAGTCCTCTATGACACTACTCTTCTGAGCATGTTTATTTGCAGTTAGTCCCCTGTCAATGTGTTATAATTTAACCAATACGCTAGTCTCTCTACCACCCTAGACATGTGACTTACTGGTACCAATAGAACAGTAGTTCTTCTGGACACTACTCTTTTGAGCATGTCTATTTGCAGTTAGTCCCTTATCAAGTGCTACAATTCAACTAATACGCTAGTCTTTCTACCACCCTAGACATGTGACTAGCTGGTACCAATAGAACAGTAGTTTTCTATGACACTACTCTCTTGAGCATGTCTCTTTGGAGTCAGTCCCCTATCAGGTGTCACAAATCAACCAACACCCTAAACACGTGACTAGCTGGTACCAATAGAATGGTAGTTCTCTATGACACTACTCTCTTCTTCTAAGACACTAGTCTCTCTACCATTTTAGACTTGTGACTAGCTGGTACCAATAGAACAGTAGTCTTCTACTCTCTTGAGCATGTCTATTTGTAGTTGGTCCTTTGTCCTGTGCTACTATTTAACCAACACGTTAGTCTCTTTACCATCATAGACATGTGACTAGCTGGTATTATTAGAACAGCAGTCTCCCTAGACACTACTCTTCTAAGCATGTCTATTTGTAGACAGTCCCCTGTCAGGTGCTACCATCTAACCAATATGCTAGTCCTTCTACCACCCTAGACATGTGACTAGCTGGTACCAATAGAACAGTAGTCTTCCATGACACTACTCTCTTGAGCATGTCTATTTGTAGTTAGTCCCCTGTCAGGTGCCACAATTCAACCAATACGTGAGTCTCTTCTCCATGCAAGACATGTGACTAACCGGTACCAATAGAATAGTAGTCTTTCGTGACACTACTCTCTTGAGCATGTCTATTTGCAGTTAGTCCCCTGTCATGTGCTACAATTCAACCAATTAGCTACACTATTTAAGGGACACTGACAGATGCATCGGTACCTCCCCTTCGGCTTGGACAAGGAGAGGGGTACCGACGGATAGGTGAGCTTCCATTCTTTATGTTTAGAACTTTGTACCTCAAAATGCTCAGTAAGAGACTTATTTTACCATGTTCTCCCTTTTGTTTGATGCATGGCAGGTATACTATTTCACAAGCTTGCTTGTGAGTGGTTTTTTCAAAAATATTTCTATAGACTGATATATTCAATTCTGATTTTCAAATACTATTTGTTTGAAACCTTGAGGTCAAGTAATCTGCATTGAATGGAGTATCTGTTTTTTTAGGCCAGTGGTCTGTCTTCAAGGCCAACAAGGAAGTTTTATTCTAATTTTCGCAAGAAGGATCACATATACATTTTTAAGGATGTGTTTTCTTACACTTAATACAGAGCGGGCCTCAGTACACTGAGCAGTTGCCGGGTGAGGTGAGGCGTACTCCCATATAATGCTGGGTGAGTACATTCATTTTCCTAATTAATATTTAAGGATCCAAAATTCATGGACTTATTAGCCTTTGTACTTTGTAGGCAAAGTGCTGTACTGAAACTGAGAGTCAATTATTTGTGTTTCATAAATTGTAAACACATATTTTTCTTCTTTTCAGGAACACTCTGACATCCCTTAAACTACTGGACAAATCAATGATTGTTTGATTTTGGTAGGGTATTTTCACGGTGACGTTCTTATCAAAGTATCTTTGTAAACACATATTTCTGCAGTAGCATTTTACCATACATGGTCCTGACGAAAGCCAGGTAACTGTAACCTTTTGGCTGAAACATGTCGACCTCTATTGCTATAAGATAGTTATTTTTTCAAAACTAACATTTTTTCACTTGCTTTTTTAATCTTGGCACTTTTTTTGACACCGAATAAAGTTGGGTGGTGTTATCAGGTAGCGATTTTTAATACACTTCTCTTCTGTTTTGCACTGCATCTCACATCTTTCTCAGTACCACTATGTTTTGAGACTTTTTCTCTGGAAGACTGCAAACTCATTGCATATACACAGTGATGGTTGCCCTGAAATAGGGTGCACTGCAATGAGTTGATCCACCTTACTGCCAGATGATTATGTTCTGCCAAAACGGTGGGCTGATGGGATTTTTCTCAATTTAGTGGGCTGAATCTGTCTTCTTCTCTTTGGCTCCCAGTTTCTTTGCATTTTGACCGGCTCTCTCCTCTTTTGTTGTTTGATCCCAGACGAACACCACCACTTATCACATGCTCTGAGTTATTACACTGTTGATATTGAAGATGTTCCTAGCTGTATAAGTCATACGACCTCCCACCCTCTCCTCTACCTCCCTCTACCTCCCACCCCGTTTCCCCGTTTCCCCCCTCCAACACCTCCCTCCCGTCAGCATACAGATGTATCCACCATGTTTCAACCAACCTTATGTACTATGCTGAACTGATATACCATTGTTTCACTGTCACATTCTTTCTCTCGTGCTCCCTAATAGAAAAAATTACAACACATAGGGGCATATTACCAAGGGCCCTATCGCCACTTTAGCGGCTTTTTTTTCCGCCAAAGCGGCAATTTTTTTATCGCCCTATCAGCAAGCTGTCGCTAACAGCAGTTAGCGACAGCTTTCTGATGAGAGCGACCGGTTTGGGTGCCGCTTTGCATGTCAGCGATATTTATCGCTAATGACATGCAAAGTAGGCGTTCCCGGCCAACAGACCTGATAAACAGCCGCTAACAGGCCTATCGCCTATTAGCAAGGAGGCCCTGTCCCCGGTTAGCGGCGTAAAGAGTCACGCTAACCGGGGTAATCGCCGGTTTTTTAACACCTGCTAATTTCATGATTTAGCAATACCTAACATGGGGGGGGGGGGGTGGATTATGCTGATACGACCACAGGGTCATATCAGCAAGGTTTTCCTCCTTCCCCATGCAACATCGCTGGTTTTGTCGCGATGTTGGCCCTTCCCTCCCGCTATCGCTGGAATATATATCACCATAGCACTAATTGTTGCTAATACAGCGTTAGCATGGCGATATATTCCCGCGATAGCTGGCGATGAAAATGTTCGCGCTATGCGCGCTCTGCGATAGTTTTCCCAGTTTCTTGCTAATATGACCCATAGTTTCTGGTGTATCGAACTACCGCTATTTCTCTATTAGTGCAAATTATTTGCTGTGGATCCAGTGCATCTAAGGCTTAAACATGTAAACTAAAATCCTGACGGACGATGACGAGGGAACATTAATGATTTATTTAATGTTTACTCTTCATCGTCCGTCACTGATGATGCTCATATACGAATTGTAGCTTTTCTACCCGGTGCAAGGAGTCCCCGTTCTTCAGAAACCAGTTAGCCATTTCAGTCCCCTGTGGCTTTCCTCCACTGACAGATGATGCGAATAGTGCGTACACTTTGGGCTCGGTGTGCACATCTGGCAGAGTACTTCATCGCTGTGTCATGCGCTGGTCCACGCCAGACAAGGAGTCTGAGGAAACACTTCGGAAGAGAGACAAACCTCTCCGCTCTGATATTGCAGCCAATGTTTTGTTCAGGAAGAAGAAAGAACAGCGCGTTGCTCTGTGTCTTTAAGTGCATCCTACAGTGATGAGGGAACACGCGCGCGAGACGCTGTCCACTGTGGTCGTGCTCCGGTGCGATACGCATTCCGGAAATATTACAAATAAACAACGTACGTATTCCAGACCACGTCAGAGGCGATACTCGGGAGAAGAAAGTGCGCAAGCTGTCGCCAGGTGCCTGCCCTCGTGCCCGGAGAGTGTTGGACGTGACTTTCCAAACCCGCAGTAGAGGATAGAGTAGGCGCTATGACTACTGCTATTACTATTACTACTGTGTTCATTTCTATAGTACCTAATGTTGTAAGTGCGCAAGTTGGTGGTCGTTGTACCTGAAGCTCAATGCAAGGCCGGTTCTAATCAGAAAACAGTATAAATCTGTCGTTTTCCCGTGTTTTGGAACTATATTGGAGAGTTTTTTGAACTCGGGTTTCGACTCGAGGAGTGCTTCTCCGTGCTTCGATGGCGCAACAGAGAAACGCTTCCCCCTTGGAGGGTCGGCTTATCAGGTGGGAAGGCCGGGACAATAGAATTTCACCAGAACTCCTAAACTTGTCGTCTCGCTTATAATTAGAGTAGTATTTCGTCAGTGAAATATGCTGGGTCTATTCGGTCCAGACATTTCAAGATTGACCATTATAACTTAAAAGATAGCTCTTGGCTGAACAGGCAGCCAATGCGACAAAGAAAGCAGTCCATGATTTGAGTATGCAGACAGGCCAGCACAGAGGCACTCCAATAATCAAAGCTTCACTTTATGACTGCACCCACGACCAGTTCTCTGTGTTTTTAGACAGCAGAGAGAGGATTCAGAGACATCTCTGTAGCTAGAAAAATACAATTTTGACTACAGTTGTCATCTGGCCAGTTAAAGCCATGTCAGCATGGACACTGATGGCTCGACAAATATTTCTAGGGGCAACTTGAGTTGAGGGCCGAGTGCTAAAACTTTAACAAATAAGTACAGGGCTCACATTTGTTTCTGGGAGAGAAGCCCACCTAATGCTGGGTCTGCTGAATAGCTTGAATGCATAATCTTGGCTCCAACTAGACAGTATCTGCTGGCAACACATTTGAAAACTCATTTGACAGGGCTATCGGAATGAGAGTCATAGCTATCCATCCCATATTTTGGTAATTTTATCTTAGAACTGGTTAAAAGGAGTGCGGCACACGGACTGAGGTAGAGGTCATTCTGGAACAGAGAGTTTAGCAGTGGCGGCTCAGCAGTGCAAAGTAAAGGAAACATAAAACATTAATAACTTTGAGTTATTATCATTTTATGTTTCCGTCAGTCCTGGTTTCCGTAGGGGGGGGGCGAGGCTGCTCGGCTCTCGGAGCAGGGCAGGGGAGAAGTCGTTTGCCCACTCCTAAATCCATATGACTGTTTGGCCGGCCAAAACAGTCATGCACACTTTCCCTGTTCTCCATGCAGGCTGCATTACAGCCTGCGTGAAGAACATGACCAGTCCCCCATTCCCTGGCTGAACATCAAACCAGGACGCTCAGACCAATCACAATGCTGCATTGCAGCGTTTTGATTGGTCAGGGGAGCCTGGCTGTGCTTCCTGTTCCTTGAGTCTGATGAGGAGAGCAGGAGCAGAGACGCGGGCCCAACTGCAAGGTAAGTGTTTTTTTTACATTTAGCACCCCCCGCACACCCCACCGCTTGCCCGCCTCGCCACCTGCAAGCCATGGCAGCCGCCACTGCAGTTTAGGTTGGCAAGCTTTGGTTTTGAGTTGGAATTCATGAAAAATTGATTTGTATTTCATAAATGCTTCTTCACAATTAAGATTGTCGAGCTGAGATGCTAATTCCGCAATGGGTGATGTCCACATTTATTAACCAATGTGTGATTTGGAGCAGTTCATGATTGTGACAACTTACCTTTTCTTAGGTTTAGATTTTAGATCACAATTAAAAAAGAAGTGGACCAAAAAATTGTCTGACTAAACATCTGGTGGAACTTTGTGAAATGTGCTGATTTAATAGCTGCAGTTGATAACATACATACATACAGAATACGCTCTTTAGAATG
Source organism: Triturus cristatus (assembly GCF_964204655.1). Taxonomy (NCBI): domain Eukaryota; kingdom Metazoa; phylum Chordata; class Amphibia; order Caudata; family Salamandridae; genus Triturus; species Triturus cristatus. Next base: position 984,641,636 of record NC_140583.1, read on the forward strand.
TGTAATAACTATTCACTTTGTGTGAAAACCATACACCTCAATGCTGAAAGAAAATAATGGGCTAGGATATGCCCTCAATTACCAATCCATATGTTTAGATCACTTACCTGTGTCTTCTACTCACCATGGATCACCCTTACCATGGATCACCCTGAAAACACACAAAGCTCCTAATCCTACACCAGCAAACCACAACAGAGCACATCATCAACACTTCCTAAGCCTGCAGAACCAACAGCAATGTCGGCCTACCATGGGGAACGTGGAGGTTGACAACCAAGCAATTATAGGAATGGTTTGGAAAGGAGTAGGACTCCAGGGAACCCTTTATGGTGGCAAGTCAGACTGAAGAATTTGAAGACTGGCCTTTCTTCTGGGATAGTGAACATTCCCAATGCCCTTAGAAAGATACTAGAAAGTGACAGGGCAGTGGTATTTTCTGTCCGAATGACAACATCCATGCCCAAAGTCAGGTGAGAAAATTGCAGGAGAGCTGGATAAACTGCCTTCAGTACCCTCCAATCCAAGGACTGGCAACTTTTGCTGACATCCCAGAGGCCCTTGACCTGACCATGCAGGGCCACTTTAACAATGGTGGTGCCCTGTGCGACAATGTCTGTTGGCACCCCCGCATTGACAACCTCTGCCACGGATTCCCTCACTAGAACCCTTTAACTGTGCACCTCAAGTCTCCATAACCACTGCCTCTCAGATTAATTTAGTTTTATAGCACCACTCATACCAGTGTAAGGTGTCAGAACACTTTACATCACATACACATATGTATGTAAATCAGTGTAGCTCTTCGATGACAGTTAATAGCTAATATTCTACATTAAGATTTTGACTTATAAACGACAAGTTACAAAAACAGCTCTCTTACAGAAGCAGTAACCGACTGAACTATTTACACATTCTTAGCAGCAGGTATTTTAACCATGTGGGCTACATTAGGACGAGTCAAAACTTCCATTAGACAAACCTCCATTCTCTTTCCAGGCAGACGATTAATGACCAGAGTTATCTTGACATTTTAATTGATGCCTGAAAATTGCTGGAGGCCAGGAACGCAGTGGCAGGTGCTTTTAAAATGATAATTTAATTGTAAAAAGGACGTCCCCACCCAAAGTCAGGGCCCGGTGTGGTGGTACCGATCGCACCGCCCTGTGACCATGTCACACAACCACTTTCGCTGGCATCCGTCATGATGGCCACCTGTACAGGAGTAGTCAAAGGACCACCCTTCAAGATGTTGGAGGGAAGAAGACACCACTTCAGCTCTGGCTGCATCACCTCTGTCAGTGGGAAAAGACAAGACATATCCTGCAAGTTGGGATCCCCCTGACTCAGGATGAACCTTTTGAGGAAATTGAGGTGCCAGCTGGCCCAGGGAACCAAAAAACAGTGGTAACCAGATTAACCTGCACCCTCATCCAAAGTGAAACCGCCTGAAAAGGAGCTGACCTCCGCAAAAGAGTCTGAATCTTGACCACCCTCGGGTCTGGCAGAGTGACAAGGCCAAGATCTGTCCTGAACCAGGCCCCTATAAAAGTGTGCTCCTGCTCTGGACTCAACTGAGATTTCTTCACATTTATCAGAAACCCATGAGATGACATAATATCCAACACTGGAACCACATGCGAGGATGTCAGGAGAAGAGACGCCAACTTCACCAGGCAGTCATCGAGTTAGTGAAAAATGGATATCCCTTGCTGTTGAGAACAGCCAATAAAGGAGCCGACACCTCCTTGAAAACATGCAGAGCCAATTTCAGCCCGAAGGGCAGCACTTGAAACTGAAAATGCGCTGAACCCACTCAAAAACTCAGAAAGCATTGGCAATCCGGCTGTACAAGGACAAGCAGGTATGGATCCTGAAAGTTGATGGTCACCATAAAATGTCCCGGGGAGATTAGAGGGATGAGATGTTGTAAAGAGAGCACCTTTAAGTGAATTGTAGAAAGCCAGCGATTGTGTCGTTTCAGGTCCAACAGAGACGTAAACTCCCACGACACCTCTTGGACCAGGAAGAAAATAGAATACACCCCCTGACTAACTTGATCCAGAGGCACCAGGATGAAGGAGCTTCTCTCATGCAGAACAGCAACTCTTGCCAACAGGGCATCTCTCTTCAAAGGATTCTTTGGGACAGGCGTAGGGATGTAGTCTGTGTCTGGAGCAAGAGTAGCAAAGTCGATACAATATCCACTCTGAATGATATGCAGAACCCAAGTATCTGTAATGGACAGAGCACATGCCAAAAGGAAACCCCTATCCTGCCGCTCACAGGACTTGGATCCGAAGAACTGCCACAGTCAGGACCACTGATTCGAAGGCCCAGCCTTAGGTAAAAAGTAATGTTGCTTACTGGTCTTCCTGGGTTGAACCCTCCTCTTACATGACACAGTCAAGGGCCCACATGAAGCAGCTCTCAAGTCTAGATTAGAAGCCACTAAAGGTTTCTTAAGGCCACCATCAACCTTGTGATGTACTCAATCAGAGGGAGAACAGTTATCTATATTCAAGGACGACCTGACAATCAGTGGGGCCAGGATGGAATCCGCTTTAATGGTGTGGGGCAACACATTATACCCATAATCCAAAGTATAAGATTTTTTAATAAAGGGATGAAACTGGCTGGTCAGGCTCCTCCCATGACGGAAGATGGCATTTGTAACCTTTGGGTGCAAAAGCAATGCCAGCGCCGCAGGCTTTGCATATTGTGGAAAAAGATCGTCAGCCATCCCCTCCACTGGAGGTGGAGCCAGACGTAGGTTGTCGCTGATATGAGACAAGATATTAGATAAATCTTCTTCGGAAATAAACTTTCCTCCAGCCGCCACTTGAATCTCAGGTCCCGACTCTGTAGATGAATCCGAATCTGGTCCTTTGTCAAACTTAGAGGAAGCATTTTTGAATTTATGCTTGGTAGGCAAAGCTTTAGCCACAGCTGAATTAATCATTGCCTGAACTTCAAGCTCCATCAGGGAAACTGTACCAGCAGCAGAGGCAAAGCCTGCACCCCTACCCTGCCCATCCTGCTGACTGTCACCCTCGTCATCAGAAGAAGGAGGCCAAACCTCAGTTTCACATATACTAACCTGACCTGACTACTCACCTCCTTAAATACTTGAGCACCGTACTCTCATAGGAGAAACTTTCTCTTCAAATCCAAGAAGCAAGAAAAAGAACCTACATCCTGAAAAGCACCAATCCCCACTGCACCCAAAGAACACAAAAAGAGATATCCAATGAGGGAACAATAATTGCAAAATAAATTCCTACATAATCAAGAATATGAAAATCATCCTGTAGTTGTGTTGGCTGCCGAGTAGCAACGCATGCCCTTAGCAACTGAGACACCCTTCAGCAGGCCAGAGGGAGGCACCACACACCAAAACTCAGAAGCAGAGAGCAAAAAGGGAGAGACGTGCGTGCTCAAGCCTGCAGCGCCGCAGATAGGAGAGCCGCACATGGGTAATCAACTCTCCTCTCTCCTGCCCACAACACTCACCAGCATGCCAGTCTCTGCGAGGAATCCTCAAGGAATCCAACCACAAGTGAGTTGATTCTAGCTCTTTCGAGTTGATTCTTGCTCGACCACCAATCCCGCAGAGCACCGTGAGGCAGGAAGGGAGCAGAGAACACACTGAAGTAGGTGCACTGCGCCTGCCAGAAGGAAGAATACACAAAAAAGGAACAGAAAGTAAGGAGGGGGCTTTTATAGCTTGGGAGGTTGCGTAGGGAGGCACAGGGGGCTCATGTTTGTAATTCATCACAGCGAGAGGGCCGAAGAGGTGTCCCATCCACCAGTATGTGCAGTGCCTAGACTGGAATGAACTTTTAATACATACAGTGAACTCTACATCCACCATGTTCTGGCAGGGGATGAACATAGCAAGCAGGCCACAAATATGACCCATACATCTAGTGCCGGGTGCAGAGTTCTGTGTAATGTTATGTGTATTTGTAAAGCGGGCTATCACTGGGGAGGGTGTCCAGCCACCAACGCTGTAGCAGTCTGGGCAGATCCATGGACTCATTTAGTTGAAGAGCCAAGTCTTCAGCTTCTTGCGGTATACAAAATTTGTAGGGGTGGCACAGATGTGTAGGGGCAGGTCGGTCCAGGATCTTGGGGCAAGGTAGGAAAAGGAACTACTGCCAGTCCTTGTGCTGCATATGCATGGCATGTGTGCGAATAGGAGTCCAGCTGAACAGATGTGTCTGAAAGGTGTCTGAAATCTGAGACGGTTGCTGAGGTACACTGGGCCAGTGTTGTGTAAGGCTTTGAATGTGTGTGTCAGGAGCTCAAAAAGAGCTGTGGATGGGGTGCTAATGAAGCTCTTTGAGGTGCAAGGTGTGTGAATGCTGGGAAGTTGAAGCAGAACCTGGCTGTTGTGTTCAGTACATTTTGGAGTCATCTGCTTAGTTAAGTGAGGAAGAGATTGAGTATTGGAGTGAGTGCAGTGCAGATGGGGTTGAGTACTTTGGTGAAAATGAAGTGCCACATACCCAAAATCACAGCATACTGCAAAGTATAAGGGGTCATTACAGCCTCTGTTCATTTGTTATGGCACTGACATACAGCAGAAACAATTTTAGGTGGGCCGCAACTAAAAATAACCCAAATTGGGCCAAAAACTAGGCTCGACAATAAGCGAGCCTCATTAGCAATATCAGATAGCTAAACAACCATTTGAAAAGCAAAAATATTGTCCGCAATCGCCAAACCTACTTGTCAATGCTTGTTTTGCCATGTCTTATTCAAAACCGTTATTGTTAAGGGAGCCTAGGGGCCAAAAGGGGTCGACCCATGTATCAGGAGGGCCGACCCCCTAACAATTTTTTTGGGGTGTGGGGGATTGTGTTTTTAGGGGAAAACACACATTAAAAAAGTATATGTCCCCACGGAGGTCGGCCCATATGTCAGAGGGTCCAACCCCCATGCACTATACTGCTTTTTTTTAGGTCGAAGCCTACCAGACAGCGCGGCTGTCTGGTTTGCTAAAGACATCTTGGGGGCATTCAGAAAGCTTTCCTGGGAATGCATTCTGCCCATTGCTTACCATTGGCTTTGTGGTTTGTAACTCACATTCCCCAAATTAGACCATTACACTGCTTCACATTATTACGCGCCATCCACAATATAAATTTACCACAAATGTGCCATTCACAGTAAACATTTACTGCAAATGAATGGGAACAACATGAATGACAGAACACAAGCGGCTGTTATTTGCAGGGCTTTAATTTTTTGCCTCTATTTTTAGAGCGAGGTGCAATCTTGCGTCCAAAGTGAACATTAGGATTTATTTTGCAATAAAATACAGCCAGTCATGCATTGTACTTAAATATGTGTAATTTCACATACTTTTATTGACATTTTGCAAATTTATGCAAAAGCAAATGACACGAACTTCACAGACCGCACAAAAATTTGGAAACACTGAAATAGCAGCTAATGTCTTTAATAGGAGTTTTCAAATTAAATTGCATATTATTAGATTCTAACTTCCCTTTGCCTTGTCATTACAGTTCACTGAAATTGCAGCACTAAATAAAACAACTAAGGGCCTTATATACGAAGGCCTTGCGCTGCCATTGTGTCACTTTTCAGTGACGAAGCGGCGGGGTAATCAATGTGCCACACTGTGACTTATTTACAAAGTGACACATCTAGGCAGATGCGTCACTTTGTAAAGGCCTGCATCACATTATACCTCCATTAGGTATAAGGTATACAGGGTGGGTGTTCCCCTGTAAAGAAAAAAGCCTCGTAGTAGTGGCACAGTGAAATTTATGAGATTTTACTGCGCCACTTGTACGACTTGACTGCATCAAATACTTACACCTGTTTCAAGCAGGCTTAAGGAGTGTCGCAGGGCCTTTTACATGGGACTCGCCCCATGTGTAATGACACATTGCTGTAGTTGCGTCCAGTTACCGTCACACTCCAGCAAGGCATCACTACTGCTCCACCAGATATGTCAGGATTCCTGATGTATCTGTGCAATCCTTGAAACATGGAGCACCGTAGTGTAAATACAGCGCATCCAAGGTGTCTCAAGGATAGCTCAATGAAAAGTGTTGCATCGCTGATTTTCCCCAGCGATGCAACACTTTTTATAAATGAGGCCCTAAATATTTAACTTTTGCGAAACTATAACATGTCTCTCTTTCTCTCTCCTATTCTTACATACCAGAGACCATAACTGTGCCTAAAGGCAGCATCTATTGACTGATGTCACAATAAGTTTTACAACCCATCAAAACGGCATTAAAATTATCGAGAATTCCAATAGAAGCCCATGTTGACACCAGAACCTGGGCTTCTATTGGAATTCTCAAGGGCATATTATCAAGCCCATTATTGCCGCTTTAGCGGCAGTTTTCTGCCGGTAAAGCAGCGATAATTTTAACGCCGTTTCTTGATAATATGCCCCCAAGTTTCAACAAAAAAAAAAAGAGAAATTTCTTACCAAGAACATTTTGCATGAGAGTTCTATTTAGAGGGACCAGATTTCCTGAATTTTAGCCCGGACAGTCCCCGGTTTGGGATGTACGTCTGGGTGTCCCAATAGTTTTCTCCAAAGTCAATAAGTGGCCCGGTTTTGAAACGGGGTGAGGTCAGCCAGAATTCTGCACTTAATGGTGCTTATAAATCAAACTCTCCTTTGTGATCATTCTTATAGCGCGTTTCTTTTCTCTAAAACAAGTGCTCCATTCAATCAACTTCATTCTAAGAGGGTAGCTGCTAAGTTTAACGTGTCACATAGGATGCCTTACATTTTGTGTCACGTGCCATTTAAAAAAGCAATTTCAAAAGATTTCATTTATGGCCTGCAAATCAGGTGTGGCTATACAGTAAAAGAACTAGAACATTTACAGCCCTGAACCTTTCATGACTTCGTCATTGCCATGTTTTTATGCCATAAATGGGCATCAGAACATGATGTATTCGAAAATGTAATGTCTTCTGGGAATCCCATAAAAATGCCTGTGTAATATGAAATGAGTATCTCTGCCAGTATGATGTTCTTATATATGTAACATAGGGGCCGATTATGATCTCAGGTGGAGGCTTTCCGGCACTCATTGTCAGTTTAAATTCCGACCGGCTGATTTTGATACAGCCAGTCAGAATTGAAACCAGCCGGTCATTAGGGCTGGCTTCCGATGGGCTCAAGGAGCCCGTCGGCCTGTCGGAATCGGCCTGTAATCTAAATGGACAGCGGTTTATGCTGTCTGGATTGTGATGCACAGTTTCCGGCAGGGTTTCCATGCCGGCTTTTCCGAAATGGAAACCCTGTCGGAAAGTGTGTTTGGGGTCCCCTAGCAGGGCCCCCTTTACCTTGCAGCCTCTGGTTGAGATCCAAGGGGCCACCTCACATTTCCCTATGGTAGCATGTACTATGGCCAGTTACGGTTTGATCAAATCTATGTGCATGCCTGGTGGTACTCTGGAGGGTGGTACTGTGGAGGGTGAGGGAGAGGTTTTGGGGGGCCATGGGAGAGAAAGGGAAGCATTTTTCTAGCAGGAAAATGTATAATAAGACTTGGTTCCTTCAGGCAAACTGTCATGCATTTCTTTTACCTAGTTTTACCAACCAGACACATCGAATTTGCTTCTCCTACACCACTAGACTCGCACATAGATTTACCAACTGGTAAATCAAGTGACGCCCAATAAAAGCATTGAATACATTTGCTCTGCCTATACTCAAGCCTATGTGGAAGAGGGCTATAAATATAGTCCTACTTCTGTGTCGAAGGAATTTCCCAGTTTTTGGTCTAGAACATCTAATCACTCTAGTTCTATTTCTCCAGCACTGATTACGAGTGCCCCTGGATTTTGAGCACTTCTTATCCCCCTGTAATATCCGATTAACAGAGGTTTGGAGCTCACCAGCTGCGATGCATTTCATTAATTGTGAGTTTTCGTTAAATAAAAATGGGGCACAACTCATGCATTTTGCTGCCTACTGCAGAAAAAATGTGGCCTCCTTACCTTACCTTTTTTCTCCATTAAATTACGGCCGGTTTGACCTGCTAAAGTTAAAAGGGGGTAAAATATGGAAGGAGCAAACTTTATTCCATCGCTTGTAACTGAAACTCCTGCGCGAACAGGGTGTTTGTGCAGGGGGCAGATTTTAAGGAGACACTCGTTCGAGGCCCAATATTACATTTTACCGGTTTTTTTCTCATACGTTTACTTTTTTAGCTGATACGTTCTCCTAGTCAAAAGTTTCACAAAGTTACTGAGAAAAAAAGACATTGCAACTTCGTACACCCCTGCAAATTAAACAAACCTCTCAGGCATTCAATATATGTTCCTGGCCCTTCTGACTGATCCACATAACCGTGCAGACAGAAGTTACTGGTATGAGTTATGGGAAACTTTGCATTTTTCTTGAGAACAATGAAAGACTGGAATCTCGCCAGGCCGCCAGCAAGGGCCAGGAAGCCGGTCCCTGGGGGGTCAGTTGGATGCAAGCACAAGCCCCGTGCTGCTTCAACGAGTTACACTCCCTGCCTTGTAGAGGAATTGCTTCTGATTGAAGGAAGGCCAAGAGGCAGAAGGTAACATGGTGCCCTTTTCACCTCACGCACACAGCCACTTTGTTACCATTCCCCAATGAAGCGCTTCTGCTCCTTACTGGCATCTTAATATGCGCTGTTGAAGCCAAATGGCCGTCGTGAGATTCAAGAAGGAATCAAAGGCAGGTCACGGAGCAGGCTAAACATAATGAGGTAATATAATGCCTCAACTCTACCTTTCCAGCATTCCCAACAACTGTGGCGGCAAGGGGTCGCGGGAGGGGAGAAAACTCACCTGTACTGGCAGAAGAATCGCAACACAATGTTCATGTTTTTAAGAATGTTTGTTCTCCCCCACAAAGAGGGAAATTCTCAACAAAAAGAACATTGAGAAGCAGGAAAATGAGTGCTGGAAATATTGTTTGCAAATATGTAAAATAATTGTTTGTAGAGGTATAGCTGGGCTCTGCCACCACATTAGAAGAATGCATTCTCTTGGACTAGTCTTGAGACATGGTCCACTCCTATTGTTTGGAATGTGTTGAAATGATCATATTTTGCAAGGTATTCCCCCAGATTTCTGCCTTCTGTTGCAGAACTGGCATTTTTCTTTTATTTGTAAGTCACTTGTATATGGCACTACCTGTACCCAGGGCCCACAAATTAAATGCTGTTCATGGGCTGTAGCACTCATTGTCCACCCACTCCAATAGCACTGTACGATGTTACCAGGCCTGCCATTGCAGCTTGGGTATGCAGATTTTAACTGCCCTTCCGACCTGACGAAATAAACCGTTGTCAGGCCTAAACTTTCCATTGTAATGCTTATGAGTCATTTCTAAGGTAGGCGTAAAAGCCCAAAGGGCAGAGGTGCATGGCATTCTAAAAGGCAGTACATGAGCATTTCATGTTTTAGATGTCCTGGCAGTGAAAAACCTCTAAAGTCGTTTTTCACTGTGACAAGGCTAGTTCTTCCATAGCTTAGCACTGGATTTATATCTTATATATTTTTATAACAATGATTTTGATAATGTTCCAAATTAACTTTTCTTTCATGTGTACTTAATTTCATATCTTCCATTGTAGAGAGCAGGTCACGGAAGGGGCAACAGATCCACCCATGCCTTGCAGGTGATCTTAATAGTAACTTACATGGTAACAGAGCAAAAATAGATCCAGCTCCATTGTCTTGATCAGATCCAAGAGGGAAAGAACTGGAGGCCCTGTTCTCTGCGGCAGACCTGTATGATATAGTAGAGGGGTCAGGGTTAGGTATGCCAGAACCACCCACTTTTAGGGGGACAAAATAGTTCCTGTATAATAGACTATGGTGCCGATTACGATCCTGTAAAAACCGGGTACGAACCGTCGGACGGAGCATATTCTCCGTCCAACGCGTACCCGGTCGTAACAATATACAAACATGGAAGTACGATTCGCACGTAAAATACTATTTCCGTACGAATCGTACAAAACCCCGACCGACGAAAATAAACATACAAATGTGATCCGGGAAAGCGCCGACGTGACGTCGGGACGCACGCAGCCTGCCATTCACGAACCAGGAAGTACGATTCGCACCGACGTCATCCCGCACGGAGAATATTTTCCGGCAGCCAAAAACTGCCGGGAAATCAGGACGACGCGAGCAAGGAGTACCTGCACGTGACGGACAGACATGGACCCGAACCTACGTGTCATCCCGGCCCTCATAGCAGTCGACCTCCTCTACAGGTTACGACGCAGACGCCGCAGAAGGTCAGAACAACAAAGGGAGGGGGAAAGGGGGGGGCAGGAGCAGGGGCAGGCCACAAAACCCCCACCAAAGTCACACAGCACACATTCCCTGGACATACATTACCCCCAGGCCCTGGTCACTACGAGGGGGTGGGGGCGTGTCCTGCGAAGCCAGCGTCCGCCACAACGGAAGTGGTTGACGACGCGAACCGGCAACACAACAATACAGGTACGTCCCGTACCCACGCCTTAAGAGCGTGGGTACGAGTCGTACCACGCCCACACCTATGTCACCCCAACAATGGCGGGACGGCTGTACCCACGTGGCAAAGGCCTGGGTAAGGCCCGCACAAGCATTCCACAGCGTGGGTATGGATATGTACGGACCGTACCCCCACCCCCGTATGCATGGAGCGTACCCCCCACCCCAACAGTGTATGTACGACCCGTACCCTCACCCGCGTACGTATGGAGTGTACCACCCATGCCAACAGTGTACGTACGGACCGTACCCCCACCCCCTATGCATAGAGCGTACCCCCACCCCAACAGTGTATGTACGACCCGTACCCCCACCCCGTATGCATAGAGCATACCCCCACCCCAACCGTGTATGTACGACCCGTACCCTCACCCGCGTATGCATAGAGCGTACCCCCACCCCAACCGTGTATGTACGACCCGTACCCTCACCCACGTACGTATGGAGCGTACCACCCATGCCAACAGTGTACGTACGGACCGTACCCCCACCCCGTATGCATAGAGCGTACCCCCACCCCAACCGTGTATGTACGACCCGTACCCTCACCTGCGTATGTATAGAGCGTACCCCCACCCCAACCGTGTATGTACGACCCTTACCCTCACCCGCGTATGCATGGAGCGTACCACCCATGCCAACAGTGTACGTACGGACCGTACCCCCACCCCGTATGCATAGAGCGTACCCCCACCCCAACCGTGTATGTACGACCCGTACCCTCACCCGCGTACGTATGGAGCGTACCACCCATGCCAACAGTGTACGTTCGGACTGTACCCCCACCCCGTATGCATAGAGCGTACCCCCACCCCAACCGTGTATGTACGACCCGTACCCTCACCCGCATATGTATGGAGCGTACCACCCATGCCAACAGTGTACGTACGGACCGTACCCCCACCCCGTATGCATAGAGCGTACCCCCACCCCAACCGTGTATGTACGACCCGTACCCTCACCCGCGTATGTATGGAGCGTACCCCCACCCCAACCGTGTAGGTGAGACCCGTACCCTCACCCGCGTATGTATGGAGCGTACCCCCACCCCAACCGTGTATGTACGACCCATACCCTCACCCGCGTATGCATGGAGCGTACCACCCATGCCAACAGTGTACGTACGGACCGTACCCCCACCCCGTATGCATAGAGCGTACCCCCACCCCAACCGTGTATGTACGACCCGTACCCTCACCCGCGTACGTATGGAGCGTACCACCCATGCCAACAGTGTATGTACGGACTGTACCCCCACCCCGTATGCATAGAGCGTACCCCCACCCCAACCGTGTATGTACGACCCGTACCCTCACCTGCATATGTATGGAGCGTACCACCCATGCCAACAGTGTACGTACGGACCGTACCCCCACCCCGTATGCATAGAGCGTACCCCCACCCCAACCGTGTATGTACGGACCGTACCCCCACCCGCGTATGCATGGAGCGAACCCACACCCGTGTATGTTCTAAGCGTACATATGCTGAAAAAAGGAGGGTTGGGTGCAGAGTCCTCCCAGCAGTGCCCAGTCATAAGAGGGGTGTGTGCAGAGTCCTCCCAGCAGTGCCCAGACACAGGAGGGGTGTGTGCAGAGTCCTCCCAGCAGTGCCCAGACACAGGAGGGGTGGGTGCTAAGTCCTCCCAGCAGTGCCCAGACACAGGAGGGGTGTGTGCAGAGTCCTCTCAGCAGTGCCCAGACACAGGAGGGGTGGGTGCAGAGTCCTCCCAGCAGTGCCCAGACAGAGGAGGGGTGTGTGCAGAGGCCTCCCAGCAGTGCCCAGACACAGGAGGGTTGGGTGCAGAGTCCTCCCAGCAGTGCCCAGTCATAAGAGGGGTGTGTGCAGAGGCCTCCCAGCAGTGCTCAGACACAGGAGGGGTGGATGCCTAACACTCCCAGCAGTGCCCAGACACAGGAGGGGTGTGTGCAGAGGCCTCCCAGCAGTGCCCAGCCATAAGAGGGGTGTGTGCCGAGTCCTCCCAGCAGTGCCCAGACACAGGAGGGGTGTGTGCAGAGTCCTCCCAGCAGTGCCCAGACACAGGAGGGGTGTGTGCAGAGTCCTCCCAGCAGTGCCCAGACACAGGAGGGGTGTGTGCAGAGTCCTCCCAGCAGTGCCCAGACACAGGAGGGGTGTGTGCAGAGTCCTCCCAGCAGTGCCAAGACACAGGAGGGGTGTGTGCAGAGTCCTCCCAGCAGTGCCCATACACAGGAGGGGTGTGTGCAGAGGCCTCCCAGCAGTGCCCAGACACAGGAGGGGTGTGTGCAGAGTCCTCCTAGCAGTGCCCAGACACAGGAGGGGTGGGTGCCTAACACTCACAGCAGTGCCCAGACACAGGAGGGGTGTGTGCAGAGGCCTCCCAGCAGTGCCCAGACACAGGAGGGGTGGGTGCCTAACACTCACAGCAGTGCCCCTGCAAAGAAAATGGTGGAGTACCCACAGATCCAATGCCCACAAATGTCAGTCAGGTGCACAAAGATCCTGCAGTACATGTACCACATGTGTGCGAGGCTGGGAGTATACACATGCATTGCTCCGAAAAGAAAACATGTCCACATGAAGTCATGACAACAGTCTACATACACAAGTACAGTGACCACCAAGGACGCCACGAATGATGCAGGTGGAGACATCGCTCAGCATGCATGGCCCAAGTCTAACGAGTCTGTCACACACCCAGCCAATGTAGACACAGCTCAGCACCACATATTGGAAAGACCCTGCAGGGAAGATGTCAGGTTACACAGAGGAAGGAACGCACCTTGTGACGATGTCACCATGCAGTAACTGCTTACATGAACAAAGTTATGTAGCCAACAGCTTGTGATGGCACACAGATACCAGGATCCACCCTATGACCAGCACAAGACTACAATTCCCACACACCCAACACATTATCACCACCCAAAATAATGGGGCAGGTCCACCAACAGCAATACCAGACAGACAGTAGTGTACTAAGGAAAAAGAAATTGCTTTATTCAGCATCCAAAAATCTGTTTGTCCCTTGAAAGTTCAAAATGTACAATGCCCATAGGGCAATCAAAAGTTCAAATCCAGGTGGGGGACACAGTGGGACGCGTGTCCCCTAGCTTGCCTGCACAGTCAGACTCCTTCGTCTTCCAGAGGGGGGAGGGCATCATGTGGGGGGGGGGGTGGACCAGGCACCGCAGGGACATGAGGGCGAAGGGTAGGCGTCGTGGGTGCAGGGATGGAGGACTCCACCACAGGGGGTGGGGCAGGGCCAAAGGCGGAGGCCAGGATAGCGCTGTACACCTTAGCAAGGTCCTCCAGCGACTCCCCTGCACCCGAAGGAACCACAGGCCCCAAGGAGGGGGGGGGGTCAGAGGGATGGGTCGCAGCGCCACTGGGGGAGGGTGTGGACAGGGGGGGGACTCAACCACCCTGACCGGGGACTCCCTTGACCGCTTGCGGGGTGGTGTCACTGTGGGGCTCAGGGACAGAGCGGCCATGAAGGAGTCTTTGCCGGATATGTGGCCAGGAGAGCTGAGGGGAGGGGATTTGGAGGGAGTGGATTTGATGGAATGCGGACTCCCACTCTGGCTGCGTGTCTTACGTTTGCCCCCCGACCCAGTGGGTGTGCCTACTTCACCCTGTGTGTGCGTACCAGGAGGTGTGCGTTTGACCTTCCCTGCTGGTGTGGTGCCTGTGTCTGTTGTGGTGGGTGCATGCTGACATCTGGGTGTACGTGGGACAGGCATGGGAGTGGGAAGTGTGGATGGGTCAGGGGTAGGGGGTTGGACGAAGCGCTGCAGGAGACCCACTGCTGCAGTCAGTGTCGAGTCTATGGACCTCAGCAAGTTGCGTTGGTCAGCCTGCGATGAGAAAATGCCCTCCAAGTATGCCTCCATGTTGTTCAGCACTTGGCTGTGGCCATGGAGGACATTAAGCATCGCAGCCTGACCAACCTGCAACTGCCGCTGGATGTCCACAGACTCGGCATTGGCGGCAGCAGTGGAGACAGGGGCAGGGGGTGCGGTGCCTGGCAGGAAGGAGACATGTGGTGACTGGGCACGCTGGGAAGGGACACGAGCAAGTGGGAGGCGGCTGATGGCAATGGAGGGGGCGGGGAGAGATGTTGTGCCGCTGTCAGCTGCTGGTGCAGCCTCCGCCCACTCGGAGAGCTCATCCTCGGACCCGTCAGCTTCATATTCTGTGGTGGCACTGGACAGGTCCTCGGCCTCACTCTCCTCTGCCTCAGTTCCACTCGATGTGCCAGCCAAGATGTCACCGCTGGCACTGGTGCTCGGTCCCTCCGCTCCGTCTGTGCTGATGTCTCCCTCCGTGTCCCCCGACGATGCTGTGGGCAAGGTGAAGAGACAGCAATTAATCATACACCTGTATACATATGTCACATGAGTCCAATCTACATAGGTTACAGTGCATAGCCTGAAAAGAAAGATGAGTAACATCTACAAAACAAGGTACATATGTAGGGCATCCAACAAACAGTTGGTTGACCCACCATGCCACTGAAAAACTATGGAGAGCATGACACAATAGCAAATGACATGAAATGGATTTTGACAGAGGAGCCAGGCCCTGGGGACAATCCAGCACTGCATCTGCACCACACAGCGTTGCCGAAAATAGGGATGAGCAGGGACCATAACCATGAACTTGAGGCACATGCTGCATAGGTAATACTGAAAACATGCCCACCATGACTGGCTCACTGCACCTTGAGTGTATGTCCAGACAAACATCACACACTGGCCAGACCTAGCAAGGAGATATCAGGTTTTGACATGTAGGCTTTGCCCGCACCAACCACCCCCTACATGAGACAATTAGTTGAGACACAGGAAGCACTTACATCACTTAGTCTGGGTGAAATACACGGGCTGGATAAATGCAAGATTGGACACCAAATACCCAAGGTGCGCCTGTCCAAATAATCATGTACAAATGGTCATCATCAGATGATTGTAACAAGACACACAGGCACTGGCCACCGTGAGTATGAACAAGGAAAATCAGGTCAGGCTGTACAGTGGACACTTGTACTACATTTTACGTCAATATACATGGTGCCAGGGGACAATGGCACAGAGCACAACCTATGCTGTGGACACTGAGAGTGTCCACATTTTGTGATGACACACATGACACCTAGGAAAATATGCCCCAGGGGACAGTAGTGGCCACACAACTCCATGGTCCTGAATGGGAATGACTGCAACACACGCCACCATCCCTGCACCATGCGTATCGCACACTCATGCACATCATGTCACAGGCCACAACATAGGACATGCGTGCTGTAAGGCATGACACTTGAGAGACTAACTCCCATGTCTGGACTCAGCATCAGTGCCAACTGACATGGAACCCACAAGTACTGAACTGGACAGGGCACAGGAAAGGTCCCAAAACCTGTTACACATCACCCCCACACATGATGCTACAGGCATTGTTCACGTGGATAAAGTGCCAGCCTAGATAACCTTGTGAAGGAGTGACTACACACAGACCAGGGAACACATTGCAAGGAGGGGAAGGGAGGCAAGAGAGCACCGCTATACTGTGGGTAACGGGATCTGCACAGCACCTTTAAACCCTGGCAGTGTATCCATGCAACTGTGCACTTACAAATGCTGGTCACACACAACAAACACACATGTACCTACCCCCTTCCTGCTGCTGCTTCTCCTGTAAGCGCCTGTCCAAGTCTGGAAAGACCACCGCCAGCACACGCTTGTGGATGTGGGTCAGACGGCGGCGCCCGCGGTTCTTATGGGTCTCAGGTGAGTCCCCCAGTAGGACCCGTGCGATCCTCCGCGTCCAGCACCGGATATCCTGCCAGCGTTTTCTCACCTGGGCCAGGCGCCGCTTGCGACCCTCCGTCCTCCTCACGGCACTGACGGCGTTCATCCATATCTGCTTCTTGGCAGAGGCGCCTACATGTGAGGATGAACAAGTGACACTACATCAATACACCTGGCACATGTCACAGAGACACATATTATTACAAATTTGCTGTTTACAACAAGGATTAGTATGCATCCAACGCATTGCACCTTTGTCATAGGGACATGATCCTCTGGGGAAGGGCAAAAGCAGTACTTGCCATTGAAAGTACACAGGTGGAATGAGGGCAACGACACAATCAATGATCCAGGCTCACACTGTGCATCACAAGCTACACCAGGATTATGTGCAGCACCTCTAAGCAGTCACATGCCACAGGCCACTGACGCTACCTCAGCAGAGTACACAGACACACACAGGCACAGGACATTCACCTGCCATTGCCAAATGCAGCGACAAACCTCACTCTGCACATGTGCCACTAGACGGGGGGGGCTCACAGGTGTGGGGCTGGCTCTGCACGTCAGACACACAGCACTGCTCCCTGCTCACATCAGATGGGCAGGGTATCTCCATCCCTCATGCAGCCTGGGTTCTACACTCCACATATGCACCCACCCACATGACAGGGGACTTACACACACACCGATGTCCAGGGTACGAACACATCATGTGGACACTCTCAGCACAGGTACACAGAACTAACACACATATGTGGGTACAGTCACCTGTCACACTGGGCTGACCACATAATCACATGAGGACTGTAGAGGCTACATCCCCAGGAGGATAAGACAGGCAGAATGTGGCATGCACCATGCAGTGATTGTCACAGTAAACACAATGCAAGTGAGGACGGCAGACATGCACCACAGCATGCTCTGGCTGGGAGACATCAGGCATTCCCCCCCTGGCACCCCCCTACAGTACATTGCATGTGTGTCACACCTGGACACAATGGCAGGAGTCACAGTCACAAAAAAGGGACACAGTCTGTGCCAGTAGACTCTGCACTCACCTGATACCCTGGTCGCCCATACAGCAGGGGGTACTGTGGGAGGATCACATCCAGCAATGCCAGGTTCTCCTCCAGGGTGAAAGGCTGTGCCCTCTCCACAGACCTTGACATGGTTCCAGGGAATCAGGAGCAGCAGCTGGGTCGTAGAATCCAAAGATGTGCAGGCAAGTGCTCCCTCATGGGACCTGGCTGCCTTATATCAGCCTTGCTGGCCTGTTTCATGCACAGGAGTACAGAGTGATTGGTCACTCACATTTGCATCCTATGTTTCCTCCAATCCCTTCAAACCTAGCACAGTCAGTGTGTTTTCATTGCTTTTTTTTCTTGAGCATGATGTCAACTCCAGAACCACATTGCAACAAAGTAGATTCATTCAAACTGACTTCTGGTGTGCACCTGCAGCAAAAAAATCATACTTTAAACTTGGTCTCCATGACAACCAGCATGCATGTAGGCCTTTATACTTGTCCCTCATGTGTCCCCTATGTAATTTGGAGTTTCACACACAGGTACGGTGCGTTCCGGGGCCCTAGGGCACCCCAAATGCATAGCAACGGGCCGTACAGGCGTGTGTACGGTCCGTATCACTATGGGTGTGCTCGCGTATGCGTACCCATAGTGATAGTGAGCGTACAGGCGTGTGTACGGTCCGTATCACTATGGGTGTGCTCGCGTATGCGTTCCCATAGTGATAGTGAGCGTACAGGCGTGTGTACGGTCCGTATCACTATGTGTATGCTCACTATCACTATGGGTACGCATACGCGAGCACACCCATAGTGATACGGACCGTACACTCGCCTGTACGCTCACTATCACTATGGGTACGCATACGCGAGCACACCCATAGTGATACGGACCGTACACTCGCCTGTACGCTCACTATCACTATGGGTACGCATATGCGAGCACACCCATAGTGATACGGACCGTACACACGCCTGTACGCTCACTATCACTATGGGTACGCATACGCGACCACACCCATAGTGATACAGACCGTACACTCGCCTGTACGCTCACTATCAGTATGGGTACGCATACGCGAGCACACCCATAGTGATAGGGAACGTACACAGGCCCTCTGAGCGAATGTACGGTGCCTTTCACACATCACAGTGGTGACAGGCAGCACACAGGAAGGAATAGAGCTGACATACTTGTCCATGGATGGACATCAAGGCATTGTCTGGGCAGTAGTACATGTGTGGGGCACAGGTGTGAAAGGCTGTGATGTGGCACATTACTCCTGAGTCGAGAAGGCTATAGATGTATGATGAGATGTGTACAGATGTTATGTGTGACGGTGCAATATGTGCCAGGCATGCCCTTAACTCCTTTGACATGTGTGCATGTCGTACTGCACACTTGGGATGAGTGTTGCTGGCATGGCACAGTCAACAACACACGCAAGTGTCCCCTGATGCCCGCTACAGGGGTTACCACACCAGACATGTGACTACCCACGGTGCACGATGTGTCTATGTCATGTATGTGTGGTGTGTTCCCATTAGCTTGATGTTGGTGTTCCCTCAAAGGCATCAGCTGTTGCAGCAACCAACATGTGTCTGTGTGTAGATGGACATGGCACACTGTTACGCACACCAGGCCACATGTGGTATCGGATGTGAGGTGCGTATGTATGCATGGGACACGGAGTGGCATAACAAGGACATGTCTGCATCCTCTCAATGTATGTGTGGTGAGTCATTACATGTACACCTTATTGGCAAGGTGTGTGGGCTGTCCTAGTGTAATGTCATGTGACCTGTGGCTCTAGTGTTCGGCTACCTGTCTCTGAAATCGACATCCTACTTCTGCTGATGTGTTGATGTATGTCACTCCTGTGTTGCGTCTGGCTGTTCACTTACACTGGGACACAGCTAATCCCATGCCATGGCATGTGGAGGTTCACAATCTCCGTGTGTAGCTGGGTCTTGGTAGGAGTGTCACCTGGCAGCCATACGTGTCCAGGGCATGTGCCACATGCCTGACTCCGTATGTAGCATATGTGTATTGACAGATTGACATGTGCTCAGTACAAAAAAATTGTTGTTGTAGTGCACTCACTCTTCCTTGTCACTTCCAAATTCCTGCAGAGCGCCGCCTCTTCCCCGACCAATTCCGGACTTGGCTGACATGCGGGAGAATGACTGTATCCGGTGCTACCGCTTCCCCCAACCGTTGATTGAGGAGTTGACGGCAAGGCTGGCACCACACCTGCAACCGCTGCAGAGGTATCCTACGGCACTGACACCCAAGCTGAAGGTAATGGCAGCCCTACATTTCCTTGCCACGGGTACCTTTCAATATACCATATCTCATGTTGGTGGCATGTCCCAGAGCATGTTCAGCCGTGTGCTGCATGATTTCTTAGAGGCCATGTTGCTTCACCTGGATGAGTTCATCCATTTCCCAACTCCTGAACTGTTGACTGGGGTCAAGCGTGGATTCTATGCCCTGGGAGGGATGCCCCATGTCATTGGGTCCATAGATGGGACACATGTGGCTTTGGTACCACCACAGGCACAGGAGGTAGCGTACAGGAATCGCAAGCACTACCACTCCATCAATGCCCTTGTGGTGTGTCTGTCCAACATGGTGATTTCACATGTCTGTGCTCGTTTTCCAGGATCAGCACACGATGCCTACATCATGAGGCATAGCAGGGTGCCTGAAATGATGACGCAGCTGCGCAACGAACGAGCATGTGTTGTTGGTGGGTACACTCTGTCTGTCCTGTATTTTGCGTAGACTTCCAGCACGACCGCTTCTCCTGTCCTACTTATGTCCATGTGGTTTCCATGTAGGGGACGCTGGCTATCCCAACATGCCATGGCTGATCACACCTCTCCGCAACCCCAGCACGCCGGCCCAGCTCTGCTACAACACCGACCATGGCCGGACAAGGCGAGTGATAGATAGGACATTTGGCCTCCTGAAGAGCCGATTCAGATGCCTCCACAAGACCGGCGGCGCCCTCCCATATGCCCCGGCGAAGGTCTGCAAAATCTTCATGGTCTGCTGCATGCTGCACAACATGGCAGTTGAGAAAGCTGTGCCACTCATCCTGGATCAAGATGATCAGGACCATCCACCCGTGGAGGACGAAGGGCTTGGCAATGGGGCTAGTGATGTGGAGGATGTGGTTCCACAAGAGGACATTCGGAGTCGGCTCATACGCGACTTCTTTGCTTAGTGGTGAGTACCAGTGTCTGAGTGTGCACGCATTGGTCCCCGTGTGGCATGGTTGCGATGTGTGTGTCCATCTGCATGTATGCCACGTGAGTCAGAGGTGTGTGTGGATGTGTCACTCGAGTGATGGTGCCAGTGATGAGTGTATTTCCCCAGTCATAATTGTGACCTAGCATGTTGTCATCCTTACATGTGTCGAGTACATGCACATGCAAGTGGCTGTGCTTTTTGTGGCTGACTTCTTGTGTGTCTCTCATCCCCAGGTACTTGCGCATGCCGTCTGCTGGTTGCATTGTTGTGGCACTGCTATTCCTCATGGACACGTCATCGTGTGCTGACTCAGCGTTACACGCACGGACAAGTTTGGAAATCACCTTAAGGTAAGGGATGCATCAGGGGTGTATTGGGTGTGGCAGGTGTTTACGATGTGTGCACACTGCCCCTGTCGATGTTTGGTTCCTCTGCAGACATGTCGCATCACCATGGGACACATGACATGTAGCTGGGTACACCTGAATAGATGGTCAGACTTGTTGACAGTCATCTGTGATGGGATAGTGGATTGTGATGATGGCATCAATGTGTGTAACACTGCCCTCGGACACATACGGTTTGCATTGGCTTGACATGGTGTGGGACTTCCACATCAGAGGATCAATGGTGTATGGCAGCCTCTCCGTGAGCAGCAGGGGGTGTTTAGCTGTTAGCCGACACTTGTGTGCCAGTTCCATGGCTATCACGCATTCGTGCTGCATAAGGGGGGTTCCAGTGTTGGACCCACATGTTACTCCACATGACCTGTGTATGTGTACTCCGACTTGCCTCTGCATTCCCGAATACATGAATAATAAAGGTGTCCCTATGCCTCCAAGGTGCCTCTTCTCAGTCAATGCTGGAGTGTTGCCACGGTGCATACGGCATGTCTGGCATGGTTTTCCCTGATAGTGGCTATGTGTCTATGTGTCGAGTAGCAAGATGCAAGCTGTTTGTGTGGGATTTGACTGTGTATTGTGCATGATGTCCATGACTGTGTGGGTATTGTGACATGTGCCATCCCCATGCATCCAACGTTGGCCAGGCCACCATTCTCTGCATCCACCTGACTCAAGCTTGCAGGACATGGTTCTGCCACCTGTCCACACATACTTGGGTGCCCCCCAGGACACTCCACATGATCCCTGACCTCTGCGCATGGCTGTCGCTGTACTCAATATGTCTGTCGGCAAGGTTGTGCGGCCACCCCCTCAGCTGGTTGGGCCCATCACGGGTGTGTATGGTGCTCCATGTCTGTGTTGCCTAATACATTGTGACCCATGTGTGTCCTGTGCCAGACTCAGGCCCCAGGGTGTGGATGGTTGAAGTCATATGAGAACTCAGGCATGGTTAGACTTTACAAGACACATGTAAGGTAATAATGCAAAAT
This sequence comes from Triturus cristatus, assembly GCF_964204655.1. NCBI lineage: Eukaryota > Metazoa > Chordata > Amphibia > Caudata > Salamandridae > Triturus > Triturus cristatus. The sequence continues at coordinate 984,663,640 of NC_140583.1, forward strand.
GTAGGCATCATCTCTTTATCGTGTAACTTTTTATTTTTGTTGGGGTACGTGGGGGGGGGGGGTATGACATGAGGGGCTTTCCGGGTGTGTGGAATCCAAAGTTCACTAGGGAGTTGGTGTCCTTGCCATTGGAAATCCTCAGAGTCCATGCCACAGTCTTTGTCAACATTGGTCAGACAGTGACCAGCAAGTCCATGTGGCAGAGGATGTCTTTTGCTGATGTGCTGCTGTTGGTCCAGTGGGCCAGGTGCCAGGCCAGGTGTCCTGGGAGATGGTGCTGTTGCGCCGACCCTCACGGACGACCCGCCCTCCTGCGGGAACCCTCAGAAGCAGGCCGTGACGATGTTTGGGATGCTCCGTCGGATGTCTCCTCCTCCTCCTGATCCCTCCCTGTGGGTGGTGATGTTCTACGCCTGGTGGCACAGGGAGGGTTGCCCATGTTGTCGGCTATCCGACGGAGTGTACGGTGAATTCCCGTGAACACCGTCACAAGCTCAGCCTGTCTGTCCTCCATCCGCCCTTGGTGTCGCAGTAGACAGGCATGTTGCTCCGCATGTTGCTGGGCCTGCTGGGTCTTGATATCCTCGAGGATGGACACAACCTGGGCCATGCCCGTGGTGTCCTGCCGGTATGTCTCCAGGATGTTTCTGACATGGGAATATACCGGTTCCGCAGCCAACTGGTCAGGCTCGCGCCTCCACCGTCCTCCACTCCCACCACCCCTGCCCACTTGCACCTGGCCTGCCCTTGTGGGCACATCGGGTCTCCGGGACCCCTGAGGGGTGGCATTAGCGTTGTCGCCTGCCTCCTTCTGGGTGCCCGGTACACCGTGTCCCTCCTGGCCAGCCTGGCTGCATTGTGGTGGTGGGGCAGGGATCCTGGGTGTCTCCTGGGATGTGGCAGGAGTGGGGGTGGTGGTTGGCCCAGTTGTACCTGACGCAGGTGCTGCAGGTGGTTGGACACCAGAGGGGCCAGGTTGGTCGGGGTCGTCCACAGAGTGGTGAGAGTCGTCGCTGCCGGTGGGTCCGTCATCCCGCAGAGCCGGGTCCTGTGAGTCTTTCCCCCCAGTGTTGGGGGGTGATCCACGACGTTGACCTGTGTGTGAGAGAGACAATGTTATTTTTGTTCCATGCAACATCCATGTTTCATTCGTTTCTAAGTTGGCACATTTCCTCTGGGAATTTGGATATGTCTTGCATTCCACTCACAGTGCACTTGTGCATGGGTATGTCCCTTGGCCACAGCTTTTGAGACTTTACCTATGTGTGGCACAGTCTTAATTGCTGCGTCAATTGTGACTGCAGTCAGCAGTGGAGTGAGCAGGTGTGGCGAGCCATGCATTGGCGCCTTCCGTGTTGCACTGTACGTGGGCACATGGAGTTGTTCCACACACTTATATAATGCAGGTAGCTGGCGTTGTGCTCGTGCACAGGTTGGGACATGGCCCAGTATTTTGCCATGGAGAAGAGAGGGGGATTCAGGCACTGGCCACCCTTGTCTACATGCACGCAGTCCACCTGCTGACGAGCAGACATTCCCACACCCCCCAAGGCTGAATTGGTCTCCCTGTGTGTCCCTTTCTCACTCCCTCTCTGTCCCCCTCTCCCTCCCTCCCTGTGTCAGCCTCCTCCCTCTGTCCGTCTCCCTGTGTCTCCCTCCCTCTCTCTCCCCCTCTCCCTTCCTCTGTGTGTCACCCTCTGTCACCTCAGCCCAGCTTCCAAGGCACACACTTTTTGCAGATCTTTGAATGGCCCTTGGCTTGTTGATGTGAGTTTGTTTCTGATCTCCAGGCACCCATTGGGTGTAGTGTCTGTGTCTGCGCCGCTGCTGTGGTGGTGTGTGCTGCCACTCTTTCACAGTGTTGGCTGTTCATTAGCTGCTGTCATGTGCAAAAACGTGCCTTCACCCCCATGTCTTAATGCAAGGCGTCCCTCATTTGCTGCCAAGTCTTTCCTGTGTGGGGACACACTGTTTGTCTGGCTGTGACCTAGGCCATATGGGCAGAGGGCATTGTTGTCTGCTTCTGAGTTGCACTATGTGATTTTTGGGGCACACACTCCCGCCATCCGGCTTACCGTGTCTTGTGTTGGTGTTTTCTGTGGCCTGTGACTTGGCATTGTCCAGCTGGGTGCATGGGGCATGGTGGCGCTAGTGGCATGTGCGTGTTCATGGAGTGTGGTTGAGTCGTGCGATAGCTTGGGGTGGTTGCGTGCCTGATTGTGAGTTTGGTTGTGGATGACGTTCCCCCCATGTGAGGTGAGTTGTTTGTGTACTCACCCGGGTCTCGGAGTCCTTCTAATCCGTCCACTGACACCACCGGCAGTATGGCCATCACCCTCTCCTCCCAGGGATGGTATTGTACGGGTCTGCGGGGCGGCCCTCCTCCAGTGATGTTGGCCTGGTTGTGGTCGTCGGTCATTTTGGCTCGGACCCTCCTCCGCAGATCGTACCACCTGGCTTGGCATTCATGCCTGGTCCTTCTGGTGGACGCAACAGCATTCACAGCATCGACAATCCTCTGCCACATGGCTGTTTTTTCGGAAATGCTGGTCTGTCTGACCAATGTTCCAAAGAGGTGTGGCTCGACTCTGAGGATTTCGTCGACAAGGACCTCCAACTCTTGGCTAGTGAACTTTGGATTCTTGTTAGTGGGCATGGTGTGGGGTGTGGGTGTGGATGGTTGTGGGGGGTGTGGGTGTGGATGGTTGTGGGTGTGTGGGTGTGGTTGTGCAGGTGTGTGTGTGAATGTGATGAGGGGGTGTTTGTGTAGGTGGGTGTGTAAAGGTGTGCAAGTGTAAGGTGTAGTAAAGGTTCAAGTATGGTGCTGTAGGTTGTCTGTGGGGTCTGGCAGCAGTGAGTCTGTTGCAAAGGCTCATGGTTTGTGTCTGTGGGCCCTTTTTATTGGCCCATTGATGGGTGTGGCTGTGTTTGAACTTTGGGTGGGTGTGTTATAAGGAGTGGTTGTGTTTTGGGCCTCTGTTTGGGATTTTGGCAGTTGCAGGTCAGTGAATGTGTTGTATTTGTGCTTGTTGGACATGTTTTGTGGCTTTGTGCCATTTGAATAGTGTATTCTTGTGTTGTTTTGCTTTGTCCTGGTTGTGTACGTGCGTTTTTAGCGTGTGTACGGGTCGTACATACACGGTTGGGGTGGGGGTACAGTCCGTACATACACGGTTGGGGTGGGGGTACGCTCCATACATACGCGGGTGAGGGTACGGGTCGTACATACACGGTTGGGGTGGGGGTACGGTCCGTACATACACGGTTGGGGTGGGGGTACGCTCCATGCATACGCGGGTGAGGGTACGGGTCGTACATACACGGTTGGGGTGGGGGTACGCTCCATACATACGTGGGTGAGGGTACGGGTCGTACATACACGGTTGGGGTGGGGGTACGGTCTGTACATACACAGTTGGGGTGGGGGTACGCTCCATACATACGCGGGTGAGGGTACGGGCCGTACATACACGGTTGGGGTGGGGGTATGGTCCGTACATACACGGTTGGGGTGGGGGTACGCTCCATACATACGTGGGTGAGGGTACGGGCCGTACATACACGGTTGGGGTGGGGGTACGCTCCATACATACGCGGGTGAGGGTACAGGTCGTACATACACGGTTGTGGTGGGGGTACGGTCCGTTCATACACGGTTGGGGTGGGGGTACGCTCCATACATATGCGGGTGAGGGTACGGGCCGTACATACACGGTTGGGGTGGGGGTACGGTCCGTACATACACGGTTGGGGTGGGGGTACGCTCCATACATACGCGGGTGAGGGTACGGGCCGTACATACACAGTTGGGGTGGGGGTACGCTCCATACATACGCGGGTGAGGGTACGGGTCGTACATACACGGTTGGGATGGGGTACGGTCCGTACATACACGGTTGGGGTGGGGGTACGCTCCATACGTACGCGGGTGAGGGTACGGGTCGTACATACACTGTTGGGGTGGGGGGTACGCTCCATGCATACGGGGTGGGGGTAGGGTCCGTACGTACACTGTTGGCATGGGGGTACGCTCCATACGTATGCGGGTGAGGGTATGGGTCGTACATACACTGTTGGGGTGGGGGTACGCTCCATACGTACGCGGGTGAGGTTACGGGTTGTACATACACGGTTGGGGTGGGGGTACGCTCTATGCATACGCGGGTGAGGGTACGGGTCGTACATACACGGTTGGGGTGGGGGTAGGCTCCATACATACGCGGGTGAGGGTACGGGCCGTACGTACGGGGGTGTACATGCACGGGTGGGGGTACGTCTCATACATACACGTGTGTACATACATGTGTGTACATACACGGGTGTACATTCACGGGTGGGGCTACGTCTCGTACATAGGATGGCTGGGGGGAGTGTTGGGCGCGTATGCGGGCACATGTCTCCATGGTTGCTATGGGAGTTCGGTGCGGACGGTGTTTTTTTCATCCGGTTGTAACATCGGACGCACGGGATGGATCGTACTTCCGCGGTCGGACTTCACTTTTCACATTTGTACGGTAATTCGTCTGAGGATGTGTCGGACACATTTTCCGACCCGAGGACGTGTGGGGAATAATTCCCAATGCGATTCGTATGGACTTTTTCCCATGCGAATCGTACTTGGCAGTTTGCACGGCACTTGTACGATTCGTACGGTAAAAAGACCGGATACGAGTCGTACGGGGAATTTTTTTACAGGATCGTAATCGGCACCTATGTCTTTATTTCCCAAAATTTGGTAAGCCATCTATTTTATGGTGCTGTCCTCTGCACCAATTTTGGTGACTGACCCCAATCTAATCAAGGTGGCTGTAGCAGCACCTGCCAGGAATCCTGCCCAAACTACACCAAGTCTGAGTAGTGTAGAGCCAACCCCAGACAACCTTAGACTGTATTGGAAGATACCTGAACCAATTAAATCTCTGGGGGCAATAGTAGGTGGAAATATGTCTTTGGTGACGGGGTGTTAAATGGAAATAAAAGATAGGGAGGGAATTCTGGACAGTTTTGTAGTCTTTCGCGCTGAAAATGATGGTGTCCTTATTACTGACCAGTGGGCTACCTTACCGACACCGCTAAGACGAAGAATAGCAAGGCTTGTTGAAGAACAGTATCACATGTGAGGGCAATAGATCAAACTGGCACCACTACTCACGGCCATATAAGGGGAGAGGATTGGGCAGCACAGTTTAAAGCCAACTATGCTGGCAGTTAACCAAACCAACATTGACGTTGTAAAAATTGATACTTCCACTTTCCTATTAGTCTCTTTGTCAGAAGTCATGGCTGCCATTCAGGAGAGTAAGGGTGGTAAGAACCCCGGGTCTGACGGCATTCCCATTGATTTGATTAAGTGTGAAACAATTTTAAGGGTAGCTTTATTGACAAATGTCCTTAATTCCATGAGCCATCACACAATCCCAAAATCCTGGGCCCTTTTAGTCATAGTACCCATTTTTAAAAAGGGGAGTCGCACTGAGCCTAACAATTATCATCCTATCTCCCTGATAGACATCCCTGCTAAGATCTTTGGAAGAGTACTATACACCAGGATACTAACATAGGCAAATGAAAATAATGTATTGAATGAGTGTCAGCTGGGTTTTCGAAATGGAATAGGTACAGTGGAACAGTGCCTGAACTTACACCTTATTATAGGCAAATACACTGTGGCAAAGCAATCTAACCTGTATCTTGCTTTTATGGACTTATTGATGGCCTTCAACTGTGTAAACAGGACTGGGTTACGACAAATTGAAATCAAAATGGAGAGTGACCCAAAACTGATGCGCACTTTAATATCTTTGCACCATGAGACAAAAGCATGTGAATGGTTTGGGACTGGTGGGGAAGTATCAGACGCTTTTAATGTTGAATGGGGTCTGTATCAATGGGTGTCAGCTTGCCCCATTGTTATTCATTTTATATATAAATAACCTCAGTCCGAAGCTTATAAATAGCACCACCGATGTTCCCACTATAAATGGAACTCCCATTCCTGTACTTTTATATATGTGTGACGCTAAATTAATTGCCCCCACCCTGAAAGCCCTACGTATTTTAATCAAATTGTTTGTGGATTTTATAGAGAAATAAGATGTAAGGATTAATTTATCAAAATTGTTTACTATGTCCTGTGACCTGAAACGCATATGATCTTCACCCCTTACGGTAGGGTCGAATTAGTTACTGCACACGAGTACTTTTACATTTCTAGGGATTTTATTTAGTGACTCTAGTTCATGGGCGTCCCAGATCACGCAAAATAGAATGAAATTGTCTAAGGCAGTAGGCTCCTTACTTAGTTTACCATCACCACCAGGATGGAGGGCCCTTGTCCAATTGCTATAAATATATTCACCTTAGTTTGTATCTATTGCTACCTGTGGGGCAGGAATATGGGGCATTAGTGACCCGCAGCAACTGCAAAGTGACGAAAATCACTTTTGCAGGTGTTTATTAATGGTGCCTGCACTAACCTCACATTTTATTTGCCTTAAGAGGTCAGCATGAAATTATTATGTGATCAAACATGCATTCATGCTGCGCTACTGTGGCTCCCTGTTATGAGCGGATCACTGACATAATATCGACTACCAAAATATAGACCTACAAAAATATCGATGCCAAAATATCGAATGCCAAAAAATCGAATTCCTATCTTCAAACAGGTAAGTACAAAAATATCGAGTCTAAAATATCGTTGTCAAAAATATAGTCAGTCAAAATATCGAATTTTTTTAAATGTATTAAAAGTAATGTAAAAATAATGAAATAATACATATAATTAACTAAAACATATTTAAAAATACTTAAATAACCTTAAAAATAATAAATAATTAATGTAACTTCCAAAAAATAAACTTACATTTTTATTTTTAAATACATATATATAAACGTAATATTAATACAAAATAATTAATATTTTTACCGTAGGATATCGTCTGGGTAAAATGTACCATTACCACTCCAGTGAGTGCAACAGTAGGGAAAGCGTCAGTTAGCGTAGAGGTAAAAATAACTATTCCCACTCCAAAGAGTGCAACAGTAGGGAAAGCGTTGGATAGCGGGAGGGTAACATTTACTATTCCCACTCGACTGAGTGCAACAATAGGGAAATCGTTGGATAGCGTATGGGTAAAAACTACTATTCCCATTCCAAAGAGTGCAACAGTAGGGAAAGCGTTGGATAGCGGAAGGGTAAAATTTACTATTCCCACTCCAGTGAGTGCAACAATAGGGAAAGCGTCAGATAGCGTAGGGGTAAAAATTACTATACCCACTCCAAAGAGTGCAACAGTAGGGAAAACGTTGGATAGCGTAGGGGTAAAATTTATTATTCCCACTCCAAAGAGTGCAACAGCAGGGAAAACATTGGATAGCGGGAGGGTAAAATTTACTATTCCCACTCCAGTGAGTGCAACAATAGGGAAAGCGTTGGATAGCGTATGGGTAAAAATTACTATTCCCACTCCAAAGAGTGCAACAGTAGGGAAAGCGTTGGATAGCGGTAGAGTAAAATTTACTATTACCACTCCAGAGAGTGCAACAGTAGGGAAAGCGTTGGATAGCAGGAGGGTAAAATTTACAATTCCCACTCCAGTGAGTGCAACAATAGGGAAAACGTTGGATAGCATACGGGTAAAAATTACTATTCCCAATCCAAAGAGTGCAACAGTAGAGAAAGCGTTGGATAGTGGGAGGGTAAAATTTACTATTCGCACTCCAGTGAGTGCAACAATAGGGAAAGCGTTGGATAGCGTATGGGTAAAAATTACTATTCTCACTCCAAAGAATGCAACAGTAAGGATAGCGTTGGATAGCGTAGGGGTAAAAAGTTACTATTCCCACTCCAGTGAGCGCAACAATAGGGAAAGCGTTGGATAGCGTATGTGTAAAAATTACTATTCCCACTCCAAAGAGTGCAACAGTAGGGAAAGCGTTGGATAGCGGGAGGGTAAAATTTACTATTCCCACTCCAGTAAGAGCAACAATAGGGAAAGCGTTGGATAGCGTAGGGGTAAAAATTACTATTCCCACTCCAAAGAGTGCAACAGTAGGGAAAACGTTGGATAGCGGGAGGGTAAAATTTACTATTCCCACTCCAGTGAGTGCAACAATAGGGAATGCGTTGAATAGCGGGAGGGTAAAATTTACTATTCCCACTCCAGTGAGTGCAGTAGTAGGGAAAATAATATTTTAATATTTGTATTCAAATATTTAATTATTAATACCAATACAAAAATTATTAAAATTAATTACCAATAACAACATATTTAATAATCAAATAATTATAAATACCAATAAATATTATTTATTTAATTAATTACCTATTAACAATTAATTAACAAACAATTAATTTTCAATACCAAAAATGATTAAATACAAATAATACCAATTAATATTTAATTCATATTAAATTAATTATCAATGTACAAACTTAATTTAAATAATTAATTATTTAAAATTAAATTACTTCTCACCATATTCCCCTATAAACCCACAACCCACTACAAATAATAAATTAAAACAATTAACATAATTATCAATTAAACAATTAATAAAAATGAATTACCAATTAATACAAATTAATTACCAATTAATAATTAATCAACAACCAATTACTAATTAATACAAATTAATTACCAATTAATAATTACCAATTAATAATTAATCAACAACCAATTACCAATTAATAAAAATTAATTACAAATTAATAATTAATAAACAACCAATTAATTTTCAATACCAAAAAGTAATAAATAATAAAAGATTCAAATTAATAATTAATTAACAGTAAATTCATTATCAATACCAAAAAATAAAAATAAATATTTACTTAATTATTATTAAATTACTTCCCACCCTATTCCCTTATAAACCAACAAACCGCTACGGAATTAAATTACGCAAAAATTTTATAACATAAAATTCATTACTTTAAAAAAATTAAACATACATTACTAAAAATATTATACACTTTTAACACATATGCTAACATGCAAAACACTTTAAAAAATCGATATTAATAAAAATTCGATTTTTTTTCATGCCTTTATTATGACATTCGATATTACTTACCTGCAATTCGATATTTTTAACGACTATATTATGTCCATTCGATATTGTGTCCATTCTATATTTTAGACTCGATATTATGTCCATTCGATATTTTTTTTTCGATATTATGTCTAGTTACCGTTATGAGCAATGTGGAAGCCTCACCCTCTAGAAAGATACTTTTTATCTGCCTGGCCTGTGATAAAGGGCTCTCTATTCCTTGGCTGCCCTACATAAAAAATCCCCAGAAGGGACTGGTGTAAGGGTTGCTGTTTTTGAGTTAGCTATCAGTGCACTACCCAGCAGAAAGCAAGACTACGCCGTGTTGTTATAAAAATGGCAAGATAAAAGGTTGCATGAGGAATCACAGAAACCCAGTATTGGGGAATACTTACTTGCTAATGGTGTTGTGTCAACTGATTAACTGATTGCCTTGGGTGCACTCACTTCTATTTTGATTTAGAGCAGGGACCCTGCAATATTCCCTTGGCCTCCCTCAAGGTTTCCAGCACAACTTGAGCTCACAAATTTGCCCGTGTAACAATGTATCTATGTAAACTATGGATCATTTTACCTTCTTTTGTGGGTACTACCAATATTTACGAGAATGTATTTAGTACCTTTTTTAGGATTCAGAAATTATCGTTAATGCCAACAAGCTTTAAGGTGTCTGCAAGATTTAACTGACAATGAAACCTGTCATTGTATAAGTTTGTTTCCTAGAGCCTATTTATCCATGTATGCCAGACTTTTACTCAAGTTCTCTATGATACAAGTTGGTTGCCGCTGTTGTTCACTTTTATCTTCTTTGTATATATGTTATATTACTTTTATGGTGGGTCTCCCTGCCGAATAAAGATGCTTTGAATGATTGAGTGAACAGTGGATTGTACTATTACATTTAACAAGTACTAAATTCAGTTTAGGAGTATCTAGAAAAATGGTTTAAGGACTCATTTAATAGTAATTTCAAATCCAACCTAATGATCAATTCGGATTTTATATATTACTAATTTGGAAATTACAGTTGCCATTTTCCTGCTTAAAACCAAAGGCTTTCCTATCAGTGACTAGCTGCCACCTGACCCTGACTCCTGATGGCTCCCCTGTGGTGAGATGTGTATTGCTCTCACTCAGTAGACAAAGGGGTGGAACTGCTCTCTTGACAGGATGACCTGTAGGCTGTGCCCAGTAGTCGTTTTCTAAGCTTCAAAGGATGCCTACCTTGTCACTGGAAAATGAAGCTGACGCCTAGGCCTGCCTTCCCTGTGTTTCTCTTGTTAGGCTGGCTCCAAACCCAAGAAGAGGGGAGGAACTGCCCAGAATTAATTTTGTGGTACACATGAGCATAAATGTGACCCCAAAGTCCTCTTCTTAGAACACTTGTTTAACTACAGGGACACAACAAACTTCTGAGGCCTTTTCTGCTTTTCTGCTGACTAATCCCAACTTGACCTGATCTAGTTCCTTTCATCTGGCTTCTGTATGAGTGACTCATGGTCCTCAAGTACTTACCCCAAGATACTGGACCTTTGGTTGTGGTCAGTGTGTACTCCTCCTTGCCTAACTCTAAGCTTATCCAAATTTGTCATCAAGCAGCGAATCCAAAAGCCTAGTCGACAGCTTCACCCGACACATCGCTAAGCAGCTTACAATCGACACTGAGAACTCAAACAGCAGCCCTCTGTCAAACCATTCCTCAAATGCAGCATGCTCTTCTGCTAAAGAATTCATCAATAACCACTTTTTCTACATAAATGGCGGATAGTAAACTTTCCATCGGGATAACCATGGACCCTGTACCTGACCAGCAATCCATTGGGGTCTGGCTTAAGTTTTGACTTTGACCAGACCTAGCACAATAGTCACGATTGTCACTTTGTGCTTTTTGACACTATTTTCAATTCAAACTTTGAAAATTAATGTCTCCAGTTATACTTATTGAATTTTGTCATCTGGTATCATTTTATCCATAAAAATGTTCTGTTTTTTTTCTAAAATGTTTTAGAATTTTTCTTGTGTTGTGTTTACAATTTATAATTGTTTGAATGCTGCTTAAATACATACATATTGCCTCTAAGTTACGCCTGAATGCTTTGTGCCAAGCTACCAGAGGTTTACGCACAGGTTTATTTAGTGACTTTCGTTTTCCACTTTGACAAGGATTGTGAATATTATTTGAGGTAGGGTCTCACTCCCTCAACAAATACTTCAATTACTTACAGAGGGCAATAAGTATTGACAGAGCTAATAAGTACGGTTTTAACGAATGCACACAAACAACATCAGTTCATACCTGTATTTTGTTGTGTTAGCTTATCTAATGGTGGTGGTGTTAATGGTTTGCTTATGCACTTGATGTGTATTGCGTTGGTCATGATGGTGAAAATGGTAATGATAGTGGTAATCCTGATGGTAGTTGTGTTGGTAATGGTGGTAGCGGTAGTAAATGTTTTGGCGGTAATGACATTAATGGGATGGTGCTGAAAATGGTTGAGACAGTAATGGTGTTGGTGGTAGTAATGATGGTTGTAGCAATTATAAAGGCGACTATTGAGTAGGGAGAACCAGAGAACAAACTGGAGTTCCTGGCAGCAGCGTAGAGATCGTAGATGCAAGTAAGAAAAGCATCGCTTGACGCACAATTGGACAGTCTGGAAGTCTACATGGTGCTCTGCAGCAGAAGAGACACAGACAGCTAAGACGGAGAGGGTATGAAGAAGAGCCAGGATCCTACAAGTCAGGATAGCCATTTTGGTGTCAGGCCATTCTGATGATGGAAATTAAAAAAGCATTAGGTGGTTATTTTAAGGTAAGGCTTGCACTCAAGTAATGACAAAATACTGAAAATAAATATAAAATAAAATAAAAATAAAAAACAAATAGGCACAGTCAATTAAAAAACACAAATGAGAATTGTATGCATGAGATAAAGAATCAAATATGTAATGATTGAGTGTAATTTTAGACGGAAAATAATCCTTCATGTATTGTAACGAAAGCACTCCTTAGAGTCAAAATTAAACACCAATCAGTCAATAGGATGTAGTGAGAGAGTAACCAACTCAAATTCTGAAAGGCATGGATAGTAAATACCACCACAATATTTTGGTGAACAACCTTTACAACGCAACTTTTACAACGCACTACCTTTACAACGCATTTTTTACAACGCATAATCCATTACAACGCATGACATTACAACGCATGACACTACAACGCATTTTTAAAAACTACCTTTACAACGCATTCCATTACAACGCATACTACCATTACAACGCATACCATTACAACGCATAATATTACACTACACTATCCAACACTTACCCTACTGTTGCACCCTCTGGAGTTAGAATAGTAGTTTTTACCCCTATACTATCCAACACTTACCCTACTGTTGCACCCCCTGGAGTTAGAATAGTAATTTTTACCCCTATACTATCCAACACTTACCCTACTGTTGCACCCCCTGGAGTTAGAATAGTAATTTTTACCCCTATACTATCCAACAGTTACCCTACTGTTGCACCCCCTGGAGTTAGAATAGTAATTTTTACCCCTATACTATCCAACACTTACCCTACTGTTGCACCCCCTGGAGTTAGAATAGTAATTTTTACCCCTATACTATCCAACACTTACCCTACTGTTGCACCCCCTGGAGTTAGAATAGTAATTTTTACCCCTATACTATCCAACACTTACCCTACTGTTGCACCCCCTGGAGTTAGAATAGTAATTTTTACCCCTATACTATCCAACACTTACCCTACTGTTGTACCCCCTGGAGTTAGAATAGTAATTTTTTCCCCTATACTATCCAACACTTACCCTACTGTTGCACCCCCTGGAGTTAGAATAGTAATTTTTACCCCTATACTATCCAACACTTACCCTACTGTTGCACCCCCTGGAGTTAGAATAGTAATTTTTACCCCTATACTATCCAACACTTACCCTACTGTTGCACCCCCTGGAGTTAGAATAGTAATTTTTACCCCTATACTATCCAACACTTACCCTACTGTTGCACCCCCTGGAGTTAGAAAAGTAACTTTTACCCCTATACTATCTAATACTTACCTTAAATGCAATTTAATATTATGCGTTGTAATGGTATGCGTTGTAAAGGTAGTATGCGTTGTAATGGAAATGCGTTGTAAAGGTAGTTTTTAAAAATGCGTTGTAGTGTCATGCGTTGTAATGTCATGCATTGTAATGGATTATGCGTTGTAAAAAATGCGTTGTAAGTGCATGCGTTGTAAAAGTGTGCGTTGTAACGACATACATCCCAATATTTTGCATTGGATTTGCATTACCATAAATATAAATATGCCACACACTGTTCCTCTCCTGCCTTTACAAACATTCCGTCACTGGATGGGTGCTGCACAGCGGCGAGAGTAAACATTTTAAATATAAAAAATTATAAATAAAGAAGACTCTTGGTGCACACTTCAGTGCAAAGTGTGTTTATTCCAAAACAAGACATGTTTCGACACTCCCGAGCCTTTTTCACTTGCGATCTGAAAATTGAACAGCGATACAGCAAAAACATCTGAACAGAAATACACCAAATTTTGCAGAAAGTTAGATCTTTACTCGGAAAGCATGTTTTGCTTGGTAAAAATTTGTTCAGTAGTTTTCGAGAAATTAAGGTTCAATATTTATGTCTGGACGTTAAAGTTTATGGGACTCTCTTTGGACTCTAATGGGCACAGAACGTCAATACCTAGAGAGATCTGATTGACCGAGGGGCATTATTTTCTCTGTTGGCCGCCTCATTCCCATGGAAGCAAAAAGCTCAAGTGAGCCCCGAGAGATCTGACGCTCTGATTGGATGGCCGCAACATGAAACAAAATGCACGATCCGCTTTTTGTGAAAATGAATCGCCCTGAATAGTGTTGCCATAAATTATGTAATTTCAAATGTCATCAGTGATGTTATCATTGATGCCATGAGTATAATATATATATATTTATATATGTATATATATATATATATATATATATATATATATATATATATATATATATATATATATATATATATATATATATATATATATATATATATATATATATATATATAAAATGATCCTGACTCTCTGCACTTCCAAGCAGCTGGCGAACAAAGACACAAACCCAGCGATGTGAGGCCAGATGATAATTTATTAAAAACCTCGAACCTGACGCGTTTCGGGTAACAAGTACCCTTGCTCACAAGTCATTTGAAATACGTAAGTCGCCATTTTTAAATGCAAAACAGTGTTCAAGTGCCAACACCATGTGACTAAACAACTAAGAAAAAATACTACTAAATGTTTATCAGGCTTTCGCGAGTCTGATTTTCAAACATTGCCGAAATCAGCCAACAAACAATTCCCAGTGTGACACAGAAAACATACCATTGCTGCTTGAATGCATAAAATACAATGTTAAAAGTATTGCAGTTTCTATTTCAGGAAATAAATATATATTATATATATTGTAATTGTATAAATGCATGTATAAATAGATTATATGAATACAAACATATGTGCTTGAGCCATAATATATGCTTAAAAATTCACTTAATGAAAGTGCAAATAATGCAAACAGGAATCATGTACCCCGTATTTAAACCTTAATAGAGACATGAAACTCCTAATTGAGCATTCAAAATATGGCAGTGCAGAAGCTGCAATTTATGTGTAAACATTGTATTTGATAACCTCTTATTGCAATTTTGTGTGGACCTGAGTTATTTTCAAATTACAGCTTAAATGCTGGATATTATCAAATGTAATAATGGGGCTGGAATGTGCAAAACTCGCAAAAAATCATGCCTAAGTATTTTAAAGTGCAAATAACAAGATCCTAATAAATCCCCATAAAGTGCTGGTGCTTATAACTATATGTTAAAAATGTGTTGCGACTAAAAACACCTAAGTAAAAAAGGTTAAAACCCTATTCAACAAAGTTAAAAACAGGGCTAAATCCATAAAAACTTAAGGATGTCTTTAAATCAGTTCTCATTCAAGAAACACAACCTAACCATTCATGTCTTGGGTGGTTTCTATGTCCTTACAAATGTTTTATAGGAAATGATACAGATCCTCTGTGTTATTGAGGCCATTCGGTGTTTTACTATTCAGCCCTAAAATCATTCTAGATTCTAACTGTCTCAATATTTTTTCCCTGTTCCCTCCCCGACGGGGTTTGGGAACGGCTGCCACGACAAAATATTGTAATTAACTGAGATCATTGTTATGCATAGATTTAAAATGCCGGGCCACTGGATACGTAGAATCGTTATTAACAATGGCCCGCAAATACTGCAAGATTCTGACGTGCACCTGCAGCTTGGTGCTGCCCACATATCTTAAGCCACAGGTGCACGTCAGAACATATACTGCAAACTCAGTTTTACAATTGAAACTGCCCCGAATCTTCACCAAATCCAGACTGAAAGGAGTGGAATATGAGGGAGTATTTACTCCGAACCTGCATGCTCTGCAGGAGGAACACTTGGTGAACCCCTGCTTTGGTAGTAACCATTTTCTTGCTGTGGCAAGTTCGGGAAAAGTCTTCACAATTTGTGTAGTCATGGAAGGTCCCTTCCTATGTGTGATTGTGGGTTGAGATGGGAGAATAGGAGCCAGAACTCCATCTGTCATAATGATGGGCCAGTTGCGTCTGACGATAGATCTGATTTTCCTCTCCTGTCTGTTAAAGGCAGTGATAAGTCTTGGCGTGCTAATAGTGGTATCATTCTGTTCCACTTCGTAATTAGTAGATAGGAGTGTTTCCCTAGATTTCATATCTACTTTTTTGTACAGCCTCTGCCAGGGTTGACTCACTGTAGCCTCTATCTCTGAATCTTTCTAGGGCCTCATGTTTGCATACAGCGAAATCCTCCTCTGTGCTACATATGCGTTTAAGGTGTATTAGTTCTCCAAAAGGGATACTTTTTATTGTGTGGTGAGGATGCGCACTGTTGGCGTGTAAGATAGTATTGGCAGCCGTGACCTTCCTATGGAGAGAGGTTGCTATGTGTCCATTTGTAAATTTTAACATCTAAAAAATCCACTTGTTGTTTACTTATCTGTGAAGTGAATTTGAGATTGACAGTGTTGATTCTGATTTTGTCAATAAAATCGCTAGCACTCTTCTCATTGCCCCTCCAAACAATAAAAACATCATCGATGTAACACCACCATTGAACTACGTGGTTACAGTACTCAAAATTAAAGGTGTGCTTCAGGACCTGTTCTTCCCACCAGCCAACATGTAAACATGCATAGCTGGGGGAAAAACAGGCCCCCATAGCCACGCCCCTCTTTTGCAAAAAGATTTCATTACCAAACATAAAGAAGTTATTAAAAAGGCACCAAGTTGTTAAGTCTAAGAGCATCTTGTTGTGAGTATATAGTTCCAATGGTCTGGTGCCTAAGAAATGATATAGGGCATTCAGACCCGTTTCGTGCTCGATGCTCGTATAGAGAGATTCTATATCTAACATAATGAGTAACAAATATTCCGCCCATTCTATATCTGTTAGTGTATTTAATAGATCTCCGGTGTCTTTTATAAAAGTAGGAAGTTCTTTCACCAAATCTTGAAGAACAAAGGCCACATATTGAGTTACATGCTCGCCCATGCTGCCAATTGCTGCTATAATAGGTCTACCTGGAACAGGGGTAGTTTGTTTGTGGACTTTCGGAATTAGGTACAGCCTTGGTAATATTGGGTGTTCTACTTGTAAAAAATTAAATTCCTCAGATGATATGCACCCATCTCTCTTCCATTGCAGCTGTTAGACCTGACATCCTTGGCGTGGGTTTTTCCCCTATCTTTTGCCTCTACTACCTGGATTTTTGATGCTGTGCTGGATTTCGTTTTTGCTGGTTTAGATGCTTTGGACACTCTGCCACTGCTAATCAGTGCCAGAGTGTAAGTGCTCCCTGTATAAAATATCACATTGATTGGATATACCTGATTGGCATATCTGTATCACCATGAAGTCCCTAGTAAAGTGCACTATGTGTGCCAGGGCTGGTGATGACAGATGCTACTAGTGGGTCTGCAGCGCTGATTGCGCCACCCACCTGTGTAGCCCTAAAATGGTGTCTCAGGCCTGCCGCCGCAGGCCTGCCTGCAGTACCCGGACTGCCATGTCCTCCTGGCCAGTGTCCACACTGGTTGGGCCTAACCCTTCCCTTTCTGTACACGTCAGTCATCCCTATGGAAGGCCCAAGGTACCCCCCTGGGCAGGGTGCAGTGTATGTAAAAGGTAGAGCATGTACTAGTGCAGGTAACATGCTCTGGTAGTGAACAACGGCCATTTTGTGTGTTCACTGCTGCAAGGTTATCTTGCTCCATAGGCTAACATGGGGGAGGCTGGTGCCAATGGCTATCAGCCTATCTTCTCATAGGAACAAGATAAGACATGAGTGTTTGATATCCCTGAGCTCAGCATTTAATAACACATCTTTTAGGAGAGGTTGTTTTTAAATCCTGAGTTGGAGAGCAGTACTTTTTAGAGAGTAGCTGTTCTCTTGTCTGACCCTTCTGTGTGCCTGGGCATGCTTGTGGATTGACTGTCTGGTTTGAGAGTGACAGGGGCTGGGGATCCCCCCAGGAGGTTGGCTGAGTCAGCCCTTTGCTGAATGGCGACATTTGCAAGTAGAGTGGAGGGAGGAGATAGCACCTGGGAGTGAATAGGGCTGTGCCTGCCTGCCACACTGCTGGCTCCACCTCCTGCTGGGCGGCTGACGACTCTGCCCCTCACTCTGAAAAGAAAGCAGAAGCCAGGAAAACAAAGTGCTCCAGCAACACCCAGAACTGGATCAGACCGGGCTCAGGACCCACTTGCACAAAGACTTCAAAGACTTTTAGGGGTATAAGTACAAGACCCCTGACAACAGAGTTTTAGATTCTACAATCAAGAGGAACCTCTGCTGAAAGACGGACCGCTGAAGGACTGAAGGAAGATTGCCTTGCTGTGTGCTCTAAGGGCTGACCTGTTCTGCTGTGCAACTGAAGCTGAGGAGGAGAAGGGGCCTTGCTGTGTGCTGTGACCCTGCCTACTTGACCTAACAAGACTTTGCTGTGTGCTGTGTCTTCAACTTTGAATCTCCAAGGGCCTGAGAAGAGCTGGCCTCCTGTTTTGCAACCCAGGGACAGAAAGGTTGCCGAGACTTCAAGACTCTGCTGTGTCCCGTGAAGTGCGCTGACTGCTCTCTGCTTTGCTTGCGGGAGCTGCGCTGATCTGTGCCTGAAGATCGACGTGCTTATCGGCACCTGTGCTACGGCGCATTGAAAAATCCTGCCCGCAATTCACCGCCACGGCCCGGGGGCCCGAGATCGACCAGGAGCTGTGCCTCTCCGCTCCATAGGCCGCGAAGAACGAAGCGAGGAGGCCGCGACCGGATTGGTTGACGGCGGAGGCTTGGCCGGAGGAACCGCGCTTCAATTGGCGGAGGCCCGGTGACGTCTGACGTCGTCCCTGGGGGCTCGTCGAGGGAGCCGCAACCTGATTGGCCATCGTCCGTGAGCTGCAGGAACTCTGTCCCTGAGGAGGGCTCTGACGCGCCGAGTCCTTGCGCCCCGACCCGCAGCCTGGTGAGTCCGTGCAGGGAGAGGGAGCTTCTGTATCTGTTGTGACAGCCCGCTTAACCCCCGAACGTCCCGCATAGCTTGTGGGGCCCGGGGACCAACGCCCGGGGTGCATTTGCCTGGAAGAGCAGCCGGAGAGGAGCGCTTCAGTTATAAGCGCAGGGGCATGGCTGAAAAAGGGATTTCAGTACTGAGAGCCTAACGACCTATATTTAACACAACCTACCTCGCACAAGAGACTAGAGACTATCCTTTTATGCTCCTAACAACCCAAGAAAGCGATTAATGTGCAACGTTATGATAATTGATTTTTTCTGCTGAAACTAGATAAAGTTATATTTTTGATATACTCACCTGTGTGGTCTACATTTGTGGTGTACCGGGGGGGTCATTGTGGTTGTTACTTGCAAATAAGTTACACATTGCCTTGGAGATAAGCCTGTCTGCTCGAGCCAAGCTACCTAGAGGGTGAGCAGGGGTTATCTACCGTGTGTGTCCCTGTACCCTGACTAGAAGCAAGGGTCCCTATTTGGTCTAAGGTACTTACCTCTGCCAACTAGAGACCCCCAGATCTAACAGCAGCAATTTGATTTTTAAGTTATTCTTGGCTGTATTATATTTCTTAAGGTCTACTTTTTCATAACAAGACTGGTCGTCGAGATGTCTACGAGCTTCTACTTTGTAATCTTTTTGAGGCCAGATGACAATATTGCCCCCTTTATCTGATTTGGTAATTATGATTTCATGACTAGTCCCAAGTTGTTTCATAAGCTGGGAGTACTGTACTTCATGATTGCTCTTATGGCGGTTTTTGTGTTTGATTTGATGATGCAATTTTTTAATATCCTCTATTATGACCTCGTGGAAAATATCTATGGCATCCTTTTGCATCATTGGAATAAAGTGTGATTTGGGCTTGAACGGACTAATGCCTGCTCCACTTTGTTGGATCTGAAATGAGGCAAGTCTTTCCTGTGTAATAGGTGTTTCAGTGTTCCCTGGTACTACATTAGGCCTATCTTCAAACAAATGATGCAAGGTTAAAAGAGCAGAAACATCATTCGCTTGGAGCTCCGCATTAACCTTGTTGATATTGTAATCTACCTACCTCGCACAAGAGACTAGAGACTATGCTTTTATGCTCCTAACAACCCAAGAAAGCGATTAATGTGCAACGTTATGATAATTGATTTTTACTGCTGAAACTAGATAAAGTTATATTTTTGATATACTCACCTGTGTGGTCTACATTTGTGGTGTACCGGGGGGGTCATTGTGGTTGTTACTTGCAAATACGTTACACATTGCCTTGGAGATAAGCCTGTCTGCTCGAGCCAAGCTACCTAGAGGGTGAGCAGGGGTTATCTACCGTGTGTGTCCCTGTACCCTGACTAGAAGCAAGGGTCCCTATTTGGTCTAAGTTACTTACTTCAGCCAACTAGAGACCCCCAGATCTAACATTGGTGGTCAGCGGTGCGGATTAGAACCAGTATTTGCACTTGACCTGCAGTGATTCTCTGTACATCACTAGTCTAGTTAGCAGTTACATATTGCACAAAGTTTTTGAAACCTATTTTTGGAAGACCTAGGAAGCATCATGTCTCTGAATGGAGAAGGCGAGGAGATGGAATTGCAATTTGAAGTAAAGGAGTTGCTCACATACAAAAAAGAGCAGCTGAAGCAATTCTGCAAGCAGCTAGGATGCCCAGTGAAGGGCAGCGCTAACACAGAAGAGCTACAGAAAGCTCCGAGGGCCTGGTGGGAGGCCAAACATGTTACGCCAGAGGATTTGACTGGAGAGGACGGTGTACAGGAGCATGGATGTGGATCCAGTGATTTGCCAGTGAATAGGCCAGCATCTAGGGCTGGCAGCACCCCTTCCAGTAGGGGCCTCTCTCCAGATGAGCTGGAGGAGAATCAGAGGATTAGGGCCCATGAGATTGAACTTTTTAAGCTCAAAGCTCAAGCAGAGGAAAGAAAATTGCGCCTTGACAGTGAGAAGAAGGCGGAAGAGAGGAGGAATGCTCTCGCTTTGGAAGAGAGAAAACTCCAGTTGGCTCAAGAGTTGAGCATGAGGGAGCTGGACATTAAAGCTAAACAGGTGGAGTCCAGTCCTAATGGTGGCAGCGCACAACCAGTACAGGCGGGTAAAGTATACATACCAAAAGATTTGGTGCAGAATTATCAGAGGGGTGAGGATATCTATGCATGGTTTAGATCCTATGAGCTTGCCTTGAAGATGAATGAAGTGCCTAAAAAGAGTTGGGGGGCAGGTTTGTGGAAGCATTTTGAGGCCTCTGGGAGGGATGTCTTAGCACCCTTAGAAGCAGCAGGTACCTTAACCTACCCCACTATGAAGGAGGCCTTATGCCTCAGGTATGGGCTTACACCGGAACAGTACCGCCAGAAGTTTAGGAACTTCAAGAAGCTTGATTCAAGTACCTGGGTGGAGTGTGTGAGTATGTACACGCGTGCACTGGAAGGTTGGATAAAGGGCAGCAAAGTTACTGATTATGTGGGGTTGTGTCACTTGATTAGTTGGGAGCACTTGAGTAGTCTATGTGTTCCAGAGCTGCGC
Organism: Triturus cristatus; assembly: GCF_964204655.1. Taxonomy (NCBI): domain Eukaryota; kingdom Metazoa; phylum Chordata; class Amphibia; order Caudata; family Salamandridae; genus Triturus; species Triturus cristatus. Next base: position 984,684,875 of record NC_140583.1, read on the forward strand.
CAGCATCTTTTAGACAGCAAGTTAACTGATCCCAGTGAGCTTGCTAAAGAGGCAGACCGCTGGACTAGCACCAGGGTCAACAAAGGGGTGGTAAGTATCCCAGCCAAGGTTGGACAGGGTCCCCAGCAGAAAGGGGGGGGGAGGACAAGGGTAACAGTAAGAAGTTCTCTAAAGGGCCCCAAAACAGCTCCACGGAAAAGGAGTCCCAAGCCCCCAAGCCTAATAAGTCTTGGCCCCCTAAGGGCAGACAGGACAACAGACCTCCCCCTACTTGCTATGCTTGTAGGGAAGTGGGGCACATCGCCCCTAAATGTCCCAAGAAACCCCCAGCACCAGCTGCTGCTCCAGTCCCAGGGTTAGCTAGTGTAGCTTTGGGAGGGGATTTGATTTCCAGTGGGGAGGAGGGATTAGCTATGATGACCCTTGTCTCTTTAGGAGACCAAGAGATGGTCCAGGATACCTTGATACGCGCTAACACTAAAAAATACGGGCAGAAGGTGACCATCAATGGGAGGGAGATAGAGGCTCTGAGAGACACCGAGGCTAGTGTAACATCTGTCAGGTGTCAGTGGGTGTCTGAAGAGCAAGTAATTCCCAATGTGCTCCGCCCAGTGGTGGCAGCTGACACCTCAGTGCGCCTCTGCAAGATGGCGCGTGTTCCCTTTACATGGGGGGCCTCTCTGGTACCTTGGAAGTCTGTGTCAGTGATGCCTTGCCGGTAGATTGTCTGTTGGGTAACGGCCTGGAGAGTTCTCCATGGAAGGACGTAGAGCACAGAACTCACTTGGAAATGTTAGGACTGCCAGCGTGGATCTGTGTATCCACACGTGCCATGACAGCCAGTAAGGGTGAATTAGTAGAACTGGAGCCTGGAACAATGGCCCAGGAACCTGCCAGGAGAGGAAGAGGCAGAGGGCGTGGGAAACCGGCCCCCACTGTTCCCACGGTCCAGGAGGAAGCAGAACCTGAGGGGGATGCCCTGGAACCTACAGGGGAACAGGTGGCCGAACTGGGGGAATTGCCTGAGCTGACCCATTGGCAGCAAGAGGGTGGTCCCTCCAGGGAGGAATTCTGCCAGGCTCAGAAGGAGTGCCCTTCTCTCATTGGTGTGCGGCAGCAGGCTGCAGACCAGGCAGCGGGCCTAGGGTCCAAGGAACATTTGATTTACTGAGAGGATGACTTACTTTATAGCGAGCCTAAGTTTGCTGAGCCCGGTGCAGCCCGTGTGCTGGTGGTACCCGAGCGCTTCAGGAACTTCTTACTGGGTCTGGCTCATGACGTGCCTCTCGCAGGACATCTGGGGCAAGACAAGACCTATCACAGGCTTGTCACCCACTTTTACTGGCCCCAGATGAAGAAGCACGTCAGTACCTTTTGTAAGTCTTGCCAAACATGCCAAGCCAGTGGTAAGAGCGGAGGAAAGTGCGTGGCACCCCTCCAACCTTTTCCTGTGGTGAGCACCCCTTTTGAGCGGGTGGGCATTGATATCGTAGGGCCCCTGGACCCCAAGACTGCCTTAGGCAACAGGTTCATCCTGGTCTTGGTGGACCACGCCACCCGGTACCCGGAAGCAGTCCCTCTCAGGACAATCACAGCCCCCGTGGTGGGCCGTGCATTGATGGGGATCTTTTCCCGCGTGGGGTTCCCCAGAGTGGTGGTCTCCGACCGGGGTACCAACTTCATCTCTAGGTACATGAAGTCTCTGTGGGAGGAGTGTGGGGTAACTTATAAGTTCACCACTCCTTACCACCCTCAAGGAAATAGGTTGGTTGAAAGGTTCAACCGCACCCTGAAAGGTATGATTACGGGCCTAGCGGAGCCCATGAGACGGAAGTGGGACGTCTTGTTACCATGCCTGTTGTTTGCCTACAGGGAGGTGCCTCAGAAGTCCTTAGGGTTCAGCCCCTTTGAACTGCTGTATGGCCACCCTGTTAGAGGACCTCTCACACTGGTGAAGGAGGGGTGGGAGAAATCCCGTGGGAAAACCCCCCAGGATGTGTTCAGCTATGTGCTGGCCATCCACAACCAGATGCAGCGCTTCAGGAAGCTCGCTCAGGAGAACCTAGAAGCCAGCCACGAAGAGATGAAAAGATGGTACGACCAGAATACCACTCTGGTTGAATTTCATCCTGGTCAGAAAGTGTGGGTGATGGCGCCGGTGGAGCCTTGTGCGCTCCGTGACAAGTGGACCGGGCCATATGAGGTGGTAGAGCGCAAGAGTGAGGTGACCTACCTGATCAACATGAAGACTCCTAGGCCGCCCCTGAGAGTCTTGCATGTGAACCGCCTCAAGCCCCACTTTGAGAGGTCTGACGTGACAATGCTCATGGCTACAGATGATGGAGGGGAAGAGGATAGTGATCCTCTCCCTGACCTCCTGGCAGCCAAGGAGCAAGATGGGTCAGTGGAGGGTGTGGTCCTCTCCCCCACCCTGACCCCAGAGCAACAGAGAGACTGTCGCCAGGTGTTGGGTCAGTTTGCATCCCTGTTCTCCCTGACCCCAGGTGTCACCAACTGGTGCGTCCATGATGTGGACACTGGAGATAGTCTACCGGTGAAACAGGAGTTTACAGAGTAGCTGACAAGGTCAGGGCCAGCATCAAGGAAGAAGTTTCCAAGATGTTGGCGCTAGGGGTAATTGAGCCCTCCAGCAGTCCCTGGGCTAGCCCAGTGGTCCTAGTTCCCAAGAAAGCTGCTACACCCGGTGGCCCGCCAGAACTTCGGTTTTGCGTGGACTACCGTGGGCTCAATGCGGTCACCAAAACTGACACGCACCCCATCCCCAGAGCTGATGAGCTTGTGGATCGGTTAGGAGCTGCCAAGTATCTCAGCACCTTTGATTTGACTTCAGGGCACTGGCAGATTGCCTTAACTGAGGGGGCCAAGGAGAGGTCGGCATTTTCAACACCAGAGGGGCACTTCCAGTTTCGCGTCATGCCCTTTGGATTGAAAAATGCCCCTGCCACCTTCCAGAGACTGGTCAACCGGGTACTGACCGGGCTGGAGCAATTCAGCGCTGCATACTTGGATGACATTGCTGTGTTCAGTTCCACTTGGGAGGAACACTTGCAACACATCTGTGAAGCGTTGAAGGCCCTGCAGAAGGCAGGCCTCACTATCAAGGCCAGCAAGTGCCAGATAGGGCAGGGATCAGTGGTGTACTTGGGACACCAGGTGGGGAGCGGCCAGGTGGCGCCCCTACAGGCGAAGATTGATACCATTCTGGCTTGGGAACCCCCCAAGACCCAGACAGAGGTGAGAGCCTTACTAGGACTCACCGGGTATTACAGACGGTTCATCAAGGGATATGGCACCATTGTTGCCCCCTTGACAGAACTAACCTCTAGAAATCAGCCCAGGAAAGTGAATTGGACTGAGACCTGTCAAACTGCTTTTGATGCCCTGAAAACTGCAATATGCACAGCACCAGTGCTTAAGGCACCTGACTTTTCCAGTGAGTTCATAGTGCAAACAGACGCTTCAGAGCAAGGTGTGGGAGCAGTACTCTCACAGATGGACGACGAGGGCGGGGACCAACCAGTAGCTTTCATTAGTAGGAGGCTACTCCCCAGGGAACAGAGGTGGAGTGCTATTGAAAGGGAAGCATTTGCTGTGGTCTGGGCCCTGAAGAAGCTGAGGCGCTACCTGTTTGGGACTCACTTCCGTGTTCAGACCGACCACAGGCCCCTCAGATGGTTAATGCAGATGAGGGGTGAAAATCCAAAACTGTTGAGGTGGTCCATCTCCCTACAGGGAATGGACTTCACGGTGGAACACCGTCCCGGTACAGAACACGCCAATGCTGATGGTCTGTCCAGGTTTTTCCGCCTTAGTGATGAGAACTCCCAAGAGGGTGGGTAGTTCTCCCCACTTTCAGCTGGAGGGGACACGTGTTAGACCTGACATACTTGGCGTGGGTTTTTCCCCTATCTTTTGCCTCTACTACCTGGATTTTTGATGCTGTGCTGGATTTAGTTTTTGCTGGTTTAGATGCTTTGGACACTCTGCCACTGCTAATCAGTGCCAGAGTGTAAGTGCTCCCTGTGTAAAATATCATATTGATTGGATATACCTGATTGGCATATCTGTATCACCATGAAGTCCCTAGTAAAGTTTACTATGTGTGCCAGGGCTGGTGATGACAGATGCTACTAGTGGGTCTGCAGCGCTGATTGCGCCACCCACCTGTGTAGCCCTAAAATGGTGTCTCAGGCCTGCCTGCAGTCCCCGGACTGCCATGTCCTCCTGGCCAGTGTCCACACTGGCCGGGCCTAACCCTTCCCTTTTTGTACACATCAGTCATCCCAATGGAAGGCCCAAGGTACCCCCCTGGGCAGGGTGCAGTGTATGTAAAAGGTAGAGCATGTACTAGTGCAGGTAACATGCTCTGGTAGTGAACAACGGCCATTTTGTGTGTTCACTGCTGCAAGGTTATCTTGCTCCATAGGCTAACATGGGGGAGGCTGGTGCCAATGGCTATCAGCCTATCTTCTCATAGGAACAAGATAAGACATGAGTGTTTGATATCCCTAAGCTCAGCATTTAATAACACATCTTTTAGGAGAGGTTGTTTTTAAATCCTGAGTTGGAGAGCAGTACTTGTTAGAGAGTAGCTGTTCTCTTGTCTGACCCTTCTGTGTGCCTGGGCATGCTTGTGGATTGACTGTCTGGTTTGAGAGTGACAGGGGCTGGGGATCCCCCCAGGAGGTTGGCTGAGTCAGCCCTTTGCTGAATGGCGACATTTGCAAGTAGAGTGGAGGGAGGAGATAGCACCTGGGAGTGAATAGGGCTGTGCCTGCCTGCCACACTGCTGGCTCCACCTCCTGCTGGGCGGCTGACGACTCTGCCCCTCACTCTGAAAAGAAAGCAGAAGCCAGGAAAACAAAGTGCTCCAGCAACACCCAGAACTGGATCAGACCGGGCTCAGGACCCACTTGCACAAAGACTTCAAAGACTTTTAGGGGTATAAGTACAAGACCCCTGACAACAGATTTTTAGATTCTACAATCAAGAGGAACCTCTGCTGAAAGACGGACCGCTGAAGGACTGAAGGAAGATTGCCTTGCTGTGTGCTCTAAGGGCTGACCTGTTCTGCTGTGCAACTGAAGCTGAGGGGGAGAAGGGGCCTTGCTGTGTGCTGTGACCCTGCCTACTTGACCTAACAAGACTTTGCTGTGTGCTGTGTCTTCAACTTTGAATCTCCAAGGGCCTAAGAAGAGCTGGCCTCCTGTTTTGCAACCCAGGGACAGAAAGGTTGCCGAGACTTCAAGACTCTGCTGTGTCCCGTGAAGTGCGCTGACTGCTCTCTGCTTTGCTTGAGGGAGCTGCGCTGATCTGTGCCTGAAACTGGCTGCCGCGCTGAGAAGGTCAACGTGCTTATCGGCACCTGTGGTACGGCGCTTTGAAAAATCCTGCCCGCAATTCACCGCCACGGCCCGGGGGCCCGAGATCGACCAGGAGCTGTGCCTCTCCGCTCCATAGACCGTGAAGAACGAAGCGAGGAGGCCGCGACCGGATTGGTTGACGGCGGAGGCTTGGCCGGAGGAACCGCGCTGCGATTGGCGGAGGCCCGGTGACGTCTGACGTCGTCCCTGGGGGCTCGTCGAGGGAGCCGCGACCTGATTGACCATCGTCCGTGAGCTGCAGGAACTCTGTCCCGGAGGAGGGCTCTGACGCGCTGAGTCCTTGCGCCCCGACCCGCAGCCTGGTGAGTCCGTGCAGGGAGAGGGAGCTTCTGTATCTGTTGTGACAGCCCGCTTAACCCCCGAACGTCCCGCATAGCTTGTGGGGCCCGGGGACCAACGCCCGGGGTGCATTTGCCTGGAAGAGCAGCCGGAGAGGAGCGCTTCAGTTATAAGCGCAGGGGCACAGCTGAAAAAGGGTTTTCAGTACTGAGAGCCTAACGACCTATTCTTAACACAACCTACCTCGCACAAGAGACTAGAGACTATCCTTTTATGCTCCTAACAACCCAAGAAAGCGATTAATGTGCAACGTTATGATAATTGATTTTTACTGCTGAAACTAGATAAAGTTATATTTTTGATATACTCACCTGTGTGGTCTACATTTGTGGTGTACCGGGGGGTCATTGTGGTTGTTACTTGCAAATACGTTACACATTGCCTTGGAGATAAGCCTGTCTGCTCGAGCCAAGCTACCTAGAGGGTGAGCAGGGGTTATCTACTGTGTGTGTCCCTGTACCCTGACTAGAAGCAAGGGTCCCTATTTGGTCTAAGGTACTTACCTCTGCCAACTAGAGACCCCCAGATCTAACAGCAGCAATTTGATTTTTAAGTTATTCTTGGCTGTATTATATTTCTTAAGGTCTACTTTTTCATAACAAGACTGGTCGTCGAGATGTCTACGAGCTTCTACTTTGTAATCTTTTTGAGGCCAGATGACAATATTGCCCCCTTTATCTGATTTGGTAATTATGATTTCATGATTAGTCCCAAGTTGTTTCATAAGCTGGGAGTACTGTACTTCATGATTGCTCTTATGGCGGTTTTTGTGTTTGATTTGATGATGCAATTTTTTAATATCCTCTATTATGACCTCGTGGAAAATATCTATGGCATCCTTTGGCATCATTGGAATAAAGTGTGATTTGGGCTTTAACGGACTAATGCCTGCTCCACTTTGTTGGATCTGAAATGAGGCAAGTCTTTCCTGTGTAGTAGGTGTTTCAGTGTTCCCTGGTACTACATTAGGCCTATCTTCAAACAAATGATGCAAGGTTAAAAGAGCAGAAACATCATTCGCTTGGAGCTCCGCATTAACCTTGTTGATATTGTAATCGATTTGTATTTCCTTCATTCCCTCCTTTATGGAATAGAACTTTTTTAGTTTGAGCTTACGAATGAAGCAGAACATATCGACTCTAGTGCGAGTATAATTGAAGTCACTGATGGGACAGAATGAAAGTCCTAGAGCTAATAGTTGTTTTTCAGCTTCCGTGAGAGTAATGGTGGACAAATTGATGATACTGTTGTCGTTCATATTTATACGTTCTGCGCCAGTATGCTTTTTTCTGCGTTTTTGCGTTTCCTGTTTTTGTGCCTTTCCCTCCTTCATATGCTATATATATATTCACAAAAAAACCATAGGTTTCAGGGGTGTTATAGTTAGCTGGCCATTTCACTCGTACAAAACCATAGAAATTCCTCCGTTATAGTTAGTTCTGCTAACTATAACTCACGCGCCCGCAAGGCACTGCTGATGATGTCACATATTGCATCATTCATGACATGGTCAGTGCATCACTGATGACATCATTGATGACATCTCAAATGACATCACTGATGACATCACTGATGACATCATCCAGTGAATGTGGTTTAGTATGAAATTTAAATATGTATTATATATATACCAATCTGTATTGAAGATTGAGTGGATATATAACTGTCTGGATGGAGGATTTAGTAGCTGTCTGACTGTCTTTTTAAGTGAGTAATTAAAAGTTTCTCACTTAATACATGGATTAGTAACTAAACTATGTGAATGTGTGCAGCACTGTCTCTGTTGTTGTGTAACATGCTGCATCAGTTGGTCACTATCTACATGAGTGTGTATATTAGTTATTGATTAGTTGGGTGAGTATTTGTATGGGACACTGAGTTTGTGTGTGGTTGGATGGGGTGTGTGTAACTCTATGCATAGATGTGTGAATGGTTGCATGACTAGGTGTATAGGTTTAAGAGTGCATGTGGAAACAGTTGTTTGGGTGACTGAGTGTATTTATTTGTGTGTTGGTGAGCGAATATATGTTTTAGTTGTACATCTTCAACAAAGTAAAAAAATAAAAGGCATTGTATGTGAGAGTTGGTGTATATAAATAAGTATGTGTAAGAGTTAGTGATTGTGAGAGTAACTATATGAATGAGTGTATGATTGTAATGGTGCTTTTTTAACATATTAACTATGAGTTACTATGTGTTTAAATAAATTAGGTGTTGTTGGATAATTGTGTAAGTGAGTAAATGTAAGTGCGATACATTTTTTCATGAGTGAGTAGGATGACTGCATAACCGACTAAGATGACTGCTGATGTGTCAATGTCTATATATGTGTATAAGTGCATTTGATAGTGTTCTATTAATTAGTGACTGCATGTATAAATGATTCTGTTGTTGAATGGGTAGTTGTGTGTGTAGACTTAGGAATCAGTGAGTGGGTATGTAGTAACTGGTATTGGTGTGTCAATGGTTTCAAATACGGTACTCTGTATTTTACAGTGAGTGATGAGGTGTATAAGATTGTCACGTGGATGATGTCATCAGTGATGTCATTTGAGATGTCATCAGTGATGTCATCAGTGATGTCACTGACCATGTCATGAATGATGCAATATGTGACATCATCAGCAGTGCATTGCGGGCGCGCGCGTTATAGTTAGCAGAACTATCTATAACTGAGAAATTTCTATGGTTTTGTGCGAGTAAAATGGCCAGCTAACTATAACACCCCTGAAACCTATGTTTTTTTCTGTGAATGTCTAATGTTTTTTAAATGCTAATTTCTAACTATAACGTCTCTGAAACCTATGGTTTTTTCAGTGAATTTCAAAGCTTTTTGAAATGCTAATTTCTAACTATAACGTCTCTGAAACATGTTTTTTTTCAGTGAATTTCAAAGGTTTTTTAAATGCTAACTTTTAAGTGTGATAGTTATACCTACTGTTTTGTACTGATTTTCTTCAGTTTTTTAACTGTTTATTTATAAATATTTTATTCATTAAATAACATTATATATTTTTCTGAAAATTGCAACAACAAAAAAATAATTAAGACTGAAATATTGATTAATTTTCTTGTTTTCATTTTTTATTTTAATATATTTATATTATTTTCTTTTTTTTTTTAAATATTTTTTTTTCGGAGTCGCGCACTCAAATCGTACACATCACTGTGGGTGCGCGCATTCTAGCCGCCATTTTAGAAAAGTCATGAAGGATCCGCGTATGGTGTGCGATGGCTGCGTGTTTTTCAGTTACATCATATACATCTAATATCATGTGATGTGCACGATTGGTATGCGACCAGTCCGCAACTCCTGCTCCCGCGCATTCGCGACACATGCGCATTACTGTACAAGATGTTTGCGCGGTTGCGGGTCCCGCGTGACATCATATACGTGCTGAGGCGCACTGGGTGCGTGACTCCCGCAAAAAAAATTATGTTCCAAAATTATATGTATGTGTCTTTAATATACATATTAGGGCAAGAGATTACATAAGATATTCATAAGAATAATATATTTGTACTTATAATAAACGTATATTATTTTTAAATATATTTTTGCAAAGTCGGGTGCGTGCATTGTGAGTGCAAAAAACCAGGTCAGCAGAGCTGCTGTAGAGCCAGAGAACCAGGTCAGCAGAGCTGCTCTAGAGCCTAAGAACTAGGTCAGCAGAGCTGCTCTAGAGCCAGAGAACCAGGTCAGCAGAGCTGCTGTAGAGCCATAGAAACCAGGTCAGCAGAGCTGCTTAAGAGGGAGAGAACCAGGTCAGCAGAGCTGCTTTAGAGCCAGAGAACCAGGCCAGCAGAGCTGCTTTAGAGCCATAGAACCAAGACAGCAGAGCTGCTTTAGAGCCATAGAACCAGGTCAGCAGAGCTGCTTTAGAGCCAGAGAACCAGGTCAGCAGAGCTGCTCTAGAGCCTAAGAACCAGGGCAGCAGAGCTGCTGTAGAGCCAGAGAACCAGGTCAGCAGAGCTGCCGTAGAGCCAGAGAAACCAGGTCAGTAGAGCTGCTTTAGAGGGAGAGAACCAGGTCAGCAGAGCTGCTCTAGAGGGAGAGAACCAGGTCAGCAGAGCTGCTCTAGAGCCAGAGAACCATGTCAGCAGAACTGCTTTGGAGTCATAGACCGGGTCAGCAGAGCTGCTTTAGAGCCAGAGAACCAGGCCAGCAGAGCTGTTATAGAGCCAGAGAACCAGATCAGCAGAGCTGCTCTGTAGCCTAAGAACTAGGTCAGCAGAGCTGCTCTAGAGCCAGAGAAAACAGGTCAGCAGAGCTGCTCTAGCTGACACTGACTGACTGACACTGACACTGACTGACACTGACTGACTGACACTGACTGACTACTCTCTACTATTCTACTACTCACTCTCTACTACTCGCTCTCTACTACTCGCTCTCTACTACTCACTCTCTACTACTCACTCTCTACTACTCTACTACTCTCTACTACTCTCTCTACTACTCACTCTCTACTACTCACTCTCTACTACTCACTCTACTACTCTCTACTACTCTCTACCACTCACTCGATATTACTTTACTACTCACTCTCGACTACTCTCTACTACTCTCTCTCTATTACTCACTCTCTACTACTACTCACTCTCTACTACTCTCTCTCTACTACTCACTCTCTACTACTCACTCTACTACTCTCTACTACTCACTCTCTACTACTCTCTGTACTATTCACTCTCTAGTACTCATTCTCTACTACACACTCTCTACTACTCTCTACTGCTCACTCTTTACTACTCGCTCTCAACTACTCTCTACTACTCTCTCTATTACTCACTCTCTACTACTCTCTCTCTACTACACACTCTCCACTACTTGCTCTGTACTACTCGCTCTCTACTACTCTCTAGTACTCACTCTACTACTCACTCTCTACTACTCTCTACTACTCACTCCACTACTCTCTACTACTCACTCTCTACTACTCACTCTCTACTACTCTACTACTCTCTACTACTCTCTCTACTACTCACTCTCTACTACTCACTCTCTACTACTCTCTCTACTACTCACTCTCTACTACTCACTCTCTACTACTCTCTACTACCCACTCTCTACTACTCACTCTCTACTACTCTCTATTACTCACTCTGCTACTCTCTCTCTAATAATCTCTACTACTCACTCTACTACTCACTCTCTACTACTCTCTACTACTCTTTCTCTACTAATCACTCTCTACTACTCTCTATTACTCACTCTCTACTACTCTCTACTACTCACTCTCTACTACTCACTCTCTACTACTACTCTCTACTACTCACTCTCTACTACTCTCTACTATTCACTCTCTACTACTCACTATACTACTTTCTACTACTCTCTACCACTCACTCTCTACTACTCTACTACTCACTCTCTACTACTCACTCTCTACTACTCTCTACTACTCACTCTCTACTACTCACTCGCTACTACTCTCCACTACTCACTCTCTAATACTCACTCTCTACTACTCTCTCTCTATTACTCTCTACTACTATTCTCTACTATTCACTCTCTACTACTCACTCTCTACTACTCACTCTACTACTCTCTACTACTCTCTACCACTCACTCTCTATTACTCTACTACTCACTCTCGACTACTCTCTACTACTCTCTCTCTACTACTCACTCTCTACTACTCACTCTGCTACTCTCTACTATTCATTCTCTACTACTCTCTCTCTACTACTCACTCTCTACTATTCACTCTCTACTACTCACTGTCTACTACTCACTATCTACTACTCGCTCTCTACTACTCTACTACTCTCTTCTACTCTCTCTACTACTCACTCTACTATTCACTCTCTACTATTCTCCACTACTCACTCAACTACTCTCTCCTACTCGCTACCACTCACTCTCTACTACTTTACTACTCACTGTCTACTACTCTCTCTGCTACTCTCTCTCTAATACTCACTCTACTACTCTCTACTACTCACTCTCTACTACTCTCTACTACTCACTCTGTACTACTCACTCTGTACTACTCACTCTCTACTGCTCACTCTTTACTACTCGCTCTCAACTACTCTCTACTACTCACTCTACTACTCATTCTCTACTACTCTACTACTCTCTCTTACTCTCTCTACTTCTCACTCTCTGCTACTCTCTCTATTACTCACTCTCTACTACTCTCTCTCTACTACACACTCTCCACTACTTGCTCTCTACTACTCGCTCTCTACTACTCTCTAGTACTCACTCTCTACTACTCTCTACTACTCACTCTCTACTACTCTCTACTACTCACTCTCTACTACTCCACTACTCTCTACTACTCAGTCTCTACTACTCACTCTCTACTACTCTACAACTCTCTACTACTCTCTCTACTACTCACTCTCTACTACTCACTCTCTACTACTCTCTACTACTCACTCTCTACTACTCTACTTCTCACTCTGCTGCTCACTCTCTACTACTCACTCTCTACTACTATCTATTACTCACTCTCTGCTACTCTCTCTCTAATAATCTCCCATACTCACTCTACTACTCACTCTCTACTACTTTCTACTACTCTCTCTCTGCTACTCACTCTCTACTACTCACTCTCTACTACTCTCTTCTACTCACTCTACTACTCACTCTCTACTACTGTCTACTACTCACTACTACTCACTCTCTACTACTCACTCTCTACTACTCACTCTCTATTACTCACTCTACTACCCTCTACTACTCACTCTCTGCTACTCTCTCTACCACTCTCTACTACTCACTCTCTACTCTCTATTACTCACTCTCTACTCTCTACCTCGCTCTACCTCTCTCTTTACTACTCTCTACCTCTCTACCTCTACCTCTCTACCTCTACCTCTCTACCTCTACACCTCTACCTCTACACGTCTACCTCTCTACCTCTCTCTACATGCACACATATGCCCATATATATATGCATATACATGCATATGCATTTATATATATGTATGTGTATATATATATATATATATATATATATATATATATATATATATATACAAACATATATAAACATATATATATAATCTGCATATCTATATAAATATAAATGCATTCATACATATACATATATGCATACATATGCATGTTATGTACATGAAAGTTTGAAAAACACTAATACAAGCAAAGCTAAAAAGCCACCTAATTACAAACAGAATTGCTTTAACTTAAACGAGGGCGAGACCTATTGCATTTTCAATGCTTGTTTACTTTGATTCCATCAAGAAGGCATTCAGATGTGTCAAACATTTTCCATAAATTCTGAATGGTAGCACTCTAGTTGCTCATTAGATCACTGTAGTAAAGCTACTGCTCACCAGGGAAGTCTGCTGCTGGTATTCAAAGTGCATGTTTTAGTCTGCATGTCAGAATTCTTTAATGAAATAGAAGAGGATTTGAGAAGTCAACATGTGCCCTAATTTTTCTTTCTGCAGCACTGTTAGACCTGGCATCATTGGCATGAGTCTCTCCTCCATTTTTTTCTGGTTGCCTTCTCTGTTTACGATGTTTTTGCTGGATTATTGCTTTGGGCACTGTGCCACTGCTGATCAGTGCCACAGTGCAAGTGCTCCCTATGTTAAATTGTTACATTGATTGGTGTTACCATGATTGGCTTGGTTGACTTACTGTTCAGACCCTAGTCTAGTGCACTGCGTGTGCCAAGGGCGTGTAAGTTAACTGCTGCTGGTGGGCTTGCAGCACTGGTTGTGCCACCCACAGAAGCAGCGTGTAAAATGTGTCTCAGGCCTGCCACCGCAGCACCTGCGTGCAGTCCCTGACTGCCATGTCGACTTGGTAAGGAAACCTACTTACCAGTCTCTAAACCTTCACTTTGCCACATTTCAGACACCTCTATGGTAGGCCCTAGGGCAGGGTGCATTGTTGGTAAAAGGTAGGTCATGCCCTGATGTGTGTGGCATGACCTAATAGTGAATTACAGCCATTTTCGTTTTTCACTATTGAAGGGCTACCTGCCTCCAATAGGCCAGACTGGGCAGACTGATTATTAACTCCATTATAATCTATCTGACTCAGGGAGCATGGTAGCAAGTCGAGTTTAGTATCCCTGAACTCAGAATTTAATAACACACCCTTTAGGATGGATGGTTTTTAAATTCTATGTTTGAAAATAGCACTTTTAGAAAGTGGCTATTTTCTTGTCCAACTATCTACCGGTCTCTGCTGGTTTGGTGTGTGTGTCAGGAGCTGGGTGGCTCCAGAGGTCTGAGTGAGTCAGTGTGGGGTGAATGGGGCGTTTACACATAGAGTGAGGGAAGAGTAGCCTGCCCTGCCTGACACAATACTGGCTCCGCCTCCTGCTGGGCGACTGATAGCCCTGCTCCTGCCAGTGACAATACTGGCTCCGCCTCCTGCTGGGCGGCTGAGGACCCTGCCCTGCTCAGTGAATAGGCCCGGTGCCTCTGCCTGGCAACACCCACAACAAACCTCAGATGGTGGGAATCTCCCTGCTTGGACAAAGGGAACAAAGGGAAAAAGGGGTATAAGAGAAGGACCCCTGAACCAAGAACTCAGATCACTTCTGACAAGGAAACCTGTACCAAGGACAAGAAGCCTGCTGATCTAAGGACTTGCCTCCCCTTTCTGCCAGAGTGCTGTTTTGCTGTGGAGGAACCTGAAAGCTGCTTCTTTATTTTTGCCAAGGAACAAGGAGAGAGGAACTTGGTGTGTACTCTCTGAACACTTGCTAGGAAATCTCCAAGGACTGGAAGAGTGCCAGTCTCCTGCTGAAGTCACAGGGCCAAAGGACTTCACCATCTACTGAATTGCTGAATTGCTGGAAAGTGTTGTTTCCAGTACCCAAGGGAAAATCTGCAGTCTCGACGCCAGCAGCAACGCCAGTGAGCAGTGGGTATCGGCCCCGGCTCCAAGTGACCCCGTCTCGACGCCGGTATCGACGCCAGTGAGGAGTGAGTATCGGCTCTACCTCCAAGCGACCCCGTCCCGACGCCGCTGCTGATCGCATCGACTCGACGCCCTTCTCGACGCCGTGAGCGCTGCTCCGGCCCGACATCCCTCGACACCGCTGCGGATTGACCCGACTCCGAGGCACGATCGACGCCGACCTCGACGCCGACATCTCGACGCCGTGGATCATCGTTTTCTTCGTTTCCCAAGGTACTGTACTTGTGGGGTCTGTTGCGACTCCCGGCTCGACGTAGCGCTCCTCGCGGTCGACGCCGAACCTTGGGAATCTTGTAGACTCGACGTCGTGTGACTCCTGTGGGGGTTACATTGTTGCCAAAGAACTGTGCTCAGAAGAATACTTTGCTAAAGAACTATTTGCCAAGAAGAAACCTTACTTGAATTATTATTTTTCCTTCCAAAGAGTATTTATTAAGACTGTGGTATATCTTTGTCGTTATTTGGTCTTGTGCTAAGCCTTATATAAAAATACTATTTTTATAATAACTTCTGTGTCGTGTCCATCTGTAGTGTATTCACTTTATTACTGTATGTGGTCATAAATGCTTAACACACTGCCTCTGAGATAAGCCTGTCTGCTCTGCCAAGCTACCAAGGGGGTAGCAGGGGTTATCTGAGTGTGTAATCCCCTTGCCCTGACTAGAGTTGGTAGGTCCCTATTTGTCAGAAGTGTATACCTCTGCCAACTAGAGACCGCCGGTTCTAACATTGGTGGCAGCGGTGAGGATTGAACTTTGCATTTATGACTCATGTGCAGTGATTAGTGTACGCTACATAGTGAAAGCAGACCATAACGCAGCCACAATCTGTTTGGTAGGATATTCTATTTTTGTTCTCCGCTTTCCTGGAGCTTATTTTTTCAACACTGCCAGTTTTGACCATGGAGAATGCCGGAGCTGCTACACCTGTGGAGAATGTTGTGGGGGAATTCGATAAGGAGAAGATAGATTCCTACACGCTAAAAGATCTAAAAGGATTTTGCAAGCAGTTTAAAGTTCCTACCACAGGTGTCTCAAAGAAAGAGGGCTTCCTCAAAGCGCTGAAGGCCTGGTTAGAGGCCAGAAATCCCTCTGATCCGGTGGTGGTACCGGAAGAGGAAGAAGAAGAGGAAGAGGAAGAGCCCACAGGTGGGCCAGTGTCATCCCCAGGCAGTAGTGCGTCCTCTAGGAGCCTTTCCCCCGAAGAATTAGAAGACAGGGAGAAGGAGAGGGGGTACAAGTTGGAAATGGCAAAACTTAAATTAGGAGGGCAGTTGGAATTAGAGAATGCAAGAAGCAAGAGAGAAGCTGAAATGGAGAGCAAAAGATTAGATTTTGAGAGAGAGAAATTAGCGTTTGAACGTGAGAAGATGGTGAGGGAGATGGAGCTTAAAACTAAGAGTTTAGAGTTGAATCCCTCTGGTGGCAGCACTCCATCTGTGCCTGCAGAAAGTAGGTTTTATTTTCCTAAAGATGTGATCAAGGATTACAGTAAGAATGAAGATATTAGCCAATGGTTTAAAGCGTATGAGTTAGCATTGTTGGCCCACCGGGTCCCTGAGAAGGATTGGGGAACGGGGTTGTGGAGCCGCTTTACAAACGAGGGGAGAGATACCTTGTTGAGCCTTCCTGCTGAGGATAGGATGTCTTATACTCATATGAAAGATGCTTTAATGCTGAGATATGGCTTAACTCCAGAAAAGTACAGACAAACCTTTAGAGAATGTAAGAAGTTGCCTGGTACTACGTGGGTTGAATATGTGTCTTTTTTCTGCAGAACCATGGATGGTTGGATAAAGGGTAGCAAGGTTGATAGTTATGATGCTCTTTATGATTTGTTTGCTTGGGAGCACTTGTCTAATAACTGTTTTCCAGAGCTACGCCAGCACCTTGTTGATAGCAAGCTATCTAACCCTAGAAAACTTGCTGAGGAGGCGGACCGCTGGGTCAGTACCAGGGTCCACAAGGGTCCAGTGGGAGACTCAGCCAAAGGTGGGCAGGGTCCCCAGCAGAAGAGTGGGGGGGACAGGGGTAAACAGAGGGAGTTTCAGAAAGGGCCCCAAAGTAGTCCCCAAGGGAACCAAGGGAAGGGTTCCCAGCCTCCCCCTGTAAAGAAGCCAGAGGCCCCGACAGGTAAACCTGTTCACAGGGGCCCCATGACCTGCTATGCCTGTAAGCAGGTGGGACACCGTTATTATGATCCCCAGTGTCCCATGAAGGATTCGAATGCACCGCCGCGTGCACCCCCTCGTCAGGTAGCGAGTGTAGCCCTGGGAGGGGATGAGATGGGTGCCCCCGGTGGGTGGGGTCCCGCAGAAATGTCCCTGGTCTCTTTAGGAGACGTGGAAATGGTCCCTCCAACCCCTCTGCCTAGTAACACTAAGAAATATAGGCAGTGGGTGACCATTAATGGCCATAGGGTGGAAGCTCTCAGAGACACCGGAGCGAGTGTGACAGCTGTCAAGTGTCACTTGGTGTCCAGAGAGCAGGTGGTCCCGCATGCATTCTACCCCGTTGTAGCTGCCGACAACTCACAGAGTCAGTGTGAGGTAGCTCAAGTTCCCTTTGAGTGGGGGGGGGTCTCAGGTACTCTTCAGGTTGCTGTGAGGCCCGCCATGCCTGTTGATTGTCTCCTGGGCAATGATTTGGAGGACTCCCCTTGGGCTAAGGTGGAGAGAAAAGCGCATCTGGAAATGTTGGGTCTGCCTGAGTGGGTGTGTGCGACCACCCGGTCCATGTCAGTCAGTAAGGGTGTTGATGGGGGCCCGGAGCCTGAAAGTATGGCCCAGGTCCCAACCGTGAAGAGAAGAGGCAGGGGGCGCGGGAAACCGTCCCCCATCGTTCCCGCGGTCCAGGAGGGAGCAGACCCTGAGGGGGATGCCCTGGAACCGACAGGAGAACAAGTGGCCGAACTGGGAGACCTGCCCGAGCTGACCCATTGGCAGCAGGATGGTGGTCCCTCCAGGGAGGAATTTTGTGCTGAACAGAAAGTGTGCCCTTCTCTTGTGGGTATGAGGCAGCAGGCCTCAGCCCAAATGACAGGTGATCAGTCAGGATCACATTGGGTCTACTGGGAGAACGACCTCCTGTATAGCGAGCCTAAGGCTGCTGAACCTGGGTCAGCCCGTGTGCTGGTGGTACCCCAGCGCTTCAGAGCCTTCCTACTGGGGTTGGCTCATGACGTTCCGTTAGCTGGACATCTGGGGCAGGACAAGACCTATGACAGGCTTGTCACCCATTTTTATTGGCCCCAGATGAGAAGGGATTCAGATATCCATTGTAGGACCTGTCAAACTTGCCAGGCAAGTGGGAAAAGTGGGCGGAAGCAGAAGGCTCCCCTCCAACCTTTTCCCGTCGTCAGTACCCCCTTTGAGCGAGTGGGAATTGACATTGTGGGGCCACTGGACCCCAAGACAGCCATGGGCAACAGGTTTATCCTGGTCTTGGTGGACCATGCCACCCGGTACCCGGAAGCCATCCCTCTCCGAACAGTGACGGCCCCCGTGGTGGGACGGGCACTGATGGGTGTTTTCTCCCGCATGGGGTTCCCCAGAGAGGTGGTGTCAGACCGGGGCACCAACTTCATTTCGAATTATATGAAGTCTCTGTGGAAGGAGTGTGGGGTAACCTACAAGTTTACCACTCCTTACCACCCTCAAGGTAATGGGCTGGTTGAGAGATTCAACCGGACCCTAAAAGGCATGATCATGGGTCTTGAAGAACCAATGAGGCGTAAATGGGACGTCCTCTTGCCATGCCTGCTGTTTGCTTACCGTGAGGTGCCACAGAAGTCTCTAGGGTTCAGCCCCTTTGAGCTTTTGTATGGTCACCCGGTAAGAGGACCTTTGAGTCTGGTTAAAGAAGGCTGGGAGCAATCTCCCAGGAAACCTCCCCAGGATGTATATAGTTACATGCTGGCCTTTAGGAACCAGACTCGGCGCTTCAGAGATCTTGCTCAGGCAAATCTGGAGGCCAGCCAGGAAGAGATGAAGCGGTGGTACGATCAGAATGCCACTCTGGTTGAGCTTCAACCTGGTCAGAAAGTTTGGGTCATGGCCCCTGTGGAACCTTGTGCGCTCAAGGACAGGTGGACCGGACCATTTGAGGTTGTGGAGAAAAAGAGCGATGTCACCTACTTGGTGGACTTGAAGTCTCCCAGGAACCCCTTAAGGGTCCTGCATGTCAACCGGTTAAAGCCCCACTTAGAAAGGTCCGAAGTGGGCATGCTCCTTGCCACAGATGCTGGGATGGAGGAGGAGAGTGAGCCTCTTCCTGACCTCCTGTGTGCAAAAGAAAAAGATGGGTCAGTGGATGGTGTTGTCCTCTCTGACACACTGACCCCTGAGCAGCAGCAAGATTGTCGCCATCTGTTGGTACAATTCCCTGATCTGTTCTCCTTAATCCCTGGTGTCACTCAGTGGTGTGTCCATGATGTGGACACTGGGGACAGCACTCCTGTGAGGCACAAGGCCTACAGGGTGACTGAAAAGGTCAGGGCATATATCAAGGAGGAGGTCTCCAAGATGTTTGCCTTAGGGGTGGTTGAGTCCTCTAGCAGTCCTTGGGCCAGCCCAGTGGTCTTGGTCCCAAAGGCTGCAGCGCCTGGTGCTTCACCAGAACTTCGGTTCTGTGTGGATTACCGAGGACTCAATTCGGTCACCAAGACTGACGCGCACCCCATCCCCAGAGCTGATGAGCTCATCGATCGGTTGGGGGCTGCCCGGTACCTTAGTACGTTTGATCTAACGTCTGGGTACTGGCAGATCGCCTTGACTGATGGGGCAAAAGAGAGGTCTGCATTCTCCACACCAGATGGGCACTACCAGTTCCGTGTGATGCCCTTTGGGATGAAGAATGCCCCTGCCACATTCCAGAGGTTGGTTAACCAGGTATTGGCCGGGCTGGAAGATTTCAGCGCCGCCTACCTGGACGACATAGCAGTGTTCAGCGCCAGCTGGGAGGAACACTTGCGCCACCTCCAGGAAGTGTTGTTGGCCCTGCGCAGAGCAGGCCTCACAATCAAGGCTAGTAAGTGCCAGATTGGGCAGGGTTCAGTGGTGTACTTGGGGCACCAAGTAGGGAGCGGCAAGGTGGCCCCCCTGCAACCCAAGATAGATACCATCCTGGCTTGGGAACCGCCCAAAACCCAGACTCAGGTGAGAGCCTTCTTGGGTCTCACGGGTTACTACAGGAGGTTTGTCAAGGGGTATGGCAACATTGTGCACCCCTTGACCTCGCTGACTTCCAGGAAGCAGCCGAGACTTGTGATCTGGACTGACGCCTGTCAGAACGCCTTTGACACCCTGAAAACTGCAATGTGTACAGCACCGGTCCTCCAGGCACCCGACTTTTCAAAAGAATTCATTGTCCAGACAGACGCTTCAGAGCATGGTGTGGGGGCTGTTCTAGCACAGATGAATGAGGAGGGCCGAGACTTTCCTGTAGCCTTCATCAGCCGGAGGTTACTTCCCAGGGAACAAAGGTGGAGTGCGATAGAGCGTGAGGCATTTGCTGTGGTCTGGGCGCTGAAGAAGCTAAGACCCTACCTGTTTGGGACTCACTTCCGGGTTCAGACAGACCACAGGCCCCTCAGATGGTTAATGCAGATGAGGGGTGAGAACCCAAAACTGTTGAGGTGGTCCATTTCCCTACAGGGGATGGACTTTACGGTGGAACACCGCCCTGGTACAGATCACGCCAATGCTGATGGTCTGTCCAGATTTTTCCGCCTTAGTGATGAGGACTCCCTGGGTGAAGGGTAGTTCTCCCCACATTTCAGCTGGAGGGGACACGTGTTAGACCTGGCATCATTGGCATGAGTCTCTCCTCCATTTTTTTCTGGTTGCCTTCTCTGTTTACGATGTTTTTGCTGGATTATTGCTTTGGGCACTGTGCCACTGCTGATCAGTGCCACAGTGCAAGTGCTCCCTATGTTAAATTGTTACATTGATTGGTGTTACCATGATTGGCTTGGTTGACTTACTGTTCAGACCCTAGTCTAGTGCACTGCGTGTGCCAAGGGCGTGTAAGTTAACTGCTGCTGGTGGGCTTGCAGCACTGGTTGTGCCACCCACAGAAGCAGCGTGTAAAATGTGTCTCAGGCCTGCCACCGCAGCACCTGCGTGCAGTCCCTGACTGCCATGTCGACTTGGTAAGGAAACCTACTTACCAGTCTCTAAACCTTCACTTTGCCACATTTCAGACACCTCTATGGTAGGCCCTAGGGCAGGGTGCATTGTTGGTAAAAGGTAGGTCATGCCCTGATGTGTGTGGCATGACCTAATAGTGAATTACAGCCATTTTCGTTTTTCACTATTGAAGGGCTACCTGCCTCCAATAGGCCAGACTGGGCAGACTGATTATTAACTCCATTATAATCTATCTGACTCAGGGAGCATGGTAGCAAGTCGAGTTTAGTATCCCTGAACTCAGAATTTAATAACACACCCTTTAGGATGGATGGTTTTTAAATTCTATGTTTGAAAATAGCACTTTTAGAAAGTGGCTATTTTCTTGTCCAACTATCTACCGGTCTCTGCTGGTTTGGTGTGTGTGTCAGGAGCTGGGTGGCTCCAGAGGTCTGAGTGAGTCAGTGTGGGGTGAATGGGGCGTTTACACATAGAGTGAGGGAAGAGTAGCCTGCCCTGCCTGACACAATACTGGCTCCGCCTCCTGCTGGGCGACTGATAGCCCTGCTCCTGCCAGTGACAATACTGGCTCCGCCTCCTGCTGGGCGGCTGAGGACCCTGCCCTGCTCAGTGAATAGGCCCGGTGCCTCTGCCTGGCAACACCCACAACAAACCTCAGATGGTGGGAATCTCCCTGCTTGGACAAAGGGAACAAAGGGAAAAAGGGGTATAAGAGAAGGACCCCTGAACCAAGAACTCAGATCACTTCTGACAAGGAAACCTGTACCAAGGACAAGAAGCCTGCTGATCTAAGGACTTGCCTCCCCTTTCTGCCAGAGTGCTGTTTTGCTGTGGAGGAACCTGAAAGCTGCTTCTTTATTTTTGCCAAGGAACAAGGAGAGAGGAACTTGGTGTGTACTCTCTGAACACTTGCTAGGAAATCTCCAAGGACTGGAAGAGTGCCAGTCTCCTGCTGAAGTCACAGGGCCAAAGGACTTCACCATCTACTGAATTGCTGAATTGCTGGAAAGTGTTGTTTCCAGTACCCAAGGGAAAATCTGCAGTCTCGACGCCAGCAGCAACGCCAGTGAGCAGTGGGTATCGGCCCCGGCTCCAAGTGACCCCGTCTCGACGCCGGTATCGACGCCAGTGAGGAGTGAGTATCGGCTCTACCTCCAAGCGACCCCGTCCCGACGCCGCTGCTGATCGCATCGACTCGACGCCCTTCTCGACGCCGTGAGCGCTGCTCCGGCCCGACATCCCTCGACACCGCTGCGGATTGACCCGACTCCGAGGCACGATCGACGCCGACCTCGACGCCGACATCTCGACGCCGTGGATCATCGTTTTCTTCGTTTCCCAAGGTACTGTACTTGTGGGGTCTGTTGCGACTCCCGGCTCGACGTAGCGCTCCTCGCGGTCGACGCCGAACCTTGGGAATCTTGTAGACTCGACGTCGTGTGACTCCTGTGGGGGTTACATTGTTGCCAAAGAACTGTGCTCAGAAGAATACTTTGCTAAAGAACTATTTGCCAAGAAGAAACCTTACTTGAATTATTATTTTTCCTTCCAAAGAGTATTTATTAAGACTGTGGTATATCTTTGTCGTTATTTGGTCTTGTGCTAAGCCTTATATAAAAATACTATTTTTATAATAACTTCTGTGTCGTGTCCATCTGTAGTGTATTCACTTTATTACTGTATGTGGTCATAAATGCTTAACACACTGCCTCTGAGATAAGCCTGTCTGCTCTGCCAAGCTACCAAGGGGGTAGCAGGGGTTATCTGAGTGTGTAATCCCCTTGCCCTGACTAGAGTTGGTAGGTCCCTATTTGTCAGAAGTGTATACCTCTGCCAACTAGAGACCGCCGGTTCTAACAAGCACTAATCATGATTTCTATGGCAAAATGAACCCCCTCATTTTGTTCCTTTGCAAATTAAATGTTTTAAGTGTTACCACTTTATTCCAATCAAGATGGTTTCAGGTGTGCCATAACTTTTGTCATAAGTAAGACTGTTAGCGCTCTAGTTATTCTTTGAAACACTCTGGGACATTCTGTCATTGGGCTATTCTTGGGCTACATCTCGGTGATATTTGTGCTACATTTGGGCTCTTTTGTCTCTGGCGGCCATCTTGGGCGATTTATTTTTTATGAAGTTTCCTAATTTCCACATTTACTGCAGTCTCCTCAGTAGGAAATACTTTCAGTTTTTTACTTTGGTTACATCAAGAAGACATTCAGATGTGTCACACATTTGCCATAAATTTGGAATGTTAGCACTCTAGTTGCTTATTAGATCACTGTAGTAAAGCTACTGCTCACCAGGGAAGTCTGCTGCTGGTATTGAAAGTGCATGTTTCAGTCTGCATGTCAGAATTTTTTAATGAAATAGAAGAGGATTTGAGAAGTCACTCAAAATGTGCCCTAATTTTTATTTTTTCCTCACTAATCATAATTTCTATGGCAAAATGAACCCCCTCATTGTGTTCCTTTTAAATTAAACTACTCACTCTCTACTACTCACTCGCTACTACTCTCTACTACTCACTCTCTACTACTCTCTACTACTCTCTACTACTACTCTCTACTACTCACTCTCTACTACTCACTCTCTACTACTCACTCTACTACTCTCTACTACACTCTACCACTCACTCTCTACTACTCTACTACTCACTCTCTACTACTCTCTACTACTCTCCCTCTACTACTCCCTCTCTACTACTCACTCTACTGCTCACTCTCTACTACTCTACTACTCTCTACTACTCTCTCTACTACTCACTCTCTACTACTCATTCTCTACTACTCACTCTCTACAACTCTACTACTCTTTACTACTCTCTACCACTCACTCTCTACTACTCTACTACTCACTCTCTACTACTCTCTACTACTCTCTCTCTACTACTCACGCTTTACTACTCTACTACTCACACTCCACTACTCACTCTCTACTGCTCACTCTCTACTACTCTGTACTACTCACTCTACTACTCACTCTCTACTACTCTCTACTACTCACTCTCTACTACACACTCTACTACTTGCTCTCTACTACTCATTCCACTACTCACTCTCTACTACTCCCTACTACTCACTCTACTACTCACTCTCTACTATTCTCTACTACTCACTCTCTACTACTCCACTACTCTGTACTACGCACTCTGTACTACTCACTCTCTACTACTCTACTACTCCCTACTACTCTCTCCACTACTCACTCTCTACTACTCTTTACTACTCACTCTCTACTACTCTCGCTACTATTCTCTACTACTCTCTACTACTCACTCTACTATTCACTGTCTACTACTCACTCTCTACTACTCTCTACTACTCACTTTCTACTACTCTCTCTCTACTACTCTCTACTACTCACTCTTCTACTCATTCTCTACTACTCTCTACTACTCTCTCTCTGCTACTCACTCTCCACTACTCACTCTCTACTACTCTCTACTACTCACTCTCTACTACTCACTCTCTACTACTCTTTACTACTCTCTCTACTACTCTCGACTACTCACTCTACTACAAACTCTCTACTACTCTCTACTACTCACTCTCTATTACCCACTCTCTACTACTCTCTACTACTCACTCTCTACTACTCTCTACTACTCACCCTCTACTACTCAATCTACTACTCTCTCCTACTCACTCTCTGCTACTCTCTCTACTATTCTCTACTACTCTCTACTACTCACTCTCTACTCTCTACTCTCTATTACTCATCCTCTACTCTCTACCTCTCTACCTCTCTCTACCTCTCTCTCCACTACTCTCTACCTCTCTACCTCTACCTCTCTACCTCTACACCTCTACCTCTCTACCTCTCTCTACATGCACACATATGCACATATATATATATATTCACTGAAAAAAACATAGGTTTCAGGGGCTTTATAGTTAGCTGTACTTATCACTCGTACAAAACCATTGAAATTCCCCCGTTATAGTTAGTTCAGCTAACTATAACTCGCGCGCCCGCAATGCACTGCTGATGACGTCACATATTACATCACTCATGACATGGTTAGTGACATCACTCATGACATCACTGATGACATCTCAAATGACATCACTGATGACATCACTGATGACATCATCCAGTGAATGTGTGTTTTTCTGAAAATTACATATGTTTTATATCTGTATATCTCAAGGTCGATGGAAGAATAAATAGGTATATAAGTGTCTAAATTGATGATTTGTTTTTGTAAAACTTGATTGTATAACTGACTGATTAAGTGTACCTTAGTGAATACATGGCTTAGTGAGTACTGTTTAAATATGTAAATATCTGTATCAGTCTCTCACTTTGTGTATAAGTGACTGCATGGGTTGGTGAGTAGCTACATGAATGTCTATATAGGTTATTAGTTGGTTTTTTGAGTATCAGTATGAGTGTCTGAGTGTCTGTATGGTTTGGTGGGGGTTATTACGTAGTACATAGGTGCATGAATGAGTGACTCACTGTTTGTATGTGTTGAAGACAGCATGTGTGCAGGACTGTATGGGTGGATGAGTGTGTGTATGGGTGTGTTAGTGAGTGAATGACTGTCTCAATAGTCTCTTTATGAGTAACTACATATGTTTTAAACTAGTATACATGACTATTGGTGTATATAAGTGAGTATATGTGAGAGTGAGAGATTGGAAGAGTTCCTGTATGAATAAGTATGTGTTTCTATAAGTGATTGTTTAAAAGACTATGTATGTGTACGTTTCTGTAGAAGTAAGTGTGGTGGTGTGTGTATAACTGTATATGCAAGTAAATGGATGTTTGATTTTTTATTAGCATGAGTTACTATGTGTGTGAGTAACTCTATGGATGAGTGGCATTGTGTAACAGGATGTATAGGTGTATGAGTACATATGATGAGCGAGTACATGTATGAGTGACTGTATAGGACTGTTGGTGAATGAGAGGATGTGTATGTGGATCTTAGAATTACTGAATAGGTTGTTGTAACTGGTATTGGTATGTCCATTGTTTTGAAAATGTTAGAGTCTATTTTTGAATGTGTGTATCAAATGTTATATTAGGGGGTGGGGAGGTCTGCCACTCTGTCACAAGGATGATGTCATCAGTGATTTCATCAGTGATGTCATTTGAGATGTCATCAGTGATGTCATGAGTGATGTCACTGACCATGTCATGAGTGATGTAATA
This sequence comes from Triturus cristatus, assembly GCF_964204655.1. NCBI lineage: Eukaryota > Metazoa > Chordata > Amphibia > Caudata > Salamandridae > Triturus > Triturus cristatus. Next base: position 984,710,847 of record NC_140583.1, read on the forward strand.
TGTGACGTCATCAGCAGTGCATTGCGGGCGCGCGAGTTATAGTTAGCTGAACTAACTATAACGGGGTAATTTCAATGGTTTTGTATGAATGAAAAGTATAGCTAACTATAACGCCCCTGAAACCTATGGTTTTTTCAGTGAATTTTTAAGGTTTTTTAAATGCTAATTCCTAACTATAACGTGCCTGAATCCTATGGTTTTTTCAGTGAATTTCAAAGGTTTTTTAAATGCTAATTTCTAACTATGCCTACAGAGATAGGACATGTGAAGAAAGAAGAAAAAACGCACAGAAAGAAAAAAAAGAAATGCAGAAAGAAGCAACAGAAGTCCTCAAAGACGAAGAAAAGTGCAGGAAGAAGGATAACGTGCAGAAAGAACAAACAGAAGAGCAGAAAGAAGCCTTGTTGCAAAATCATTCTGTACCCTCAACATTTTCAGATGGATACTGGTGGTAACTGAGTCTGACTAACCAGTCCTAGAGCCAGTGCTATGTTTAAAGACACTCAGAATACAGTGAATACACCTACATACACTAGGGAACACTATGCGTTGGGGTCCCCCTGTGATTAGCATGACCTCCTCTGTAGGCCCCTAGTATATAATAACCCTGGGCGTAGTTCGCGAAGTAGCACTTCGCGAAGCTACGCAAAGTGCAGTTTGCACTACGCGAGCTACGCGTAGCACTTCGCGAACTGCGTAGTACCTTGTTCGCACTGTGCCAGATGTCGTTTTCAATGATTGCACAGTGCGGACAAGCAACCGGCACTGTGCAATCATTGAAAATGGCATCTTGCACAGTGCGAGCTGTAGTTTTCTGCTGCTCGAGTAGATTTTTACTCGAGCGGCAGCTTTCTCAACGCAAACTGGTAGTTTCTCATCGCGAGCGGTCGCGAGCATACGCGAACACTCGCAATGAGAAACCTGACCTCCTTGCGTTGGGAATCTCACCGGGAGGTTTATTTTCCATGCTCCCGATCGCCAACTTGATGTTGCTGATCGCGAACAAGGAAAAAGTCTCGCCGGGATGTCATTTTGCTTGCTCGCGGTCGCCAACTTGACGTTGCGGACCGCGAGCAAGCAAAAAATGACCGCAGCACTACGGAACACTACGCTACGCGTGTTCACACTGTGCTACGTGCAGTTCACGTAGTGCGAAGTAGCGCGAACTTCGCAAACTACGCGAGCGTAGCGTATTGCTTTGCCCAGGCTTAGTATATAATAGGGCAGGGGATTAAAACTACCTCTTAAAATGTGCCACAGGGCGTGTTTGCATATTTCACCTCAGGCCCGTCCCCTCCCTTCCACACTGTGTAAACACGTCCTGTGGCCGTTTTGAGTTGGGAGATTAAGTCCCCTTGAATCCTGAGGGTCCCTAGGGTCCAACTAGACCACTAGGTACCTCCAGTAAGCGCCACAGAGCTGCGTTGCAGAGAGATATAAAAAGGGGCACGGCCTAGACCACCTCTCTGCAACGCAGCGCAGTGGCGCTTACTGGAAGCACCTGGTGGGCTAGTTGGCCCCCAGGGTCCCTCAGAATTGAAGAGGAATTATTTCCCCAACTTAAAACGCGCCACAGAGCGTGTTTGCACACATTAACTCGGGCCCCGACCCCTCCCTTCACCACTGTGTAAACACACCCTTTGGCCGTTCTAAGTTGAGAGATTAAGTCCCCTTGAATCCTAAGGGTCCCTAGGGTCAAACTAGCCCACTAGGTACCTCCAGTAAGTGCCGCGCAGCTCCCTGGTGCATACTGGAGATACCTGCTGGGCTAGTTGGTCCTCAGGGACCCTCAGTATTGAAGGGGAATTAATTCCCCAACTTACAACTGGCCAGGGGGCGCATTTGCAGAGTGCTGCAAGGAGTGGGCGTGGCCACCGGTGCGATGCCGGTCTTTTATTTTTTTTATTTATTTATTTTTTTATTTTTATTACCTGATTTTTTTTTTAATATGTTTATTCAGGTCAGCAAATCCATGGCATTACAGTTAAGGATATACAGAGCCATAGTAAAAGCAGGCAATTTCTGAACCAATCGACCACTGTAACGTAGCATGTATACAATAATCAGTTTTAATTTACACCCGAATACACCTTTACATAAACCATAACCAAAACAACCACTGGTACAGATGGAAAGCAATAGTAACCAAATAATGCGCACTAGCGATTGAGGAGCGATCCCTGCAAAGGGAGCAGCACATATGGAGAAGCACACAGCAACAGCAAACATGTTTGGACCTCGAACCCCAACATAGCGGGGTATAAGCGGGCTTCCGCCCTGTTGCTTACGGACTCAGGGACTCGCCCGCCCCGGCATGCCAACCCACACACGACAAGGCTCAGCTTCCACTCCACCCCACCCAGTCGGCTGCCACCAATTGCAATATCGTCTAGAGCCCAGCAGCATAGGCGAATTCCTCCACACCCCCGACAACCTCAACCCATATCATCAGAAACCACCCCAGACAGTGAACCTGTAGATCGTGGGGAGCCAGCCCTCTCTCGGGCCCACTGCAAAAAGGGCTCCCAGATGTCCCTGGGGCGGGAAGTGACCGGCATCGTTTCCCAATAACATTCAAGTTGTGTGTTACCATACGTCACATCTTTCACCCAGTCTGCAAATTTAGGCAAAGATCTGCGTCCCCAGCGCACCGCCACCTGCCGCTTAGCATAGAGGAGCAATAGCGCGTGCAATTTTCTAGACTTTGGTGGGGTATTTCTAACATAACCTAGAAGCCCCAGGTGTGGAGTCGGCGTATCGGTGCTACTGAGGATTTGATTAATAGCAGTAAAGATGTTCGACCAGTATTCCTCCAGGCGTGGACAGCTCCACGCCACATGCAGAAAAGTAGCATTTTCGGCCCCACACTTCCAACAAGTATCATCTTCCCTGAGGCTCATACGATGCAGCAACCTAGGTGTACGATAGTACCTGTGTAGGAACTTAAAATGCACGAGGCGCAACCTATAATTAGGCGATAGTTCCTTCAGTTGCCCATAACAAAAGGTCCACTGTTCTTCCGACAGAGGGGGCTCCAACTCCGCATTCCACGCCTGCATCGAGGACGGCACAACGACGGGGGATTGCTCCTGCATACAGTTGTATAACCGGGACACAAGTTTTTTGGGAGATGCCTTCGATAGTAAGTTTTGTAAAGCCTGGAGTTGCGGGGGCTCATCCGGGAACTGAGGCCATAACGCCTTACAGGATTCTTTGAGCTTATGGAGAGTAAACATATCAGCGAATGTCTCCGGTAAGTCAGTCTCACCATCCACAGGAACCCCGAAGGTGCCACCTGGGTAAACGTCTGCAAAAGTGCGCAGGACCTTCCCTCTAATCACAACGGCCCCCCCTGTCCTGCAGGCAGGGAAGCAATGGATTGCCCCTCAGGGGCACAGCCGGCGCATACAGGAGAGGGAGACGTGCCCTCCTCTGCAGCTCTCGCCACGTCCAGCGGAGCAAGGCCACTGTGGCTACATCTCCAGACGGACGGGGTGACCTCTCGTATAATGCCACACTTAGGGGCAAGGGAGCCGCCGCCGCCATCTCCACCGCAACATGCGGCTGGCAGGGAGTGGGGAAAACCCAGAAGTGCAGAAATTGTGCTTGCGCACACAGCGAGTACAGTGCCATATCTGGGGCCCCCAGACCCCCCCGCCGCAACGGGAGGGTGAGCAGCGCCCAGGATGATCTCGCCTGGCCTCCAGCCCAGACCAGCGTCAATAGCAGTGAACGCACCCGAGCGTGGAAATGCGCAGTCAAGGGCAACGGTAGATTTGCAAAAAGGTATTGAAACTTCGGAAGGACCACCATCTTCCCTAGGGCTATCCTCGCAACCAAAGACAGGGGGAGCTTGTTCCAGATTTCGATTTTCCCCTCCAGCCAGTCCACCGTCCTCCCATAGTTCAGCGTCCACAGGTCGCTTAGGTTGCGACTGATCCAGACCCCCAGGTATTTGACCGATTCCGTTTCCCAGCGCAAGGGATAATCCGAAGTCACCTCCGAGGTGGCATCCGTCAAAGGGAACGCAACAGATTTGGACCAGTTAATAGCTATTCCTGCCAGTCCCTCGAATCTGACGAACTCCCTCAGCAGTGGGTCCAGGTTCTCGGCGGGGTTAGCAACATATAGCGTTACATCATCCGCGTACAAGGAAATTAGCAGGCTGCGAGAGCTGAAGCCAATACCCCGGGCAGTGTGGTGCTGGCGGACCCGAGCCGCCAGGGGCTCCATGGCAATGGCGAATAGCAGCGGGGATAGGGGACACCCCTGCCTGGTCCCGCGAGAGATGCCAAATGGCTTGGAGATCAGCCTATTCACCCGCACTCGTGCCCTGGGAGCGGCGTACAGGGGCCGTATTAAGTTTATGAAGAGGGGACTAAATCCCATTCTGCCGAGAATCCGAAACAGGTAGGGCCATTCCAGCGAATCAAACGCTTTCATGGTGTCCAGGAAGATGACCGCCGCCTGGATGGAGGGGTGTAAATAGTGCAATACCGAGAATATCGTTCGTAGATTGTGCGACGTGGCGCGGCCGGGGATAAACCCCGATTGGTCGGGCAGTGCTACCATAGGCAATAGGGGCTGAAGTCTGTCTGCAATCAGTTTAGCGTAGATTTTAACGTCTACGTTAATGAGGGATAGTGGACGATACGAGTCCAGCAGCTGGCAATCTTTGTCCGGCTTTAGCAGTGTGATTATTAGTACCTCCCGCATCGAGTCCGGCAGGGAGCCCGTCTCTTGGGCCTCAGCGAAGACCGAGAGGAGCCTAGGGGCCAGTTCGTCGACATACGTCTTATAAAAGGTAGTGGTCAGCCCATCTGGGCCAGGGGCCTTGTGCGCAGGCATGCTGTTTATCACCTGCGCGACATCCCGGGCCATGAACGGGACATCCATATATCGACGGTGGTGATCATTAAACTAGACAATGGCGATTGAGTCTAGGAAGGCGTCTAGGGATTCCGGGGCTGTACTCTGCCTGGAAGTGTAGAGGGTCGAGTAAAACTGAGCGAAGGCAGTCAGGACTGCATCATGCCCTAACCGGAGTTCTCCCGTCCCGTCCTTTATGGACGTTATGAAATTGGACAGCGCACGCGGGGAAATTAGCCGCGCCAGGGTTCTACTAGGCCTATCCCCTTCACCATATCGACGGGCCTCCGCCTGCCTGCCTAGGAACTTCACCTCGCGCTGCGCCTCCTCGCCGAACTCCAGCAGCTTGGCCTTCATCTGAACCGCCAGTGCGGGTGACGGGTCATCACAGAATCTTACGTCCAATTCCCGTAACTCTCCCTCTAACCGGCCCAGAAGACCGCGTATTGCCCTAAGAACCCCCGCCCTCCTAGAGATGCACTGGCCCCGGATCACCGCCTTGAATGCGTCCCATAGGGCCGCCTCAGTAGACACTGACCCCAAGTTGTGTTCGAAATAGTTCACAATGTCCTCTCTAATTTCTTCCGTAAAGGCAGAGTCTGTAAACACATACGGGGGCAGCCGCCAGGAGAACGCGCGAGCAGGGGCATCAGGTACCTTCGCCACCAACAAGCAAGGAGCGTGATCAGAGAGTGACCGGGCCTGAATATCCACCCCGACCACCCAGGACGCCACATCCGGCGAGACCAACCAGTAGTCCAGACGGGACCAAGCCGCGTGTTGGCTCGTTATGCACGTCCCCACAGTAACAGTAGGGTGCCTGGCTCTCCATATATCTGACAGCAACCCTTCCTCCATGATATCAAAGACTGCCTGCCGCGCTCTGGTGTGTGTAGGCCCCCCCGCACCCCGACGGTCAAGCGCATCCACCAGTGCTACATTAAAATCCCCACCAAGGATAATCGTGGAGCAGTCAATAAGCATAATCCGCGCCCATAGCTCCCTGAAGAAGTCAGGGTCATCCACATTAGGTCCGTACACTGCCGCCAACACTATCTCCCTCCCCTGTAATACGCCATGGGTAATAACGTAGCGCCCCTCTGCGTCTAAGTGAGTGTGGTGTTCCTTCCAGTCCAGCCCGGCTCTTATGAGTATCGCCACCCCTCTAGCATAATTAGAATAACCAGCGGAGTGTACCCACGCCCAACGTGAGTGCTTCAGTCTAGGTGATGGGGTGGAGTTCACATGTGTCTCCTGCAGAAAGCAGATGTCTACCTTGTGCCGGGAGAGGTACCCCTGCATGAGCCGAGCTTTTTTATAGTCCCCGAGTCCTCTAATGTTCCACGTTAATATCCTAACGCCTGCCATCTCTTTAGCTATTGTGCGTCCCCTCTCCTCCGCCCCCATAAATATACTGCATCGCTCTCCTAATGCACAGCCCGTGCCATGTATATGGTATCAACATGGTAATCTGCGAACATACATATCCATCGTACCAAACCACACATAACTTTGACCAACCCAACTTCCCCTGCCGCCCCCCACCCTCACCAACCCCCCAATCAGGTTGTGACAAATCCCCCCCTTGTACACACGAAGCGTGTTTGCAAAATAAACCCGCAAACAATGGGATGCACCCCATGGGGCGTGGTGCACCAAGCGTACTCCCCCGTTTGCACAGGGTGGCTGCACTGTTGCGGTCCCCGCTACACACCAGCGTAACCCGCCCCACCCAGACCGCAGCTCATATCGCATTGTGAGACCTTGTCTTGGAGGATCAATTCGGCAGTTACAGCGCACATGCCATGCGCAGGCCCCACACGACCCCTCATAAACTGAAAACTGTACCCCACGAGCAACCGTGGGCGTGAAGGGACTGGCACCACACACACCAAGTACAACGCCCTACACGGATATTACATGTCTCCGACTCCCTTCTGGGTCAGTCATTATCACTCAAGTGCTCTTCTTCCACCTCCGCACGGGGCGACCTGCGTCTCGCCACAGCCCCCCCGAGCTGTTTAGCAAACTTCAGCGCCGCCCTTGCCTCAGTGAAGTAATGTGTGGTACCCTCGTGTGTCACCCTCAGTTTCGCTGGGTATAACAGTGCGTATGGGACGGTAGCCTGGAGTAGCAGCTTCTTAGCCGGTAGAAATTCCTTCCGGGCAACCTGTACCAAGGGGGTGAAGTCCGGATAAAAGGAAATGTTGTTCCCTTTGTGTACAATTTTCCCCTTTTCACGAGCAAGGCGTAAGATGAGGTCCCTGTCTTGGAAATTCAGGATCTTAGCCAGGATAGGGCGCGGCGCCGCCCCCACCGGCGGCTTCTTCCCGAGCGATCTGTGCGCCCTTTCCACAGTGAACACCGGGGAAAGCGCCGGATCAAAGAGTTCGTGGAGTAGTTCTGACACATATATTTCCATTTTTCCAATGTTCGTCGTCTCTGGTATGCCCGTGATGCGGATGTTGGATCTGCGGGACCTTGCCTCTAAATCATCTGTTTTGGCCCGGAGGAATTCCAGTTCTTTTTCCACGGACGTTAGTTGTTTCTTGGTTTCGTGTCTGAACTCGCAGCATTCGGTGTGCCCGGTCTCAAGTCTATCCAACCTTGCTTCGTGTGAGTCCACCCGTTGCATGACGGATTCCAACTGGGAGGCCATGGCGTCCAGCTTGGCATCAATGCTTTTGAGACTTGATCGAACCTCCAGCATCAGCGCCCGGTATTCGCCCTCCGGCCCTGTCCCCTGCGAGGAGGACTCCGCCGCCGCCAGGTCCACCGCTTGTTGCTTGGCCTGACGCTTGTGATCAAAAGTGAGCCTGGACTGCTTCGCCTCGTTTTTCCCCCCCATGGCGATGGGGCAGGCCCGGACACCGAAAAGGAGGTCTATTCAAATACAGCCAGATAGATCCGTGTCCAGTCGGCGGTGTCAAAAGGCTCCGGCCGTGACCCCGGGGATCCAGCCACCGCCGCACACGGTCCTCGCTCCGCCGTCCACAGGCCAGCAGGGGCACGGGCAAGTCCACAGGTGCTATCGGAGCAGGCCAGGAGGGCAGGTCCCCAAGGCCGCGCCGCAGCCAGACGGTCATGATCACAAGTCGGGTCGCCCTAGACTCCCCACCTCAGGGAGCCGTGGGATCCGTTCTCCACGCAATCGTCAGCCCACAGATGTCGTCTCCGAGGCAGCTAATGTAGCCTCACTGCCGCCGCCGCTCCGCTCGCCAGCTTTTGCAGGGGTCTCTTCGCCGCGTCTCAGACGCACTTCGGTCCTGCAACCCACCGCCGCGCCACACGCCCACCAATTGGCCGCTTATATACGGGAGAGGCGCGTACCTCGTAGATATCTCTTTGACTCCGCTCCAGGACCCTCGCAATCCAATCTCTTTTATCCCCACTCGCAGGGTTGGGCTAGGATCATCGCGACATCTCCTCCAGCCAGGTCGGGTTCCCGCAAGGTGCAGTCCCACCGCCAAGCACCGGCGCCCCGAGGCTCGCCAGCGGCACCGCCGCCGTGGGTCGCAGTCAAATCCCACCAGCAAAGTCTTTCACAGCCTGGGTGTAGCGGCCCCCGGGCACCTCGCAGACCCAACCCGACCACTCCGCAGTACAGGAACAGTCCTCGGCAGCAGGAGGCGGACCAGCACCGCACAGCCCCCCCTGCACCCTCGGTCCCGGGCTGCAGTGCGCTAAGCGGCCTCCACGGCACCAGTCGCCCCCGGCAGGCTCACCTCCAGTGGTCACCGACCCCCTCCACGACGTGTGCACAGCAGCGTTGGTTCTTCAATAGTCTGGCCCGGCAGGTCACAGCTTCAGCCAGCCTCGCGCCCGCCTCCTGCAGTGAACACAAAATGGCGCCCCCGCCGTCCGGGTCTACGCTCTCTCACGGCCAGTGGCAGGCAGGATCAGCAGCGACTCTCACAGCTCGGCAGTCGGAGACCAACGACCAGGTCCCCGGACTGATCCGTGCCAGCAGACACGTTGTCTTCCTGTCCGCGCCCCGCAGTTTGGAGTCCGCAGCTCCCCTCTCTGCCTCAGGCCCACGCAGCCTCGGCCTCCAGTAGCTGCTCCCAATCGCCCCTGGCAGCCACGGCAGCGGGCGCGCACCACAGGATCTTCGCGGGCAGGACGCCCAGGGGCACAGCTCAGGTCCTCAGCCCCCGACAATCGCCAATCTTCGGTCGGTAATACACTGAGCAACGCGGCGCCTTCCGGTGTGCAAGTCGGGACGCCCTGTGTGAGCAGTGAAGGATTTGGAAGGATTAGTTAGTGCAGCTGGCGGAGCTCGCTCACAGAGCGGCCATTTCGCTGCTCGGTTGGCCACGCCCCCCGCCGGTCTTTTATTTAATTTATTTTTTTAAGAAGGAGTGCTGTGTGGCCCCCCTACTTTTTCTAATTTATTGGCCCTGGGACCCCATCCCCTAGGGCCTGCACCCTAATTTTTTTTGTTGAAAAAAATAAATTTTGAAGGAGTCCGCGTGGCCCCCCTCCCAAGGCCTTAACTGGCCCCGGGGACCCCAACCCCTGGGTCATGGCCTTTTTTTTGTTTTATTCTTTAGGAGGGGAGCTGCGTTGCCCCCCACCTCAGGACACTTATAGCCCCAGGGACCCCATCCCCCGGGGCCGGCCTTTGTTTTTTATTATTTAAAAAATATATATATTTATAGAAACACCTAGGACATGCTGGACAAACCGTATGTTCCTATCACCATGACGATTTGCGTGATATTCATTAAAAGGCGACTATGCATACAATGAATCCACGTGGAATGTATTTACACCGCTAGTGAAGCTCTGACGTGTCTGACGCCCTACCGTGCCTAATCCCGGCGCCCCCGCCAGTGGGTACTCTCCAAGTAGACACCCTTGTTGTTTATTTATACAAACATGGGTAGCTATTGACGGGCACATTTAATACACACGCACACCAAGCCATCCAAAGGGGATTCGACAAAAATTCGACCAAACTATGCAAGAAACCCCCCTCACGGTTAATAAAACACACATCCACCGCCGGATGTGTAATACTTTTTATTTTACTCTCTGGAAAGGGGACCTCACTTGAGAGTCACAGCGTGCTTCTGGTTGAGCCCAATGCTGTGTTACATCCACCAGTGCCCGCCGAGTGCCACACACCTCTGTGTTGTATTCCACCAGCTAGTGTGTATGCTATGACACTCTCTAGCCCATGTGCACTGTAACACCACCCCATGAATATGTCATGCCACACTTGCCTTCGCACAGGTTATATTGCCCCATCTAACGTGCCTTCCTCAATGCCTATGTTATAACGCACAGTGCTATGCCATAAATATTACAATCTGGGATCCATATCTTTGTCACAGTGCATATGCATTGTTACACTCCCCAGCACATATTTTATATTACAACTTCAGAGACTAGTTAGGTTACACAACACTGCCCTGTGCATATTACAATCCAAGGCACATATCGCATAGCACGCGCTAGTGTCTGTGCTATCTCATGCTCTCCAATGAATCTGTCATTGCGCACAATGTATTGCATATTATATTTCATGCCCCGGTTCATCTTATATCACACTTTTTGGTGCATAGTTTATACCATATACTATATCTAGTTTTCATTTTCAATCGTGCTCTCAGGACTATGTTCTATATAACACTATGTCCACCTACCCTTTTCACAGGCATTACATTTTGCGATGGGGGTGGAGGGTCAGGGGGTGTTTCTGCCAAGTGAACCCGGAGTCACAGTCACAAACATCCTCTTCTTCCTGAATTAAAGTGAGATTATGCTGCATACTTGTTCATATTTTAAGTAGTTTGCACAGACACACATTTTAAAAACAATAAAGTTCCTAATACCCACCTTCTCTGAACAGTTAGCTTGCTGCCCCATCCACCTCCTCCCTATCCTCTGTTGTCTGAATCCATGGACTAGCCTCCTCCCTCCTGCCAAGCATGGTCTGATGTGCTGCCACTGCCCTCCATTTTGCATGATGTACCAGTCCACTCCTCCTGCCCTCCATTGCCCAATTCTATGGCCCATCATTGACCTCCTGCTTAGCCTCCGTGCTTAGCTTGCTGCCCCTATTCTCCTTCCCCCTGCTCTCCGATGTCTTTGTGCAGGCCCCTGCTCCATCCTTTTTGCCCACCATGTTCCATGGACCTGCCACTCCTATCTACTCTGAGTGTTCTGTTGAGCTTCCCCTCCCCTCCCACCTGCCTAGCATTGTCAGATGACTGTAACCTGTCCCTGCCACCTCCACCCTGCCTGTCCACATGCCATGCCCCTATCCCCTTCCTCCTGTCCTCCATGGTCCATTTTACTGCCACACCCTTCTGCCCTCCCTGGTCTGTTGTGCTGCAACTGCTCCTCCTGCCTGCCCCGCGCGGTCTGTTGTGAGGCCCCTTCCCCTGAACACTCTTGTCTGTGCCCAGGTCCTGACCCTCCCTTCTAGCCTCCATGGTCCTTTGTGCATGCCCCTGCACCCTCCTTCTTGCCCATCATAGCCATTGTGCTGCCACTAACCCTCCCGCTTGCCATGCATGGTCTTCTGTGCTGCCATGGCCCCTCCCACCTTCCCTGTATGGTCAGCTAGCTGCCCCTGACCCCCTCCCACCTTCCCTCCATGGTCTGTGTGTATGCCATCATAGTCTCACTGTTGCTCTCCATGGTTTGTCTTGTTTCTAGTGCCCATCCTGCCTGACCTCCATGGTAATCTTACTGCTCCTGCCCTGCCCCCTTACCCCCAGCCCTCTGTTTCCATGTGCAGACCCCTATTCCCTCCCTCATGGCTTGTCTGTTCCATTGTAATGCCCCTGATCCGTCCCTCCTGCCCTTTATGGTCTGTTATGCTGCAGCTTTCTCTCATGTCTGTCCATTATGGTCAGCTAGCTACCATTGCCTCTTTCCCCTCTGTTCTCTGTTGTCCATGTGCATGGTCCTGTCCCCTCCCTAATGCTTTCTATGGATTGTTGTGCTGCACTCCTGTCCCGCATGCCTTTTGTGGTGTATTGTGCTGCTGCAAACCCTGATGCCTGCCCTGTAGGGTCAGTTTGGTGCACCTCTCGTTGTGCCTCCTGTCCTCTGTTATCCGAGTCCATGTCCCTACCCCAATTCCTCCTGCCTGCCATGATCCAATGTACTATACTTGTGAACATTTTGAACTTGGTAAGAGGGAGATTTTGAAAAAAAACTGGGGTATTGATTTTCCCCTTTGAGTTACATTGAAAAAGAGGAGATTGTAGACAGGAGACAGATCAAATAAAGCCCATTTGAGCTTAAAAACATTGGACGTTTTCTGGCTGAAACGTGTCTGTTGGCATGCATGGTTGTGCTATCACTGCCTCTTCCTTCTGCCCACAATGGTCTATTATATTGCCACAGCCTCTCTTGCCAGTCCTGTATTGTTGGTTTGTTGCCCCTGCCCCCTTTCCACTTCCCTCCATAGTCTATTGTGCTGCCACTGCCCTTCCTGCCTGCCCAGTGTGGTCAAATTGTTGCCACTGCACTCTCCTACCTGCCTTCAATTTTCAGAGTCCGTGCCCCTGGCCTCTGCCTTTCAACAGTATCCCAATGAACAACTAGATTTCTAACATTCTATATTTATTACAAAAGTGTTGAACGCCTGACGTCATCTTGATGGAATCAAAACTGTAATACCTAGAGCATTTCCTTTAAAAATTACATATATGAGAGGGTCTTATTTGCATCAAAATTATGGTTAGTGCTCTAAAAACTAAAATGAGGACATATTTTCTGAGTTTTCAAATAGCGACAAAGAACTTTTAAATTATTTGTAATCTTTATCCAGTTGACCACTTGATTAAATGTTGCACTTAGGAGAGAGGATGTGGTGTTACTTCCAGAGCTGCAGACTTTGCAACTGGGGAACCATGTTGGAGTTTCTGCTTCAGCTCAACATTCTGTGATTCTGGTCAAATCACTTAATCTCCCCATGTCTACAACCAAAATGGATTTGATCTTGTGTGATGTAACCAATGCTCATGTAAAGCACTCCAATACCTGACAAGTCTGCACTATATAAAACCGCAAATACACAAAAAATAAGTGTTTTGCACACTTCTGTCATTGGGCTACATGTGGGCTACATCTGGGTGATATTTGTGCTGCATTTGGGCTCTTTTGTCTCTGGTGGCCATCTTGGGAGATTTATTTGTTATGAAGTTTCCTAATTTCCTCATTTACTGCAGTCTCCTCAGTATGAAATGCTTTCAGTTTTTTTACTTTGATTGCATCAAGAAGGTATTCAGATATGTCACACATTTGCCATAAATTCTGAATGTTAGCACTCTAGTTGCTCATTAGATCACTGTAGTAAAGCTACTGCTCACCACGGAAGTCTGCTGCTGGTATTAAAAGTGCATTTTTCAGTCTGCATATCAGAATATTTTTATGAAATAGAAGAGGATTTGAGAAGTCACTCAAAATGTGCCCTAATTTGTCTTTCTTCAGCACTAATCATAATTTCTTTGGCAAAATGAACCCCGTCATTGTGTTCCTTTTTAAATTAAATGTTTTAAGTGTTACCAGTTTATTCCAATCAACATGGCTTCAGGTGAGCCATACTTTTGTCATAAGTAAGACAGTAAGCGGTCTAGTTGTTCTTAAGAACACTCTGGGACCTTCTGTCATTGGGCTATACTTGGGCTACATCTGGGTGATATTTGGGCTACATTTGGGCTCTTTTGTCTCTGGTGGCCATCTTGGGAGATTTATTTGTTCTGAAGTTTCCTAATTTTCTCATTTACTGCAGTCTCCTCAGTAGGAAATACTTTCAGTTTTTACTTTGGTTCCATCAAGAAGGCATTCAGATGTGTCACACATTTGCCATAAATTCTGAATGTTTGCACTTTAGTTGCTCATTAGATCACTGTAGTAAAGCTACTGCTCACCAGGGAAGTCTGCTGCTGGTATTCAAAGTGCATGTTTCAGTCTGCATGTCAGAATTTTTTTATGAAATAGAAGAGGATTTGAGAAGTCAAAATGTGCCCTAATTTTTCTTTCTGCAGCACTAATCATGATTTCTATGGCAAAATGAACCCCCTCATTTTGTTCCTTTGTAAATTGAATGTTTTAAGTGTTACCACTTTATTCCAATCAAGATGGCTTCAGGTGTGCCATACTTCTGTCATAAGTAAGACTGTTAGCACTCTAGTTGTTCATTAGAACACTCTGGGACATTCTGTCATTGGGCTATACTTGGGCTACATTTGGGTGATATTTGGGCTATATTTGGGCTCTTTTGTCTCTGGTGGCCATCTTGGGAGATTTATTTTTTATGAAGTTTCCTAATTTCCACATTTACTGCAGTCTCCTCAGTAGGAAATACTTTCAGTTTTTTACTTTGGTTACATCAAGAAGACATTCAGATGTGTCACACATTTGCCATAAATTCAGAATGTTAGCACTCTAGTTCCTCATTAGATCACTGTAGTAAAGCTACTGCTCACCAGGGAAGTCTGCTGCTGGTATTGAAATTGCATGTTTCAGTCTGCATGTCAGAATTATTTCATGAAATAGAAGAGGATTTGAGAAGTCACTCAAAATGTGCCCTAATTTTTCTTTCTGCAGCACTATTTATAATTTCTATGGCAAAATGAACCCCCTCATTGTGTTCCTTTTTAAATTAAATGTTTTAAGTGTTACCACTTCATTCCAATCAAGATGGCTTCAGGTGTGCCATACTTTTGTCATAAGTGAGACTGCTAGCACTCTAGTTGTTCTTTGGAACACTCTGGGAAGCTGCAGTAGAACACAAAGGAATCAACTGACAGTCTCTGCCCTTGTTGGATGTACATGTTTTACTGAGAATGTCAGACTTCATTCCCACATGACTGAGAAAGATAATGTGAATTAACAGAAAATATGCTCTCAGTTTAGCTTATAGATCACCTTCCAAACTTCTGTGGGAAAAGCATGAGAAAATAGTTTTCTCTCAAACATGATTCATGATATCCCAGCAGAAGGCTTTTTCACATGGTAAAATCACCTTAGAACATGCCACAATTCCTAAAATGAGTATGGTACCATCAACAAATGATTTATAATGTAACTAAAGTCTTAAAACCTTCTATTAACTGCATTGCTTTTTAATGAGGTGCTATCATGTATATTGGTCCCAAGATGGCTGCCAACACTTCTTGGATGAAGTGCTGACAGCCAATCAGATCTCACGATGAGGTGTGGTTAGGCTCCGCCCAGATATATATGTGATTTTACTTTTGATTTTCTCAGGAACTACTGAATGGATTTACACCATTTAAGCAAAAGGCAAGACTCTGAACCAACGTCTACCTTTCTGCCAAATTTGGTGTAATTCCGTTTAGCAGTTCTGGCTGTAACTGCGGCTAAAGCTCCTATGGGAAATTGCATGGGGAAAACACATTTAGGGACCCCCCTTTTTTCTCAGCCCCCGCTACACGAATTATCCCAAGACTTTCAGGATAGGAGCGGACCAGAGCTGGCCAAAAGTTTTGAAAATTTTGCGAAGATTCGTCAACGGGTGCCAAAGTTATTCCAAATAGAATGCTGCGGATTTCCTATGGAAAATAGGTCCTAACTATAACTACCTACTGGCGACCGCCAGTAGGTAATATATATAAATATATATATATATATATATATATATATATATATATATATATATACATATCCCAGGCACTCCACCAGCCACTGGCAACTCCGTAATTTACGAACAATGGAGCACGGACCAACAAGTAAGCGTTAAAATTTGTTTATTTTCCACAGGTTACATGGAAGCCCTGGAGGGCCTTGATCACATATATATTTATATGAGCTCCAAAGAAACGCTGTACTTAGCAGCTCCCATTCCCACGGTGTTGGTACCAGCTAACGGCAACAGCAGCCGTTAAATTTCTTTGAAGGTTTCCAAAGCGACATACTCCAAAATGAAGAAAACAAGGAAGCGGCACACCAGGCGACTGCACAATACCTTTATTGTGCACCAATACGACGTGTTTCAGCGTTTTGCCTTCATCGAGTGATTTGTGCCAGCAATTTCCATTCAAAATAAGGGAACTAGTTCATGGACATAGAAGAAATACTACGTGTGGTAAATATATATATACTTTTGAAACAAGGAAATTGAATTTGCAAAAATAAAGTTGGATATAACTGGTCAATATAATCATCTGGAATTTCATTCATTTCAATATTAAAATATTGCATGATATCGTGATTTTGTTATTGACCATGTCTCAATAAACTTGATTCAAAACAGTTGTTCAAATAATGTTTGGCATGGAACTGCTATGAATTAGGGTACCAGTATGTGATTATTTCAATGTAATTCTCTTAGAATACCACCTCAATTGCTGAGTGATCCGTAAGCGCAATAGTTGATATCATGCGCCAAGCACTTTAGAGACCACGATATTTTATATCTTAACAAGATTATTTCCAAACGAAATCATCATGATAAAATAATAATTAGACATAACCGATTTCCACAATTAATCACACGGCAGTGGGCTAAAGTCGCTTACAAAAATGAGTGCATTACCAGTCTTGCCGAGTTTTGCACTCCTGCTCTAACACTAATCCCACCAAATGGTGAGATTTTACCCAATCCTGAGTCATGTACTCATTTGTGAGTGTGTTGCAAGATTATACCAGATGCTGTATTTATTACTTTGGCAATAATCCCACCATTAGGTTGAAAATTCCACCCAATCCTGGGTCATGTACTCATGTGGCAACAGCCCATGCACTATTTGCCCCATCCCCTCCAAACTGATGGAAAAGGCTGTTTGTTGGTGCCCTTGCAATATGAGAGTGAATGGGAAAACCAGTACCTGTGTTTTATCTAAGTGAGAATTACCGTGAGAATTATTGGGAACAGATGGGATCTACCCGATCGTCCACTTTGAATAACAGGGATGATACTCCTGCTGGAAATTACATCGCAATATGTGCCTTCACTTATGATACTACAGTGAATACTGTTTATGCAGGCCTAAAAAGGTGGGGTTGAATGGGGTTACCCATCTGTTCTACTTAAAAACTTGTGATAATAGAAAAATAAATTAAAATAAAATAATGATAATAATATGGAAAAAAGCTGCTACTGAGTGGTAAAAGTCTGGATTTAGTGTCCTATGTGAGTTGCCAATTCTTCTCCGCTTTAAGCCCGTGCCAAAAACTGAAGAAAAGCTATGAAAGCCCAATGGAGCCTGTTATTGGCAGGCCCAATAATAGGGAAACATGGGGGGAAGTCACCTAAATTTACGTATCGGCACCCCAGGTCCCTAAAGGACCAGCTGGTCCATAGTTACCACAGGAAACCAGAAAAACCCAATGGCTAATACCAGCCAAGGGATTTACAATTTGTAATTCCTGTAAGACCTGTAGGAAAAGTAAGAGTCATAGAACATATACTACAGGTCCAGGGTTGACAAAAACCTTCAATAAACCGATCAACTGCACTAGTGATTTTGTCGTCTACGTGCTGGAGTGCCCTTGTGGCCTCCAGTACATTGGCAGCATAAAATTACAACTGAAAGTAAGAATTCTGCAACATTTTCGAGCAGTGACTAACAATGAATTTAGCTACCCAGTTGCTAGACATTGCGCTGACAAACATAAAAGTGTTAGAAAGCTATTACAATTCTCTGGAATAGATAGGGTCTTGCCACAAATATGAGGTGGCGACAGGAAGAAGAATCTCTGTGTGCTGAAGTCCAGATACATAATTGATCTTCATACCAAAACTCCTAATGGGCTTAATAGCGGAGAAGAATTGGCAACTCACATAGGACACTAAATCCAGACTTTCACCACTCATTAGCAGCTTTTTCCCTCATTATTATCAGTATTTTAATTTAATTTCTTTTTCTATTATCACAAGTTTTTAAGTAGAACAGATGAGTGGTTACTCATCTGTTCTACTTAAAAACTTCAACCCCACCTTTTTAGGCCTGCATAAACAGAATTCACTGTAGTATCATAAGTGAAGGCACATATTGTGATCTAATTTGCGGTAGGGGTATCATCCCTATTATTCACAGTGTACGGGTAGATCCCATCTGTTCCCAATAATTCTGATGGTAATTCTCACTTAGATAAATCACAGGTACTGGTTTTCCCATTCACTCTCACATAGCAAGGGTACCAATAAACATTTTCCATCAGTTTGGAGGGGATGTGGGTGGCATATGGTGCAGGGGCTGTCGCCACATGAGTACATGATTCAGGATTGGGTGGAATTCTCACCTTAATGGTGGGATTATTTCCAAAGTAATATGTACAGCATCTGGTATAATCTTGCAACACACTCACATATAAGTACATGACTCAGGACTGGGTAAAATCTCACCATTTGGTGGGATTAGTGTTACAGCAATGAGTACAATACTCGGCAAGACTGGTAATGCACTCATTTGTGTAGGCGACTTTAGTCCACTGCCGGGTGATCAATTGTGGGAATCGGTTATGGCAAAATATTTTTATATCATGATGATTTGATTTAAAAATAATCTTGTTTAGATATAAAATATCGTGGTCTCTAAAGTGTTTGACGCGTAATATCAACTATGGCACTTACGAATCACTCAGCAATTTCTAAGAGAATTACATTGAAGTAATCACGTACTGGTACCCTAATTCATAGCTGTTCCATGCCGAACATTATTTGAACAACTGTTTTGAATCAACTTTATTGAGACATGGTCAATAACAAAGTCACTATATCATGCAATGTTTTGATTTTTTTAATGAATGAAATTTCAGATGATTATATTAACCAGTTATATCCTAACTTTATTTTTGTAAATACGATTTCTTTGTTTCAAAAGTATATATATATTTACCACACATAGTATTTCTTCTATGTCCAGGAACTATTCCCCTTATTTTGAATGGAAATTGCTGGTACAAATCACTCGATAAAGGCTAAACGCCGAAACGCGACGTTTTGATGCAGAATAAAGGTATTGTGCAGTCATATATATGTATATCACACGTTATGTTGTCTGTACGAATCAAAGCTGTTTAACGACAAAGACCCCTGTGAGTGCCTTTTTTGATCCAGAGAGAAAAAAAAGGGAGCGTGAATATATATATATACATATATTCACTGAAAAAACCAAAGGTTTCAGGCACGTTATAGTTAGTAATTGGCATTTAAAAAACCTTAGAAATTCACTGAAAAAACCATAGGTTTCAGGGGCGTTATAGTTAGCTGGAAATTTCCCTCGTACAAAACCCTAGAAATTCCCCTGTTATAGTTAGTTCAGCTAACTATAACTCATGCTCCCGCAATGCACTGCTGATGACGTCACATATTACATCACTCATGACATGGTCAGTGACATCACTCATGACATCACTGATGACACCTCAAATGACATCACTGATGACATCACTGATGACGTCATCCACTGAGTATGTGTTTCTGAACAGTTTTAATATGTTTAATATATATAGGGAAAGGCCTGTTGAAAAATAAGTGGGTGTACAAGCGTGTGAATGGATGATTGTCTAGGTGCTTAACTGACTCTATAAGTGAGTCATTAAATGTATCTTACTGCAGACTAGTGACTAAACTGTGTGAATGTCTGTATGTGTCTGTGTGTTGGTGTATAAGTGGCTGCATGGTTTTGTGAATAGCTATATGAGTGTCTATATGGGTTATTAATTGGTTGTCTGAGTATCTGTATGGGTGCCTGAGTGTTTGTGTGGGTAGGGTTTGTGTGACTCTGTGACTAGATGTGTGAGTGGGTGATTCAGTGGGTGCATGGTTTTAAGAGTGCATCTGTGATGCACTGTATGGTTGGGTAAGTGTATGTATGGGTGTGTTAGTGATTGAATGTATATCTCAGTTGTACATGTGTCAGTAAGTACATATGTGAAACACAGTGTATATGTGTGTAAGAGTATATAACTATCTATATGTGAGAGTGTGTGATTTTGGGAGTGGCTGTATGCGCCATAGTGCAAGGATATCTGTGTCATGTGCTGTTTGTTTTTTCTGCAGGAAGACACAGAATTTGTTAGTATTTTTATGAGTAAGTGAACTTGAGTGTTTTTAACTGTATAGGTGAGTAAATTTTACTGTGATTAATTATTTTCATGACTGACTAGATGTGTCAGTACCTCAATGGATGATTGGCGGTGTGTGAATGTCTATATAGGTGTATAAATGCACAGAGTGACTGTAAGTATGAGTGACTGTAGAGGTGAGTGAGTGGACATGTATGTAGACCTAGAAGTCAATGAGTGGGTGAGTAGTTATTGGTATTGGAGTATCTATGGTTGTCAAAATGGCCATCTGAAATTTTGAGTCGGTGTATCAAAGGTTATATTGGGGTGTGAGAAGATGCACTAACGTATCACATGGATGACGTCATCAGTGATGTCATCAGTGATGTCATTTGAGATGTCATCAGTGATGTCATCAGTGATGTCACTGACCATGTCATGAGTGATGTAATATGTGACATCATCAACAGTGCATTGCGGGGGCGCGAGTTATAGTTAGCTGAACTAACTATAACAGGGGAATTTCTAGGGTTTTGTACGAGGGAAATGTCCAGCTAACTATAATGCCCCTGAAACCTATGGTTTTTTCAGTGAATTTCTGAGGTTTTTTAAATGCCAATTCCTAACTATAACGTGCCTGAAACCTTTGGTTTTTTCGGTGAATTTCAAAGGTTTTTTAAATGCCAATTCCTAACTATAACGTGCATGAAACCTATGGTTTTTTCAGTGAATTTCAAAGGTTTTTTAAATGCTAATTCCTATCTTTAACTTATCTCTGAAGATTTCATGTTTAATGATTTTGATTGGATTTGTATATTTTTCAAATTCAGTGTGTCAAATTCATTAATTTAGTTTTTTTTATAGACTTTTTTATCACCATTTTTTAAACTTTTTTTTTCAATTAATTCTTTTAAAAATTCAAAAATATTATTTGAAGTTAATTGCTTTTTCAAACATATTTTTTTATATTTTTCAAAATATTATTTGAACTATATGTGCAAAACTTTATTTTATTTATATTTTTGTAAATGTTTTTGGATCCGCGCACCCTAAGCGCACCGTTCACGATTCCTACGCGATAGCGTCCGCGCATGGTAATCTTTATCTCCCAACAATTTCATTTTTTTCCCCTTGGATCCGCGAACCCACCGCGCGAGGATCCGTGCATCCAACGCGATAGGATGCGCGCACCGTGCGCGCATATCGCTGTATTTTGTTTTTTTTAAAAAAGGGGCCCCAGGGGGTCCTTCTGGGACCCCTAAGCACCTCTAGAGGGTTAGAGCATTTCCACTCTGCCCCTTTTGTATATTTTACACACTTTCTCCCCTTGCTTCTTCAGCCTTGCTTCTACCGAGGCAGAAAATGGCCGCCAACAGTTCCTGATTTCGAATGTAGAGACACTCGACAGCCAATTAGCATTCAGCGCGCGATCGGGAGGGTGCGCGCTTGGTTCGGGGAGGGTGCGCTTACGGTGCGGGTAGGGTGCGCGGATCCTCCGAGGCTATAGATATATGTACTTTTAACTCTAATTTTCTCAGGAACTACTGAACGGATTCACACCATATATGCAAAAGGCATGAGTCCGAACTGGGGACTACCTCTTTGCCAAATTTGGTGTCATTCCGTTCAGCGGTTCGGGCTGTAGCTGCGACAACAGATCCTATGGGAAATTGCATTGGAAAACGCATTTTGGGGCCCCCCTTTTTTCCCGGCCCCCACTTGACGGATCACTGCAAACCTTTCAGGGTAGGAGCGGAGCGGAGCTGACCAAAAGTTTGGAAAATTTCGCGAGGATTCGTCAACCGGCGCCAGACTTATTGGGAATAGAATGTTGCGGATTTCCTATGGAAAATAGGTCCTAACTAACTACCTACTGGCGACCGCCAGTAGGTAATTTATATATATATATATATATATATATATATATATATATATATATTTCGGAAATTCCTCGTAACGCAAGGATGACGACGCCGTGTTCTGGTCAATAAAAAACTTTTATTGCATTCGACTGGTAGGATGCGTTTCGCCTGTCTAGCAGGCTTGTTCACCAACGGCTTGCCCGTTTCTTTGGCCATTTTAAATACAGTGTTCCCGTCGTGTCACATGACTAGGACTACTCACATAGTGTATTAGAAAAAAGACTCTTAGTTTTTTATCACCATAGCGTGAATGCATTCAATATACGATAGTCTCATAATGTTCAATGTCAGTTTAAGTAAACAAATATACGAGTTCTCACATCTCAATATATTACAAATCAGGAAACATTATTCCATCCGCTATGAGAAGTATTTCTTCTCTGGCTCATTACAATGGGACAAAATAGCCCAGAAAGCGAGTCAATACTATGCTTACATTTAACACAAACGGCCAATGAGAATTCTCAAAAGGTGGCCTGCTTGTTTTTGAGGCAGAAATATGTTTCCTTAACAAATAGTATATACATAAAGAGCATCAATTTTCTCTCTCAGATGACACGCCCTCTGTTCAGGAGTGTGGTGGCAGTTACCTAAGCCTGGAGGAATTTTGTGAAGGTCCACCGCCCCCCACCACGCAATTTGAGGAGTAGCAAGACAGCCCTCCTATGGAGTGAAAGGCACACTACCGGAGACCAGGGTGCTTCCCGAACGGAACGGCTGTTTCTGCAGTGAGCGCCCGGAGTTGCAAGGTAGGAGAAGCCTGGAGTGCGTGTGTGGGAAGAAGGGGAAGTCAGTCACTCTGCCAGCATTGTGCTAGAAAGAGCCTGGCGGTTTCTGGTCAAAGCCATTGGAGCTTGTCGAATTTAATGCAAATATGTCGGCTGCTGAGCTTAAGAGCAGAGAAGAAGCCGCGCTGTCCATTTTTGATGATACTGTTAAGTGTACCAGACAAGTACCTACGACAACTACAGATAAAGCCTCAGATGTAACAGCCCGCCTCAGACGCCTGGAGAAACTCAAGCGTAGCGAGTTGTCTAAGTGGTGGGAGGCTAAGTCCCTCCAAAGGTATCTAGAAGTAAAAAGAATTCCTAGAGGGCTTCGCATTCTTGTGGCTCCCACATATGAGGATCCCAATCCTAATATGCTCATAGAATGGGCAGACAACAACCAAGAGGCATCACGCAGGATGCTAGGGATCCTAATTAAATATGCTGAAATAGATCGACAAAAAATAATGGAGGAAATCTCTCAAATATCTGATATGCTGGAGAAAGAAACCAACAGAGAACCAATTGAAAAATTTATGACAGAACTGTCTGAACGCCTGAAAAAATTGGAAGCAACCATAAAAGAAAGGATGGCTCAAAAATTCTTGAGAGACAAAAACGATTACGAGCGGGGCCAGATTTACACTTTCGCTAAGAAATTCGAGAGTGTCAGAAAACAGCGATTGAACCATAAAGGACCAAGTACAACAGCAGGCCAATCAGAATTAAGCAGCCTACAAAGCTCCGAAATAGACACCGATCTGGAAGAAGGCCAAAACAGACAAGGAGAGTCAAACGCACCTTCAGTTCTAGAAGAATTTGGTTTTTTAGAACAAGAAAGGAGGTTCAATCTCCGCCCGAGACCATTTGTCAACTACGAAGGCACACTAAAAGGAAGAGGCAGAGGCAACAGAGGCGGAAGGGGACAAAGAAATACCAATCCCGCAAACTTGAAAAAGAAACAATAACTGAGACCATACCTGAAGAGGAGGAAAGCACAATCATAAATCTTACCAACATCACACTAACTGAGAATGAGACCAAATTACTTAAACTAGGATTGTCCTATTGTCCACCAGCAGACTTTAACTACGTAACAACAAGAGTTGATGTATTCAAATTTGTTAGGACTTTAAAATTGAAAAAACTTTTTGCGCAAAAGAAGCCACTAAGACCACGAGAAGAGAGCAGTGGTCCTGTTGACCAAGAACATCCAGGTAGTCTTTCTGTAGCAGATATGGATCTTATGCTGGGTTTACGAGGTATTGATAATGAAGGGGGTCGGTGTACTGCAATGAACAATCAGGATGAGAACATCAGCCTTTGTGATCAAGAAGAAGACTCTTTGATTTCCATGAGTCAAGCATTAATAACTGCTAGAGAACAAGAGGTTGAAATCACTGCAAATGAACCTACCAACTTTAGACCACCATGTAAATTTATACCCATGACTGCCAAAGACTCTATTGACATTTTCAATGAACTAGTGATTAATGATCTGAAGAATTTGGAGAGATGTACTAGTGTGAAACATAAAGTCTATTCACAGCATGAAAAAGAGTACTCTGCGTTAGTTACCAAATTGACCTTGGATGGTAATTGTATTGTGAGAAATGCTGATAAAGGAGGGAATGTGGTACTGTGGGACAGAACTAGATATTTGAATGAGGCATACAAGCAACTAAATAATTGCAGTAATTATGTAAGAGTTACTGATTCTTTCATGCAAACGAGTTTTTCCAAGTTTAATGAACAACGACAAGACTGGTATAACCAATGTTTACTAACATCAGAGGAACGTCTGTTTCTGAAAATAGACAAACCGGTTATCCCCGTTTTTTACCTCATTCCGAAAGTGCACAAAAGTCTAGAAAATCCCCCAGGGCGCCCCATTATCTCCGCTATAGGAGGAGCATTTGAGAACACATCAAAGTTTGTAGATTCATTCCTGTGCCCTATAGTAAAAACCCTACCATCTTACATACAGGACACAGGAGATTTTCTGAAAAAAATATATGATCTGCCTTGGGAAGATGACTTTCTGTTGATAACAATTGATGTGACTACGTTGTATACAAGCATCAAACATGAGGATGGCCTGAATGCCATTAAACATTTCTTGAGTAACCGTCCCATTAAACTTTGGGCCCATACCCAGATGCTACTGAGCATGGTGTCTACCTGCTTGAAAAGTAATTATTTTCTTTTTAATGATGAGCTTTTCCATCAAATCTGTGGGACAGCGATGGGCACCTGCTTCGCCCCCAGCTATGCGAATGTGCATATGGGCTGGTGGGAGGAGCAGGTGGTCCAGGTCGCATACCATACTGAGTGGGAAGAAAATGTGCTACACTGGAGTCGATTTATTGACGACCTGTTTGTGGTTTGGAAAGGAACGGAGGAGTCAGCAAAAAACTTTATTAAAAAACTGCAGGTGAACAATTTAAATCTTAAATTCACCAGCACTATAAGTAATACATCAGTAAATTTTCTAGATCTCTCCATCTATGTTAATAATTCCAAACTGCAGACTAAACTATACAGAAAACCCACTGCAGAGAACACCCTGCTTCATGCAGAGAGTTTCCATCCCCAGAATTTGATTAAGAGCATCCCGTATGGGGAATGCTTAAGAACTATGCGTAATTGCAGTGAAAATGAAGTATTAGAAAAAGAACTAACTAAACTAAGCTCGAGATTCCGAGCTAGAGGATACACTAAGACGAACCTACAAACAGCAACCAAAAAAGCAAGGGAATGTTCGAGAGAAGAAATCCTCTTCAAACCCAGCAAAAGTAAAATCAAAAGGACCAATTCAGAAAATAATCAACCAAGAATGATTACCACCTACAATCGCAAACATGGCCAAATCAGAAGCACCTGATCCGAAATGATCCGATTCTTAGCAAACTAACTCAGAGAAGACCAGCAATCACATTCAGAAGGGCGCGGTCCTTCAGACAAATGCTGGTGAGCAATGTAATGAAGCGTCCTAATAAACAGTCCACGAATTGGCTCAAACCCAGAGATGGGTTTACCAAGTGCTCTAAGTGTAAAGCTTGTGGCTTTGGGAAAAACACACAAGTTTATACACTGGGACTATCTAAACGGATGAAAAAAATCAAAGGACACCTTACATGCAAGATGGATTTTGCTGTCTACGTCCTCCAGTGCCCTTGTGGCTTGAGGTACGTCGGCAGCACGATCCATCCAGTCCACAAAAGAGTGCTACAACATCTTAGAGCAATACGGAATGGGGATAATTCTTACCCCCTTGCGAGACACTTTGCAGCATACCACAATAAGAGTACTCAAGGCTTAGTGTATTTTGTGATAGACTGCATTCCCCTAAACCAACGAGGAGGAAATAGAGAAAAAAAGTTGCGTAAACTAGAGTCTTGCTACATTTTAGAGCTCAATACACGGTCCCCCGGGGGACTGAACATTGAGGAAGATTTCGTCACACATTTATAATTAAATTTTTTGCCAGCGCTTTAAGATAGAACCGAGTATCAAGCAGGCAACTTCTCTGCCCCGTTTTTAACTTTATATATTTTTCATTCTCTTTGTTTATTATTTTTTGCTGCACAACAGATACACAATCACATTTTCCAATTTTAGGATCATCCATGAGTGTAGTTGGGATTACATTGTACTACTAGCCCATTGGGGGTGTAGGAAATGAAGGAAATTTACTTGTAATTTGTTTTTTAGCGTGTATTTATGGAATTGTTGGCCCACTGGGGCTTAATTTGAAATAGTCATCTGAGAGAGAAAATTGATGCTCTTTATGTATATACTATTTGTTAAGGAAACATATTTCTGCCTCAAAAACAAGCAGGCAACCTTTTGAGAATTCTCATTGGCCATTTGTGTTAAATGTAAGCATAGTATTGACTCGCTTTCTGGTCTATTTTGTCCCATTGTAATGAGCCAGAGAAGAAATACTTCTCATAGCGGATGGAATAATGTTTCCTGATTTGTAATATATTGAGATGTGAGAACTCGTATATTTGTTTACTTAAACTGACATTGAACATTATGAGACTATCGTATATTGAATGCATTCACGCTATGGTGATAAAAAACTACGAGTCTTTTTTCTAATACACTATGTGAGTAGTCCTAGTCATGTGACACGACGGGAACACTGTATTTAAAATGGCCAAAGAAACGGGCAAGCCGTTGGTGAACAAGCCTGCTAGACAGGCGAAACGCGTCCTACCAGTCGAATGCAATAAAAGTTTTTTATTGACCAGAACACGGCGTCGTCATCCTTGCGTTACAAGGAATTTCTGAAATTTTACACAGACCGTGCTGGGGTGGTCCGCCCCGACGACGCACCCTCTGTTCAGGAGTGCGGTGGCAGTTACCGAAGCCTGGAGGAATTATATATATGTATACTTAACCGGTACCTGGAAGTCAAGAGAATTCCACGGGGACTGAGAATCTTGGTGGCCCCCACATATGAAGATCCTAACCCGAACATGCTCAGAGAATGGGCTGACAATAATCAAGAGTCTTCCAGCAGAATGTTATTGATTCTAATCAAGTATGCGGAAATAGATCGCGCTAAAATCATGGAAGAGATTCAACAAATCTTAGATATGCTCAGCAAAGAAAATGAACAAGAACCAATCATGCAATTTATGAATGAAATGAAAGATAGACTGAGCAAATTGGAAGCTACCATCAAATAGAGAAAGGCGCAAAAATTTCTAAGAGATAAAATTGATTATGATCGAGGACAAATCTATACTTTTGCCAAAAAATTTGAAAATATGAGGAGACAAAGGTTGAACATCAGTAGTCAAGAAACAACGGCTCAACAATTGGATCTCAGCAGTATACAGAGTTCTGAACTAGATACCGATCTAGAGGAGGGTGCGTCTAATGTGAGACCAACATTAATTCCATCAGTAATCGATGAATTTGATTTTTTAAGGGAAGAGAGACGATTCAATCTACGTCCAAGACCCCCAGTAAACTCCAGACCGCAATGAACAAGAGGCAGAGCAGGAAGAGGCGCAAAGGTGCCAAATTATGTAACATCAGGAGAGAAACCCAAATTCAAAGGCAACAAGTAAATGAAGAGGAAAACGTGACCATTGTGAATTTAACTAACATCAGTCTCTCTAATGATGAAGAAAGGATCTTACGTTTAGGTCTTTCCTACTGTCCGCAAATAGATATGGACTATACCAACACTAGAGTAGATGTATTTAAATTTGTAAGGTCTCTTAAACTGAAAAAGTTCTTTGCAGTGACGCCTAAAAATACAGACAAGTCTACGACAAGTACTGCGTGTGACGGAGAAGAGACTTTTGCAGTGAGTGATTTCAACTTGATGATTGACTTACAAGAACTGCAATCGGAAAATGATGCAAGTTGTGAAAATATAACCACTCAAGAATTACCAAATACATCCAGCAAAATTGCACAATTGGCTGTTTCTGAAGCAATTCAAATAAACAGCAGTGAATTGACGAAATTCAAGATGCCTTCTAAATTTATACCGATAACAGCTAGGGACTCTGTTGATGTCTTCAATGACTTGGTTGTTAATGAGGTCAAAGAATTATGTATATCAATAAATGCAAAGAAAAAAACATGCACGAAACAAGCTAGAGATTATTACAGGTTGATTGAGAAACTGTCTAATAATGATGATTGCATTGTGCGGAATGCTGACAAGGGGGGCAATGTAGTCCTATGGAGTAGGCAGCAATACCTCACTGAAGCCTACAAACAACTAGGGAACAAAGATAATTATGTCAAAGTTCAAAAAGAGGCAATGATAAAAAGTTTTGACATGTACAATTCACAACTACTAGAGTGGCGTAGACAGGGCATTATTGGCCAAGATGAATTTTCCTATTTAACAATTTCTAATCCCACCACTCCAGTTTTCTATCTAATCCCTAAAGTCCACAAGGATATCATTAACCCTCCAGGTCGCCCTATTATTTTGGCAATTAACAGTGCATTTGAACACACATCAAAGTTCGTTGACTCTTTCCTATGTCCCCTGGTTAGTAAGCTTCCTTCTTTCATTCAGGACACAGGGGATTTTTTGCGAAGGGTATATGACGTGCCATGGGAATCTGATTTCCTTCTAATGACTATCGATGTGACAACTTTGTATACCAGCATCCGGCACAAGGATGGGCTGAATGCTGTCAAACACTTCCTGGGGGGCAGACCAGCAAAGTTTTGGCATCACACACAGATGTTATTAACCATGATCACCATGTGTTTAGAAAATAATTTTTTTCTCTTCAATGGTGATCTGTACCATCAACTCTGTGGGACAGCTATGGGCACCTGCTTCGCCCCCAGCTATGCTAATTTGCATATGGGCTGGTGGGAGGAGCAGGTGGTCCAATCCCATTTCCAACAAGAAGAACAAGAGAATGTAGTCACGTGGAGTCGATTTATTGACAACCTTTTTATTATATGGAGGGGTGATGAAAACAGTGCCCAAGATTTTGTCAACAGGCTACAGAATAACAATTTGAACTTGAAGTTCACCAGTTCAGAGGATAACTTCTTAGATTTGACAGTCTACACCCATCAAGGACAGTTACATACAAAGTTGTTTCGAAAACCTACAGATGGTAACATGTTGCTTCACGCATCAAGTTTTCATCCGGCCAACCTAATCAGGAGCATCCCCTATGGGGAGTGCCTTAGAGCAATGAGAAATTGTAGCACTAAGCAAGATTTAGACGCAGAACTGGAATGCCTCAAAAGAAGATTCTCTACAAGAGGATACTCTCAAGAGTGCATTCAAGAAGCAATGAGGAAGGCAACTCAGAAATCTAGGGAAGAAATACTCTTCAATCCTAGTAAGAATAAGAACAAAAAGAATGAAAATTCCCAATGCAGGATGATCACCACATTCAATAACCAGCAGAATCACTTAAGACACATCCTGCAAAAGCATTGGCACATCATTCGTAATGATCCAATTTTGAAAAAATTTGTGCCAAGAAGGCCCCTCATTACCTTCAGAAGGGCTCGTTCTCTTAAACAGGCTCCAGTTAGCAATATGCTAACGACTAAAACCCAGGCAAATACAAATAAATCATGGCTGGCCAGGAAAGACGGGTTCTTAAAGTGCACAAAATGCAAGGCATGTACCTTTGGAAAGAATACCTCTAGTTACATCTCAGGCTTTATGAAAAAAGAACAGAAAATAAAAGGCCAATTTTCGTGCAAAACCGAATTTGCTGTTTATGTGCTTCAGTGCCCTTGTGGCCTTTAGTACATAGGCAGCACGATTCTTCAAGTCCACAAGCGAGTGCTGCAACATATACGGGCTATTAAAAATGCGGACAAAGTTTATCCAGTTGCCCGGCACTTTGAAAGTTGTCACAACAGTGATACAAAAGGGTTGTTGTATTACGTGATTGATGCGGTACCAGTGAACATCAGAGGAGGTGATCGCCAAAAAGCATTACGTAAGCTAGAATCTAGCTATATTATCAAACTGAACACGAAGACCCCAATGGGGTTAAACATGGAAGAAAATCTCCATACATACCTGTAATTATCCTTACGATCTTGTCATTCTTTTTTAACTGTTTTATTTTATTTACACTATAACAAAGAGGGAAATAACAGACAGCAAACAGGCTTTGTAATGACCAGTTCCTTGTAAATAGTTCAAACTATACCCAATATTGAATTGGTTAATAACCCACTGGGGTTATACATACGGTTTTCATTAAGACCATGTGGTGGGTAAAGTAATGAAGTTACTGGTGAGTGATAAAATGTATAATATATGTGAGTCTGGTCACTTGACCGTTTAGTGTTGGTTATGAAGGACAATGAAAAATGATACATACATTTCGGCCCACTTGGGCAGTGACAGAAATAGAGTGCAATATAACATAATGAATTGTAATATCGTGATCAGCAACATTGTAAAATTCGAGATGCTCGCTCATGGTTACTTGCGATAAACTGCAACCGTTATAAAGTTTACAATGCAGTGAACTTAGCAATCTAATGTTTACCAAATGGGTTATTTTGAAGTCACAATTCGAATTGCACTTGCATTTGTATTGTTTTAAAAATGTAAAAATGTAAAAATGAAATTGTACAAGGTCTGATACTGATTGGGTAAAATGCCGCAATTTCGAATCAAAAACTACGAGTCTGTCTTCACCCTTCATGTTTTTGTAGACTTCACGTGACACGGTACAATTTTCAGTTAAAATGGTGGAAAAACTTTATTGCATTGTTAGTGAGCAAGCCTGCTGGGCAGGCGAAACGCGTCTGACACTATCAGCTGACATTAAAGTGGATTAACTGAACGACACGGCGTCGACTCTCCTTTGTGGAAATTTGTGGCATATATATATATATATATATATATATATATATATATATATATATATATATATATATATATATATATATAATTCACTGAAAAAACCATAGGTTTCACACATGTTATAGTTAGCGGAAATTTTACTGATAAAAAACCAATGAAATTGCCCCGTTATAGTTAGTGCTGGCAACTATAACTCATGCGACCGCAATCCTCTGCTGATGCTAATACTGTATTTAGACACTTATTTGCCCATGTCTTCTTCCATACATTTTTAGCTATACATATATTACAAATATTTTTTTTTCATAAAGACACATATGTCATCAGCAGAAGATTGCGGTCGCGTGAGTTATAGTTGCCAGCACTAACTATAACGGGGCAATTTCATTGGTTTTTTATCAGTAAAATTTCCGCTAACTATAACATGTGTGAAACCTATGGTTTTTTCAGTGAATTTGCAAGGTTTTTTAAATGCTAATTCCTAACTATAACGTGTGTGAAACCTATGGTTTTTTCAGTGAATTTGTACGGTTTTTTAAATGCTAAGTTACTTTACACCATTCGTGGCGTGCGCGCCCACTTAACGCAGTTCGTTCCGTGCGCGCACGGTGCGCTTCGCGCACCGCGCACCCACTTTACGCAGTTAGTGCTGTGCCCACGTTACGCTAGATGGGCCATGTACGCACGATGCGCTTCGCGCACCGTGCGCACATGGAGGACATATTATGCGCTTCCTTGTGATAGGTAATCTGTTGACATTTTTTTGGGAATTTCTGTGCTCTAATAAGCCATGCACAAATGGTGGTCTTCGGCCCCCATTTGCACACGGGGTGGAGAAAGTGTGGATTTTTTTTTTTTATAATTTTTGCCCGTACGCGTACGGTAAGCGTACGGTAAGCGTAATCGGCGAAATTGCCGAAAAAAAAATAATACCGTTTTTGCTCTTGGGGGATGTTTGGGGACTCCCTCAACATGACTATGTGGGAGGGAGTTGTCAAAACAGCCCCGTAACATGTTTTTGGCCATCATGTTTGATAAATAACACTCAGTGCGAGAGACAAAATGGCGGACGCCGCTTCCTGGTTTCGGCCGATTCGAATGTTTACTAAGATCTAAGAGCCAATCAGAATCGCGCTCGCGCACGCCACCGTACGCTTACGGTAAGCGTACGGTAAGCGTACCGTAAGCGGGCTCAGATATATATATTGATTTAAAGGCTATTTTCTCAGAATCTACTGAACAGATTTACACCAAACCTACAAAAGGCACTTCCGTGACCTAGGGACTACCTCTCTGCCAAATTTCTACTAATTCTGTTCAGCCGTTCGGGCTGTAGCTCGTTCTAAAGGTCCTATGGAAAAATGCATGGGAAAAACGCGTTTTGGGACCCCCCTTTTATCTCAGCCCCCGCTTGACGAATCCCCCCGAGACTTTCAGGGTAGGAGCGGAGCGTAGCGCCCCACCTATTTTGAGAAATTCGCGAGGATTCGTCGACCGGCGCCAAAGTTATTCAAAATAGAATGTTGCGGATTTCCTATGGAAAAGGGGTCCTAACTATAACTACCTACTGGCGACCGCCAGTAGGTAATATTCACTGAAAAAAACATAGGTTTCAGGCACGTTATAGTTAGGAATTAGCATTTAAAAAACCTTAGAAATTCACTGAAAAAACCATAGGTTTCAGGGGCGTTATAGTTAGCTGGACTTTTCACTCGTACAAAACCATTGAAATTCCCCTGTTATAGTTAGTTCAGCTAACTATACCTCGCGCGCCCGCAATGCACTGCTGATGACGAAATTGCCGAAAAAAAAATAATACCGTTTTTGCTCTTGGGGGATGTTTGGGGACTCCCTCAACATGACTATGTGGGAGGGAGTTGTCAAAACAGCCCCGTAACATGTTTTTGGCCATCATGTTTGATAAATAACACTCAGTGCGAGAGACAAAATGGCGGACGCCGCTTCCTGGTTTCGGCCGATTCGAATGTTTACTAAGATCTAAGAGCCAATCAGAATCGCGCTCGCGCACGCCACCGTACGCTTACGGTAAGCGTACGGTAAGCGTACCGTAAGCGGGCTCAGATATATATATTGATTTAAAGGCTATTTTCTCAGAATCTACTGAACAGATTTACACCAAACCTACAAAAGGCACTTCCGTGACCTAGGGACTACCTCTCTGCCAAATTTCTAGTAATTCTGTTCAGCCGTTCGGGCTGTAGCTCGTTCTAAAGGTCCTATGGAAAAATGCATGGGAAAAACGCGTTTTGGGACCCCCCTTTTATCTCAGCCCCCGCTTGACGAATCCCCCCGAGACTTTCAGGGTAGGAGCGGAGCGTAGCACCCCACCTATTTTGAGAAATTCGCGAGGATTCGTCGACCGGCGCCAAAGTTATTCAAAATAGAATGTTGCGGATTTCCTATGGAAAAGGGGTCCTAACTATAACTACCTACTGGCGACCGCCAGTAGGTAATATTCACTGAAAAAAACATAGGTTTCAGGCACGTTATAGTTAGGAATTAGCATTTAAAAAACCTTAGAAATTCACTGAAAAAACCATAGGTTTCAGGGGCGTTATAGTTAGCTGGACTTTTCACTCGTACAAAACCATTGAAATTCCCCTGTTATAGTTAGTTCAGCTAACTATACCTCGCGCGCCCGCAATGCACTGCTGATGACGTCACATATTACATCACTCATGACATGGTCAGTGACATCACTCATGACATCACTGATGACATCTCAAATTACATCACTGATTACATCATTCAGTGACTGCGTGTTTTTCTGAAAATTACATATGTTTTATATATGTATATCTCAAGGTCGATGGAAGAATACATGGGTATATAAGTGTCTAAATGGATGATTTGATTTTCAAAAATTGATTGTATAACTGACTGATTAAGTGTATCTTAGTGAATACATGGCTTAGTGAGTAATGTTTAAATATGTAAATATCTGTATCAGTCTCTCACTTTGTGTATAAGTGGCTGCATGGGTTGGTGAGCAGCTACATGAGTGTCTATATAGGCTATTAGTTGGTTTTTTGAGTATCAGTCTGAGTGTCTGTATGGTTCGGTGGGGGGTATTATGTAGTGCATAGGTGCATGAATGAGTGACTCACTGTTTGTATGTGTTGAAGACATCATGTGTGCAGGACTGTATGGGTGGATGAGTGTGTGCATGGGTGTGTTAGTGAGTGAATGACTGTCTCAATAGTGTCTTTATGAGTAACTACATATGTTTTAAACTAGTATATGTGACTATTGGTGTATATAAGTGAGTATATGTGAGAGTGAGAGATTGAAAGAGTTCCTGTATGAATAAGTATGTGTTTCTATAAGTGATTGTTTAAAATACTAAGTAGGTGTAAGTTTCTGTAGAAGTAAGTGTGGTGGTGTGTGTATAACTGTATATGCAAGTAAATGGATGTTTGATTCTTTATTAGCATGAGTGACTATGTGTGTGAGTAACTCTATGGATGAGTGGCGTTGTGTAACAGGATGTATAGGTGTATGAGTACATATGATGAGTGAGTACATGTATGAGTGACTGTATAGGACTGTTGATGAATGAGTGGATGTGTATGTGGATCTTAGAATTACTGAATAGGTTGTTGTAACTGGTATTGGTTTGTCCATTGTTTTGAAAATTGTAGTTTCTATTTTTGAATGTGTGTATCAAAGGTTATATTAGGGTGAGAGGAGGTCTGCCACTCTATCACAAGGATGATGCCATCAGTGATGTCATCAGTGATGTCATGTGAGATGTCATCAGTGATGTCATGAGTGATGTCACTGACCATGTCATGAGTGATGTAATATGTGACATCATCAGCAGTGCATTGCGGGCGCACGAGTTATAGTTAGCTGAACTAACTATAACAGGGGAATTTCAATGGTTTTGTACAAGTGAAAAGTCCAGCTAACTATAACGCCCCTGAAACCTATGGTTTTTTCAGTGAATTTCTAAGGTTTTTTAAATGCTAATTCCTAACTATAACGTGCCTGAATCCTATGGTTTTTTCAGTGAATTTCAAAGGTTTTTTAAATGCTAATTTCTAACTATGCCTACAGAGATAGGACATGTGAAGAAAGAAGAAAAAACGCACAGAAAGAAAAAAACGATATGCAGAAAGAAGCAACAGAAGTCCTCAAAGATGAAGAAAAGTGCAGGAAGAAGGATAACGTGTAGAGAACAAACAGAAGAGCAGAAAGGAGCCTTGTTGCAAAATCATCCTGTACCCTCAACTTTTTCAGACGGATACTGATGGTAACTGAGTCTGACTAACCAGTCCTAGAGCCAGTGCTATGTTAAAAGACACTCAGAATACAGTGAAAACACCTACATACACTAGGGAACACTATGCGTTGGGATCCCCCTGTGATTAGCATGACTTCCTCTGTAAGCCCCTAGTATATATACCTCTTAAAACGTGCCACAGGGCGTGTTTGCACACGTCACCTCAGGCCCCGTCCCATCCCTTCCCCACTGTGTAAACACGCCCGGTGGCCATTTTAAGTTGGGAGATTAAGTCCCCTTGAATCCTGAGGGTCCCTAGGGTCCAACTAGAGCACTATGTACCTCCAGTAAGCGCCACAGAGCTGCGTTGCAGAGAGATTTAAAAAGGGGCACGGCCTAGACCACCTCTCTGCAACGCAGCGCAGTTGCGCTTACTGGAAGCACCTGGTGGGCTAGTTGGCCCCCAGGGTCCCTCAGGATTGAAGGGGAATTATTTCCCCAACTTAAAACGCGCCACAGGGCTTGATTGCACACGTTAACTCAGGCCCGTCCCCTCCCTTCACCACTGTGTAAACACGCCCTGTGGCCGTTTTTAGTTGGGAGATTAAGTTCATTTGAATCCTGATGGCCCCTAGGGTCCAACTAGCCCACTAGGTACCTCCAGTAAGTGCCACAGAGCTGCATTGCAGAGAGGTTTAAAAAGTGGCACGGCCTGAACCACCTCTCTGCAACGCAGGTCAGTGGCGCTTACTGGAAGCACCTGGTGGGCTAGTTAGCCCCCAGGGGCCCTCAGGATTGAAGGGGAATTATTTCCCCAACTTAAAACGCGCCATAGGGCGTGTTTGCACACGTCACCTCAGGCCCTGCCCCTCCCTTCCCCACTGTGTAAACACGCCCTGTGGCCGTTTTTTAAGTTGGGAGATTAAGTCCCCTTGAATCCTGAGGGTCCCTAGGGGCAAAATAGCCCTCTAGGTACGTCCAGTAAGCGCCATTGCAGAGAGGTGTAAAAAGGGTCACAGCCTGCACCACCTCTCTGCAACGCAGAACAGTGGCGCTTACTGAAAGGACCTGGTGGGCTAGTTGGCCTCCAGGGTCCCTCAGGATTGAAAGGGAATTATTTCCCCAACTTTAAACACACTCCCCAGGGCGTGTTTGCACACGTCACCTCAGGCCCCGTCCCCTCCCTTCACCACTGTGTAAACGCGCCCTGTGGCCGTTCAAAGTTGAGAGATTAAGTCCCCTTGAATCCTAAGGGTCCCTAGGGTCAAACTAGCCCACTAGGTACCTCCAGTAAGGGCCACAGAGCTGCGTTGCATAGAGGTGTAAAAAGGGGTGTGGCCTCAGAACACCTGTCTGCAGCCCAGCTCCCTGGCGCATACTGGAGATACCTGTTGGGCTAGTTGGCCTTCAGGGACCCTCAGTATTGAAGGGGAATTAATTCCCCAACTTACAACTGGCCATGGGGCGCGTTTGCAGAGTGCTGCAAGGAGGGAGCGTGGCCTCCGGCGCGATGCCGGTCTTTTATTTATTTCATTTTTTTAAGAAGGAGGGCTGTGTGGCCCCCCTTCTTTTTCTAATTTATTGGCCCTGGGGACCCCATCCCCCAGGGCCTTCACCCTAAGTTTTTTTTGTTGAAAAAAATTAATTTGGCCCTCCCAAAGCCTTGATCGGCCCCGGGGACCCCAATCCCCGGGTCATGGACTTTTTTTTTTTTGTTCTTTAAGAGGGGGGCTGCGTTGCCCCCCTCCTCGGGCCACTTATGGCCTCGGGGACCCTATCCCCAGGGGCCGGCCTTTGTTTTTTATTATTTAAAAAAAATATATATTTATAGAAACAACTAGGCTGGACAAACCGTATGTACCTATCACCATGACGATTTGCGTGATATTCGTTAAAAGGCGACTATGCATACAATGAATCCACGTGGAATGTATTTACACCGCTAGTGAAGCTCTGACGTGTATGACGCCCTACCATGCCTAATCCTGGCACCCCCGCTGGTGGGTACTGTCCAAGTAGACACCCTTGTAGTTTATTTATACAAACATGGGTAGCTATGGATGGGCACATTTAATACACACGCACACCAAGCCATTCAAAGGGGATTCGACAAAAATTCGACCAAACTATGTAAGAAACCCCCCTCAGAGTTAATAAAAAACACATCCATCGCCGGATGTGTAATACTTTTTATTTTACTCTCTGGAAAGGAGACGAACCTCACTTGAGAGTCACAGCGTGCTCCTGGCTGAGCCCAATGCTGTGTTACACCCACCAGTGCCCGCTGAGTGCCACACCTCTGTGTTGTATTCCACCAGCTAGTGCGTATGCTATGACACGCTCTAGCCCATGTGCACTGTAACACCACACCGTGAATATGTCATGCCACACTTGCCTTCGCACGGGTTATATTGCCCCATCTAACGTGCCTTCCTCCATGCCTATGTTATAACGCACAGCGCTATGCCATACATATTACAAGCTGGGATCCATATCTTTGTCACAGTGCATATGCAACGTTACACTCCTCAGCACATATTTTATATTACAACTTTAGAGACTAGTTAGGTTACACAACACTGCCCTGTGCATATTACACTCCAAGGCGCATATCGCATAGCACGCGCTAGGGCCTCCAATGAATCTGTCATTGCGCACAATGTATTGCATATTATATTTCATGCCCCGGTTCATCTTATATCACACTTTTTGGTGCATAGTTTATACCATATACTATATCTAGTTTTCATTTTCAGTCGTGCTCTCAGGACTATGTTCTATATAACACTGCGTCCACCTACCCTTTTCATGGGAATTACATTTTGCGATGGGGGTGGGGGGTCAGGGGGTGTTTCTGCCAAGTGAGCCCGGAGTCACAGTCACAAAAGTCCTCTTCTTCTTGAATAAAAGTGAGGTTATGCTGCATACTTGTTCATATTTTAAGTAATTCGCACAGACACACATTTTAAAAACAATAAAGTTCCTAATACCCACCTTCTCTGAACAGTTAGCTTGCTGCCCCATCCACTTCTTCCCTATCCTCTGTTGTCTGAATCCATGGACTAGCCTCCTCCCTCCTGCCATGCATGGTCTGACGTGCTGCCACTGCCCTCCATTTAGCATGATGGACCAGTCCACTCCTCCTGCCCTCCATTGCCCAATTCTATGACCCTTCATTGACCTCCTGCTTAGCCTTTGTGCTTAGCTTGCTGCCCCTATTCTCCTTCCCCCTCCCTCCGATGTCTTTGTGCATGCCCCTGCTCCATCCTTTTTGCCCACCATGTTCCATGGACCTGCCACTCCTATCTACTCTGAGTGTTCTGTTGAGCTGCCACTCCCCTCCCACCTGCCTAGCATTGTCAGATGACTGTAACCTGTCCCTGCCACCTCCACCCTGCCTGTCCACATGCCATGCCCCTATCCCCTTCCTCCTGTCCTCCATGGTCCATTTTACTGCCACACCCTTCTGCCCTCCCTGGTCTGTTGTGCTGCAACTGCTCTTCCTGCCTGCCCCGCGCGGTCTGTTGTGAGACCCCTTCTACTGAACTCTCTTGTCTGTGCCCAGTTCCTGACCCTCCCTTCTATCCTCCATGGTCCTTTGTGCATGCCCCTGCACCCTCCTTCCTGCCCATCATAGCCATTGTGCTGCCACTAACCCTCCCGCTTGCCATGCATGGTCTTCTGTGCTGCCATGGCCCCTCCCACCTTCCCTGTTGGGTCAGCTAGCTGCCCCTGACCCCCTCCCACCTTCCCTCCATGGTCTGTGTGTATGCCATCATAGTCTCACTGTTGCTCTCCATGGTGCGTCTTGCTTCTAGTGCCCATCCTGCCTGACCTCCATGGTCATCTTGCTGCTCCTGCCCTGCCCCCTTGCCCGTAACCCTCTGTTTCCATGTGCAAACCCCTATTCCCTCCCTCCTGGCTTGTCTGTTCCATTTTAATGCCCCTGATCTGTCCCTCCTGCTCTTTATGGTCTGTTATGCTGCAGCTTTCTCTCCTGTCTGTCCATTATGGTCAGCTAGCTACCATTGCCTCTTTCCCCTCTGTTCTCTGTTGTCCATGTGCATGGTCCTATCCCCTCCCTATTGCTTTCTATGGATTGTTGTGCTGCACTCCCATCCCGCATGCCCTGTGTGGTGTATTGTGCTGCTGCAAACCCCGATGCCTGCCCTGTAGGGTCAGTTTGGTGCACCTCTCCATGTCCCTCCTGTCCTCTGTTATCCGAGTCCATGTCCCTACCCCAATTACTCCTGCCTACCATGATCCAATGTACTATACTTGCGAACATTTCGAACTTCGTAAGAGGGAGATTTTGAAAAAAAACTGGGGTATTGATTTTCCCCTTTGAGTTACATTGAAAAAGAGGAGATTGTAGACATGAGACAGATCAAATGAAGCCCATTTGAGCTTAAAAACATTGGACGTTTCCTGGCTGAAATGGGTCTGTTGGCATGTATGGTTGTACTACCACTGCCTCTTCCTTCTGCCCACAATGGTCTATTATATTGCCACAGCCCCTCTTGCCAGTCCTGTATTGTTGGTTTGTGTCCCCTGCCCACCTTTCCACTGCCCTCCATAGTCTGTTGTGCTGCCACTGCCCTCCCTGCCTGCCCAGTGTGGTCAAATTGTTGCCCCTGCACTCTCCTACCTGCCTTCAATTTTCAGAGTCCGTGCCCCTGGCCTCTGCCTCTCAACAGTATCCCAATGAACAACTAGATTGCTACCATTCTATATTCATTTCAAAAGTGTGGAACGCCTGACGTCATCTTGATGTAATCAAAACTGTAATACCTAGAGCATTTCCTTTAGAAATTATATATATGAGAGGGTCTTATTTGCATCAAAATCATGGTTAGTGCTCTAAAAAACTAAAATGAGGACATATTTTCTGAGTTTTCAAATAGCGACAAAGAACTTTTAAATTATTTGTTATCTATATGTTTTTTTATACAGTTGACCACTTGATTAAATGTTGCACCTAGGGGAGAGGATGTGGTGTTACTCCCAGAGCTGCAGACTTTGCAACTGGGGAACCAGGTTGTAGTTTCTGCTTCAGCTCAACATTCTGTGATTCTGATCAAATCACTTACTCTCCCCATGTCTACAACCAAAATGAATTTGATCTTGTGTGATGTTACCAATGCTCATGTAAAGCACTCCAATACCTGACAAGTCTGCACTATATAAAACTGCAAATATACAAAAAATAAGTGTTTTGCACGCTTCTGTCATTGGGCTACATGTGGGCTACATCTGGGTGATATTTGTGCTGCATTTGGGCTCTTTTGTCACTGGTGGCCATCTTGGGAGATTTATTTGTTATGAAGTTTCCTAATTTCCTCATTTACTGCAGTCTCCTCAGTAGGAAATGCTTTCACTTTTTTACTTTGATTCCATCAAGAAGGTATTCAGATATGTCACACATTTGCCATAAATTCTGAATGTTAGCACTCTAGTTGCTCATTAGATCACAGTAGTAAAGCTACTGCTCACCACGAAAGTCTGCTGCTGGTATTAAAAGTGCATGTTTCAGTCTGCATATCAGAATTTTTTAATGAAATAGAAGAGGATTTGAGAAGTCACTCAAAATGTGCCCTCATTTTTCTTTCTTCAGCACTAATCATAATTTCTATGGCAAAATGAACCCCCTCATTGTGTTCCTTTTTAAATTAAATGTTTTAAGTGTTACCAGTTTATTCCAATCAAGATGGCTTCAGGTGTGCCATACTTTTGTCATAAGTAAGACTGTTAGCGCTCTAGTTGTTCGTTACAACACTCTGGGACATTCTGTTATTGGGCTATACTTGGGCTACATCTGGGTGATATTTGGGCTACATTTGGGCTCTTTTGTCTCTGGTGGCCATCTTGGGAGATTTATTTGTTATGAAATTTCCTAATTTCCTCATTTACTGCAATCTCCTCAGTAGGAAATACTTTCAGTTTTTTACTTTGGTTCCATCAAGAAGGCATTCAGATGCGTCACACATTTGCCATAAATTCAGAATGTTAGCACTCTAGTTGCTCATTAGTTCACTGTAGTAAAGCTACTGCTCACCAGGGATGTCTGCTGCTGGTATTAAAAGTGCATGTTTCAGTCTGCATGTCAGAATTTGTTTATGAAATAGAAGAGGATTTGAGAAGTCAAAAGGTGTCCTAATTTTTCTTTCTGCAGCACTAATCATAATTTCTATGGCAAAATGAACCCCCTCATTTTGTTCCTTGGTAAATTAAATGTTTTAAGTGTTACCACTTTATTCCATCAAGATGGCTTCAGATGTGCCATTCTTTTGTCATAAGTAAGACTGTTAGCGCTCTAGTTGTACGTTAGAACGCTCTGGGACATTCTGTCATTGGGCTATACTTGGGCTACATCTGGGTGATATTTGGGCTACATTTGTCCGTTCTAGTCTCTGGTGGCCATTTTGGGAGAATTATTTGTTATGAAGTTTCCTAATTTCCTCATTTACTACAGTCTCCTCAGTAGGAAATACTTTCAGTTTTTTACTTTGATTCCATCAAGAAGGCATTCAGATGCGTCACACATTTGCCATAAATTCAGAATGTTAGCACTCTAGTTGCTTATTAGATCACTGTAGTAAAGCTACTGCTCACCAGGGATGTCTGCTGCTGGGATTGAAAGTGCATGTTTCAGTCTGCATGTCAGAAATTTTTTATGAAATAGAAGAGGATTTGAGAAGTCACTCAAAATGTGCCTTAATTTTTCTTTCCGCAGCACTAATCATACTTTCTATGGCAAAATGAACCCCCTCATTTTGTTCCATTTTAAAATAAATGTTTTAAGAGTTACCACTTTATTCCAATCAAGATGGCTTCAGGTGTGCAATACGTTTGTCATAAGTAGGACTGTTAGCGCTCTAGTTGTTCTTTAGAACACTCTGGGAGGCTGCAGTAGAACACAAAGGAATCAACTGACAGTCTCTGCCCTTGTTGGATGTACATGTTTTACTGAGAATGTCAGACTTCATTCTCACATGACTGAGAAAGTTAATGTGAATTACAGAAAATATGCTCTCAGTCTAGCTTATAGGTCACCTTCCAAACCTCTGTGGGAAAAGCATGAGAAAATAGTTTTCTCTCAAACATGATTCATGATATCACAGCAGAAGGCTTTTTCACATGGTAAAATAACCTTAGATCACACCACAATTCCTAAAATGAGTATGGTACCACCAACAAATGAATTATAATGTAACTAAAGTCTTAAAACCTTCTATTAACTGCAATGCTTTTTAATGAGGTGCTATCATGTATATTGGTGCCAAGATGGCTGCCAACACTTCTTGGGTGAAGTACTGACAGCCAATCAGATCTCACGATGAGATGTGTGGTTATGCTCCGCCCAGATATATATATATCTTTTTAGCTCTAATGTTCTCAGGAACTACTGAATGGATTTACACCATTTAAACAAAAGGCACGAGTCTGAACTGAGGACTACCTCTTTGCCAAATTTGGTGTAATTCCATTCAGCAGTTCGGGCTGTAGCTGCGTCAACAGGTCCTATGGGAAAATTCATGGGCAAAACGTGTTTTGGGACCCTCCTTTTTTCTCGGCCCCCGCTTGACGAATCACCGTGAAATTTTCAGGATCGGAGCGGAGCTGGCCAAAAGTTTGGAAAATTTCACGAAGATTCGTCAATCGGCGCCAACGTTATTCCAAATAGAATGTTGCAGATTTCCTATGGAAAATAGGTCCTAACTATAACTACCTACTGGCGACCGCCAGTAGGTAATATATATATATATATATATATATATTCACTGAAAAAACCATAGGTTTCACACACGTTATAGTTAGGAATTAGCATTTAAAAAACCTTAGAAATTCAGTGAAAAAACCATAGGTTTCACACATGTTATAGTTAGCTGGACATTTTACTCGTAAAAAACCAATGAAATTCCCCCGTTATAGTTAGTTCAGCTAACTATAACTCGCGCGCCCGCAATGCACTGCTGATGACGTCACATATTACATCACTCATGACATGGTCAGTGACATCACTCATGACATAACTGATGACATCTCAAATGACATCACTGATGACATCACTGATGACATCATCCAGTAAATGTGTGTTTTTCTGAAAATTAAATATGTTTTATATATGTACATCTCAAGGTCGATGGAAGAATAAATG
The DNA here is from genome assembly GCF_964204655.1 of Triturus cristatus. Classification (NCBI taxonomy): domain Eukaryota; kingdom Metazoa; phylum Chordata; class Amphibia; order Caudata; family Salamandridae; genus Triturus; species Triturus cristatus. The sequence continues at coordinate 984,754,153 of NC_140583.1, forward strand.
GGTATATAAGTGTCTAAATGGATGATTTTTTTTTGAAAAATTGATTGTGTAACTGACTGATTAAGTGTATCATAGTGAATACATGGCTTAGTGAGTAATGTTTAAATATTTAAATATCTGTATCAGTCTCTCTCTTTGTGTATAAGTGGCTGCATGGGTTGGTGAGTAGCTACATGAGTGTCTATATAGGTTATTTGTTGGTTTTTTGAGTATCAGTGTCTGATGTCTGTATGGTTTGTTGGGGGGTATTACGTAGTGCATAGGTGCATGAATGAATGACTCAGTCTTTGTATGTGTTGAAGACAGCATGTGTGCAGGACTCTATGGGTGCATGAGTGTGTGCATGGGTGTGTTAGTGAGTGAATGACTGTCTCAATAGTGTCTCTATGAGTAACTACATATGTTTTAAACTAGTATATGTGACTATTGGTGTATATAAGCAAGTATATGTGAGAGTGAGAGATTGAAAGAGTTCCTGTATGAATAAGTATGTGTTTCGTTAAGTGATTGTTTAAAAGACTAAGTATGTGTAAGTTTCCGTAAAAGTAAGTGTGGTGGTGTGTGTATAACTGTATATGCAAGTAAATGGATGTTTGATTCTTTATTAGCATGAGTGACTATGTGTGTGAGTAACTCTATGGATGAGTGGCATTGTGTAACAGGGTGTATAGGTGTATGAGTACATATGATGAGTGAGTACATGTATGAGTGACTGTATAGGACTGTTGGTGAATGAGTGGATGTGTATGTGAATCTTAGAATTACTGAAGAGGTTGTTGTAATTGGTATTGGTATGTCCATTTTTTTGAAAATTTCAGTCTCTATTTTTTAATGTGTGTATCAAAGGTTATATTAGGGGAAGAGGAGGTCTGCCACTCTATCACAAGGATGATGTCATCAGTGATGTCATCAGTGATGTCATTTGAGATGTCATCAGTGATGTCATGAGTGATGTCACTGACCATGTCATGAGTGATGTAATATGTGACGTCATCAGCAGTGCATTGCGGGCGCGCGAGTTATAGTTAGCTGAACTAACTATAACGGGGGAATTTCATTGGTTTTTTACGAGTAAAATGTCCAGCTAACTATAACATGTGTGAAACCTATGGTTTTTTCACTGAATTTCTAAGGTTTTTTAAATGCTAATTCCTAACTATAACGTGTGTGAAACCTATGGTTTTTTCAGTGAATTTGCAAGGTTTTTTAAATGCTAATTCCTAACTATAACGTGTGTGAAACCTATGGTTTTTTCAGTGAATTTGCAAGGTTTTTTAAATGCTAATCCCTAACTATAACGTTTTTGAAACCTTTGGTTTTTTCAGAGAATTTGTATGGTTTTTTATATGCTAAGTTATGTATTTTTAATTAAAGATATTTTTTTTTATTTAAATAAAATTACTATATATTCATTTATATATTATCTGTATTTTTTTATAAATTATTTTTTTTAAAAATTCAATTTGGATATTTTTTTTTATTTAATTTTTTTAATTATTTTATGTCCACTTTTTTTTTTTTTCAATAAATTCTTGGGGTGCGCGCTCTGAGCGCGCACCTAGTACTATTTCGTAAGTTTTTTATGAATTCCGGCGTACGTTATTTACGTACGCAAATATACTTAATGGTGCGCGCTGGGAGCGCGCACCCAGTACGTATGCGTACGTACGTACGCATGCGTCCTACTCCCTCGACGCTGTTTACTTCCGCATACGCTAAAATTATGCGCAATAACGGTCGCGTATACGCGTGTTCAACGTATGCGCGCTAGGTACGCGTATATGACGTATGCACCTGCGCGTTTACGCGTTCGTGCATACGTCATCACGGGGTGCGCGCTCGGAGCTTGCGCAGTGCGCGCACCTCGGGTTTATACATAATAAAACAATATTTCTTATTGGTTATCAATGTAACTGTGAAATCACCAGAGCAAAGCGCAATAAATCTCTGCCTGTAATTCCTATTTGCACACAGAGTCATCTTTTCACATTAGTCACAAAACGAAATTTCTTTGCCAATTTGAATGCACACTTACTGCTCTTTTTTGTTGGCAAGTGAAAATCACTTTTACAGACTGACACATTATGAATCCACTTTTCAGATTTTTTTGAAATGCACATGTCCAGACTGCTTTTTCAGACCACCACCATGTGTATCCTGGGTGACTGAGTACACTCCAGCAAGGGCAACCAGCCTTAGTGATGCTGAATGTATTTGCATTACAGACTGAAACCTCAAAACCCCACTCGCTTGTAAATACTGTGCATGATTATACATGGAAAGGAGGTGGGTGTGTGCTAAGAGTCTGCTTCTGCACCAAAAAAATCGCTCCCCCTTTTTCCTACTAATGCAACTGTGAAATCACCAGAGCAAAACGCAACAAATCTCTGCCTGTAATTCCTATTTGCACACAGAGTCATGTTTTCACATTAGTCACAAAACGAAATTTCTTTGCCAATTTGAATGCACACTTACTGCTCTTTTTTGTTGGCAAGTGAAAATCACTTTTACAGACTGACACATTATGAATCCACTTTTCAGATTTTTTAAAAAGCCCATGTCCAGACCAATACACCTTAATTTATCGTGAAAACATAGTCCATATTATTTTACATGTTCCTCACATTTAAATTTCTCCCAAAATAGAAAATAATAAACACAACTTCAACAAAAAGAATTACATTTCTATTATTCATTTCTTAATTTACCATATACATCTCCTCTCAAACTCTAACCTCACCTTTAAAATTAGTTAGTTGTGATAGAAATGTGGCACTCAAACAGCAGATTATCAAAGCCAGGACCTCTGTTCTCTAAACCTCTCTCCTCTCAGCAGAACCAGATAATGGCAAACTTTCCCTCTCTTTTTCCACACATATACATGTTAATTTCAAATATCAGTGCTTCCCCCTTTTTTTCAAATGTAATCACACATTTCTATTGGTTGAAAACCAACCCTTTTCCAAAAGTACCCTTCCCCCTACTTGACTTCTGCCTAGTACCCTTCCCCCAACTTGACTTCTGCCTGCTACCATAGCAACAGCTCATGGAACACTGCTGTGTGGAGTTAGGTCAGAAGTTCGCCACACAATGTTTCAAGTCCACAGAGCAAGAGTGCTTGACTTTTCAAACCTTACAGCAAATCCATAGTACTGTTCTTTGGTAACACATTTTCCTGTACCAATACAAAACATGCTTCTATTATTTTACACATACAGCCTAGTTTTTAGTGTAGAATGGTATGAAACAGCCAATCAGTTCTTTTTTTTTATAAAAAAATATGTATGCCTCCATTTCCAAACTGTCTTTCATTTCTTTTTACCATTCTACTGAATTACACCTCCTGAGTGCATCCAGATCTCCTTTGAAGATGTTCACAGTGTGGATTGTAGGACACAGCTATGTCTTCTGGAGTGAAAAATTTGCAGAGAAAAGAGGTATGGTGAGAGACCTTGCTTTGCCAAATGTAGACATCAAATGGATTGGTCAGAGAGGGTTAAAGTGGCACCAATTAATGCCTTTGGTGAAAACCTTTCAACATCTCCCACAGCCTAACCTTATTATTGTGCACTGTGGTGGTAATGATCTAGGCACTTTAACTGGGGTAGGTCTGGAAATGCTTATTAAGGACACCTTTGTGCAATTGATGTCGCTTTTTCCACAAACTGCCTTTGTATATTCTAACATATGCCAAAGGCAAAAGTGGAACTGGTCCAACCAATTTTGTCCGCAGATTGACAAAGCAAGGAAGCACGTCAACAAATCTATTTCTGCTTTCCTCAGAGACTATGGTATGGGTTCCATTTACCACAACAACTTGCGTTACGACATGCAAGACATTTATAGAAGAGATGGTGTGCACTTCACTGATGAAGGCAACAGAGTCTTCCTCTTGAACCTCAGACTCTGCATCGGTACTTACTTGTAGGTACCAAAAAACAAACAATAAACACAAGGGCTCTTTTTAGAGCCACCTTATATCTAAACACTTATATGCGTTTTTTTTTAAATTTGTTTTATTAAGTTTTTTTTCGGGTGCGCGCTGGGTGCGCGCACTCGGCGATATTTTTTAACAAAATATTAATCTTTTTTTTTGCCCTACAAGGTCCTACTTTGACCCCCTTACAATGCCTACTGGGTCTATGTCTACCAACTCTGCCCCCTTTTCAAGTTCTCCCCCTTTGTTTATCACCCCCTCTTTATGCGATAGACAAAATGGCGGCCGCCGCTTCCTGATTTCCACCGATTCGAATGTTTACTAAGATCTAACAACCAATCAGAATTGCGCTCGCGCACGGCGAGGTGCGCGCACCCAGCGCGCACGGAGCGCGCTTAGATATATATATATTGATTTAAAGGCTATTTTCTCATAATCTACTGAACAGATTTACACCAAACCTACAAAAGGCACTTCCTTGACCTGGGGACTACCTCTCTGCCAAATTTCTAGTAATTCTGTTCAGCCGTTCGGGCTGTAGCCCTGTCTAAAGGTCCTATGGAAAAATGCATGGGAAAAACGCGTTTTGGGACCCCCCTTTTATCTCAGCCCCCGCTTGACGAATCCCCCCGAGACTTTCAGGGTAGGAGCGGAGCGTAGCGCCCCACCTATTTTGAGAAATTCGCGAGGATTCGTCGACCGGCGCCAAAGTTATTCCAAATAGAATGTTGCGGATTTCCTATGGAAAAGGGGTCCTAACTATAACTACCTACTGGCAACCGCCAGTGGGTAATATATATATATATATATATATATATATATATTCACTTAAAAAACCATAGGTTTCACACATGTTATAGTTAGGTGGACATTTCACTCGTAAGAAAACCAATGAAATTCCCCCGTTATAGTTAGTTCAGATAACTATAACTCGCGCGCCCGCAATCCACTGCTCATGACGTCACATATTAAATCACTCATGACATGGTCAGTGGCATCACTCATGACATCACTGATGACATCATCCTTGTGATAGAGTGGCGGTCGCGCGAGTTATAGTTATCTGAACTAACTATAACGGGGGAATTTCACTGGTTTTTTACGAGTGAAATGTCCACCTAACTATAACGTGTGTGAAACCTATGGTTTTTTAAGTGAATTTGTACGTTTTTTAAATGCTAAGTTATGTATGTATTATTATATATTTGTTTTAAAGGTTTTTCACGGTGTGCACCGTGCGTGCACCCCGTGATTTTTTGAAAAAAAATAAAATGTTTTTTTCACCCTTCGGGGTCCTTCAGGGACCCCCTGACAAAGGCTAGGGGGTCAGGAACTCTCTACCCTGCCCCCTTTTCACGTTCGCCACCTCTCTTTTTCAGTGTCGTACCCAAAACAAACAAAATGGTGGCCGACACTTCCTGATTTCGACCGATTCGAAAGTTGACTGACATGTAACCACCAATCAGAATTACGCTCGCGCACGTAAGGGTGCGCGCATATAGATATTTATGTACTTTTAACTGCAATTTTGTCAGGAACTACTGTACAGATTGACTCCATATATGCAAAAGGCACATGCCTGACCTGAGGACTACCTCTCTGCCAAATTTTAAGTAATTCTGTTCAGCCGTTTGGGCCGTACCTTCGTCTAAAGGTCTTATGGGAAAATGCATGGAGAAAACACGTTTTGGGACCCCCCTTTTTTCTCGGCCCCCGCTTGACGAATCACCCTGAGACTTTCAGGGTAGGAGCTGAGCGCCCCATTAGTTTTGAAAATTTTGCGAGGATTCATCAACCGGCGCCAAAGTAATTCAAAATAGAATTTTCAGATTTCCTATGGAAACACGGTCCTAACTATAACTATCTACTGGCGACCGCCAGTAGATAATATACACATATATATATATTTAATATATAATTTATTTATTTATATAGGTATATATACCTATCATTTCTCACAGCCTCTCCTAGGGTATGCCAGCATTCTCCCGTTCTGTGAACTATATTCTTTATTTACCACAAACCAAATACAAGTTCAACACAATATATATATATATATATTACTCCATCTATCTATCTATCTATCTATCTATCTATCTATCTATCTATCTATCTATCTATCTATCTATCTATCTATCTATCTATCTATCTATCTATCTATCTATCTATCTATCTATCTATCTATCTATCTATCTATCTATCTATCTATCTATCTATCTATCCTATTCTATCTATCTATCTATAGATATATATATATATATATATATTTATATATATATATATTCACTTAAAAAACCATAGGTTTCACACATGTTATAGATACATTTCACTCGTAAAAAACCAATGAAAATCCCCCGTTATAGTTAGTTCAGATAACTATAACTCGCGCGCCCGCAATCCACTGCTCATGACGTCACATATTACATCACTCATGACATGGTCAGTGGCATCACTCATGACATCACTGATGACATCATCCTTGTGATAGAGTGGCGGTCGCGCAAGTTATAGTTATCTGAACTAACTATAACGGGGAAATTTCATTGGTTTTTTACGAGTGAAATGTCCACCTAACTATAACATGTGTGAAACCTATGGTTTTTTAAGTGAATTTGCAAAGTTTTTTAAATGCTAATTCCTAACTATAACGTGTGTGAAACCTATGGTTTTTTAAGTGAATTTGTACGGTTTTAAGGTTTTTCACCGTGCGCGCACCGTGCGCGCACCCTGCGATTTAAAAAAATGTTTTTTTCACCCTTCGGGGTCCTTCAGGGACCCCCTGACAAAGGCTAGGGGGTCAGGAACTCTCTACCCCGCCCCCTTTTCACGTTCGCCACCTCTCTTTTTCAGTGTCGCACCCAAAACAAACAAAATGGCGGCCGACACTTCCTGATTTTGACCGATTCGAACGTTGACTGACATGTAACCACCAATCAGAATTACGCTCGCGCACGTAAGGGTGCGCGCACAGTGCGCGCACGGTGCGCGCATGTAGATATTTATGTACTTTTAACTGCAATTTTGTCAGGAACTACTGTACAGATTGACTCCGTATATGCAAAAGGCACATGCCTGATCTGAGGACTACCTCTCTGCCAAATTTCAAGTAATTCTGTTCAGTCGTTCGGGCTGTACCTTCGACTAAAGGTCCTATGGGAAAATGCATGGAGAAAATGCGTTTTGGGACCCCCCTTTTTTCTCGGCCCCCGCTTGACGAATCACCCCGAGACTTTCAGGGTAGGAGCTGAGCGGAGCGCCCCATTAGTTTTGAAAATTTCGTGAGGATTCATCAACCGGCGCCAAAGTTATTCAAAATAGAATTTTCAGATTTCCTATGGAAACACGGTCCTAACTATAACTATCTACTGGCGACCGCCAGTAGATAATATATATATCTATATCTATCTATCTATATATATATATATATATATATATATATATATAGATATATATATATATATCACTAGATAATATATATATCTATATATATATATTACCTACTGGCGGTCGCCAGTAGGTAGTTATAGTTAGGACCCCTTTTCCATAGGAAATCCGCAACATTCTATTTTGAATAACTTTGGCGCCGGTCGATGAATCCTCGCGAATTTCTCAAAATAGGTGGGGCGCTACGCTCCGCTCCTACCCTGAAAGTCTCGGGGGGATTCGTCAAGCGGGGGCTGAGATAAAAGGGGGGTCCCAAAACGCGTTTTTCCCATGCATTTTTCCATAGGACCTTTAGAACGAGCTACAGCCCGAACGGCTGAACAGAATTACTAGAAATTTGGCAGAGAGGTAGTCCCTAGGTCAAGGAAGTGCCTTTTGTAGGTTTGGTGTAAATCTGTTCAGTAGATTCTGAGAAAATAGCCTTTAAATCAATATATATATCTGAGCCCGCTTACGGTACGCTTACCGTACGCGTACCGTAAGCGTACGGCGGCGTGCGCGAGCGCGATTCTGATTGGCTCTTAGATCTTAGTAAACATTCGAATCGGCCGAAACCAGGAAGCGGCGTCCGCCATTTTGTCTCTCGCACTGAGTGTTATTTATCAAACATGATGGCCAAAAACATGTTACGGGGCTGTTTTGACAACTCCCTCCCACATAGTCATGTTGAGGGAGTCCCCAAACATCCCCCAAGAGCAAAAACGGTTTTATTTTTTTCGGCAATTTCGCCGAGTACGCTTACCGTACGCTTACCGTAAGCGTACGGTAAAAAAATAAAAATAAAAAAAACACTATCCACACTTACCCCACCCCCTGTGCTTTTGGTGGCCGCAGGCCACCAAATGTGCAGGGCTTATGAATTGGAACAAAAAACGTAATTTTGGCAACATGAAATTATAAAATCGAAATAAAAAAAACACTATCCACATTGACCCCACCCCCTGTGCTTTTGGTGGCCGAAGGCCACCAAATGTACAGGGCTTATTAAAGTTGATAAAAACCGTGCACGGAACGAACTGCGTTAAGTGGGCGCGCACGCCTCGAATGGCGTAAAGTAACTTAGCATTTAAAAAACCGTACAAATTCACTTAAAAAACCATAGGTTTCACACACGTTATAGTTAGGAATTAGCATTTAAAAAACCTTGCAAATTCACTGAAAAAACCATAGGTTTCACACATGTTATAGTTAGCGGAAATTTTACTGATAAAAAACCTGTGAAATTGCCCCGTTATAGTTAGTGCTGGCAACTATAACTCACGCGACCGCAATCTTCTGCTGATGACATATGTGTCTTTATGAAAAAAAAAATATTTGTAATATATGTATAGCTAAAAATGTATGGAAGAAGACATGGGCAAATAAGTGTCTAAATACAGTATTAGCATCAGCAGAGGATTGCGGTCGCGTGAGTTATAGTTGCCAGCACTAACTATAACGGGGCAATTTCACAGGTTTTTTATCAGTAAAATTTCCGCTAACTATAACATGTGTGAAACCTATGGTTTTTTCAGTGAATTTGCAAGGTTTTTTAAATGCTAATTCCTAACTATAACGTGTGTGAAACCTATGGTTTTTTCAGTGAATATATATATAGATATCACTAAAAAAACCATAGGTTTCAGGGGCGTTATAGTTAGCTGGACATTTCCCTCGTACAAAACCCTAGAAATTCCCCTGTTATAGTTAGTTCAGCTAACTATAACTCACGCCCCCGCAATGCACTGCTGATGACGTCACATATTACATCACTCATGACATGGTTAGTGACATCACTGATGACATCACTGATGACATCTCAAATGACATCACATCACTGATGACATCATCCAGTGATTGTGTGTTTTTCTTAAAAGTTTAAATATGTTTTATATATTTATAGTGAAAGGCCTATGGAAGAATGAGTGGGTGTATAAGTGTGTGAATGGGTGATTTTCTAGGTGCGTAAGTGAGTCATTAAATGTATCTTACTGCAGACTAGTGACTAAACTGTGTGAATGTCTGTATGTGTCTGTGTGTTGGTGTATAAGTGGCTGCATGGTTTTGTGAATAGCTATATGAGTGTCTATATGGGTTATTGATTGGTTGTCTGAGTATCTGTACGGGTGCCTGAGTGTTTGTGTGGGTAGGGTGTGTGTGACTGTGCAGAGATGTGTGAGTGGGTGATTCTATGGTGCATGGTTTTAAGAGTGCAACTGTGATGGACTGTATGGTTGGGTGAGTGTATGTATGAGTGTGTTAGTGATTGAATGTTTATCTAAGTTGTACATGTGTCAGTAACTATATATGTGAAACGCAGTGTATATGTGTGTAAGAGTATATAACTATCTATATGTGAGAGTGTGTGATTGAGGGAGTGCCTGTATGGATGAGTGTGTGCTTGTATTAGTAATTGTATAAGAGTGTCAGAATTTGTTAGTATTTTTATGAGTAAGTGAACTTGAGTGTGTTTAAATGTATAGGTGAGTAAATTGGACTGTGTTTAATTATTTGCACAACTGACTAGGTGTGTCAGTACCTTAATGGATGATTGGCGGTGTGTGAGTGTCTATATAGGTGTATAAATGCATATGATAGTCTTGTACGGAGTGACTGTAAGTATGAGTGACTGTACAGGTGAGTGAGTGGAGGTGTATGTAGACCTAGGAGTCAATGAGTGGGTATGTAGTTATTGATATTGGAGTATCTATGGTTTTCAAAATGGCCATCTGAAATTTTGAGTCAGTGTATCAAAGGTTATATTAGGGTGTGAGAAGATGCACTAATTTATCACATGGATGACGCCATCAGTGATGTCATCAGGGATGTCATTTGAGATGTCATCAGTGATGTCATCAGTGATGCCACTGACCATGTCATGAGTGATGTAATATGTGACGTCATCAGCAGTGCATTGCGGGGGCGCGAGTTATAGTTAGCTGAACTAACCAAAACAGGGGAATTTCTAGGGTTTTGTACGAGGGAAATGTCCAGCTAACTATAACGCCCCTGAAACCTATGGTTTTTTTAGTGAATTTCTAAGGTTTTTTAAATGCCAATTCCTAACTATAACGCCCCTGAAACCTTTGGTTTTTTCAGTGAGTTTCAAAGGTTTTTTAAATGCCAATTCCTAACTATAACGTGCATGAAACCTATGGATTTTTCAGTGAATTTCAAAGGTTTTTTAAATGCCAATTCCTATCTATAACTTATCTCTGAAGATATCATGTTTAATGATTTTGATTGGATTTCTATATTTTTCAAATTCAGTGTGTCAATTTCATTATTATCTTTTTTTTAAATAGTTTTTATCACCATTGTTTAAACTTTTTTTTTCAATTAATTCTTTTAAAAATTAAAAAATATTATTTGATCTTAATGGGGTTTTCAAACATATTTTTTTATATTTTTCAAAATATTTTTTTAACTATATGTTCAAAACTGTATTTTATATATTTTTTTCAATGTTTTTGGATCCGCGCACCCTATGCGCACCATTCTCGATCACTACGCGATAGCATCCGCGCATGGTATGTGTTGGGTACGTGTTTAGTGCGCGATCGCAATGCGACCGGTACACGACTCCCAGCCTATACGCGAGACGTTCGATGTACGTAACGCGACGTTTACGCGCTTCCGCGATGCGTCATCTGCGTCTATGACGCGGTGGGTGCGCGGATCCCGCGAAGTATTTAACATTTAAAAAAACATATGTATGTATTTCATGTGAATATTAATTGAAGACAAACTCTAAACTAGTCTTAAAATTAAAATATTTTTACATCTAATCCTCTAAAAAAAATGTATTTAATTTCGCGGATGCGCGCTAGGTGCGTGCTGCGTACACGCAGGGTGCGCGGATCCCATGTGACCTGCAAAAAAAGAGATTTTATTGGTTCATTACACTTCCTCTTCTAACTATTGAAAGACCCCACCCATTTCAATCATTCTTCTTTGACCTTCTTTAGAGCACCATCTCTTTGGAGAGAATAAGATTTTTTAGACTAAGTTTACACTTAGCTCTAACTTTTTTCAACCAAAAATGGCTTCAGGGCAGCAGGCATCACCTGCATCACCTCATACTTCTGAGGATGAATTTTTGCCGGAGGCACCACCCAAAAAACCTTTTTCTTCAGTGGTGTGGAAATATTTTACTTTTCCCGAGGGGAAGAATAAGACCAATGCCACCTTGGTCACGTGCAAGATTTCCAAAAGAGTCCTGTCGCGAGGGGCTCCTAACAAGAAATACTCTGCGGCATGGGAAGTATGATGAAGCACATGAGGACCCTTCATCTGAACAATTTTGCACAAGAAGAGTGCCGACGGATGAGAAACACTCCTGCTCCTGCGCCATCCACCTCATCGCATACGAGCACATCAAGAGTGCTCCATCAGCCCAAACCTTGGACATCCGTCCTCAATTTACATTTTTAAAAGTGCTCTGCACTAAGTGCAATATGACTTTGTGCTATGGTGAGCAGTCGATCGATCTGATCTGCCGCCGGCAAGAAAGTCACATTTGCTAGTTTTTTGGTTTTTTTGCCTGAAGTTCATTGTTTGGTTTCTCCTGTTTTGTTTTTTTGGTTTTTGTTTGCAGAAAAACCCCCAAAAATTAAAAATTGTTCAGAAAACCCCCAAAAAATTATAAAAGATGAAAGAAGAAAAAAAAAGTTCTTTCCTGGTTTAAAAAAAGAGCTACATTTCTTTGTTAGTGTTAGTTTAGATGAATGTATGTGTAGTACGTAATTGACTGAATGAATGCATTAGTAGCGTATGGAGAATGTATAAGTGCAGAAGTATGAGGAAGTGCTGCAGCATCACACAGTAAGCTCTTTAACTGCAGTGTGCTGTAGTACTTCCGAAGCACAGGGATGCAACACATGTACATAAATATGTTGCAAATCTATGCTTCTCTCTGCACGGCTGCTTAAACTGCAGCCATGTGGTGACACAGGCACCCTTGCACCATAGTGCAAGGATATCTGTGTCATGTGCTGTTTGTTTTTCTACAGGAAGACACACCTTCCTGCACAAAAACAATGAGAAAATGCATTTTTCTCCTTCAATGTATGCTGAACATTTCAGCATGCATTGAAGATATAAAAATGTGGAGAAATTAAAACAATTCTCCTTGTTGTGCTTTCCTACACCAATTTTAGAATGGTGCAGCATTCACACACATATCGAGATTTATGATTTATGATAAATCTAGACATGTGTCTCGTTCTATGAGTATTAAGTGCAATCATGCACAACAACACTTATAGAACACCCTTTCAACACATAGTGGTGTGCATGATGAGGTTATATTTACATGGAGTATAAAAAGTGCACAGAGTGCCTTTTCCTCTCTTCGTAAATATGAAAGAGTATCTTGCACAATAACTATGTTACAAAAAGTGACATATTTCCGTTTTTAAATTTCCTTGCGAATGATAGAAGGTAAGCACAGAGTTTTGTCTGCAAAGATGTTCAAAGAAGAATGATTTAAATGATTGCGCTCCTTCAATAGCTAAAATGGGAAATATTATGAACCCCTCAAATCTCTTTTTTTGCAGGTCACAGGATATCTGATTATGGTCAGATTTCAAAACTACATGAACAGAGTATTTTTAGAAACGTGTTTCAACTTTGTAGCTTCTTGCAGACCTCTTCATTCTACATATTGAGACTTAGTTAAACTTACCTTCACAGTAATAGGAATAAAAAATGGTATACATTTTTTTCTGTTTTTCATTCAAATATAAATCCATATAAATTGCTTATTCTAAAATTTGGATCTGTGAAAGAAAAGGAAAAAAAAATTATAACATGTAATAATACATTTTTTACAACACAGCATAATTTCCACAAAGTAATTTTTTTGCCTTTTTTGCTGTTCTCAGAATATATTAAATTTCGCTAAAAATAGTGATTTCAATCGTACTCATCACTTAACAGCGGGCAAAAAAAACACAATCTCAAAGATTGTTAAAAAAAAAACAATATGCCATTCTCAAAATACAAATCACAGATATATAAAATGCACACAGCTAACACAATTTTTTAACTTTAACTTACAAAAACTGTACATGATGTCGCTTTAAAATAATCACCAAATCTAAAGATGAATTTTTGCAGGATGCAGCACGCCCACAACGTTTTGGTTCAGTGATGTGGAAATTTTCTACTTTTCTCGAGGGACAAACAAAGACCAATGCCACCTTTCTCTTGCACAAGATTTTCAAAAGAGTTCTGTTACGAGGGGATCCTAACAAAAAATACTCATGCGGCACAGCAAGTATGATGAAACACCTAAGGACCCTTCATCCAAACAATCTTGCACGAGAAGAGTGCAAACAGATGAGAAACACTCCTGTTCTGTATCTGTAAAAAGAATCACAAATAAATGTATATTAATAACTTTCAAAATTATACTATTCCATTACTGTACATACACATTTTATATAAATACTGACTATGAAACTATAGCCCTGAACCACAAGTGTGACGATGGTTAAAACACTACATGCATAGTGCATACTACTTTGAAGCAGTTCATGCCCTAAATCCTACCTCACTAAAACACTACATGCTAACTGACTAAATGACTACAGTACTATAAGGAGACACACTGAGTGAGTGACAGGGTGTTTGCTAGAAGTGTATGAATACTAACTAGGGAATTGAAGGTGTGAAACACAACTGTGTAGGTGATTAGAGGACTGCATCCATACTGTATAGGCATTTAAAGCAGTCCATGTGCTAAGGCCTGGCTCACTGCATGACTACTTGGGTACTGACTGAATGATTAGAGTACAGCAAGGAGAGTGCCTATGTGAATTTATAAGTGCTAGGCTTTTCGCACAGGGAATGGATTAGTACTTGGTACTGAATGGGTCACTAGAGGAGTGCAAAGGCAGTGACAAGATGTTTGCTGGACTGTATGGATACTGACTAGGAAATTGAAAGTGTGAAAGACAAGTGTCTAAGTGGTTAGAAGACTGCATAGATAGTGGATAGGGGTTTGAAGCAGTCCATGTGCTAAGGCCTGGCTCAGTGCATGAATACGTAGGCACTGACTGAATGATTAGAGTACTGCAAAGATAGTATCTTCGTGGATTTATAAGTGTTTGAGTTTTTGCACAGTGAATGGATTAGTACATGATGCTGAATGGGTCACTAGAGGACTGCAAAGCGAGTGACAGGGTGTTTCCTGGAAGTGTATGGATACTGACTAGGGAATTGAAGGTGTGAAAGACAATTGTGTAGGTGGTTAGAGGACTGCATGCATAGTGGATAGGGGTTTGAAGCAGTCCATATGCTAAGGCCTGGGTCACTGGATGAGTACTTGGGTACTGACTGAATGATTAGAGTACTGCAAGGAGAGTGCTGGGTGAATTTATTAGGGTTTGGGTTTTGGCGCAGTGAATGGATTAGTACATGATGCTGAATGGGTCACTAGAGGATTGCAAGGGGAGTGACAGGGTGTTTGCTGGAAGTGTATGGATACTGACTGGGGAATTGAAGGTGTGAAAGACAAGTGTGTAGGTGGTTAGAGGACTGCATGCATAGTGGATAGGGGTTTGAAGAAGTCCATGTGCTAAGGCCTGGCTCAGTGCATGAATACTTAGGCAGTGACTGAATCATTAGAGTACTGGAAAGAGAGTGTCTTGGTGAATTTATAAGTGATTGGGTTTTGGCACAGTGAATGGATTAGTACATGGTGTTGAATGGGTCACTAGAGGACTGCAAAGGGAGTGACAGGGTGTTTCCTGGAAGTGTATGGATACTGACTAGGGAATTGAAGGTGTAAAAGACAAGTGTATAGTATGTTAGAACACTACATGCATACTGCATAGACATTTGAAGCAGTCTATTTGGTACTTAAAAACTGACTAAATCATCAGACTACTTCTAGGACAGTGCTTGGGTAAAACTTTTAAATTTTCAGTTCTGCCACAGTGAAGAGAATAGTACATGGTACTGCACCTTAGTGTCAAACCCGGACTCATTTTATCAATGCATAAGCAAAGACTAGCTTCTAATGCTACTAAAACTTGACAACATGACAGGTTTTAAAAGAGTTATCTACTAAAAAATACACGATGTTACCAAATGCTTCTCTCACAGTGGTTCCAAAATGCACACAGACTCACAGTGTGATTCTAGACAACAACCACTATACCTAGGAGTTTACCAAAAATCATTCACTACTGTGGAAGTGGTAAGGGAACTGCACACAATCTTCATATTTCAGGACTGCACTGTTGTGTCAAAGCCTGACTCATTTAATCAAAGCATAAGCAAAGACTGGCTTCTAATGCTACTAAAACTTGACAACATGACCGGTTTTAAAACAGTTATCTGTCAGCAAATACACGATGTTACCAAATGCTTCTCTCACAATCCTTACCCAAATGCAAACAGACTCACAGTGTGATTTTAGACAAGCAACACTATCCTAGGAGTTTACCAAAACTCATTCACTAGTCTAGAAGAGTTAATGGTACTGCACACAATCTACAGATTTAAGTACAGCACATCAGTGTCAAAGCATGACTCATTTAATCAACGCATAAGCAAAGACTAAAACTTCACAACATGACAGGTTTTAAAACAGTTATCTGTCAGCAAATACATGATGTTACCAAATGCTTCTCTCACAGTGATCCCAAATACACACTAACTCACAGTGTGATTCTAGACAAGCACGACTATCCCTAGCAGTTTACCAAAACGCATTCACTACAGTGCAAGTGGTAAGGGAACTGCACACAATCTACATATTTCAGGACTGCACTTTTCTGTCAAAGCCTGACTCATTTAATCAAAGCATAAGCCATAACTGTCTTCTAATGCTACTTAAACTTCACAACATGACAGGTTAAAACAGTTATCTGTCAGCAAATACACAATGTTACCAAATGCTTCTCTCACAGTGGTTCCCAAATGCACACAGACTCACAGTGTGATTCTAGACAAACAACACTATCCCTTACACTATACCAAAACACATTTCTTCATCTAGAAGAAGTACTACATTTTAGTATAGAAACATAACATAACTCATTTCACAAATTCACAAACAATGACAGGTTTCTAATTCTACCAAAATATAAAAACAGCACAGTTATCTGTCTGCAAACACATGAAAAACACAAATGCTTATCACAGAATGGTTTCTACATGCACACACACTGTCAATAAGATTGTAGAGAAAAAAGTACTCCCTACACTTTAGCAGGAGAAATACATTAGTCTGATTAAAATCAAAATAGTCTACATACATCCCCTCACAATTAAAGAACTCATCTTTCAAGTTCTTTTGTAGATTAAGAAGTATATCAGTCACTCACCATATTTTCTTTTACAGAATCTCTGCACTGTGCACCTCTCAGCAAAAACAAAGAATGGAAAAGTTTCCCTTTTATTTTCCACACATATACATGTAAACATCAAATCACAATCCTTCACACATAAACTCTAAAGCAAACACACATTTCTAATGGTTAAACATTTCAACCCTTTCCAACTGAAATACATTTCAACCCTTCCCCCAATCTGCCTTCTACCTGTTACCATAGAAACAGGTCATGGAACACTGCACTGAGCACACAGGTCAGAAGTTCAGCACACAATGTTACACAAGAGAGGAAGTGTGCTTCACTTTTCAACATATCAGCTTATCATATATAATGTTCCTTACAATCTGTTTTTGTTAACCAATAAGAATCATACCTTTAAAAAACAGAAATATACACCCTACCTTTCAGTGTACAAAGTAGTCATACAACCAATGATGTCTTGTCTTTTTTAAAAAAAAATTCAGTGGATCCGCGCAGCCAACGCAATAGGATGCGCGCACCGTGCATGCATTTCGCCGTTTAAAAAAGAAAAAGAAAAGAGGGGGCCCCAGGGGGTCCTTCTGGGACCCCCTAAGCACCTCTAGAGGGTCAGAGTATTTCCACTCTGCCCCCTTTATATGTTTTACACACTTTTTCCCCTTGCTTCTTCAGCCTCGCTTCTACCGAGGCAGAAAATGGCCGCCAACAGTTCCTGGTTTCGAATGTAGACAGACACTTGACAGCCAATTAGCATTCAGCACGCGATCGGGAGGGTGCGCGTTCGGTTCGGGGAGGGTGCGCTTACGGTGCGTGTAGGGTTCGCGGATCCTCCCCGGTCATAGATATTTATGTACTTTTAACTCTAATTTTCTCAGGAACTACTGAACGGATTCACACCATTTATGCAAAAGGCACGAATCTGAACTGAGGACTACCTCTTTGCCAAATTTGGTGTCATTCCGTTCAGCGGTTCGGGCTGTAGCTGCAACAACAGATCCTATGGGAAATTGCATGGGGAAAACGCGTTTTGGGACCCCCCTTTTTTCTCAGGCCCCCGCTTGACGAATCACCAAGAAACTTTCAGGGTAGGAGTGGAGCGGAGCTGGCCAAAAGTTTGGAAAATTTCGCGAGGATTCGTCAACTGGCGCCAGACTTATTGGGAATAGAATGTTGTGGATTTCCTATGGAAAATAAGTCCTAACTATAACTATCGCCAGTAGATAATCAATCTGGCTGACATCAACCTGACCCAAGCAGAAAAACAATTATTATCCTTGGGATTATCATACTGTCCTCAGTCTGACTTTGACTATCCTACCACTCAGGTGGACGTTTATAAATTTACTCGCAAGCTAAAACTCAAAAAATTTCATGAACTAAAATCTCGTTCTAGAGGGGAAAGTGTAGGTATGGCAACCAATACGAGTGACACTTGTGAGCTCCTGGTTGCAGACCTAGAAGCTTTCAGAAACCTTCAGGACCTGGCAAAGGAATCAAATATATTCCCAAGCGAATCAAGCCAAGGCCCATCCTTCGATTCAATCATCATGGATCAATCTTTGGAACCTAACATCAACACAAAACCTATCACTCCCTTTAAGACAAAATCCAAATTTATGCCTATTATGCCTCGTGACTCTATCGATGTCTTTAATGAACAGGTCATGGCACAAATTAAAAAATTGAATATGAACATCAACAAGCAAAAAAGGAAAATGACAAACCACGAAAGGAAATACAATCAATTGATCACGAAATTGAAAAAAGAAAACAACATCGTAATCAGAAATCCTGATAAAGGGGGAAACATTGTTTTATGGCCAATAAAGGAATACTTGGAGGAAGCTTATTTACAACTAAATGATGTGCAGTGCTACCGTAGATGTACGGTATTGAAATACAAAGCCATGCAGAATCAATTTCATTCTAAACTACTGGCCTGGAAAAGTATGGGCCTGCTTAGCATGGAAGAGTTTAAATATTTAAAAATAGAACATCCCAAGACACCATCTATGTACTTTATCCCCAAGGTTCACAAAAATATTGACAAACCCCCTGGAAGACTCATAATAGCTGCCATCAATGGACCATTAGAAAACATGTCATGCTATATAGATTTTTTTCTTCAAGAACATGTTAAAAAATTGAACTCATTTGTGCAGGATACTGGGGATTTCATCAAAAAAATTGCTAATGTCGAATGGCAAGAGGGATATCTGCTCTTAGCCTTAGATGTATCCTCATTGTATACATGCATAAGGAACCAGGATGGTCTGAAAGCAGTTGATTACTTTTTGGCTAATAGACCATTGCAATTTGCACAACATAACAAGATGATTATGGACATGTTAGGTTTCTGTTTGGAGAATAATATGTTTATGTTTAAACACCAGATGTTCCAGCAAATTCAGGGCGTAGCTATGGGGGCCAGCTTCTCCCCAGTTACGCTTGTCTGTTCATGGGCTGGTGGGAGGAGTTGGTCCTCATAAAAACATATGAGTCTATATATAAAAATAATGTGGTATGTTGGCTACGATATATAGATGATCTTTTCATTGTATGGCAGGGAACCCAGGAAAAAGCATGTGACTTTGTCAATCGATGGAACGTTAATGATGTAAACTTACAGTTCACTTGTACCATCAGTGAAACAAGCATAACCTTCTTAGATGTCCAGATTAACATAGTAAACAACAAAATGACTACTTCATTACACCGTAAGGAAACAGCAGGTAACACTCTATTACACGCATCGAGCGCACATCCCACACATTTAATACATAGCATTCCCTACGGGGAAATGCTTCGAATTCGTAGAATTTGTAGTGAGGAAGAAGACTGTAATATCAAACAACAAGAGTGTAAACAGCGTTTTCTGGACAGAGGGTATAACAGCGCAACTATCGAAACTGCGATAGTCAAATCAAGAAAATTTGTAAGACAGGAAGGGTTGCAGGCTGGCATCGCAAATAAGAATAGGAGGGAGATTTCAGCAGAGCCCACTAGACTTATCCTCACTTACTCTAAACAGGAGCAACAGCTTAGAACTATAATAAGAAGGAACTGGCCAATAGTTCATGATGATCCGGTAATTGGAACTCTCTTGCCCAAACAACCGTCCTTTTCATATAGAAGAGCAGCCACTATGGCGAACGCTCTGGTCAAGAAAAATCCTGAAGTATATGAGAAAGCTAGTTGGTTGGTGGCTAGGAAAGGTTTTTTTAAATGTTCTGTTTGTAAAGCGTGTAACTATGCTTCAAATAGAACCACATATCAGACAGCTTTCAATGATAGGCCATGGGAAATCAAACAACATCTGACTTGTTGCACTGATTACGCTGTATATGTCCTACAGTGTTCTTGTAACCTTTTATACATAGGCAGCCCCAAATTACAAGTCCATAAGCGCATATTACAGCATATCAGGGCCATCATCAACAACGACCCCAGCTACCCTGTATCAAGGCATTTTAAGACACAACATGACAGCAATCTTAAATGTTTACAATATCATGTCATTGATACGGTGCCACCACTAGACAGAGGTGGCGATCGGGAAGCTAAACTTAGACGCCTTGAAACACGGTATATTCTTGAATTGGATACCAAACATCCAGGGGGGCTCAACACCAGTGAGGATCTTCACACTTAACATGACTAAGAGAGTGATAAACTACAACATCTGGCATCATTTGTTCTACAAGCAGTACTGTATGTTTAGGTCTATCTTTAAGGACAAATTTATATATCTGTATCTTACAATCTATATCTTTTTATTAGTATTGCACATTATCTCCTCACTCATAAAGATAGTTCCTAATACCCTATGACCATTTAACTCTTAGGGTTTTTTTATCTTTTGTCCAATCGATCTATTTGCACAGGACATAATTTTATACTGAAAGCTGTTATTATGCCAACTTTTTTTAAAGGAGTTTTAGGAATAATATCTGTAAGCCTTGATAATTTATTTATTCATATATTTATATATTTATATATTTATATATTTAATAAGTTATATTTATTATCGAACAACCATTATATTATTTATATGTATATGATATAATGAGATAATTATCCGATATAGCCCAACCCCTCATTATCAAATTATCCTGTGGACATAATTGTCTTCATTAGTCCTTTGAACATACTGATAAGAATACTCTTTCCCTTGTTTTTGCGAAATTCATTGTTAGAATACACATTTTTAGATTAAATAGGACTGTGGCACAAAGAATCAATTTAAGCTATCTGTATAATCATACACACGGGTTGAGTATACATGAATAATAGTTTTCTCGCACAATTTTTAGTACATGCACTTTAACATTTTAGCACTGGTTTTCTTACTTGATCAATCTTATTGGGTACACGGTTTTATTCATTTGGCACAATTGGTTTCACAAAGAGGTTCAGGGCAATGGACGCTAATATATAACAGGATGTTTCTGGCATTTATGCTGTTACGATTGAGACCGACCATGTATGACATAATTAAATACAAATATAGAGTTGCCACAATATCAAGGATATTGAAATACAATATGCATT
Organism: Triturus cristatus; assembly: GCF_964204655.1. Lineage (NCBI taxonomy): Eukaryota > Metazoa > Chordata > Amphibia > Caudata > Salamandridae > Triturus > Triturus cristatus. Next base: position 984,775,390 of record NC_140583.1, read on the forward strand.
AAGCTTTTAACTCTTTAAATATTATATTTATTGAATTTTTCTTGTAAGGTGTTAAATCCTACATTGATGTAAATATGTATGCATAGGTCTGTTTTCTATGTTCATTGCACCATGTGACCTAGCATTTGCACTTTAAAAATGAAGTCCTGCCGTGTAAGCGCTGTCATGTGATCAAGGCAGAGGCGCTGCCGAAACGCGTCATGGTGGAGTGTTGCTTGCAATAGAAAACGAATCAAGCACGCAATTGGGTCCATTCTCGTTCTGTTCCAGCGGATTTGCATGAAGGTGTACGGTGAGTTTTCTTTCATATACATATATATATATATATATATATATATATATATATATATATATATTCTAAAACAAGAGCACTCCTCCTTGGAAAGCCACACACAACGTGTTCTTGTCACCCTTTATTGGCAGGCAGCACAGGACATACACAGCGGTTTCCCGCAGATTCAGTTTGCCTTCTTCACCATACGCGTTTCAGGAACACCTTCCCTTGGTCACTGGTATCGGCGGAATGGAAACAGGTGAGGCAGAGAGTAACGCTGTTTTATTGGCGTGTTGAAATGTTCAGCCTTCGTGGGCGTGTCTTAATTGCATTGTGGTAATGCGAGTCCAAGTTTAAAACCATAGTGGATGCCTCAACTTCAGCGGGAATCATGCCAGGTAGGTACTGTGCTCAGTAGAGGGCCCACCAACTTGCGCCACGTTGTTCCATATGACGGCTCTTCCATCATCGCCGCCAAGGATACGCACTGTCAGCGAAGGGGCTTTCCGCGACCAGAGCCGGCCGCTAATATTCTAAAACAAGAGCACTCCTCCTTGGAAAGCCACACACAACGTGTTCTTGTCACCCTTTATTGGCAGGCAGCACAGGACATACACAGCGGTTTCCCGCCCACGCCCACGAAGGCTGAACATTTCAACACGCCAATAAAACAGCGTTACTCTCTGCCTCACCTGTTTCCATTCCGCCGATACCAGTGACCAAGGGAAGGTGTTCCTGAAACGCGTATGGTGAAGAAGGCGAACTGAATCTGCGGGAAACCGCTGTGTATGTCCTGTGCTGCCTGCCAATAAAGGGTGACAAGAACACGTTGTGTGTGGCTTTCCAAGGAGGAGTGCTCTTGTTTTGGAATATTAGCGGCCGGCTCTGGTCGCGGAAAGCCCCTTCGCTGACAGTGCGTATCCTTGGCGGCGATGATGGAAGAGCCGTCATATGGAACAACGTGGCGCAAGTTGGTGGGCCCTCTACTGAGCACAGTACCTACCTGGCATGATTCCCGCTGAAGTTGAGGCATCCACTATGGTTTTAAACTTGGACTCGCATTACCACAATGCAATTAAGACACGCCCACGAAGGCTGAACATTTCAACACGCCAATAAAACAGCGTTACTCTCTGCCTCACCTGTTTCCATTCTGCCGATACCAGTGACCAAGGGAAGGTGTTCCTGAAACGCGTATGGTGAAGAAGGCGAACTGAATCTGCGGGAAACCGCTGTGTATGTCCTGTGCTGCCTGCCAATAAAGGGTGACAAGAACACGTTGTGTGTGGCTTTCCAAGGAGGAGTGCTCTTGTTTTAGAATATTAGCGGCCGGCTCTGGTCGCGGAAAGCCCCTTCGCTGACAGTGCGTATCCTTGGCGGCGATGATGGAAGAGCCGTCATATGGAACAACGTGGCGCAAGTTGGTGGGCCCTCTACTGAGCACAGTACCTACCTGGCATGATTCCCGCTGAAGTTGAGGCATCCACTATGGTTTTAAACTTGGACTCGCATTACCACAATGCAATTAAGACACGCCCACGAAGGCTGAACATTTCAACACGCCAATAAAACAGCGTTACTCTCTGCCTCACCTGTTTCCATTCCGCCGATACCAGTGACCAAGGGAAGGTGTTCCTGAAACGCGTATGGTGAAGAAGGCGAACTGAATCTGCGGGAAACCGCTGTGTATGTCCTGTGCTGCCTGCCAATAAAGGGTGACAAGAACACGTTGTGTGTGGCTTTCCAAGGAGGAGTGCTCTTGTTTTAGAATATTAGCGGCCGGCTCTGGTCGCGGAAAGCCCCTTCGCTGACAGTGCGTATCCTTGGCGGGGATGATGGAAGAGCCGTCATATGGAACAAGGTGGCGCAAGTTGGTGGGCCCTCTACTGAGCACAGTACCTACCTGGCATGATTCCCGCTGAAGTTGAGGCATCCACTATGGTTTTAAACTTGGACTCGCATTACCACAATGCAATTAAGACACGCCCACGAAGGCTGAACATTTCAACACGCCAATAAAACAGCGTTACTCTCTGCCTCACCTGTTTCCATTCCGCCGATACCAGTGACCAAGGGAAGGTGTTCCTGAAACGCGTATGGTGAAGAAGGCGAACTGAATCTGCGGGAAACCGCTGTGTATGTCCTGTGCTGCCTGCCAATAAAGGGTGACAAGAACACGTTGTGTGTGGCTTTCCAAGGAGGAGTGCTCTTGTTTTAGAATATTAGCGGCCGGCTCTGGTCGCGGAAAGCCCCTTCGCTGACAGTGCGTATCCTTGGCGGCGATGATGGAAGAGCCGTCATATGGAACAACGTGGCGCAAGTTGGTGGGCCCTCTACTGAGCACAGTACCTACCTGGCATGATTCCCGCTGAAGTTGAGGCATCCACTATGGTTTTAAACTTGGACTCGCATTACCACAATGCAATTAAGACACGCCCACGAAGGCTGAACATTTCAACACGCCAATAAAACAGCGTTACTCTCTGCCTCACCTGTTTCCATTCCGCCGATACCAGTGACCAAGGGAAGGTGTTCCTGAAACGCGTATGGTGAAGAAGGCGAACTGAATCTGCGGGAAACCGCTGTGTATGTCCTGTGCTGCCTGCCAATAAAGGGTGACAAGAACACGTTGTGTGTGGCTTTCCAAGGAGGAGTGCTCTTGTTTTAGAATATTAGCGGCCGGCTCTGGTCGCGGAAAGCCCCTTCGCTGACAGTGCGTATCCTTGGCGGCGATGATGGAAGAGCCGTCATATGGAACAACGTGGCGCAAGTTGGTGGGCCCTCTACTGAGCACAGTACCTACCTGGCATGATTCCCGCTGAAGTTGAGGCATCCACTATGGTTTTAAACTTGGACTCGCATTACCACAATGCAATTAAGACACGCCCACGAAGGCTGAACATTTCAACACGCCAATAAAACAGCGTTACTCTCTGCCTCACCTGTTTCCATTCCGCCGATACCAGTGACCAAGGGAAGGTGTTCCTGAAACGCGTATGGTGAAGAAGGAGAACTGAATCTGCAGAAAACCGCTGTGTATGTCCTGTGCTGCCTGCCAATAAAGGGTGACAAGAACACGTTGTGTGTGGCTTTCCAAGGAGGAGTGCTCTTGTTTTAGAATATTAGCGGCCGGCTCTGGTCGCGGAAAGCCCCTTCGCTGACAGTGCGTATCCTTGGCGGCGATGATGGAAGAGCCGTCATATGGAACAACGTGGCGCAAGTTGGTGGGCCCTCTACTGAGCACAGTACCTACCTGGCATGATTCCCGCTGAAGTTGAGGCATCCACTATGGTTTTAAACTTGGACTCGCATTACCACAATGCAATTAAGACACGCCCACGAAGGCTGAACATTTCAACACGCCAATAAAACAGCGTTACTCTCTGCCTCACCTGTTTCCATTCCGCCGATACCAGTGACCAAGGGAAGGTGTTCCTGAAACGCGTATGGTGAAGAAGGAGAACTGAATCTGCAGAAAACCGCTGTGTATGTCCTGTGCTGCCTGCCAATAAAGGGTGACAAGAACACGTTGTGTGTGGCTTTCCAAGGAGGAGTGCTCTTGTTTTAGAATATTAGCGGCCGGCTCTGGTCGCGGAAAGCCCCTTCGCTGACAGTGCGTATCCTTGGCGGCGATGATGGAAGAGCCGTCATATGGAACAACGTGGCGCAAGTTGGTGGGCCCTCTACTGAGCACAGTACCTACCTGGCATGATTCCCGCTGAAGTTGAGGCATCCACTATGGTTTTAAACTTGGACTCGCATTACCACAATGCAATTAAGACACGCCCACGAAGGCTGAACATTTCAACACGCCAATAAAACAGCGTTACTCTCTGCCTCACCTGTTTCCATTCCGCCGATACCAGTGACCAAGGGAAGGTGTTCCTGAAACGCGTATGGTGAAGAAGGCGAACTGAATCTGCGGGAAACCGCTGTGTATGTCCTGTGCTGCCTGCCAATAAAGGGTGACAAGAACACGTTGTGTGTGGCTTTCCAAGGAGGAGTGCTCTTGTTTTAGAATATATATATATATATATATATATATATATATATATATTTCCAAAAAGGTCGTTGCGAGATCACCGCTCTCCTCCCTTTCGACGCCGGTGCCAGCAGCAGTCGCAACTCCGCTAGAAATGTCTTTAAACAGGATAAGATCTGAGAATTCCCAGGAAATAATCCAGCGGCACACCAAAGGACAACACAATAAGTTTTTATTGTGCTAAACGAACAGAAAATGTTTTCTTGATCACAATACGATTGGGCACTTGCCTGTAACATGAATTTATTTGGGGTACATTACCCGTATACGAGTAGAATTGTCTCTATTGGAAGATAGAAAATGTGATTAGGCACTTGCCTGTAACATGAATATATTCTGGGTACATTACCCGTACATAGACAGGACTATCCCAATTGGAATAAGGATGCAGAAATTGCCTCGTTATTGTATCCATGAGAAATATCTTTACTCGTATTTATTTATTTACTTTCAGGCGGAATTGTGTTTCAATGAATTAATTTCATGACTAACAGCATTTATTTTTCGTTATGTAAGCAATACTATCGTTGATATTATGATGATTTTTGTTCAAACCTAATCATGCGAAAAAATGTTATTTCTTCTTTGTCTATTAACCATGACCTGTATTTCTAGGGGAATTCGGGCACAGGTCACTAACTTGACAAAGGCTTCGCCGAAACGCGTAGTTCTGTTCGTTTAGCACAATAAAAACTTATTGTGTTGTCAAAAAAAAAAAAATCTTTTCGTTTAGCACAATAAAAACTTATTGTGTTGTCCTTTGGTGTGCCGCTGGATTATTTCCTGGGAATTCTCAGATCTTATCCTGTTTAAAGACATACATATATATGTATATATATATATATATTTATATATATTCACTGAAAAAACCATAGGTTTCACACGTTATAGTTAGCGGAAATTTTACTGATAAAAAACCAATGAAATTCCCCCGTTATAGTTAGTGCAGGCAACTATAACTCACGCGACCGCAATCCTCTGCTGATGACATATGTGTCTTTATGAAAAAAAAATATTTGTAATATATGTATAGCTAAAAATTTATGGAAGAAGACATGGGCAAATAAGTGTCTAAATACAGTATTAGCATCAGCAGAAGATTGCAGTCGCGTGAGTTATAGTTGCCTGCACTAACTATAACGGGGGAATTTCATTGGTTTTTTATCAGTAAAATTTCCGCTAACTATAACATGTGTGAAACCTATGGTTTTTTCAGTGAATTTGCAAGGTTTTTTAAATGCTAATTCCTAACTATAACGTGTGTGAAACCTATGGTTTTTTCAGTGAATTTGTACGGTTTTTTAAATGCTAAGTTACTTTACGCCATTCGTGGCGTGCGCGCCCACTTAACGCAGCTCGTTCCGTGCGCGCACGGCGCGCTTCGCGCACCGTGCGCGCACAGTGAGCACGCGGTGCGCTTCGCGCTTCGCGCATCGCGCGCCCACTTTACGCAGTTAGTGCCGTGCACGCACGGTGGGCACGCAGTGCGCTACGCGCACCGCGTGCCCACGTTACGCTAGATGGGCCATGTACGCACGATGCACTTCGCGCACCGTGCGCACATGGAGGACATATGATGCGCTTCGTTAATATTTTAATTTTTCACTATAATATAATAAGCCATGAAGAGATGGTGCCCTTCGGGCACCATTTGCACATGGGGTGGGGAGAGTGGGGATATTTTTTTTGTAAAAATTTTTTAGCGTACACGTACGGTAAGCATAATCGGTGAAATTATCGAAAAAATGAAAATTCCGTTTTTGGCTTTAGGGGAACTTTGGGGACTCCCTCAACATGGCTAGGTGCTTAGGAGTTGTCTAAACCGCCCCTTTACATGTTTTTGCTCTTTGTTTTTTAACCCCCTCTCAGAGTGCGAGAGAGAAAATGGCGGCCGCCACTTCCTGGTTTTGACCGATTCGAATGTTTACTAAGATCTAACAGCCAATCAGAATCGCGCTCGCGCACGTCACCGTACGCGTACGGTAAGCGCACCGTAAGCGCACCGTAAGCTGGCTCAGATATATATATTGATTTAAAGGCTATTTTCTCAGAATCTACTGAACAGATTTACACCAAACCTACAAAAGGCACTTCCTTGACCTGTAGACTACCTCTCTGCCAAATTTCAAGGAACTCTGTTCAGCCGTTCGGGCTGTAGCTGTGTCTAAAGGTCCTATGGAAAAATGCATGGGAAAAACGCATTTTGGGACCCCCCTTTTATCTCAGCCCCCGCTTGACGAATCCCCCCGAGACTTTCAGGGTAGGAGCGTAGCGTAGCGCCCCATTAGTTTTGAAAATTTCGCGAGGATTCGTCAACCGGCGCCAAAGTTATTCAAAATAGAATGTTGCGGTTTTCCTATGGAAACAGGGTCCTAACTATAACTACCTACTGGCGACCGACAGTAGGTAATATATATATATATATATATATATATATATATATATATATATATATATATATATATATATATATATATATATATATATATATATATATATATATATATATATATATATATATTACCCAGTGGCGCTCGCTACTGGGTACTTATAGCTAGGACCATGTTTCCATAGCAAAATGTTTATTTGTTTGCCGAAAATTTTGGCTCAGTTTGACAAATCTTCACAAAACTTTCCAAAAAATGTTCTTCCACCTCAGCTCCTTTCTGGAAAGTTTGAGGGTGATCCGTGAAGCGGGCGTCAAGAAAAACGGGGTTTCCAAAATGCATTTTTCTCATTCATTTTTCCACAGGATAATTGAGACTGCTACAGACAAAACCGCTGAATGGAGGAACTGCAAATTAGGCAGAAAGCTAGATCTTTGTCTAGAAAGCGCTTTTTGTGATTTGGTGTAAATCTATTCAATAGTTTGAAGAAATTAAGGCTCAAAAACATATACTTCATGCTGCAGAGGATTTGCAGAGCTAACAGACCTTGAGATTAAATCAGCAGTAATCCTAGGACTCAGGGATTAGTCCCCTGCACTAGTTTAAAGTAAAAAATAAGATATAGTGTGGCAGGGTAGGTATACAAAGTCCCTGTAATCCTAGTGGGTTGTCCCAGAGAGACCCTCCAGGGCCAAAATATATATTTTTTATTAGCGTGCAGCGTATCCACCGGGGGTCCGCACGTCTGCAGCTCCAATGAATAAAATAATTGGTCTCTTGTTGTTCATATAAAAACTCTAGTGGTGGGGCAGGCACATCATATTTTCACTTTTTGGAGAGGCCCTCTCCTCAAGACTTGGAGAGGTCCTGGGGACCCCATTCCCTGGGGCCATAACTGATATAAAAAAGGAGGGAGGCATGGGTCCCCCTCCCCAAGCTACTCTAGGGCCCTGTGGACCCCACCCCAACGGGCTGAATGTAAAAGGGAAGGAGCATGCAACTCACTTGCCAGAGCTACTATCGGACCTGATTATTCTATACCGCAGACCCAATTGCATTTTGGGGAGGGGGGTGTCAGGCCCCTCTCCCAAACTGCACACCAGCTCCAGGGACTACATTCCCTGGAGTCTGGTGCAGCAGTGTCCCAAGGACCCCATCTACTGGGACACTGTAGTTCCCTGCCTGGGAAAAAGTGGCATACCCACCAGCACTTTCCCAGGGAAGGAAGAGAGCTTTGCTCCCGCCAGGTTGGGAGCAGTCAAAAATGATGCTACCACCAGGATGGAAGCAAGGGAATGGAGCTTGCTCTTGCCAGCACCTAGTATGGTGTTGGTTGGGGAGCTGTCTGGAACTGCAGGGGCACCAGTGCACTCTGGTTTATTTAAAAATAAAATGTTGAGCTGCTTGCTGGGAGACGTCAGGGCTTTGGAGGCCCTGGGGCTTCCCCAGCGTCACTAGACAAAGATTAAAGATGTGGTTGTCCCAGGTGGACAACAGTACACCCACAAACTAATAAAAAAAATAATAATAAATGAGTGGCAGGAGCTTGAAGGTCACAAAGAGTTCTAAAGGTGTATCTCAATCCAAACATGCTACAGTGTCTATTGTTATAGTCTGTCGCCCTGTCATCCAGAGCTACTGATGCACATGTATCCAGTTATGTGACCCTCTCGTAATTCCAACACTTCATGCCCAAATATAGCTCTGCTATTGTGCCTCAATATTGCTCTGCAGCAGCTCTGCAGGGGTGTTCAAGCAGGATTCCACGCATCGCTACCAGTTTATTTAATTGTGATAAGGTAAACTGTGTGTTATTCCAATAGCAATACACACATAGCCCTGCACATGCACCTCAACAGTGTGTTATTCCTGTATGTACTACAGCTCTATTATTTCACCTATGCCCTGAGGGACAGTCACTTCTGCTATTCCTATGAGTCACCCTCTCAAACAACATAATTGATGCACCCTGATCCAGTGTTCTCTATTCTAGTCTCTGATCTGACCACACAGCTCTGCTGGTGTAATTAAATCCTGGCATACAGCAGTGCCTTCTAAACCAGTAGGCAGTCCCGCCGTTCTTTTATCATCCCACAATAAAGTCATACAACAACTTCCTCCATGCTTGTATGTGGTCCCTATGCACAGCTCTTTTGATACACATCCCACCTGACATGCAGAACTGCATTCCATGGCCATAATGGCCCCATGCAAAACTCTGCTTTTGCATCACAATCCCCACATGCAGCAATGCCTTCCGATTGCCAGGTCTCATTCTACAGCTTTCCTGGTAAGAGTTAGATGCAAGATTAAGGTAAATATATGCGTCTGTCTTAAAGCTCCTATACAAGATAACACTAGACTTCAGTAATTTGCATTAAAAAAATTGTCCTTGCTGATATAGGAAGGGAGCCCCTAAATGGCAACATTTCATGTTGCCTTTGGCTACAAAATACTGCTAATGAACTTTAATCCTGACCTTCAGAAAGTGCACAGTTTCAGAATTGAACCATTTTCAAAATTAATTATTTAAAGTCATTTAGCTTAACCAGTGGTCGAAGTGGGTGGCAACGGCAGGGCACAGCGTGCCCCTACTTTTTAAATTTAATAGAATCCGTTCTCCTACTTTTTTATTTTAAAAATGCATCTTAGGACATCAGCAATAGCCAAGGCCTATAGATAAGGCTCAGCAATGTGGCCGTTCAAGGATGGGCGAGGTGGGTAGAGAAGGAAAAGGACCCTGTCTCTTCCTTCTTGCCCAGAGAAGACAAGGACATTGCCCACTTCTCCTGCTCTGCCGCTGATAGCTGCCCCCCTCTTATCTTCTTCCTCCTACACCCTCTCTTTCTGTCTCACTCCTTCTCACTTGCTGAATGAAAACCATGACTCAATAAATGGTTCTTACCCACTCTTTTCTCTCCTGTCCTTCATTTGACCCCCTGTGAAATAGATCTAAAAAAGAAACACTTTTGCTGGAAATGTCGTCTTTTTCTGATTTTTTTTTTATACGAAAGTGCAGCCTCGGGACAGAGAGGAAAAAAAAGTTAAAAGTACAACAAGTAAATAAATAAATAACCAAAAAAAGCAAGCCAGAGTTGTCGTAACGTGGCTGTATTGGTTTTATTCACACTCAAACACATTAGCGCCACTTTACAGAGTCTGCCAGGGAAGCGCTAGTTTTGTTTTCTTGTCTTTCTTTGAACAACATTGTTTTCCCTGGGTGGGGAAGTGCACTATTCCTGGAGATACTGCAATACCTGGTTGATGCGTGGAGTGGAAAATGTCTAATGTGATCCTTATCAGCTGTTTTCCTTATTTTAGTTCATAAAATGTTCAGGGATTTGGCCTTTTTAACACCATTTTGCTTTAATGTTTTGTAAGGATAAAAGCAACGGACATTGAAATGGGTCCTTTCTGGGCCAAATAGTCATGTTCTTTAACCTTTAAGGCAAAAACACTAAGGGGCAGATTTATGTTGCACTTGCGCCACTTTTGCGCCGCCGTTGCGTCACTTTTGTGACGCAGCAGCGGCGCAAATCCTGCGCCATGGTGCGGGGTATTTACAACGTGACGCATCTGGGAGATGCGTCACGTTGTAAAGCCCTGCGCCACATGTAGGCGTTCCAGGGCAGGTGGGGGCGTTCCGGCGCAGGAACGCCTCCTAAAAGTGGCTGAGTGAAATCTACAAGATTTCACTCAGTCACTTTTAGGCCCATGCTGCGTCAAAACCCTGCGCCTGCTTGAAGCAGGCGTAAGGATTGACGCAGCATTGTAAAGATAGGGCCCCCCAGATCATTGCTGGAGGTGCGACGCGCTTGCGATGCAACTCCAGCAATGCCCCACTTATCGGCACAGATGAGTCACGCATCTGTGCCGTTTTTGCCCCATGGTGCGCCGCATTATAAATGCGGCGCATCCATGGTGGCGCAGCAGTGGCGCATAATAACTGGCGCATCCCTGCTGATATGCAGGGATGCGCCAGTCGTCATAAATCTGCCCCTAAATGATTTCAGAATAAGGCGTATAAAAGCGTTAAGGTAATTATGTTGTTCCTTCTTATATTTCACATGCTTTACTTAATCTTCCATTTCCTATGAGTTTTAACTTATTCCACGATGTTGTTATATTTTTTTTCCAGGCAGCATATTACTCTTGTCTAGTGCATAATTAGAATGGAGTCGCATCCAGGTATTTATAGCAGAGCACGATTGGGTTGTAGCTGAAGGTAGTACGAGTTTCTCTCAGTGGGGCAGTATGGTGTTCAGTGGGGAAGAGGATATGGCACTTTGGGCGGAACTGCTAAATTTGGAACTGGGGAATCAGGTTCAGCCTTCATGACCAGTCCACCAGAATACTCTCCTAAGGGAGCACATTCCCATGCTCGACCTTAGAAAGCCCCGCTAGACCTTAGAAAACCTGCTGTTTTAGCACCAGCAGATGGACCCTAACGGTGGCAAGTGAAGGTTAAACTTGAAGGCTTGTCCGCCACAATCCGTATAGTAGTTCACCTCTATTCTTGTAGGCAGGCCTACAAAGCAGCACACCTTAAAGTCACAGAGACTCTGTTACTGAGGTCACAGGACCCTTGAGGCAGGTTCGCCTCACTCATTGGTACCTCCATTGGCTTTGTTTCAGCAGTAGCAGTGCAACTCACCAGGGATCGCATTGCAGGATTTGCATGCACACCAAACTAAGTTTGCAAACTTCACACGGTCTCTCTGCTTTATGCACAAGTACTTTTAACATGTGCTGACTGCTTTGGGGCCACTGGAAACATGTAGCAAAGAAGAACAAAATTATGTTGCAGTGTTGACTGAATTATGCAGCAAAAAAAATGCTGCAGTGTGATGCAGCAAAAACCAACTATTTTGACATTTTAACACATGGTAACTGCCGCTGCAAAGGTTTTGCCTCATTAGTAAGTCTGGGCAGTGGACTCCGCTCGTGGAGTTTACGGAGTTTTCCGTACTACGCGTTACGCGAAGCTCGCGGAGTTCGGTAAAAAAGGTTTTTCCTTGCTCGCTTACGTCAACGTCAAGTTGGCGTGCGCGAGCGTGGAAAATCAACCTCCCTGGTGAGATTTCTCAACGCGCGCAGTAATTTGCATTAAAAAAATTGTCCTTGCTGATATAGGAAGGGAGACCCTAAATGGCAACATTTCATGTTGCATTTGGCTACAAAATACTGGTAATGAACTTTAATCCTGACCTTCAGCAGTGCACAGTTTCAGAATTGAACCATTTTCAACATTAATTATTTAAAGTCATTTAGCTTAACCAGTGGTCGAAGTGGGTGGCAACGGCAGGGCACAGCGTGCCCCTACTTTTTAAATTTAATAGAATCCGTTCTCCTACTTTTTTATTTTAAAAATGCATCCTAGGACATCAGCAATAGCCAAGGCCTATAGATAAGGCTCAGCAATGTGGCCGTTCAAGGATGGGCGAGGTGGGCAGAGAAGGAAAAGGACCCTGTCTCTTCCTTCTTGCCCAGAGAAGACAAGGACATTGCCCACTTCTCCTGCTCTGTCGCTGATAGCTGCCCCCCTCTTATCTTCTTCCTCTCACACCCTCTCTTTCTGTCTCTGTCTCACTCCTTCTCACTTGCTGAATGAAAACCATGACTGCGAGTGGTTGCGTTTGCTCGCGACCGCTTGCGTTGAGAAACCATGCGTTTGCCTTGAGAAAAGCATCTGCTCGAGTAAAAATCTACTCGAGCGGCAGAAAGGAAGAAGCGCCCGCTTGCGCTGTGCATGGTGCCGTTCGCGATGATTGCACAGTGCGGACAAGCACCTGGCACTGAAAATCACTGCGAACTGGCATTTATCTAACGCACTCTGCTGCTCGTAGTTTTTGCACTCCGCGGAGTTCCGCATAGCCCAGGCTTACTCATTAAAATCAGTGTAACAAACAAATGCAGAAATGAGAAAGGTGAAAGGTGACCAGTTCACCTTTGCAAAGGGCCTTTCACTTCCCAGCAACACAAGTCACATTTTTTAGTAACTTTTGATCAGTTTGAGCTACAAACACTTTTTTTGTTAAAATCATCAGATTATGCCGCAGATGATATGTTAAGTGGCAAATATAGCAGAGCCATAATTTCTTGGAAAACATTTGCAAACTAGAATATTTTGCCATTTATGTTTGAACTGCTCTTGTGGAAAAAGGGAGGAGAAGTGCTGATGACAGAAACAAATGGCTTGTGATTTTACTTTTAAGCATATTTTGAACATTCCGTGACTGGAAACATATGCAACTTTGTGAATGTATTTTAATGTCAGTAACTCATACGAAAGCTTAAATAAACATGTATCTATTGTTCAAATAACGTAATAAGCTGTAACTGGTCAGTGAAAGGCCAAACAAATACCAAAAATTGGGAAGTTTTGACCCTTCTGGCCACACCTCAGACTCCGCCCACCGACTCAATCTTCGTGTTATTCTCACCACTGATTCTCTGCCCACAGTTCCCCTACTTCTTTTTCCCCCCTTCGACCACTGATCTTAACCAGCTAGCAACCACTGTCAAAGCCAGTATTCCTGGCCGGTTTTAAGTGTATGGTAGTTGTTGTGTTATATTTCTGGATGCAAAAACAGAAAGCACATTGAGGAAATAAAATACTAGTTGGTCGACCACTATGGGAATCACAGAAAGTTAGTTTTTGTGTTCAAGCCACACCCTTTATTAAATAGACAACGCCATCTTTAGAGACCCCCCCCCCTCCTCAGACACACACAAATTTTTCATCCCACTTAAATCCCTGGGAACATGGATGTTATGTATTGCGAGAGAAAAAAATGTGACCTGCATCATAAATGTAATCTGTCTACGTCAATCAATATCTTTTCGTCCTACTAAATAAAGGAAGTTGTCTTGCTCTTCATAGCATGCTGTCCTTCTGCCGCATAGAGAAATGCAACAATTGCGCGCTGTCTTTTTACCCCTACCTATGACTGCTTTGTTGCATCACTTTGATCCTACATCACAACATAATAAGCCATGGTAACTGCACAGTCGGGGAGAACTAGTGGTGTTCGGTGTATTGTCATAATAGTTTTTGAATTATTCAACATTATTTGAAGTTTTGTATAAACTTTGGGGCATATTATCAAGGACGGCGTTAAAATTATCGCCGGTTTAGCGACAGAAAACTGCCGCTAAAGCTGCGATAATGGGCTTGATAATATGCCCTGGAGAATTCCAATAGAAGCCCATGTTGACACCAAAACATGGACTTCTATTGCAATTCTCGAGGTCATATTATCAAGCCCATTATCGCCGCTTTAGCGGCAGTTTTCTGCTGCTAAATCGCGATAAATATTAACGCAGTCCTTGATAATATGCCCCTTACTTGTTATATCCTGTGGAAAAAGAACGCTAAGGCATTCCTTGCATCGGAAAGTCGATTGAGATACTCTGGACCCCCACTTTGGAACATTTCACCTCATGTGAATTTTACAAGGTTTACCACTGATAAAACAAGCATTGGCACAGCCAATAGGTCTTTCCTTTGGGAACTTATGAATGTTTAGCCAGAGCTATTATTGGTTTTGCCAATGTCTTTGAGTTATGTTGTAAAGCAGCGTGGCTGTTGTGCAGCAGGTTGAAAAGTTATAATAAAAATTGCATGTTCCCTGTCTCTGCCAGAGGTGCCTACCATTGGCACAAGTTGAAAATGGTTGCAGTTTGTAATTGCAGCTTAGGGCAAGATTGTGGCAGACTTGAGATGCTAGTGGCAAAACAAATGCAATACAAATAAATCAGGTGCTGGCAAGTTTAGATTGCACCTTAAAATTGGTTGAACCAAACTTATTTCCAAACCAGCGTTCATAATATACAGGAGAACAACTTTTGAGATGCCTTTTAGTTATCGAAATTTCTCTTAAAAAAAAAAAAAATTGAAATAGTTTACTCTTGAGAGCCTTTTTGTGCTTTAGTGTAAAGTTGTACTTACATGCCCAGTATAGTGTAATTCCACCCAGTAACATTTACTGCAGCAGGGAGTAAGGGGCATATTACCAAGGAACAGGGAAAATTAACGCTAAGGGCGCTTAGCGTTAATTTTTTTAACACCCGCTATCGCTGGATAATATCGCCTGGTTATAGCGTTATTAACAATGCCAACTGCCGATAAAAAATCCAGCGATAGCGGCATTTTGGGAGGCTATCGCTGGTAATGCAGCGATAAAAATACAAGGATAGGGATATCCTTGTTGATAGCCCATGGTGGACTAAGCCATGTAATCCACCTCCCATTGGATTACATGGCTAAATCTGAGAATTAGCAGACGTAAAAAAGCAGCGTTAACCGTGGTTAGCACTGCTTTTTTTGTCTCTAACAGGGTTAGCGTGACGCTTTATAATAGGAGAAATGTCGCTAAAGACCAGACCGCTGGGGACGCGCTGCGAGGGGGCTCGCAGTCTACCTGATCTTCTTGCCTCTTCTTGCTCCACCGACTTCACTGGGCATTCGGGCGCGGCTGGGCTCCTGACGCTGTGGTCTCCCCCGACGGCGAGCAGCTGACATCGCTCGGCTGCGGAGCGGGGTCGAGACTACAGCTCCCAGCCTGCCCTGGGAGATCGCCGCCCACTTCCTGCTTGGCGCGAACGGAGGCGCTTAAAGGCGGACAGCATCAACAGAGGAGCGGGAACGCTAAAGACCAGACCGCTGGGGACGCGCTGCGAGGGGGCTCGCAGTCTACCTGATCTTCTTGCCTCTTCTTGCTCCACTGACTTCACTGGGCATTCGGGCGCGGCTGGGCTCCTGACGCTGTGGTCTCCCCCGACGGCGAGCAGCTGACATCGCTCGGCCGCGGAGCGGGGTCGAGACTACAGCTCCCAGCCTGCCCTGGGAGATCGCCGCCCACTTCCTGCTTGGCGCGAACGGAGGCGCTTAAAAACAGACAGATCCCTCCGCGTCGCGGACGCGCGCGGACGGCGCCGGGCGGAGCCCGGGCAGAGGGCGGGCCGTCTGTGGCCGTCCGGGGACGACGAGGGACGGGACGGGCAACCCCCCTTGGCCCCAGCGCTTGCATCGGAGAATAGACCCAGGTATTGCATTACCTGTTTGCGCAGGGAAGTTGGACAGGGTACTGAATCCCTTTGAAAAACAGCAGTTTTACCCTTGATCTCAGGGGAATTATGTCTACTCATCCCAACACTCGCTCTGCTGGGAATAAATCAAACAAAAAAACCCACCCCTAAACCAACTCGGGGGGAAACTACAAAGGAGGGCGCCCTTGTAAGTGGGAAGAAACCAACTGCAATCGACTTAATGCTAAAGAAAGTGACTGGCGAAATTGAACGCATGGAAAGGAGTTTATCCTCCTCGCCTAACCTTAACGCCATCATTCAAACACCCTCTAGAGATGTCTTAATAGTAGATAGCCCAAATACTCAGGGTAGTGTATCCCAAACAACCAATGATATAGAGGACGTCCCCTGTGTACAAACCGCAGGCTTAGAAACCTCTGAGCTTAATGACATGACCATTAGGAAAAAAAGGAAGCGATTGGGGAGAAATAAGGGACATCAGAGACAGTGGAAAGAACTACCAAGAGACAATTCTCTATCATGTACCCAAGAGCACACAATAGCAGCAAATGTCTCTCAAGTAGAATCCGCACCACCAGGGTGGATTGACACGGTAGTTTTGGATTTGAAAATACAGCTAGAATCTTTCATCATGACACAATTAAAGCCTATCATAAGTAAGGTGGATAAAATAATGTGTGAGCTCACCAAACTATCTAAAGCCCTAGAGCACACACTTACTAAAACTCCACTTGCTCCACCCCAATTAACTGAGGTAACCACAAATGATAAGGCAGACTCAAAGAGAGCACAAAATAACAATTGTGTTAGTCACTCCCACCAAGAAATAGTCCAGGTTCATGAGGCCCCCAAAATTGCCCAAAACCCCAAAGGGGGTACTAACGATAACTCCAGAGGAAGACACAATCAAGGTGTAAGTAATACACAAAGAGAGAAACCGATCCCTCAACCTTTAATGCAATGGAGACAGGACGATCGTACCCAGAGGGAAGGGAATTATAATAACTGTTATACAGACCCTGATCCCTTTTATAACAACAACGCTCCACACATAGATCTCCCCCCCGAGGAGTGTCCTTTCGTAGTTATTTTTGCAGGGGTCCCGGAAATTAGGCCTAATGAGAGAGAAACCCATTATCAACTGCTCACCAAAACTTCCAAGTGGCTGAATATCCATAGACCCTTAAGCATGGGGGAGAGAGGAGAGATAGCAAGTGTAAGAAGGGTAAGCTGGATTGGGGGAAGGAATAAAGACATTAGAGGTGATTGCATAGTTGCACACTTCACGGACACTAGTCTGGTTGAGTACATTCTGAAGAACTCCAATAGGAACCAAACAAGTACCATTTGTGCACTCCCACTCGGGTATTTTTACCCTAGATCCAGGAATAATAATTATGGGGGTGACGAGGGAGGGTGGACGCGGGTTAGAGCGCAGCGCCCACATAGACCGAGACTAGCAAGCCGCCCTGAACAGCCCTATCCCCCCAGAGATCGCGCACAATGGACAAATAGATTTGCCCCATTTCAATAATTAGAAGATATTGATTGACTCACACCCACAGAAATCACTAGTGTAGTAAGCCCGGCTACCAGTGGTTGCTCTGGCCTAGACTCATGGGGCACATGTGGGACTGAGGAAAGTACCCAATCTGGGAGATTGGACTTACCTCGGAGGCAGAGGGGAACCAATTCACCCAATATCGATCTACCTATAGCTGGGGAGGACAGTTTAACTTTGACTCCCACAACAAAAGGCAAGGACAAGATGGAGGGTTTGACCATCCTTTCTTGGAATATTGCAGGGTTGGAAGTCAAATTTAAAAGTAAGGAATGGGTAGAATTTATAAAATCCTTCCATGTCATAGCACTCCAAGAAACTTGGGCAAAGGATTCAGGCCCATGTCAATTGGAGGGCTACAAGTGTTTTTTTAGACCCGCACAAGGAACAAACTTGGGTAGGGCAAAAGGAGGCCTAATAGTTTATGTGGACTTAGACCTGAAAGGTACCTGGTCTTACCCAGATTGTTCCTCAGACAACATACAAACAGTTAGACTTCTCCACAAGGGGGAGAGTCTACTGTTAGTAAACTTTTATAACTCCGGCCCAGTGGAAGGGAAATTCCCAATATTAGCGGAGCTGGAAGGTAGACTAAATGAGGAACTAGAGCAAAGGACGAAGGGGCCAGAACCAACTGTTCTGTTAATGGGTGATTTTAATTGTCATTTATGCCCCAAATTACTCCCTCCAACCCCTGACTGGTCAGCTTGCCCATTAGAAAAGGGCCCCCACTTTTCTCATTGCAAAGAGGGAACAACTTTGATGAAGTTACTAGAAGACTTTGCCCTCAGTCATGTCATGGACTTAGCTGCTCTCAATGTAGGCGAATCCCTAACACCAACATTTAAGGGCAGAGGGGGGGG
This sequence comes from Triturus cristatus, assembly GCF_964204655.1. Taxonomy (NCBI): domain Eukaryota; kingdom Metazoa; phylum Chordata; class Amphibia; order Caudata; family Salamandridae; genus Triturus; species Triturus cristatus. The sequence goes on from NC_140583.1 coordinate 984,793,568, forward strand.
TCTATAATAGACTACATAACGATCTCAGCTAGCGCAAGAGATCAGATCTTAAAGACCTGGACAGAGTGGAGCCCCTTCAGTGATCATAATCCCAATATAATAGAACTCAAAGGGAATGATTTAACTAAAAAAGACCCAGGGTTGATTCACCAATCTGAAATTCAACCAGTAGACCAAGGAAGACGCTTAAGGTGGTCAGTGATCAACCCCCAGGAATTTTATGTCAAATTAGTGGATGAAGGGAAAGCCCACATAGAGACCTGTTTAGAACACACCTCAGAGGACAAAGGAGTAGTAGAGGCGTTTGAGAACTTGACTAAAATAATCGAGAGACTCCTAATAACCAAGAAGCCCGCAATGCAGTCATCTACGCCAAGATGGTTTGATTCTACCTGTTCCAAAGCACTAAGAGATCTAAAACTGAGCCTGAAAAAAACCCCAAGGGACAAGGTAGAAATTGCTCGCTGCAGAAAAAACTACAAAAATCAATTAAAGATCAGGAAAGGGACCCTTCAAAAAGAAGTATGGGCAGACCTAAGGGAGGCTGGTGAGAACAAAGACTATGCCCAGTTCTGGAAAATTATAAATAGACCTTGCTTCCACGACTCAAACTCTCCAGTCATCAGCTCTAACATCTTACCAGAACACTGGATTGCTCATTTCAAATCCCTGTATAATCAACAGGAGATGGACTCTGGTGATGGAATATGGAGGGGACCAAGGGCAGATAAATTTGAACTATCTTTGGATGAAGTTCGCAAAGCAATTTTAGGTCTAACACGCAATAAAGCCCCGGGCCCGGACGGGATCCCCCCGGATCTTTTTCTTAGCAACACTGAGCTATGGGTCCCAATGGTAACAAGAGTTTTGAAAGCAGCAATTAAAACGGGTCTGCCGAGATCATGGTCCACTGCGGTGATTGTCCCTATTTACAAAAAAGGCTGTAGGGACAGCCCGCAGTGTTATCGACCAATCTCGCTCATTGACGTCTCCGCCAAGGTACTAGGAAGGGCACTCCTCAATCGACTAATAGATTGGACTGACACCAATAACACCCTGGTGGACACCCAGTATGGGTTCAGAACAGGCAGATCAACCACCGACCAATGCCTTAACCTATACCTGATCACTGCTAAGTATACCAAGACGTCTGAAGGCACCATGTATATGGGGTTTATGGACTTAGCAGCAGCTTTTGACAATGTCAACAGAGCCAAACTCTGGATACTTATGTCTAACCTAGGCATTGACCCGGATCTCATTAACATCTTAAGGGAGCTACATTGGAACACCACTGCCAAGGTCCGCTACAGTGCGGGGGGGGTGAGCACTGACCCCTTCCCGTGCTCGGGCGGGGTGAGGCAGGGGTGTATCCTGGCGCCATTCTTGTTCTCCCTCTACATAAATGGCCTGGAGAATGACCTCGTTGCACTGGGAACTGACTGCCCTAAGGTGGGCACGCGTCATCTGCCAGTACTTTTGTACGCCGATGACGCGGTGCTCCTAGCCCGAACAGCTGTTGGTCTGCAACTTTTAATCAAGGGTTTCGCGGATTTCATGAGGAATTTGGATCTCTCCGTCAACATGAAAAAATCATTCATTATGATAGCGGGGAAGAAACCACGAAAGAAATTTGTATTCAAACTGGGGGATCAGGTCCTGGACACTGTTAAAACATTCCCATACCTGGGCCTTTTATTTGACGATAAGTTAAACTTTGTCCCGCTGATTGAGGAGAGGGCAAGGAGACTAGTGTCAGCTAATGGGGCTATACTGAGCTTTGCACGTCGAATGGGTCGTTGGTCACCAGAACAGGTGATGACTTTGTATAGTTCAGTTAGTATTTCCAAGACCATCTACGGAGCAGAAGTGTGGGGCTGCAGAGAGGCACAACTAATTCAAAGTGAGGAAGACAAATTTTTTAAAAAACTGTTAAAACTTCCGCCGAGCATCACTGCAGCAATTACACATGAAGAGCTGGAAATCACATATATTGCTGACATTATCAGACTGAGACCTATACTGGCCTGGCTCAAAATTTGGACAAATCCAAATGCAGGACTATCCAGACAGATCATCCAGGATTGCTTGTCGAAAGAGAAATGCCTTCAAATCCCATGGCTGAAATATGTTAAAGACACTCTGGGGGATATTGATGAACAAATGTTATTCCTGGACCCCTCCAGGGTGGACATATACTCCAGACACTACGTTCAAAGCTTATTGTTGGACAAATTTAATGGCAGGAGGAAGGAGTTGGATTTAGCTAAATCCTCGGCAGTTGCCCACTCCCTCGTCTCTAATCAAGCTGGCATGGAACCATACCTCTTTTTATTGTACAGTCAGCACGAGAGGTTTTTAATGACTCGTTTTAGGTTCAATTTGTTGCATCATATTTTAGCTTATCCATCAGGTTTCACTCAAACAATTGAGCAGAAGGGTGCCTGCGGCTGCGACAATAGGTCTCCGCAGGACACCCTTCATTTTGTATTATTGTGTTCTTTTTATAAAACACCGCGCCAAAGATTTTTAGTGGATGTCTTAAAGGACTCAAATATTATCCATGCTAAACCTGCCTTATTGTTCTTGCAAAAAGCCGCTGAAACGCGAACCTTATTCGCTGTTATAAGTTTCCTCAAAATTGCTTTTAAATTGAGAAATACAAGGGAATGATGAAGGGTGGGTTAGGGAGGTACGGGAAATATTATTATAATACGGGGTCTTGTATCACTGTTGCTCACAGGTTTTTATCTTTTACAAAAACCTAACTTTTTTTGGATAACTTTTTCTCTGTCTACTTTTTAACAATTGTTAAGTTGCTCAGAATGTTCTTTTTGTGATTACATATTATGATTATTATGTATTTTCATGATGGTTTTTAACCTTCGAAACAAATAAATAAACAAACAAACAAAGCCTTTAAATATGTTATGGAACTTCACAGGAAAAAAGCTCCCTCGAGATCGCTGTAGCTAACGTTCAAATTGGCATAAAATCTGAAATGTAGAAGCCGAACTAGAAGGAGCAAAAGAATCAGATAAACTTCACATAATAGTCACATGGTGGAACAGTTATTACTTATGTGAAGTTGGAACTCAAATTCAATTAGTTTCCATACATCCCCACAAATGTACAGCTCACTGCCACATACTTGTGTCAGATAATATCGCAGCCGTTATGCAAGGTGGAGCTTCAGAGACCGGAGGCCAGGAGGTGAACCAAGGACACTGGTAGTTGTACTGGGGGCTATCTTGCAGTCATATTTAAAGAGACCAACCTAGCTTCCCTGTTTTATATTTGAACTAGAGGTAAGTAACCCAGAATAACTTTGGCACTTTACCAGGTAGTGTCAAATCAAAATCCAGCTACTCCCGAACCAAACAGGACTTAGGGTTCAGACTATTCTAGCATGGAGTCCACCTTTAAAGATATTTGAGACAGCTACTGTAGGGGAAAGAGGTTATTTTTGTTTTTTTTAAAAACTTCATTTATGTTGTTGGCATACATGTACATTTCACAATTGGCACTTCAGGTATTGACACTTCGTATAGCATAGCTACAGAGGCAAAGGACATCCTTAATGGTCACGTATCTAAGAAGGATCTTTTGAATCACTGGTTTGTTCTTGTTGACGCAGATAGGTGAGGAAAGATTCCCAAATGTCATGGGGTCGAGATCTTGAAGGCACCAATTCCCAGTAGCAAGATAGCGGTTCGTGACAGTAAGCAATGTCTGTTAACAGGTCTTTCGGTTGGGGCGCCAGAGTGCCTCCCCAGCATATTGCGACCCTACATTTTGCGAGGAGTAATAGCAAGGTCGTAAGTCTGCAAGAGTTTTTGGGTATCTTGGCAATATGTCCCAGTAAGCCGGTTAAGTGGGAGGGAGTCAGTTGTAGTTGTGTGATTTCCCCTGTCACCCGGAAGACCTCCACCCAGTAGGTTACTACTGCTGGGCACTGCCAGGCGAGATGCAAGAAGTCTGCCGATCCTGCATGACATTGTGTGCACTGAGAGTCTGGTGATAAGCCCATTTTGTGCAATAACATTGGAGTGCGGCAGGTACGGTGTAGGAAGTTGAAGTGGATGAGACATAGCCTGTAGTTTGGGGATAATAATTGTAGTTGGCCGCAGCAGAACGACCATTGTGCATCTGTGAGTGGAAGATTGAGGTCTTCCCCCCAGGCCTCGCGAGCTGGCATCAGGGTAACCCGCGAGGTGTTTTGCATACTCTTATACAGTGACGTGATGAGTTTCCGTGGCGAGATGGCAGTGTAGGTGTATTCTAAGGGTCTCTGGGGGTGCTGAGAATGATGGGAAGAGTTCTCGTCACGTTGCTCGTAGTTAGTAATATAGGAGTGTGTCCAGCGGTGTGGTAGGTACTGTCAGTGGGTCACAGAAAACGTCCCCTGGAAAAAGATCAGCAAAGGTGTGCATGTGCAGTTTGTCTGCCCGGCTGCAAGCGCCCCTATCCTGTAGAGATGGTATTTGAGGTTGTCTCCGTATCGGAACAGACGGGGGGTAGAGAAGAGGCAACCTTGTGCGCCACGCTAACCTAATTCACACCCATCTCATGCACTGTGAGGTGTCTATTTCAGAAATGGGCCTTCTATTTGGAGCAAATAGGGCTGTGGAGAGGGGCCAGGGTGAAACTGCGTCGATCTCCACTGCGACGTGGGGTTGAAATGGTGTGGGGTGTGTCCAGAAATGTAGGAAGTGTGCCTGGGCACAAAGCGCATATAACTGCAGATCTGATGGGCCTAGTCCTCCCTGTAGCTGCGGTAGGGTCAGCAATTCATATTTGACCCTGGTTTGCTTTCCCGCCCATACCAATGCGAAGAGGTTTGATCTCAGTCATTTGAAAAAGGCTTGTGTGATGGGGGTGGGAATATTAATGAATAGGTAAAGGAACTTTGGCAGAACCACCATCTTTGCAATAGCGATTCGTCCCCCTTAAGAAAAAGGTAGCTTTGTCCATAAAGGAATTTGCTCCTCGAACCATGCCATCACTCTGCCAAAGTTTGCCTGCCACAGCTCGGTCAAGTCCCTGCTGAGATATATTCCTAGATATTTGACTGACCCTGTTGCCCACTGAAGAGGGTATTCTATGGGAAATGGGATTGTAGCTTCCGTTAGTGTAAATTGCATTGATTTGCTCCAGTTTATCTTTAAGCCTCCAAAGCGAATACGTTCGGGGATTAAGAGGGATTCATTTTGTTCCAGTTGAATTACGTAAAGTGCAACTTCATCCGCGTAAAGGGACACATTGAGACTTTGGGTTGTGAATCCCACCCCAGGTTTGCGTGATGCTGCCGAATGTGTGCAGCCAGAGGCTCCATTGCGATGGCGAAAAGCAGGGGTGAGAGGGGACAACCCTGTCATGCGCCCCTGCTGACTGCAAACGGTTCCGATATCTGCCCATTTAACCGTATGTAGGCGACGGGAAGTGTATAAAGGAGACGAATTTGTGCAATGAAGATAGAACCGAGACCCATGCCGGCCAGGAGGGGGAACAGAAACCCCAATTCTAATGTATCAAATGTCTTGGTTGCGTCGAGCAAGGCTGCCAATGCTGTTGTGTGAGGGTGTAGATAATGCATTACTGCGAACATGGACCGGAGATTATGTGCTGTAGAGCGACCTGGTATGAAACCAGACTGGTCTGGCTGGATCGTTACCGGCAGCAATAGCTGTAATCTGTTCGCTAGCACTTTTGCGAGTATTTTATTATCAATGTTGATGAGTAAAAAAGGCCTGTAAGAGTCGCATTGCTCTGCAGGCTTGTCGGGCTTGAGTAGCACGAAGATCACCACCTCCCGCATGGAGGGTGGAAGCGAGCCCACCTCTAGTGCATCATGATACACCTCAAGTAGTTGGGGAACTAAAATATCAGAGTATTCTTTATAAAAGGATGCAGGCAGTCCGTCCATGCCAGGAGCCTTCTCTGGGGAGAGGTCGGCAATAGCCTGTTGCACCTCCTCACCGGTGATAGGGGAGTCCAGACAATCTCGATGTGAGTTAGAGAGCCACACTAGTTCGATGGCATTGAAATATGTTTGTAGGTCCAGCGAAAAAGCACCCTGAGAGGTAGAGCATAGCTGAGTGAAAAAGTCGGCCATAATGCGCAGAAGGTCAGGGGTGTGGGAGCGATGTTGGGCATCTGAGTCTATCAGGCCTGTGATGTAAGACAATGCCCGTGGGCTCTGGAGCAGCCTGGTGAGCGTCCTGTCCGGATGATCACCTTCGCCATATCGGCGCGCTTGTGTTTCTCTACCTAGGAATTTGACTTCCCTGGCTGCTTCCCCTTGATAGTCCGTCAATTTATTGCGGATGTCAGCTAAAATATTGGGGTAGTCAGAGTGGAGGAATTGAGTCTCGAATGCGGAGATCTCAGATTCAAGAGTTGAGAGTGTGCCTCGGATGGCTTTGAGTACCCCGTGCTGCTTGGCAATGAAAATTCCTCGGATAACCACTTTAAAGCATACCAAAGTGGGGCAGGGGAGCTTACCAATGCGTATCTCCGCTCTAAAGAATTAATCTATGAGCCTGTTCAGAGGCAATTGCCAGATGAACGCGCGGGTTGGTGCATGCAGGGGATACAGTGTCAGCCAAACAGTTGTGTGATCAGAGAGGGGGTGGGCTAAGTGAGAGACTGTAGGGTTCCATGGGAGCTGAGTTTTGGACGATAGCCAATCATTGATTCTTGGCCATGCTCTGTGTTGTAGGGAGAAGCAGGTGCCTTCGCGCGTATCAGGGTGTGCGTCACGCCATAAATCTAAGAGGTGATTGTCCGTGATGAGTGTCCTGAGTGTGGATGCCGCTTATAGATGGGGTCGTCTGGAGCTCCCTGCCCGATCCATGTCATCTATTAGCGGGCCATTGAAGTCTCTGCACCAGAGCACCGTGTGTGGGTTGGTGCTGGCTATTCGTTGCCAAACATTAGTGAAAAAAGAGGGGTCGTCTGTGTTTGGTCCGTAAAGGGTGGACAAGGTGACAATTTGGTTATGGAGCTTGCCTGCTATAATAATATAGCGCCCTTCTGTATCGCATATGTACTGGTCTGTGGTCCAGGCAAGGTCCTTGCATATTAAAATGCATAGTCCCCTGGCATAGTTAGAGTAAGAGGAGACATATGTGAGGCCCCAGCCACGAGTGCATAGGGTCGGTAGTTTATTGCTAACTAGGTGCGTTTCTTGGAGGATGCAAATGTCTATAGCATGTCTAACTAAATAAGCATGTACTAGATGTATCTTCCTTGCTTCGTTAAGCCCCCTTATGTTCCATGATACTAATTTGACCGAGGTCTTTTTAGCCATGTGCAATTAAAGGAGATGTAGTGTTGCAGTTGCACCCATGGTGTATCGGCGTGTTTTTGTTAGCTCAGAGCTCAGATTAGGGTTGTGTGAAAATGTACTTCTGTGCCAACAGTTTTGGTCCTAAAAATAACCTTCAACAAATCCCCCCTCCCAGTACGTCCCCCCTCCTACTCCAACCCCCAATTAGGTTGAGACAGTCCCTCCCATGAACACAACTTCTGGGATATATCCCAGGGGGTGGTGGAGTCACCGCGGGGTCCTCGCGCCTGGAGGCTGGGTGGCTGGGCGTTAATATGTAGTGGGGCCCACCCTTCCCCGGCATGCTGGTATGCCCCAGTGATGGTATGATACACTTAGCTGAGTCGCCGGCCCTCCGAAGGTTCAGAGATGTTGATTGTAGAGTCGGTGGTCTGCTCCCGAGGTCCCACCCCGCAGGTCTACAAGTGCGGCGATTAGTCATTGTCCCTAAGTAGCGCTTCTGTTGCTGATGAGCTAGCTTGGTCTTCTCGTGAGGATTCTTTTTGCGCCTGTTTGGCAAATTTAAGCACCAGTTTCGGGTCTGTGATGTGGCTGTTCCTGCCGTTCAGTGTGATTTTGAGCTTTGCTGGATATATCATGGCATATTTGATGTTATTTTTCCGCAGAAGTTGTTTTGCCGGTAGGAACTCTCGGCGTGCTACCTTCACGCCAAGGTGAAATCTGGGAAGAAGGATATGGCATCTCCCTTGTATTGAATGGATCCTTGCTCCCTGGCTTGCCGCAGGATGGTGGCTCGGTCTTTGTAATTCAATAAGCGGGCCACAATTGGCCGAGGAGGGGTCCCCAGCGGAGGTTGCGGCCCCAATTATCTGTGGGCTCTTTCAACGATGAAGACCGGCGACAAGTCCGTGCCAAAGAGATCGCGCAGCATGGTTTCGACGAAGTCCTCCATTTTTTAGATGGCTGCAGATTCAGGAATGCCTGTTATGTGAATGTTATTGCACCTTGAGCGGGCTTCAAGGTCTTCATTTTTTTGTTTTATCAGTTAAAGTACTTTGTCCATTTTTAGCATGCGTTCGGCAGCGATGGTATGGTTGTCTTCCATTTCAGAAATTCTGGCCTCCGCGTGCTCGAGCCGGGTGTCATGTTCGTCCACCCTGTTCTTGACTCTGTCTAGGCATGAGGAGAGCATGTCCAGTTTTGCATCTATGTTCCGCAGACTAGATGTTCCGCAGACTAGCTCTGACGTCCAGTAGTATGGCCTTCAGACCTTGTCTTGATCTTCAGGCATGCTGTCCTCTGGGAGTTGTGATGTGGTGTTTTTGTTAGGTTCAGTTTCAGCTTGTCTAGTACTGCATGTTTTATCGAAGTTAATCTTTGACTGTCTACCCTCCATTTTCCCCATGTTCGCAGGCATATGGATCGCTGAGTGACGGATTTTGGATATTAATAGTGTGGCTTCTTGTTGTCCCACTTCATCTCAGCAACAGCGTTCACTAGGCGCCCCTGGCGTTCCGCCAGTAACCCTACGACCTTCCAGGGTGTGCAGCTGACAGCTATATAGGACGGTGTTGGGGTTGCAGGAGCTGTGCCGGCTTCAGGTCTGGTTTCCCAGTTTCCCCGTCCTTCGGTCTGGTCCGCTTACTGCTCTGTGGCGGCTGTGCAGAGTGCTGGGTTAGGCCGGCTGTGTCCTGGGCCAGAAGTGTACTGCAAATGGTAGCTCTGGCCCTAGGGGTCTAAGGTGCCTCGATTTGCATGTCATGGGAGGGGATGTACTTCTCACCTGGTGGCAGACACAAGTTGAAGATTTGTTTCCTCTGCACTTTCCGCTATTTAAAAAGGGGGGAAACCGGAGGTGATTGTTCCTTCCAGAATTTGATGGCGGTAGTTAGATCGCAGGCCTTTGGCACTCTGGCCTAATCAGCCCGAAGTGGCACAATCCAGGTACTCAATGCATGCGGGGGCGCCGGAGCGCAGGCTGTCACATATTCAGGCGGCTGGGATCCCTTTGCTCGCGGGTCTGCATCTATGTGGCTTAGCGAGGTCCTCGCAGGTCCACACATGGAGGAACACCTGGTCCCGGGAGCTTCTTGAGGCACTGAGATCATCCCGTGCCCTTCGACGTCCGTATGTCACGTTGGCTGGCCCGGTATCACCGCACACGCATGCAACGATCTGGCCAGCACAGCGTCACAGATCCTGGCCTCCAGCCAGGCATTAGGGGTAGCTCGTTCCGGTCACCGGAGGAAGGTGGGTAAGAGTCTGCTCTCCGTTTCAGCTCAGCCGGTACTCAGCGTCACGGGGCCTCAGGTGTAAACGCTTGCTATGTAAGTTCTGGCTGTTTGAGTAGGCCTCAGCTCGCTCTTGGTCTCGCCCAGCTAGCAGGCATGCAGGATGGAGTCGGTGGCAGGATAACGGCCCACGGCAATGTCCCCGGTGTACCCGGTTCATCGTGTGACAGTTACGGGGCTGGATGGCGCTCGGTCCAGCTTATTCCTGTCTGATGTTTAGCTCAGCTGGCAGAGCTCGTGTAGAAAGCAGCGAAGCCACGCCCCTGCAGGGGAAAGAGGTTAATCAGATACCCAACAACTAGTACAGGTTGAGCCCCAATCAGCTTCAAAAGCGTAGGACTGCATTAGAATATTAAACACATCATTTGTAGGATTTGGAGTGGAAGCCAGGAGGAGAACGATACAACGCATATAGCACAATGTGAATAATGAAAAATTATACAGATTAGTCGCTGGAAATACTAATAACGCACATGGCTTAAAAGAAGAGGGCAGCAGCAAAATCTACAATAGCTGAAGAAAGAAGAGCAGAAAAAAATGAAAAAAGACCACCAGGGGAAGACCTGCCTTGTGAAATAGCGGAACATTTGAGAAGCATTTGGCATACTCCTATGTGTGATGTACCAGGACGGCAGAGATCTATAAAATGAGGATGGAAGGTATTTAAAGACCCTCCGCCGATGGTACTGGTACCTAAAGGATGTCCAAGTAATGCACCCAGTAGACACATCAAGTGCCACATTGCCTGTGGGTGGAAAATACTAGGAAAATATATTAGGGCTGAAAAATGCATGTGTTACATTCACGCTAATCCCATAGCAATCAAATCAGGCCCAAAATATTCCAAAGGCATTTTAAAGGAGATACATTTCTGTTCCACAAAGCACCTGTTCCATAGCACTTCTTTGAAACTAAATAACCCTTGGCCCTGTGTTTGTGATTAGCTAGTAGGATCCATGCCCCAACCATTTTAACTGTTAATGTAATAATCTAGTGGTAAGCAATTGACATTTGTGCAGCTTTGTAAAAAAACATTTTGGTGCCTTGTCAGGGGTAAGAAGCATATCTGTATCTAAATACAAATTCACAAATAAAACATAAAGACACATTTTTGTTTTTAGCCTTCTATATGGTTGTGAGGATGAATGAATGTAGCATGTCTACAGTCCTCTGTGCATTGCTATGTCTTATTCTGCAAATCAGACTAAAAATATTTTTTAATAGATGCAAGTTAAAATTTAGAAAGGCTATGCTTATTGGGGAAATCACCCCATGCTGTACATAGAAACAATGCAACATAGGAACTAATTTAGGGGACTATAAGAGTGATATACAAATATCCCTTTGCAACTTGGGCTCATGAAAAGGCGAAACATTACAAAAACATTCTATTTACCCAAAATAACATAAGGGTCAGTGGCGGCTGGTGACATTTGAAAGTGGTGCGGCGTAAAATTTGTGTGGGAGTGCACCGCGGCGCGCGAGCAAACCTTAACAATCTAAGGGGGGTTCGGTGGGGTTCTCCCCCCGAGAATGTTTTTAAAAAAGAGTGGCCAAACTGGGACATCTTAAGGATTTGGGGGGCCCTGGGCCAAACATATTTAGGTGGCCCCCGGCCCCTGTTAGGAACAGCTTTGAATATATGGTCCAGTTTCAGCAGTTTCATGCCCTCTTTGACCAGGTCATTGACAGTGCACAGCCCTTCCTCCAGAATTCTAAATGTGTTTGCATCTATAATATTCAGGGATAATGATGACATGTGCTTTCAATATTGCTACACAACAGCAGCTCACTAATATTAATGCAAATAATCTCTGTGATGCCCTCCCATTTCTCATATGGGTGTGAAGTACTGTTTTGACCTAAAAGTAACTTTTTCAAGAATGTTGCATGAAACGTAAACTAACATTTCTCTGCAAAATGTCACTCTGAAACAGACTAGTGTCCCACATCACACACATTAAAAATAAATGTTAGGAAAACAGCAATCACCTTACCTCGGCTGTACCACATGGCGGCATCTGGTTTACTACCGGGACACCGTTAACGAGTAGAGTAAGTAAGCCACTAACCAGTGGATTAGGGATCAGTGAACGCCAGGTCATGTGTGCCATTGCTCAGCTGTTCTCTCCGATATTAAAAGGACGTGAGAGAGAGGGCTATAAAAAAAGCATGTGTGCCTTGCCAGAGTTTACAGCCCGGCTCAGTCCCTGCTATACTGCGTGGACAGTTTCTAGCATATGGGCAACTGCGCAATACCTGCTAAGTCCTCAAATCCACACGAAATGAAGAGCCCCAATACATGCCATTACCCAGATGCTTCTGCACATGAGGACAGGGAGTCATCTAATACCGTAGATTCATACGGCCATACAGGAACATACATGGTTCCCTCTGGCAGCCCTGAGATGCAAGTGTGAGGAAGATATAGGATGTGCCTTACATGATAAAGAGTGGGAACAGACACTGGCATTCTCTCAACAAGTATCCAAAAATGCCTGATTCAAAAGTATACAACTGTACATCCTACACAAGGTCTACTTGATGCCAAAACAGCTCAACTGCTTCTTACCACAAGTTCATATAGGCTGTCCCCAATGCCGGCAGATCTCTGCAGACCTGTGCCGTATGCTGTGGTACTGTCCTCATACTGGCCCTCCATCCGCACTACACTACAGGATCTTACCGAACTTACAGACCTCAACACATAGGAGGCTTGCGCTCTGGGCAAATGCGAACACAGGAAGCGTAACAACGTGAGGGCTAGACTTGACGGTATGGCCCTCCAGCTCATCAAGAGAGTCCTCACCCTACAGTGGAGGGCGGAATAGGCATCATCGGAGATGGTGTGGCATACAGTGCTACAGAAACGTGGGAAGGCCAAGGAGGAGGCACTATGATAAGAAGAAGCCAGGCACCTGTGTAAGCGACCCAATTCACCAGTCTGGGACACTCTGCTTGACCACTTTCGGCAACTCACTTTCAACAATGAACTCCCCATGAACTACGCACGGCAGACACGTTACTCATACTCATGCAAGATGGTCTGAGCCACTGCCAAATGCCCGCACGGCCTCGCCCACACACTACTGCATCCCCTGAACCTTCTTCCATCCCATGGTCTTCTACTGCTCTGTATCAGAATCACTGGGTGATAAGACGGCCCTCAGCCTGGCTCGTAACCCTCAGCACAATTCGGCTGAAACTTAGTCCTGACCCATCAGCACACCCACTACACAAATCCTACCTGAATTATAGGAGGGGATTTATTGGCAAACGATAGGTAAGCCTACACGCTCTAGCTACTCTGTACTACGGCATCGGAAGTGCGGAACTGCCTGCTTCACAAACACACAGGGGTGCCATAATCTGGCATACACTGAAGCGGCATGTACTCCGTCACGGCTGGCATGGCGGGTGGGTGGGGGGGATCGCATGGCGGGGTCACGGGTGGGGGGAGGCGTGAGGGGTTTAATTAAAATAAAATAAAACTTACCTTCCCCCTGGTCCAGCGTTTTCCTGCTGCCACAGCTCTCCTCAGGAAGCAGCCATCCACAGGTAGCCTCCCTCCCCTCCCCTCCGCCAATCACAACGCTGCAATGGCAGCATTGTGATTGGTGGGGACAGCGCCTAGCAGGGCACCTATTGGGAGGCCATTTTCTCTATGTAGGCTGCTTCACTTGGTCAGCCATCTTGGAACTTTTAAATCTGTAATCTCAGTAAGAAAGTCTAATTTGTCAAACATAGACATAACAGCTAAAAAGAAAAGTATTTTGTTTTAAATTGTTATAGAAATGACAAAATGGGTATATAAATCTAAATTAATTTTATTGTAGTCGCCTCAACATTATCGCAGTATTTTAAAAGATAAAGTAACCATTAATAATTTACAGTTTATCTCTGGAATTCTATGTTATTATGTTACTTATTACGGTATTTTCACACATGCGAAGTAAATATTCCTACTAAGATGGCCGTTATCACTGTCAAGTAATACCCGCCCCCCTAGTTCACGCAGGTCGTCTCCCGACAACTTCCGTACTGAACTACTTTAAAGATGTAAAGCCCGCAAACGTGGAAGTTGAGTCAGGAGATGATAATATTTCCTGTATCTTTCGTGTTGTAAAGTGGCGTGTCAACACAAGGGCGGTGCTAGTGATGGTTGTGCCTACTACAACCTGCGCTTCCTGGTATATCCAAATACATCATCAGAACACCGGCGCACTTGTAAAAGTTTAACTCTGGGCACTGTTGACTCACTGAAGTTTCTCGCTAGCCGCAGACAGATCGCAGGCTGCCCATGGCAGAGAATGAGGACCACCCTAGCGAGTGGAGCCGGCTGGAGTCCGCTATCTTCAGCAGCCTTCAACACTTCAGGGACCTCTACCTGCCGAGTGTGAGGAGGAGATGTAGTGAGGATGCATCAGTCGTGCAAGAGCGCCCACCAGCGCCCTGCAGTGCCTACCGGTTAGTGGCCCTGCCTCCTAATTGCAGATCTATCACGTTTTTATTACTCACAGGGGAGTGAGATATATTTAATGACGTCAGAGAAAACGCTGCCCCCCCACCGTGACATTATAAAAATATACAAGAAATTATAAATAACTTAAGAAGGCGTGACTTCGTAAAGTAGCTAGTCAGCTCTATAATGTGTCCAAAGTGATCCTTTTTCTGTCAAATGAAGCAGACTGTATGAGGACTCCCCGTGTAGTGGTGGAAGAGCTTCATGATTTCTCGCAGAAGCTGCTATTTCAGACACCAGCTATTTGAATAGGCCCATTTACAGTTCAGGTTCTAGCCCTTCTCACCAGGTCCTTTTTGTTTGATCCCCCTGATTCCCCAGTGTGTGACTACAAGACGACACCATGACACACCAGACCCGCATGGTGCTTAATAGTACCACATAGTAGGTGAGGACAAAAATAAAGAGTATGATAATACAAGCATCAGTGTGTTTTGCATGACACTAAAAGAGGCACCTTAAAGTTTGGGTGTGGGACAGATCTAGATCACGAATGTGTGTACCACTAAGCATGCTTGAGAGAAGTTTCCTAGAAACGCGTGTGAATTTAGTAGGTTGCACATAGGGCTATCGCAATTGTGAGAGATCACTTTGATCCACACGGTTTGGTTTTTATATGCACTATAGCGTATTGAGGAAAATCACAGAGAAAATAAAAAAATACTGAGGTAGTAGCACTGGTAGTGATCCTGTGGTGGCTTAACACATTAAGCAAAAATGAATCACGTAACTAGGGTGGATATTTAGATATGGCACATGTGTCTGAAAAGTATTACACCATAGTAACTACAGATTACAAACAACCACTAATAAAATTGTCTGTAGTTGTTTATATCCCCTTTTATCTTTTAGAATATCTACTGGATATTACTCCATATGTCTAGGTGAGTGCAATAGGCCTCATTTTTTTGCATGGAATTGTTTGCCAAACACAAGGCAGGGACTTTAAAACAAAATAAATAAGATTAAGATATTTGAGCCCTGACGAAGGCCCGAGACCCGATAGGGCTAGCACCGAGGGCCGAAACATGTTGGCTTTAGCAAGTGGGTATATTTGAAAAAATTGATTTAAAAAGAATCCCATTTCGCATTTTTTAATATACCACGGATACCCTATAAATAAAGTTTCGCATTGGGGTATGCCTGTAGGTATTTTTAACATATCACTTATCTGGTTCCCTGCTTAACCAGTTGTTACTTTATATAAGAATTCCCAGAACAACTTTGGTTGACTCCGCCCAGGTAGTACCATCTTACCTGGGTGTGGAAAGACGCCCATGATGAAGCATGTCACTATCAGTGAGTGAGGCGTCTTCTCCAATATCTTGGATATTCCACCTGTTTGAGTGACTAATAGGACATATGAAGGGTCCAAGGCTCTTTTGATTGGATATTTGGTCCAATCTTAAAAAAGCTGTATACCCATTTGGGACAACAGTGAACAACAGTTGCCTTTAGTGACACTATAACCTTTTTGTGAGCGGTCAACCCAACCCCCAAATGTGTGTCTCATTTGCAAAGAATGAGACTTGATGTCTCTACTTGCCAGCATTCTGCGACTAAAAAGATGTAGGCATTTTCAGGTTTTTAGTTAGCGTAATGGTTTGGTCACAGTAAATAAACAATGCGGGGACCAATCATGACATAAAATTACATCATATGACATTAGACCGAGACGTTGCCCTTCTGAGAGGTTCATAAACAATGTATAAAGCTGTTTGCGTAGTAACGCTGTTTCATTGTGTAGGAACACTGTGCTCCAAAATGTACGTATTGAAGTGTCTGTATAGTACGAAGATGTGAGGCTGCATTTCGTGGGTTTTTTTTTAAATGCTTGGGCTACTGCAAAAATATTTTCCATTTCATACATTTCGCATTGTAATTAAGATCTGACATTATGCAGTGCTAAAAAAACAAGTAAAACCAATTATGCATAGGGTTCTTTATCTTTTCCCAAAAGTGATGTATGTACAAAGCTATCTAAGAGTTTGTGTACATTCCAATCACATAAATGGTTTATCTTCTCTAAAGTGCAAGTTCAATAGAAATAAGTGCATAATCTGCTCTGAATAGTGGTATATAGACTTACATTGTTTGAGTCCAATCATTCACACACAATTATTATTGTATGTATCAGTATGGAGCAACCACTGCATACAAAATCACCAGCAAAGACAAGTAAAACCCAATTCATAGGATCAAACCTTTCTCCTAAAGTGCAATATTACTTATAGCCAGAACTATCTGAGACAACCCATATACTCTAACCAGATAATAACATTTGTATCTTCTCTATAGTGCAAATGCAATAGAAAATGCTTAATCTTGTGCTAAGAAGTGCCCTACAATCTTGTAAAATGTAATTACAACCATTTATTCACCATTCTGTTTTTATGTATGTTTGTAAACCAGCCAGTGGATATAAAATTATCAAAAAAATGGATCCAAATACTCTTAAAGTGCATTATTGCCAATCCATAATTCAGTTTCTTGTAAACTGTGGCTATTCATTGGCCAAAAGGCTTAGTAGTCCCTCTTTAGTACCGCCTTGTCTCATTTTGTAACCTCCCATGGCGACACCCCCTGTTACGTGTGTTGTTGCTCTGTATCCTTTAATTACAGCCTCCGAGCACTATTTTCTCAAATAGCTTTGTCCTGCCTGCTGTTGCAGGTAGGACACGCTCTCTCCTAACTCTTTTTTAAAATATTTTATAGCACACATTTGCAAAGCAATAGGTCTCGCATTTGCGAGAGTTTAAGCTATTGGCATTGCAAATGCCTTTTATTTATCTATTTTAAAAACAACACAAATAAGGGGCATTGTCATTTACAATGCCAGTAGCTCAAATTCTCATTAATGCGAGACCTATTGCATTGCAAATGCTTGTTATTCTTAATGTTTGCAAACATGTTGTCTCTTTAATAGGAAAGAGCTTTGCAGCAAGGAGTTAATTGTTTTGTGGGAAAAGTGATGGTGCGACCATGTATTATAAAGACTAAAGTACCCCCTGCTGTAAGGATATAAGGATATTGCAAGTCACCTCAGAGTTCCATATGCTTATATAGGACCATGATGGGCTTCGAACTTCACAGTGACTTGTAATAGCCTTAAAATGTGTGACAGTGGATACTTAATACTGCCTATAATTTTGCTCCATTTATAATGACGATTAGGCCACACATAAAATGGGCCACCGGAATTATGCAGCAGGGGAAGAACAAATTAAGAGACAGGTTTTCCTAAATTATTTGACAAGAAAATGCACATTATGTGCAATAATGTAGCACATTTTGTGATAGTATTACTTCAGTATTTTGACATTTTCACAAGTTACCACTGTCTGTGCACATCATTACTTCCCGTGTAATAACGAAATACAGCAATAGACAATTGAAAGATAGCCAGTCAACTATTGTGAAGGCCCTTCTCCTGTGCAGCAAAACATTTCACTACATTTTTAGTAACTGTTGATCCAATTGAGATAGAAACACACTTTTTTGTTACATTTGCAAATTTTAATCAGGTGATCGATTATGTGTCAAATGAGGCTATGCACAATTATGTGGAAAACGCTGCAGAATCACATTATTCCAGTGGCACTGCATTTATGCTATGATGACATCTGGCATGCCTCTTAGTACATTAATGGCATTGTCTTTAGGGCGGGGCAGGAATGTTTCTAGGTTCATGTTTAAAAACCATCCCTTTTAATAATTACTTCTCAATGCCGTGACATAATCTGATGTACAATGGTGAAATGTTTCAGCATGTCAAAAATATACACTTTTTTTTACTTTGAAGAGAGTTTACCTATTTTTATAAGACGCGTGTTACGTGATTTACGTGCCAACTATTTTCTGGACTCGGCTCGGGCACTGGCTCCTGGAGCCAAGCCAGACCCTTGGCTCGGCTCCAGCTCGGCCCTCCCCGCTAATTTGTTAGCTCGCCCTCTTCTGCGTGTACTAGGTTTGTCTTAAGAGTTAGCTGAATCGTGTGACGTCCTTTTCGGCATTCCTTCCATTCCGCTCTGTGAACAAAGGGCAGCTCTTCGCCGCCATTGGACTGACTAGAGATAGCAATCGACAGCTATTGGTTGTGAGCTATGACAGTTACTGTTACACGTGATTCCGGCTCAGACCACAGATCTGTGTAGGTATGTTTAGAAGTGGGGGAAGCCGCATTGTGGCAGGTTCCTTAGCCCTGCCGGCTGTTGCATGCTGTAAACCCACGGCTTGAAAAGCACAAATTGAAAGGAAAGAGTTGTAAGTAGTGAATAATGACCTTAAAACAAAGGTGGACTCTTCACTTGTAATTGCTTGTTCTGACACCAGGCCTCTTCTTTGTAGGATACAGGTGCAACCAAGAGTAACACCATAACGTTACGTGGTAATATCTTTACTACATCTAGGAATACATTTTATTTTTACCACTGGGTTGAGAGGCGAGAAGCACACTGCTACATTGGAAGTAAAACATGGCACCGGTGCTAATACTACAATGCAGTCCAAAATCATACCTTTCTCCTAGGATCTAACACCAGGTGCAAACATTGTGCTATTACGTGTTGCTAACATACTGTGGTATTGCCCCACATGTCATTCGTTGCCACGGCACTGTAAACAAGGGCATAGGGAAGGTAGCTTTATTATTGCAACGTTACCTGCGGGCTCTACTCTGGGGGCATTCCAGTGCGAGTTGGCGTAAGGGTATAACTCAAGTCTAGTCAAAGTAAACTTTATTCGGCCAAAGCCCATAAAAGTATACTTTAAATAGAAAGACATATATTGACATGAAGGGCGTAACTCATTTGCTAAGCATCTCAACACGCACATGACCATTAGTAATTACAAATTGTGATTATTATCAGGTGCTTAAGCACAGCCTGGTGCACGTTGCCTAACCATGTTGTTAGTATCCAAGTGAAGAGAGGCTTAAGTGGAGCCATGGCATTGGATTAGTTCGATAAGCAATGAGGATTAGTCGAGAACTCCCTGCCAAGTTTTCCGGTGGTTGCCTCCCAACCTTGTCTCAACCAGCATGTGTCTAAACATAGACTCCTCAAACAAGCCTGGGGTGTTTTTGTGTCAGACTATCTCAGGTGCCTCATACCTGGGCAGTCCCTAGGTATGGCTTGCCTTTTTTCACCTAGAGCAGAAAGACATCACCAGGAAGCACTTCTGATGCTCACCGGGCACAAAGACCTGTTATCATTCCTTGCATTGACTCAACGGCTCGGCGTCAGATATCATCTACTTAAAGGTCGTTTACATTTCTCAAGAAGGAAGCAGTGGCAGAACGCGCAGGCGGGAATGTGCTCAGATTCATAGCTTGCTACTTACGCCTCTAACCCTTTGCATCTGCTAGGCTCCCCTTTGCTCTAAAGGCAGGTAGATAGCTATTTGAAGCATTTTTGGAATGTCTTTAGTGTGCCTACGGCGTGCACTAGGCAATCTTCTCAGCGTCTACAAGCGTCCTTCTGTGGTAGTCCACCATTTTCTCCCTCCTAAATAACACCCACGTCGGTCATTCAAAGTCCTTTATATCATGTCTCTCACAGTTCAGAATTGTCCAACGCTATCAGTCCACCATAATCCATTATGTGCCGTCCCCTATTGGCCATCGCCCACAGTTTTCCAATTACTCTCTTCCAAATTCCATCATTAAAGACCATTCACAATCCAACATTCCCAATCTCTCATTTGTTCCCTCGCAGTATGCCATTTCCTGTTAACTGTCTGGCACGTCACATCACCGCCAATCTCCCACAAACATCCATTTCTTATTCCTCACCTCCCCCAATGCTAATCTTTGACAGGCTTCAGTTTGTTATATACTATAGTTTGCCACTATCCCTCTGTGTCATGGTCGTTCACTTACTCATTGTTAATTTCTCTTAGTCCAACAATGTCTTACTCCAACCATCCATGACTGTCTAGCCCCCTGCATATGATATTTGTTACAGCACAGTGTTGTGTGTCAACCACACTCCTTCTTCTAGCTCCACAGGCCATTGTTTTTTGTCTCTGGCAGTTCTCCATTTAATATCTCCTGCTTTCAGCTAGTGTCTATAACCTAAACGCCTGGCTTTCAAGCTTCTGAAGTCTACAAACGTGCAGTGTATAGTGCAGCATGTTTTCATCAAGCTCAGTTCATAGCAGCAGCTCCAATATTTTTTTTGTTCTGGTTTAAAGTAGTGCGAGGGTCTTTTTATAGCGCTTCGTAAACCAAATCTGGATAGGGAACGCATGGATGGAGAGGTGGTGCATAAAACGACATGAGTTTTGCAGCAGCATGGAAAACTCCTATACATTAGAAGCTTCTTTAGTTTTATGTAGACATTGCGTGAAATGTTTGTCGTTCCATGTGTTTACATTTGTGTTCTCCATGCTTCCACTCGCCTAGTTTTGTTTCAAGGCTTGTTAAGCTTCTAAGGGGCATATCAGCAAGGGCCGGCGATAATTATCGCTAAGCGCTCTGAGCGCTAGGATAATTATCGCCGGCTATCGTGGAATTTTATCGCTGAGATAGCGTGCTATCAGCAATGCTTATCTCAAAAGAGATAAAATTCCTCGCGCTAACAGCCAAAAGTGAGATTATCGCTGGAAATCCAGCGATAATCTCACACATTTTGGCGTTAGCTTGCTGATAAGGCAGGGCATACTTAGCCATTATATCCACCTTACATTGGATATAATGGCTAAGTGAGGGTGAAAGCAGGCGTAAGGAAAGTAGCGTTAACTGTGGTTAGCGCTACTTTTCTTATCGCTATGCCTGTTAGCGATTCCCTTGATAATTGGAGAAATGTCGGTTAGCGACATTTCTACAGTTATTTTAGGACGGAACGCCCACTTTGCATCTCATTAGAGAAGCAAAGGTGGGCGTTATGGGAAAGGGAGCTAAAGCAAGGAATCACACGTTGGCGTGACCTTGCTGATTAAGCGATAAAATTATCGCCGCTTTTCGTCCGAAAACGGACGCTAAAGCGGCGATAATTTTTTATCGCCAGCTTACTGATATGCCCCTAAGGCTTTCCTTGTAAATGCTTCCACCTCCACTGCTCCTATGATGAATCTGCCTCCCCCTGTGAGTTTCTGCTGTAGTATTTGAAAGTTTAACAAAGAGGGAGGCCTCACTCTGGGACTCATACATGTGTATTAACAATGGCGGAATAGTATCCCTTGTATTTTTACTCTTAGCAAGATATTCCATCCCCTCGTGTCTCCATATGCATGTGTCTGAACTATCCTTGGCATGGTTTCCTTAATCTATTCATTTTTTAGTCTATTTTGTCTTCTTTGACTCCCTTCAGTATCAATCCTGTATTTAGATTTGTGTGATTCCCTAGTATGTCTTACAACAAAAACCCACTCTCCCTTTTCTCAGTTACTGGCACTGTAGTCTGTTTCCCTCTGGTATTTATGGCACTCATGTTTCCGTTTCTAAATTCCAGGGTCTCTTACCACTCTGGTTGGAGGTATTACTGGCCTATGTTGTCGTGGACAGGTGTGAGAGTGGGAGAAGCAACTGCAAAAAAGGGAACCCCCCCCCCCCAAAGGGAAAATAAGGTCAGGGAGAAAGGGGAGAGTAAGGGAAAACAACTAAGCAGATAACGCTCCCCTATGACCTATATTGCTTTACAAGGCAGATTGTATCTGGTATGGGTATATGCAAAATCACATAAATACAACTGCACATTTATAGAATGCAAATCTGATTGTTTATTTTATCTTTAAATTGTATCTTGTAGTAATTTTTGGTTCCATAATTAATATATCTTTTGAGACATCATGCGACAATATTTTTTCAGTACGTTTTTTCTTTTTTATACAAATGGAATCTATATGTTCCTTTAAATAGAATAGGAATGCATACACAAATGTGTGAACCTCCCACGACATACGCAACACCATACCATTCACAACCATACTCATTCATTCAACACAAACGTTCACAATCATTCGAAACACATATACACATCAGGGTACAAAGAGAAGACACAGATATAAAAAGTCTCCAAAACAACTTTTAGATGACCGTATACAACAAGGTCTAGACAGATGAGAGTGGGAGAAGACCTTGAGTCATAGTAGCTACCTCGAATTCCCTAGGTCGATTCCCAGGTTAAAGACCTTTGGGCATATTTATCAATTATGTCACTCAGCGCAGCAAGACACCTTGCTGTGCTGCGCTGCATGACAGTGAGAGGGCAATGATGTGCCATGTAAGTAAAATTATATGGCGCATTCCTGTCCTCTCCTTACCTTGGCACACTATGTGCTACCGAGAGCCAACACAGGCACCCTTGCACTATGGCACAAAATTGTTTTGTGCAGGAAGGGCCACCTTCCTGCACAAAACAATCCAATCCTTTGAGGCTTTTTCCTCTTTCTATGTGTGCTGTAGAAGGCGTGGAAAGACGAACAATCATGGAGAAATAAAGATATTTCTCCTCGTCATTACCCCGCTGGGTAGGCGTAGCATTTCGATGCATTCCCAGGACTACCACTCATGGTAAATCTGGGAATGCACCAAAATCCATGGGTGGATGCATGGGAATACCCACGGAATGCCTCCCTGGGCAGAGTAACGCAAGGCAGTGACTTGTGCTGCCTTACGATATTCCAGACGTACCAAGGCATGCATGGCCACGTAAGGTGGCCTTGCATGTCTTGGCAAATCTCATCTAGGTTTTGCGTCGCCCTTGCGTTACATTGCATGGTGCAAGGGCAATGAAAACTTTGGTAAATATGGCTCTTGGCAGCAGGTTGTAGTGCCGAGGTGTCATCCAAAACATTAACAATTAGCAGAAAAATACAACACTGGTCAGAAATGAAGAACTAATTGATTGTACTACCATGAGTATCTGACTGAAAATTTGTTGGAACTTTGATGATAAAAACTGCCCTCAGCGAATCACAGATTGGACTAAAGTCTAAATACAATTGTCATATGTATTGTTGCAATGTATACTTTCCAAACCTAGGTCTGCGTACTCTATGCTGTTTGTATAATATGCACGACCGAAAAATCCAATAAAATGTGTTAAAAAAAATTATGATAAAAACTGCCCTAAGGTGTGCAACGTCGTGATCACTCTAGTGCCACTGCTGTAGTTTATGTCTGACCCTTTTTGCCATCTTGTGATGGATAGCTTTATGAGACACTGTGTAAATTAGTAGGAGTAACACCAAACCTGTAATAGAAGTTATTGGGCCTTTTCCTAGAGCCCGGTTGGATAATTTACCACTGACACTCAGTGCCACCATTACTATTGCACTTGGATGGGATACCAAGTAATTCTTTTGGGCCCTTGACTCCCTGAGGGTAGTAAAGTCAATCAATTCAGGCTTTCTCCTAGATGTGAAAAGGGTTAGATTCAGACACAGCATGGCAGATTGAATAGCACTTCAAAGTTCAATATCAACCTCATGCTCTTTCGTAATTAAAGAATAGAGTGGCATATTATCAAGCACGGCGTTAGAATTATTGCCGCTTTAGCGGCAGAAAACTGCCGCTAAAGCGGCGATAATGGAATTGATAATATGCCGCAGAGAATTCCAATAGAAGACTATGTTGATGCCAGAACTTGGGCTTCCATGGGAATTCTCAAGGGCATATTATCAAGCCCATTATCGCCATTTTAGCGGCAGTTTTGTGCCGCTAAATCAGCGATAATTTAAACGCAGTTTCTTGATAATATGCCCCACAATGCTTAGTTACAAACAAGTAAAAAACCGGTTAAAAATACGATACTCAGCCAAAACCAGAAGATCATTCTAGGGCCATGTTTTGACCGAATGGTATGACAGCAGGTAAGCACTATAATTATTTTACTGAAGAACAATGCAAGAAACATGCAGAGCTCCTACAGTGCGCTGATGTATTGGCGAGTTCACGGGAGGAAAAGTATAGGAAATACCAGAAACAAATATCTGGGCAGAGCAGAACAGTCTGACAAAGAAATGTTGGGGACTTTCATCCCAACAACTGCGATAACACTTTGGTATTGAAGTAACACCAGGGAGTCTGCCAACAAGAACTGGTGATTTTAAGAGGGTTCCTTGCACATGCCTGAGTTCAACATCTTTCTATCCGTTTCCCTCCGTGACATTTACAGGAGTTCTGGCAATCATCACCTACAACATCTTGTCTTGACATTGTTTCTTAGATAAGACAGAATATAAAAGTTGTTTTAGACAGCTTTTTCCTTTTATTAAGGTTCTTGTTCTCCTTTCTATTTTTGGTCTTACATTCTACAGTTTGAGAATCCATCTGCTGGGGTTTAAGTTTCTTGGCATGAGCTCCACTTAGCCGGTGGAGACGGTTACTTGAAGATTCTCCAGTATCAGGAGTCGCCCCCGTATATTGTCAAAAAACCTTTATGTCAATATCAATCCTATACATAAGATATGATAGTAATGTGGCCACATGTCCAATTACTTGTCATCCTGTTGCCCACTTCACTCATTGATGTGGGCTATCATTTATGTTTCTTCTGAGTAGCTACTGTCCAGATACAAGCACCTTCTTTTAAATTCAAGTTTAATCCTTAGTTTATTTGCATCACTCACACTTCTTTAATTTATTCTGAATTTTAAGCATCTGACCGAAATTGCTCTTGATTGATCTTTGACTGGTTTTGGACAAGAGTCCGAGGGTCTGTGTGGGCGTACTCTGGGGTTTTTTATATTTCTGGAATGCAGTGCAGTGATGAGGATTGTGTCTGCAAAATTTTCCCTTCTGTGCACTTCTGTCTGTCCTTCAGAAATTCCTTTGTTTCATTTGATAGGCCGGGGCTTTATCCCTCAGAATTGTACGTCATCGATGTCATTATTTTTAATAATTTCTTTACACTCTAATCACCACTTTTTGTTTTTTCCCCATTTCTTAGGGCTTGATCTCCCATGCCCATTTGCGTTCCGTATCCTGCCCTAAAGTCTAACACGTCTCACGAACCACTGTAGGCTCCCTTGTTATTGCCTTTAGGCTAAAATGTTTCATGTAGTTGGGGCTGACATGGTCTATTTTGGAATGCACTGCTGACTGTCCGGTGCTTTCTCTGCCATATGTTTGAGGGCTGACTGTAGTCTTTCCCGATCCTTGGTTGATTTGCCTATGGTTTTACTCCAACTCATTATTATTTTGCTTTAAGCAACGAGTAGCGTCAGGATCATGGTATCACAAAGTTTGCAGCCTTTTCACTCACCTTGGTAAACTCTGCGTGGGCAGTGTTTTCCCCAGAGCAGTTGGTTAGACTCTACAATGACCAGTGGTGGCTGGTGACATTTGAAAGTGGCGAGGCGTAAAATTTGTTTGGGTGTCCACCGCGGCAAGCGAGCGCAACGAGCGAGCCTGAACAACCTAAGGGGGATTTTTTTTTAAAAAGAGTGGGCAAACTGGGACATATTAAGGATTCACGGGGCCCTGGGCCTAACATATTTAGGGGTCCCCCAGCCCCTGTTAGGAACCGCTTTGAATATATGGTCCAGTTTCAGCTGTTTCATGCCCTCTTTGACTAGTGCACAGCCATTCCTCTAAAATTCTAAATGTGTTTACATCTATAATATTCATGGATAGTGATGACGTGTTTTCAATATTGCAACACAACAGCAGCTCACTAATATTAATGCAAATAATCTCTGTGACACCCTTCCATTTCTCATGTGTGTGTGAGGTACTGTTTTGATCTAAAAGTAACTTTCAGGATGTTGCATGAAACGTAAACTAACATTTCTCTGCAAAATGTCACTCTGAAATAGACTAGTCTCCCACATCACCCACATTAAAAACAAATGTCAGGAAAACGGTATGAAAAAAATTCTGTTTATGAAGGTCTAGAGAAAATAATTAAATTGATATCTAAAAATCAAAATGGTTACAAATAGAAAAATGTAGTCAGTGAATTTATGCTGCGCTAATAAATCGCTCATAACAGGCAAATGTATGCACTAAACTCAAAACACATTCTCAGTTAATAAGCGCCTCGAAGTGAAGTAGTGAAATAAGGTCGATTCTCCAGACTGTCAGCCTGTGCTCAGTCACACCTGCAGCCAAGCAAAATCATGAATCGCAATGGAAGGCCAGACTCCACTGACTTGCATACTTAAACCGATCAGCATTCCCAGGGCTCCGTTTAATATTAGTGCTTCTTTCAAAGAAGATTGGCACAGCCCCAGGTGGAGGTGTCCTGACCTCAGACTTGCTACCTGCATTTGTGACACTTGTATCCTGGGCCGGGCACTACGATCTCTGCTACTGCTGAGGCTCGACCGGGTGGGAGCGTCCTGGAGGTTAGGCAGGAATGACCTCTGAGTTTTAACTGGAAAGGACATCTGAAACTGGAGAGCGAGACGGCCGGGCCAGGAAATGTATCTCTCTCCATGGAATGAACACAGAGAAACCAGGCAGTGACAAAGAGAAACACGAACAAGAGGAGAAAAGAACAGAGTCGACAGCTTCTGTGTTGTTTGTGCAAATTGCACATGTGGGGGGGGGGCGTGGTGAAATAGAGCCAATTGTGAGTGAATATTTGATTAATAGAGAGAGAAAGGAGGCACACACATGTTATGCAGTGGGTTTAGTGGACAAATAGCGAAAGAAAGAAAATAAAACGATCTAAATACACTTTGAGGAAAGAAAGCAAGAGATAAAGTATGATGGATGCTTTTAGGAAGTAAGAAGGAGAGCGAAAAGAAAGACACCTTGACAGTTGTCATAAGTGGCAGTAAAGTGCTTGGAAAGGAGACAATAAATCACTGTGTGCACATTGCATCGAGAGAGGTAGGGTGAAAAAACACCTTGTGTGCTTTGATTGAGCTTTGACCCTGCTGAAAAAACACTGGGGCATATTATCAAGACAGGCGATAAAATTAAAAACGGCGATAATGGGCTTGATAATATGCTCTATAGAATTCCAATTGAAGCTCAGGTTAGATGTCCTTCACATCTAACATGGGCGTCAATTGGAATTCTATAGAACATATTATCAAGCCCATTATCGCTGTTTTAGCGGCAGTTTTCTGCCGCTAAAGCGGCGATAATTTTATCGCCTGACTTGATAATATGCCCCACTGTTGGTAAATTCCTGGCATGGGGAGAAAAATGGGCACCGCAGGCGCAGCAGAGAGCTGTGATATTCTGCAGCTAAAAACAACCCCTCCTGGGAAAGAGGCGAGTGGCATGTGCAGATCAGACCTGAAGCGGGGTACGATCTTTTATTCCACGGCTGGAGGTTAGTGTTTTTTGGGGGCCATTTTTGACATCATTTGCTTATAAAAACTGCAGACTACTGCATCCATTTACAGCACCAAACTACGAACCCGCAGCACTCTCAAAACCAACTGACGTAGAGACTGGTACCATGTGCACAACAGACCTGCCAATAAAACGTACTTCAACACTGCGTGTGGGGAAACAAATGACCATTGTACTTGGAACTGTTAAGCGCAAAAAGGACACGTAAAATGCGCTGCAGTACGATGTGGATGAATATACAAGTACGTACAGTTCATGAGTCCTGATGCCAGGGTAGGACTCTGTCTGAATACGCACCTGAGAGTGTAGCAAAACTACAGACTGGGAACATCATTTCTGTGTGAATCTAATTTTTTACCCAATTGTTGTTGTGTTAAATAATGCTTGCCAGAATGCCAAGGTCACCTAAACTGCACGAGGTTGAGAATTTCAATGGCATCAATAAATTAAGTAAACTGCAGAATTCCAGACACATGGCATGCCTGTGCAACCAGTAAAGGTCAGAAAAGTTCACATATGCACAAAGCCCCGTGCCCAGAAGAAACCGGAGACCCCTTTCCATTTCACACAGTAGTGATTAGTGAGCAAGAACAAAGCATATATACATAATCCACAAAAAACAGTTGTGGCTCGCAATACTCGCTGGGGGGGTCGTGGGATTGTCGCGTGGGGGTGGGGGCCGGGTGTTTAAAAATAAAGTAAAAATTAAACATACCTGACCGGGCGGGTCTGCGCCACCTCTGCTGTCTGCTCCTGGGCCGGGGTTCGGCGCGTTGGCACCTTCCACGTCTTCTGTGTGAGTGGCTGCCGGCTGGCAACCCCTCTCACCAGCACCAGGATTGGCTGAGGGCAGGGGACCGGGGGCTGCGCATGAAGCAACCCTCGGTCTCTTAAGGGGAAGGCTAGTGCACATGTTCGGGCTGATCGTAAAAATGATCAGCCCAAAAATGAACATGCGCAGTATTGCCCTGTCACTCAACGAGAATGCTGCCTCAGCCCCGCCCCCTTTAAACGTCCGTGTTCTACTTCTGACGCTAATTCCAATCAGGACTCAGTGTCCTGATTGCTGCAATTAGCGTCAGAAGTAGAACGATTTTGGGGCCGTGGCATTAGTGGGGCAACGCCCCAACGCCCCCAATGGACGAACCGCCACTGATTGACAGGATACTAGTTAGGAATTGTGACATGTGGTGGTGGTTATGGAGATATATTTGGATCGCATCCTCTCATGTTGCTCTACCCGTGCTGAAAAAACTTTTTGGAGCATACTATCAAGAGAATTATCGCCGCTTTAGCGGCCGTTTTTGGCCGAAAAGCGGCGATAATTCGATCGCAGTACAAGGGCACGTTAACGCGTGTTTCCTTGAGTGAGAAGCCCTTTAAACTCCACTTTGCATGTCAGTGATGAATATCGCAAATGACATGCAAAGTAGGCGTTCCCTTACATTTCTCCCTTGAAATCTGCACTGACACGGCAGCGCAATATTATCAAGCCTAAAGCAAACCCGCGATGTGATAAAATAAACCGCGCTAACCGCGGTTATCGCGGGTTTGTAATGCCTGGTCAGAAACTGACTTAGCCATACTTTTAATTGCAGGTGAATTGTACGGCTGAGACAACGGGGCATATCATCAAGGAAACACGATAACTATCGCATTTCCCGCTTAGCCCGATTCTGTTTCAAGCCGCTATCGCAGGATTTAATCGCTGTGGAGTTATGCCTTGATAATAATGCGATATCTCGGCAATTAAATCCGGCGATATGCGGCGTTACACAGAATCACGCTAAACGGGAAATGCGATATTTAGCATGTTTCCTTGATAATATGCCCCTTAGGGTGCAGAGACCTTTCAACGGTTTAGCTCCACTCTATTTTGTTTCATCATCTGCCATCAGGTTGCCATATGTTGTTCCATCTGAGGTTCCTTATTGCAATCTGTTTCTTCACTTGACCACTCCTGGAGCACGTAGAAGTATGTGCATTTAGCTTCTTGGGTATTGTCATGCATACCTAAGAATGGGTGGAGGGCACTTTCCAAAGTCAGAGAGATTCTTAGCATCTACAACTCTGTAATGCATGGATCAGCATGCACGCCCCGTGGGTGGGCTTAGGAGTCCAAGTTTCACTCCTCTAGTAATATTTTCAAAATCTACCCTGTTGATTTTTCCTTACAAACCAGTATTAACTGAATTCAATGCCTAATTGTCTAGTTCACACGTTGATTTTCATGTAGATGAGGAGGTATCCGCACATGGGGGTCGGAAATATTAGCACTCAATTTTTCATCATTAACACCTACAATCTGTCCCTCGACTATGCTGTTGGAACCTTACGAAAATTCCACACCATCACTCTCACCTCCCTCACTAGCCAGCAACTTAATTTGTATTTTCCATCCTTTGATTCTGATATTTATTTATCTGGTTGTATTATTCACCATATCAAGGTGATAGCAAAGGACTGTTTCTCTGAGTCCTCACTCTTGTCATGTTATTCACATACTTCCAACCCCACTCCTCCTTGAAGCACTTGCAGAGACAGAATCCCTAGGTATGTCTTCGAAAATCTGTGGCATCTTGCACTGTTAATTCTTGCCTGGTCTGCCTTTTGTTCGATAAGTGGATAAGACAATCTGTGAGTCCACCCAAAGTGCTCCATGCTTTTGTGTAACATTTGGCTGTAAGGTCTAGATTAGTTTAGGGGTGCTGCTAAAATGCACCCTCACCAAAAGCTGAGGGCGGCTACTGACTCCTCATATCAAACAATGGGGTTACTGGTTGTTGGTGCCAGCGAATTCATAATTCTGGAGTAAAGGGCTTTTTGCCTCCACTGCCAGAAGGTGAAACTGTCTACTAACCTATCCAAATACAAGTCGGCCTTAAAGTTCTTCTTAAATGGAGTCTGTGTGTGTGTGCGTATGTGTGTGTGTATGCGCACTTGTGGGTGTCTGTCTGTGTGAGAGAGAGAGAGCTGCCTCTGCATCATATGTAGGGACCCGTAGGCCTTGTGCAGTGTATTGTATTTAGATACGACAATGTATATGCGTATTTTTCAAGATAGTGGTTTGATTCTCTGTAGGGTATCCCTATTCACAGAGAATATGCCACACTGCTTATTTTTTGTCCTGGTTTCTTGACCATAAATACACATGCATGGAGGGCTGAGGAGAATGATCAGCCCTTCTCTAACAAATCAGTTTTCCCTCTGCTACACTGAATCCTATTCCTCGCTCATCTTTTGCTGTGCTTGACCTCACTGAGCAACATGTGAAGCTAAACTGATGATAACTGGGAATGTACAAACCACCATGAACCACTGGAAGACAAGGTCAAAGACTCAAAATACACTTGCTAATGACTAGAGGAACGTTTGGAATTTATATAAAGCTTGCACATCGGTTAGTACAGCGATACACTTTTACTTGGAAGAGCCACACAGCTCTTATGTTCTTTTAATGAGACTCTGGAGAATTCCTATGGCTAATACTGCTCATTGAGAAGAGGATCAGGCCCTTGATGAAAGAGTCTGACCAGCGCAAGGCCCAATTGCCTGAAAGCCTGATTTGAGGTTATCACAGGAAGAGAATACCTTTTAGGGCCCAGCAGTTCAGTTGCCCAGAATAACCAGAATCAGTCCTGATACAACAGAAGTCATCGAGAAGCTGCAAAAGTACTTTCCTAAATGACAGGTGGGAAGCTGGCATAATCCCTCACATACCTAGTACACCTGGGAACTGTTATTGGCCATATCCAGCACCAGAGGGACCTTGAATTTGTGTTTTGTTGGCTGCTGCCAGTTGCACATACCTAGGTCTCGAACCTTTACCATCTGAAGATATAGCACTTGAAACTGTAGTTGGATCCTAAACCTAAATTAGAACATTGGAATGTTGGGAGCACCATTACAAATAATGGAGTACTCCGGGCTTCTAACGGCCGGTAGAAGCCTGGAGCTCCAACATTTTAATGTTTGTTCACAGCTGTTGCTGTAAACAAAAGGCCTCACGGAGCCCGAGGGGATTTAAATCCCATTGGGCTACGTGAGGCCAATGTTTTACAAATACGAACATTCTGCTCTTGAGTGGCGGGATGTTCTAATAGCCTTAGAGCCCTCCGTAATAGTCTCTACATACCATTAAAGGCCCGCTCCCTTGTTAAAGGCCCACACCTTCGGTGTGGGCCTTTAAAGCTGGAGTGGGCCTTTTAATGGCCGGTAGAACCCGCTACGGCGGGCTCTAAGGCTATATTCAAGTTCACAATGAGAAGTGATCAATCCTGTGGGTGCAGTGTGTTCCGGCAGCCCCATGGATGCCCCCATCCACCAAATGATTTGTCCACAATCAGTCCCATGAAGTTTGAAAGTCCCACAAGATGCTTTTCTGTTTTTTACACCACTTCTCTTTTCGAACCGCAAGTCAAATAACATCATCAATTGACTTGAGTCGTGAGATGTGTCACGTTGACCACTATCTACCCCCAGCATCAACATTATCTGGACTCAACATATTGGTAGAAGTTATCATTTGCCATTCGAGACTGTATTTGACTTTGGTGGCATGTGTTCCCATTTTGGATGGTAATTTTCTTGGCTTGCTTATCTTTAGAACTGATTTTGTTGGGAGCTCCGCTGCAGGGTCTAAGCCCACATAAGGTGCCCTGGATTATACATGTGCCTCAGAGACACAAGGGTTAAGGACTAGCACAATATATCCAACTGGATATGTTGTTTCTGCAGGTCCAGCACTTCTGTCTCATTGACTGCCTAAATGCCCGGAATTTAAATCAACTACATTAAGACCTGAAAATCCAATAAGATTTCCAAGATCTTGCAAAAGCTTCTCCATAGGTTAACATGGGTCATGGAGAACAATCTTATAGAAACACAAGTGCCTAGCAGGTCCACATTCTTCTAAGCACGTTTGGGGTCATATCTCTGCTCATACTGGTTTTGTGTGAAGCTTACTTACAACATGCTCTGTTACCTGTCTCTAAATAAGTACATTTTCCTTCTCAGAAGTAATACTCTGTAATACAGTTTTGAAATATCTAGCCTTTACTTCATCTGACAGTAACCAAAGCCATACTCAGACTTGCTCCACATGGTAAGTCAAGTGGGTTCACAGTAACTTGGTTATTTAGTTAGAGTGCAACTCTACTTATGTCTAAGGACCTCTTGTGGATACTGCTGGTAGCCAATGTTTGCCAGAGACCCCCAAAAACAGAAATCATGTCACCCAGTACCGACCTGTGTTGAATGAAAGAGAGAAGGCTGACCCCGAATGCTACTTAGATCTCTCTGGAAAAGAGAAGGCACGTGCCTAGACCAAATAGAGGTTGTGTTGAACTACAAACGCCAGGGAAGGAAAGTTCCAAATGGTAGAGATGGAAAGGAGCACAGTAACCAATGAGCTGGAACAGAAAAATACTCCAGTGAATATTCCAGTCTAAGCTTCAAATGTAAGTCATAATACGCCTCTCTTCAGCTTTTCCTGGAAAACACAAAATGGCTGCACTTCTATGACGTCAGTATCGTATCTTACTCTTGAATCAAGGAAAGAAAGAACAAAACCCGATTGTCATGGAAATTAATCTTGGTTTGTGGCCCTGCGATATTTCTGATTCCTTAAAGGTACACTAAGCGAGTATGTGATGTGTAAAGCTATGGGGGCAGATTTATGTTCCCTGGCGCATCCCTGCAAATCAGCATGGATGCGCCAGGGAAGATGCGCCATGCAAGTTTGCCCTTGCGCCACCGCAGATGCGCCGCATTTACAATGCGGTGCATCGTGGCGCAAGGACATGCAGATGCGTGACGTATCTGCCGGCGTAAGGTTGGCGCAGTGCTGAAGTTGTGTCGCAAGCGCGACGCAACTTCAGCACTGTTCCAACCTACCCCATACCTAACATGGTGCGTCAAGCCTTACGCCTGCTTCAAGCAGGCGCAGGGTTTTGACGCATCAGCGTTGGGAAAGTGACTCAGTGACATCTAATAGATTTCACTGAGTCACTTTTCAGGGGCGTTCCTGCGACGGAACGCCCCCCCTGCGTGGAAACGCCCACATGAAACCTGACGCAGGTTTCATGTGGCGCAGGGCTTTACACCGTGACGCATCTCCATAGATGCGTCACTATGTAAATAGGGCGCAACGTGGCGCAGGGTTTACGCCGCCGCTGCGTCACAAAAGTGACACAACGGCGGCGTAAAAGTGGCGCAACTCCAACATAGATCTGCCCCATGGTTTATAGGTATGTTAACTGAGTTTATATTATGGGATGTTTCCAATGTGGCAAAGTGATAACACTAAAAGGTATCTTTTTTTTTTTTAGGCCTGTCTTAAATGACAAACAAGGTTCGATCCCACTTGGTGCAGAAGCAGCAGACCGAGAGTCATTGAAATGACGGTTGACAGTCTGTGTGTGTGCGCGTGCAAGTACAAACATTCAAACAATGTAAAACCACCAGAGCTGTAGTAAAGCTTCACAGGGACAGGAAGTGCATAGGAATTGGAAGATGGTGATTGCGCACATTCTGAGACGGTGAGGTATGAGGGAGGTGTCTCAGACTGACAGTATTCACTGTTCCCTAAGGACACTCCTAAAATAATGTTAGCTTACAACTCATGTGAATATGAAGATATTTCACCTGTCTGCAGCTGTGACAGATTCCCTCCCAGCTTAGAGAAAAGCATTACCTCAGTAATAGTGCCTGTCTATCGCATGCCTGTTTATATGTGTACTCCAGGGCCTCAGGACAAATTCCACTGATAACACCAATTGTTGTAATTTACTGCTTTGTCTAATTTTCCTTGCAACCATTCATGCCAAAGTGATGCTCTTTACTGTATTTCAGTACATTGTTCCGCTGGTGCATCACTTTTTTGGACGCACCGGCAGCGCAGTGGGTTTGCCCATATTTATACGGCCACGTAAGGTCACCCTGCGTGACTTTTCAGGGCCTTGTTAATATGGGCCCTTTCATGCATTACTCTGCATAAAAGGGGTGTTTGCATGGGTGTTGTTGTGGATGTTCCCACGCAACATCCATTAAACCTGACACATTCCCAGATTTACAATGTTTTGTAAAACTGGGACTGTGTCAGAATCCTAAGCCTTCCCAGGAGTGATGTAACGAGGAGAAACATTTTTATTTCTCCTTGTGTTTTCCTCTTTCCATGTGTGCTGCATTCTGCAGCACAAATGGAAAGAGGAAAACGCCAGCAATTATTGTTTTTGTACAGAAAGGTGTCCCATCCTGCACAAAAATAATCACCCCCGCAAAGCAGGCACACTTGCAACATGACACAAGGGTGCCTGCACTGGCACATGGCAGCTTATTGTGCACCAGAGCAGGAGAAAGCACACAGATGCGTCGTATTGTTAATAGGATACATCCCTGTCTTTTAAAATGATGCACTTCGGTGTACCAAATAGCTTGCAGGTCTGTGTCATTTTGTAGTACATAAGACCCTAAGTCTTTCAGTTATTCATCTCTTCAAGCCTTCCAGTTGTGCACATCCTCGGAGAGCTTCATATTCCCTGCTAGCATAATTACACTGAAGAAGGTCTGGGGTGAAGATCTCACAATGGACTGAAACTATTTTTCTCGTGTTTAACGTATCAGTATCGATGAAGGCAACTTAGATATATGTAAACCAGAGTGATTGCCCATGACTGCGACATTTGCAAGCATTCCGTCCATCACCATTGTGTTTTCCTCAGTTGGGTATCGTACTTTTGAAGGGTATGTGGGTGGGTTCCAGAATGTTGTAATAAAGCATATTTTTGAATGTTTTTATAAAGTCTGTGTTTATCTATTTGTGTATGTATGAATCGCATCGTTTGAATTTATGCATGATGCAAATTGAATTTGATTGATGTGTGTTCCTGGAAGGTGTTTGAATAGCTTCATTGACAAATAAGTTGGGTAAACAGCACAATCAGACATTGTGTTAATGCCGAAGTGTGAATTGCATGGGTGTTAAAGGTGTTTGCGTGTTCTGGGTGAGCGTGAATATTGTGATTCTGCCGAGGGTGAAATATCTAAATGAAGTGTGAGTGTGTCTCCATTTTTCCTACTAAGTCTAATGGTTAAATTGTGGCACTCTGTTTTAACCATATTGTATTCCTATTGTTTCCAAATAAAACTGGTTGTGGGTGCAGGTGGGTACCACCCCCTGATTAGGGGCATGGAATTCAAAACATGCAGTCTTCGTTGTCTTGAAAAGAACAACGTCCCCACTCACCACTCCTGAAGTGAACTTCCATCTAATAATTAATATTCATTCATATCATCATGATTTTCAAATTATTTTTTTTTTAATTTATTTGATCCGTTATTCATGATTCATGTTTATCGTGGTAAGTAATCACACGTAAAAGTGTAAATTAGACTTTCAATTTGTTAAACGGATCCCAATGCATTTCAGGACAAGCCCTTCATCAGGGGACCAATGCATTTCAGGACAAGCCTGGGGATCATTTTGTCAAAACGAGTCACTTGAATGTCTGGTGGACTTTTCCTTCCACTTTTTTAATTTTTTTATTTCATTAATATTCAACACTTTGTTTTCTTTTGGGGTTAAAGTGATTCTCGCTGAACTTGTAACAGTTACGTAAACTGCTTTTCTTGGATCATTGATTATGTGTATTCTGGTCAAATTTCAGGATACCTTCCCCTGATGAAGGGCTTGTCCCAAAATGCATTGGGATCACGAATAACGGATCAAATAAATGAAAACAAATTAATTTGAAAATCATGATGATATGAATGAATATTTATTATTGAATGGAATTTCACTTCAGGAGTGTTAAGTAGGGATGTTGTTTTTGTCAAGAGAACGCAGACTGCACCTCTTCTCTTTCCTGCCATTGGTCAGGATCCATCACTGTGCAAGGACTCAGCAACGTGATTGTTCTGAAAGTACCGCAATCGATGCAGTATGACCCAGGTATTCTGTCATCTCTGTCAGTAATTGGGCATTCACAGACTGATGCTGCTGTAGTGATCCATGGTTGTTGTTGTAATGTTCTTCATTCATAATAGATGTAGAGCGCTTGCTCCCCCACCTTTTCCAATCCCTTGGTATGAACTTTAGAATCATCAGGCAGAGCTCAGTTAAAATGTAGAGCTTCTGGCAGATTTACGAGGGGCAGGAGCAGAGAGCAACACTGGAGATGTCTGTGGGTTTATATATGAATAAATACTCACCTTTATCATGCTTCAGAGTCATCTTTTCAAATGACGATGAGGATAGGATGCTTTTTATGGGGCAGGAAGACGTCTCCAGCCCTGTAAAGTTCTTGCAAAGTTTCAAGAAGTCCCTCTTTTCCTCTGCTGTGACTGAGGACTTGCCTGTGTCCTGGAGGTCTCATCCATGCTACTTGTTGAGAAATGTAGCTGCTACGAATATAAGCATTATTAATTTGACATGGGTTATCCTCTCCTAGCACCTCTTACAGCTGCAAATTTGAGCAAGTTTACACTGACTGGTCGGCTGATTAAGAACATTTGGGCAGTACGACTCCTAACTGATTTGCTGTTGCCCTTAACCTGGCTCAGTATACCTACCTGGTGTCAGTAAGAAGAGTAAATCTGACGGTTAGTAGGCTGTGCATGGAATCGATTTATGTTGTCACAAGATTGTCATTCTGAACGGCAGGAGTGGAAGAAGTGGAGTGTCTAACAGTTTGTGTGAAGACAGCTGGATATATCAAGAAGACTCAGCCCAACCGGCTTGCGGAAGCATTTAGAGCTAGCTGAAGATGGCTCAGGGGGAGGTCTCCAGCCCCGCTATAGCGCGAACCGTTATCAAAATTAGCTCAACTTTGGTTTGTGTAATGCTGTCCAGTAAGTAGCACTACTGTTTGGCAAGAGGTCACGCACCCTCCACCATCCTTAAGAACAACGTTGTTGATGGCTGCCTTTGCCGTCTAGAGCATCTCAATGAGATCAAGATTATGGCTCACAAGCAGTTAACCAGTGGTACTGCTAAAGTTTACCACCCCACCCTTCATGCTAACTGCACAGTGGTCAGTTGCTGTCAGCACTCTCAGCAATACCAAGCCTCTCTGCTCGCATTACTGGAGGCTGTGGAAGCTCAAGATTCATAGTGTTGTGAGGAACGGCGACTGGGAGTTATTAGAGCTACTGTCCAAGTTTCCTACCCGGCTCCATACGTTTGCAGACACGGAAGCGGACTCAGTGATTTCAAGCCTTCCTGCTCAGAACTGGGAGGCTGTGGCGCTCACGCTCCATATTACAGTAAAAATGGCTGTGGTAAAATCAAGGCATCCCTTGGTGGTATGTGCAGTGATTTTGTTTCAGACAATTTTCAGTCCGAGTTGCAGTGCCTGCATGAACTATTGAGAGTTGGAGGAAATCTGGGTCTGTATCACTAATAGGCATTACAAAGACACACTGGGAAGTGGAAGAGGGGCACAAGCAGGATATTTTCTTAAACCTCTCACAGCTACTTCTGTCAGCTACACTCGCAGTCTCCTCCCTTCCTCTTCCTCAAGCATACATCCTAATAGAGGAGTACACAGTGTGAACTGTAAATGTTCACTGATAGACATGGAGATTGGATTGGCTGTAGTTAATGTGTCTTAAGGGTTAATGTGTACCTAATATACTAATCTATGAATTTATATAAAAAACAGTAATTTAACTTGCAGCAATATTAACAAGAATAGAGTACATTCTTTAGTGTAAAAGGATAGCTTAGTCTCTTTTCTACTTCAAATTTGCGGCAGCCAGTATGAATCAACCCCCTCCCTTCCTAAATGATGCAGGCGAACCAGATATACCGTGGGACAGATGGGTAAAATATTTAAACTCATATTTAATACCTATTTAGGGTGAGAAATTGTATTCAATACGCAAAGAAATTATTTTATTACATAATTTAGGTTTGCAAGGTAGAAAAGTGTCTGAAGATATTAAAGAACAAGAATCGAATGAAGCCAGTGGTGAGGAGCACATTAAGGAAGATGGTTTTCAGTTCACACTTAAAATGTGAGAGGCTCACTTTAATGAATGGATTAATGCAGTCCTTGAAAGGCATAAATTCTTTAATTGCATTTAGAGAACAGGAGAAAAAGGGTCCACGTATGTTGCAAGCCTTAGAGGTTTATCTACTACGTGCAATTTTGGGGGTCTCACAGATTCATTGATCAGGGATCAAATAGTTTGATGCACCAATGACCACAAAATTCTGCCAATACTTCTTACTCAAAACCCAGATCTATCAGAGGCCATAACAATAGCAAAAGGTATTGAGCATACTGCAGTATGTATTAAAGAAATGTAATTATCCAACAAAATATATAAGGAATATGAAGAAGTAAACACTCTCACCATTAGGAGACAGTCTGTAAACTTAAACATAAAACTACTATGAAACATAAATTAATAGATGGAAGTCTGAAATGTTATAGATGCAGTAACCACAATCATTTGGCCAGTAATACCACTTCACTTCACTTCACTTGATAACTTTATTTCGGTCAAAAGACCATAAAAAGTACAAATAGACATATCATCAATTACATTATTACAAATAGTACAATAAAACAATACATAGCATTTTAAAGTTAAAATCTTTAAAAAACAAGATTAAACTTTTAAGTCATCAAGATGAGGGTGATTAAGTTAAAAACGTTTGTCTCCAGCGCCAAATGCCGTAAAGATAGCGAGATACAGCGAAAACAATGTGTGGATCAGTATCATAGATTAAAGTCCTGCTAGCCTGTTTAAAATGGCGAAAACCCAGATTCCTACAAACGGGAATCAGCCAACTTTTCCTGATTAAATGATAGGCAGGACAAAAAAACAACACATGTTCGACAGACTCAATTTTGTAATTACAGGCAGGACAACTTTCCAAATTTCGTGCCTGCCACTTGGATAGAAAGGACCTGATCGGTAGGGTGCCATACCTTAATTGAATGTACAGTTTACGGGCAAGTGGGGGTTCTATTTGATCCATGAATTCCTCTAGTTTAGAATACTGTTTAACCAAGAGGAATTCTAGGGTCAATCTACCTATCGCTAAAGAGCTCGAATGTAGAGAAGAATTTTTCGAGGACACCAAAGAGAGAATATCCTTCCTTGGAATCCCGAAACAACTTGCCTCCGGGTTTGCCCACATTTCCGAGAGTCCTAGTTGAAAACAGACTGCATTAATATGCAGGAGCCAAGGGATTTTTTTAAATTTAAGTGCAGGCCAGATCTCTACAAATTCTAATTTATACGAAGACAGTTCAGGCACTGACCACAGCCTTTTCCAATACAAGATAGGCCTTGCACTAATAATCTCCTCTATTGGGACTAACCCGAGATCGAGCCTAAGAGGGATCGACGGTGTGCTAGAGGGAAGCCCAAGAAGAGATCTTAAAAAAGATAGCTCAGCTCTTGTAAAAGATACAGACTGTTTATGTCCCCAGAGTTCGGCTCCATAAATTGCAGCCACTCTTGCCTGTCTACAATAAATTTCAAGGGCGGGGGACACTGGTTTAAAACTTGATCTTTTAAAAACTTTATTCAGACCCCCAGTCAATACCAAATGTCCTGCATCTAGTGTTATATGTAGCAAATGCAAGGAGATGGGTCATTTTGCCAACATATGTAAATCTCCTGGTGGAAACATACATGTGGCAAAATATGTAGAAGGCAATCTGGAAGAAAGAAAGGAATTCATATGCCAGATAACTACTTTAGAAGGATAGAAAATTCCTTCTCCTACTTGTGATATATTGTTAGATGGAATAAGCATGAAAGCCTAAGGGCACTCACGTTCTCCATACACTATAATTGCTATAATTTCATCCAAAGGGTGGAAACAAAGAACCTTTTTCACTCGAGGCAATGGTAAGAATGTGCATTTCATTCAAAGACAGACATACAGTAAGGAAAGTTAACATCACTGAACAGAGGTCAAATCTATTAGGATGGAAACACCAGAAGGATTTGGGAAGAACATTGGACCCAAACAAAGAGGAACAAGAATTCCCAACTGAATGCTCTTTTGTGAGAGCAAACACATTTGAGGAATTTCCAGAAGTTTTTACAGACATGTTGGGTTTACTAAACAACTAGATACTCAAAATAATATTAAAAATCGATGCAGTTCCTATAGTGCACAAAACAAGGCCAGTGCTATTGCTGATGAGAGAACTTTTAAAAGAAGAGTTACAGAGGTTAGTAAGGGAAGGAGTTATTGAGGAAATAGAGAGTTCTTCATGGTTGACCCCCATTGTCATCGCAGCCAAGGACGGTGGGAAAAATATTCGCCTTTGTGTGGATTGAAGGGATTTAAATGACCAGCATATGGGTAGATCACCATCCTCTTCCCAGAACACATGGAATGTTAAGTACTGTACAGAAAGCAAAACACTTCAGCGTTCTAGATCTATCCTCAACCATCTACCCATTTGCACTCCATCCAGAGTCACAGGTACTAACTGCTTTTACCACACCCTTCGGTGTTTTTCAATTCCTCTGAATGCCATTTGGCTTGGCTTCGGTGGCTGCGGCATTTCAGAGGATAATGCAACACTTTCTGAAAGGGTCTAAGAAAACAATTTGTTTTCAAGCTACATACTGATCTATGGGTCAGTTGAAGAAAAACACAACAATAATGTGATAGAGGAATTTGGGTAAAATGAGAAAAACAAGATTCACTATAAAAGAAAGTAAATGTGAAATTGGAGTCACGTTGGTGACCTATCTTGGGCACACAATTTCAAATAAAGAGATTAAACCCAAAAAGATCTGGTGGAAGCAGTTGGCAAAGCACCCACACCAACCAATAAAGAGAAAGTCAAATCATTCCTGGGTTTGGCAGAATACATGTCCAAATACATTAAGAAATTCTCAGATTTAGTCCAACCCATCAGGGACTTATTGAACAAATGTGTACCATTTATATGGAATGAGGTTCACACCAATATCTTCACCAGCATAAAAAGTGCTATCTCAAATGGCCCATACATAAGAAATTTCAATGTGAACCATAAAACCATATTGACCACCGATGCGAGAACAAAGGTTTAGGTGCCACTCAGTCACAAATGGCTGAAGGCAAGGAAAGAATAGTGGCACTCGCATCAAGAACATTGATCAATTCAGATGTAAACTATTCATCAGTAGAGAAAGAAGCACTAGCATGCTATTGGTTCTAGCTTTGAGGCCTACCTTTTGTATTAAGAACAGACCACAAACCTTTATTGTCAGTGTTATCCAAGAAGAATATTGAGAGAACCACACCCTCGAATTTTAAATGGGTCCTAGGTCTCCAAGGTTATAACTATAAAGTTGAATATGTTCCAGGAGAAAAACTGTGTCACAGAGTTTTTTGTCCCGGTTACCCATAGAAAAAAATGTGCATCAAAGACCCTGAAATGCCTATTTTTGCTATATCACTCCCAGCCATTTTAGAGAGAGCATGGACAGAGTACATGCATGAAGATCACACTTTAAATTCTGTGAGACACAGAATAATAGAAGTCAGGCCCAAAAAATGTAATGAACATCCCAATGATTTACAACCATTTTGGAATGTAAGGGATGAATTATCCCTAGAGGGTAAGCTTATTTTAAGTGCTGGTAAAATCATACCCCTAGGAGGTTTGAGGGAATGCATTTCAAACATTGCCCATGAAGGACATTTAGGAAGAAATCTTACCAAAGCCAAAGTGAAAGAGGATTACTGGTTCCCCTAAATGGATTCTAGGATAGAAGAAATAGTAAAGGACTGTCATGCTTATAGCCTGAATTACTAATCCAAGAACTGTCCCAAAACACCATTGATCCCCATCAAAGTACCCTCCATCCAATGGGACAAGTTAGGGCTGGATATTGTTGGTTCAATTCATGTGTGAGGTTTCACAAGACAAATATATTTTAGTACTCATTGATTCTTTTTCTGATTGGATTACCTTGAAATTTGTAAATTCTATTGATACTAATACTCTCATTGATTTCTTAACAGATGTATTCCTTTCGATAGGTATGCCTATAACTTTAATTACTGACAATGGGGTCTAATGAAGAGATGAGGGATTTCCTATCTGATCTGTCCATCAAACATATAAAGACTCCTTTGTACTGTCCCAAAGCTAATGGAATAGTGGAAAGTGCTAACAGAATGATCAAAGAAGTGGCACAATTAGCCATAGCTTCATTTAAACTAATCATTCCAATGGTTAAGGAGATGCTTTGCTCACCGTTAACTCTGGGCGTAGTTCGCGAAGTAGCACTACGCAAAGCTACGCGAAGTGCACTTCGCACTACACGAGCTACGCGTAGCACTTCGCGAACTGCGTAGTACCCTGTTCGCACTGTGCAAGATGCCCTTTTCAATGATTGCACAGTGCGAACAAGCATCCGGCACTGTGCAATAATTGAAAACGGCATCTTGCACATTGCGAGCTGTAGTTTTCTGCTGCTCGAGTATATTTTTACTCGAGCGGCATATTTCTCAACGCCGACTGGTAGTTTCTCATCGCGAGCGGTCGCTAACATACGCGACCACTCGCAATGAGAAACCTGACCTCCTCGCGTTGAGAATCTCGCCGGGATGTTTATTTTCCATGCTCGTGATCGGCAACTTGATGTTGCTGATCGCAAACAAGGAAAAAGTCTCGCCGGGATGTCATTTTGCTTGCTCGCGGTCGCCAACTTGATGTTGAGGACCACGAGCAAGCAAAAAATGACTGCTGCACTACGCAATGCTACGCTACGCATGTTTGCACTGTGCTACGTGCAATTCACGTAGTGCGAAGTAGCGCAAACTTCGCAAACTACGCGAGCGTAGCGTAGTGCTATGCCCAGGCTTACTCAGCATACCACACCCAATAGTGTCACTGGTTTATTCCCATTTGTGATATGCTTAGAAGCAGGAAACTAGGGACTGAAGTGTCTCTGAAATGGCTACTTGAAGTCAGAGAAGTTTCCAGAAATAAAAAGGATTTAATGGAGAACAAGGTAAATTTTCAAATTAAGTATAAAGAGTGGTATAATAAAAAAACAGGGAGTGAGAAAACGTGAATGGAAAGTTGGTCAGTGGGTTTTGGTAAAGAAAACGATTGATAGAATACGTTTGGAAAATATCACAAACCAGTACAAATCAAACAAGTAAAAAACAATGTTGTAATACTAGAAAATGGTAGCATGTGTAGTATGGACAGATTAACACCATATCCCAGAACCATGCTACAAGCCAAAGAAGACATAGAGGGAAAAGATGAGGTCTTCTCTTCCAGCAGAAGAGAGAGAAAGATCATTAATCCTCCGGAGTGGCACAGAGACTTTTCTATAAGCTAACATTTATAGTAATTTTCTGAATTTGTGGTCGAATTAAAATGTTCCCACTAAGTAAGGAGGATAGTTTATTAGTCAATTAAAACCATAAACAAAATCACATGGTTAAAAGTACATAAGGAATAAAAAGGTAAATAGATAAAAAGCAAGTTTGTCATACAACTAATACAACCTCAACTCTTCACGCTACATACCCTTTGCTTTCTTAACTTTCCTTCCTAGAGATTTTAATCGGGATACCAAACACTAATCTATGTTAGGTAAAAAGTGACTAAACAGGAATCGTTCATTAACTTGATATCTAAAAAAGCAAGCCTTCCGCACAGATAACTTAAAAAAGCCCCTTAAGTAATTTAATACATATAATTAAAAATGCCTATAAGCGAAACTAAGAGAAAGAGCCAGGTGGACTGTGAGACCCACTATTAAGAACAATTTTGCAAGAATTCACATCATTAAAAATACCAATATAGGTAAAATAGTTATCTGAGTCTAACGGGATAGAGAACTGCTAGTCACAGACCCTAGCAACCAGTCCTTCACAGTTACTGGGCGTGCTCGGTTAAGATAAAACAATTCCAAGTTATTACAATTTAAAGTTACATTCAGAAACCGCCTTCAGATTACATATCACATATCCTATGTATCATTTTCTTAAAACAGATAAATAACTGAGTCAGTCTAATGTTCATCGTGATGTTGATTGGGTCCATGGACTCCACCAGTGCGTGCCTGCATAATCTAATACCCAGTTCAAGGAACTTTTGCCTTAATAAGGCTCTTCCTTGAATCATCAAAGCAGGACAAACACAGACAATGTGAAGCAGAGATTCAGGCCCCTGGCGGCATAGACGGCAGGACTGGTCTTCACTTTGACCGGACATCCTCCATTTTGGCATGAGGTCTAGTGTGGGTGTTTCTCCGAATCTTAGGGCCAAAAACGACTGTTTAATCTTGTGGTGGTAAGGAGCAGTTAGCAAGGCTGATTCTCTTAGAGTGGAATACGATTTCAACACCAGCCACCCATGGCGATGTTTTGACAGGGTTTCTTTGTCTGCCAACCAACTTTGCAGTTTTGTAGAATTATTTACAAGCTTCTTAAAGATTTTCCCAAGATATTAGAATTCGAAAGGTCAGCCAGTTCAAGCATCGTAATACTGTTTTCTAAAAATGACTTGTAAGCACAGTTGCCCCTTTG
The DNA here is from genome assembly GCF_964204655.1 of Triturus cristatus. NCBI lineage: Eukaryota > Metazoa > Chordata > Amphibia > Caudata > Salamandridae > Triturus > Triturus cristatus. The sequence goes on from NC_140583.1 coordinate 984,838,448, forward strand.
CAAGTTAATTTCAATCCAGACTAGATTTGCCAGAGTTTTCCGCTGCTGCTCGCAAGTTATAACAAAGCTTTACAAACGCAGCCGGCCTAGCGAGTGTCTGTTTTGTGAGCAGAAATTCAAGCTGGATTTGCGCAGGAGAAGCAGACTTGGGGAGCCTAAAGATTTGTTTATAGGCTCTTATCATCAGTTTTTCTAACAAAAGAGCATCATCGCCCAACATAATCTCCATGCCATATGCAAGGGTTGGCAACAATTTAGCTTTCAAAACTGATCCCATGGGCTTTAGATCATGATCTTTAATAGATCTGACCAGTGACGAGAAGCCATAATTTAGAGTCAGCGCTTTCGCCCTAATCGCCTTCTTCTGGGAAACAAAGGTGGAATTAGCGTAACTTTTCACTCCTGGGCATACATAGAGTTTGACCTCCTCAATTTTGTTTCCATTAATAAACCATTTTCGATTTATTTTAAAGGGACGATTGCACACCATCAAACTTGTGTTTGAAAAATGTATTTCCAGGCTGTTTTTTTTGGTGAAAGCTCCCGGAGTGTTGAGCAGCCTTTGAAGTTCTATTAGCAAGTTGCTGAACAACACCAGGTCATCTGCATAGAGGATATGTGACAATTGTTTACGTTTACCTCCAACAGACGGCACGTGGGACAACTGTTCGTCAACCTCAGTAGAAAATTCTGCCAAAAATAAATTAAAAAGGAAGGGGGCTAGGACACAGCCCTGTTTTACGCCTAAGGATGTTTGAACCTTCCTCGATACGCAAGAGCCTTCTCCGATTTTAATTTTGACCCAGGTGTCAGAATATACCAGCCTAATTGCTTGTAGGATGCTTGATGGGATGCCCCATTGCTGAAGCTTAACCCATAATTTATCCTGAGGGACACCATCAAAAGCTGCTTTAAAGTCAACAAAGCACAAGTAAAGGGGTGTCCTGGTTGCTTTCGCTCTGTTCCTGATTAGACTCAGGGCCATAGGATTAGTTAAAGTACCTTGACCCCTTTGGAAGACAGTTTGATTTAGGGGAATTATTCCTTTGCCATGTGCCCAAAGTTCCAGATCGCAGAGTATTGCGCTGAAAAATATTTTAGCTCAACATCCATCAGGGCAATTAGCCTATAGTTGTTAGGTGAACAAGCCAGACCTTTTTTAAAAATGGGATGAAGAATAGAGCCCCTCCAGCTATCAGGAATAACATTGTTTTCCAAAATAAAATTGAACATCGCTACTAGGAAAACAGCCCATTTTTGGGGAAGATGTTTCAATAGAGCCTGTGGTAGCCCATTTGGACCAGGGGCACAGTCGGCCAGGGACTTTTTGATGACCATCTCTACTTCGGCTGCTGTAATTTTCCGCTGTATCACAGTGGTTTTATTGGGGCAGAATGTACTAGCGGAATTAATCAAATCGCTCTTGAAATGTGACTTTAAGTAATATACCCAGTCTGTCTCACTGATATTGGCATTATTTGCAGCTGCAGGGCCTTTCTCGTTCCAATTAATTATATACCAAAATCTTTTCGAGTCATGCGTTTTGGAGGCGAATTGTAACTGGGCCCATAGTGTTGCCTGTTTTACTTGTTTGTACTTTCAGATCTCTTTTTTTAGCCGCCATCTTTCATTACGGAGCTGTTGCAATAGATAAGGGTCTCCCGGATGTTGGCGTGCTTGCCGAAAGAGTCTGTCTGTTTCCTTTCTCATCTTCCGAATACGGACAGGTAGAATTGAGGATTTGCCGTAATCAAGTCGAGTTCCCTTCTTGTGACTCCTCTCATTTTGAGTTTTAGTCATTTTGTTAGCAAACGTCTCCCAAGTCGCTATTGGATTGAGCTGACATTGGGCTAGGTCCTGTAGACTTGCGACCGCATCCTGCGCTGATGACTTAATGGAGCCGGGGCTCCCCTTCAGGCGTTTTAGATTTTCTGAGTGTGTTTCACCCATCAAGGTATGAAAAGTCTCAAGTTTGCGCAGGGATGTGTTCAACTTGTTTACCTGAGGGTTGTGATTGCTTTCCACACGATGACATATCCTATAATCACAGACCTTATGGTAAAGGGGCATTGAAACAAGGGTATAGTCTATGATTCAGCCCGTGTCACCGCAAACCCTTGACCAACCAGGTGGAATGTCAGATGTTTTCAGCCATTTAGTACCAGCAGGCCCAGTAGTTTGCAGGCTTTTATGAGTTCTTCGCCTGCGTTGTCCCTAAGTAAGATTGATGGCATTGCTTGCTCTGGGAGGGGGCCCACTGTGTCGCTATGTTCTTCCGAGGGAAAATGAAAAAGATTGAGGTTAAAGTCACCGGAATCTAGCCATTGTGCCTTGTTGTGGCTATCTTTTAACTGGAATAGATGAGCTGCTATTCTCCTGGAAGATGTAACTTTCTGCTTTGGATTGATGTATAAGTTTGTGATGATAATTGATTCTTTATGGTTACTCTCCTGACCTTCCAGATTTAATACCAGCATATTCGGGTCGTCCACATACACTTCCACCGTTTCAAAAATTATATTAGTGTTTATATAGATTGCCAGACCCCCTTTTGCCCTCCCAGAGGCACTCTTTCTTTCAGCTAATTTCGTGTATTCCTTGTAGCCAATGAGAGGGATAGACGTCTGCGCCCAAGTTTCCTGGAACATTAAGATATCAAAGGTTCGCAGGAATCCTGTGAAATCTGGGTCTGAAAGTTTTGTCTGTAAGCCATTAATATTCCAGGAGCACACTTCCAGGCTACTCGGAATCATTTTTGGTGGACTTCCCTCGCATCATGGACTTCTTTTGGAGTCAATTATTATCAACTTACATGTTATTTTCTTTTCTTACAGTTATCTCATCCACCATCTTTGTTTTCCACATTAACCGTATTTAATTTTTTAAGGTTTTCTCCTTTCAAGTGGTTTCGTTGTTGTAATTCTCTTTGTTTTTGTTCTTTATTACTGAAGGGAGATGTGTTGTAATGTTCTTTATTTATAATAGATGAGGAGGCACTTGCACCCCTCACCTTTCATAATCCCTCGGTATGAACCCTAGAACCTTCAGGTGGAGCTCAATTAGAATTTTGAGCTTCTGTCAGCTTTGAGAGGTGCAGGAGCAGAGGGCAAGTCTGGAAATGCCTGTAGGTTTATATTTGAATGAATACTCATCTTTATCCTGTTTCAGAGTCATCTTTTCACTTGTTGTCATTGTTCTCTAGCATTGTGACCTTTCCTGCATCTGTAACCACACCCAAGCACAAACAGATACAGCTGAATGTATTCAGGAAGAGAAACTGGCGAGAGGAGCCAAAAAGTAGGGCATTCTGAGCGGCGAGCTTGCAAACTTCAGTTATCTAAACTATTTCATAATAAGTAAAACAAACAAACAAGAAATGCAATATTATCCTTGAAGCTCAGACAAAAGATTCTTAGCTGACTGCAAATTACGATAATGACTCAGTGACTGTCTTTTTTGAGATTGAGCTGCTATACATTCCCCCAAAGTATAGTCAGAGTGAGGGTAGTTGTTGAATTTCCGTGAACCTGAGCATTTTAATTGGGTAGAATCAGACACAGTCCGGAATATGGTGGAATCAGACATCGTCTGCAAATAGAATCAGACAAAGTCTGGAAATGGGTCAAATCAGACACAGTCTGGAAATGGGTGGAAGCAGACACAATATGGAAATCTGTGGAATGGTATGTAGACTTGAAATTGGTGGAATCAAACAGTGTGGAAATGGGTAGAATCTAAGGACTTGATCAAGTATTATGTGTTGCAGTTCCAAATGTGTACCCAGGATTGAAGGAAAAGTACCCTGAAGTGTATAGTAATGAGTTACATTTATTGATGGGGTTCAAACCCAAAATCATACTCTGTGAAGGAGCATAAGGTGAGAATGGAGCATTGGCACTCAGAGCAGAGCTGAAAACAGAGTTAGATAAGTTGTGCTAAGAAGAAATAATTGAGGCAATTAAGACCTTATTTGCTCAGGTTGTTTTGGCACAGAAATCTGGGAGGAAATTAATAATGTTTGCAGGTTTAAGAAAACTTAACCAGAACCTCTAGTTGACCAGCACCCTTTATTGAAAATCAATGAAATGTTGAGAACATTGAAGGGAGTAACAGTGTTTTCAACACTAGGGGCCTAATTACAAGTTTGGCTGTCCTCCTGTTGGCCCGCCACCACAGTTCTGACAGGAGGACCACCAAGCCTGTAGTGAGCACACCTGCCAGATTACAAGTGTAATCCATGGTGGGTGGGCAGTGATGCGGTGGTGTCACAGCACTGGGCTGTTAGGCTCATAGGAGAGCCTTAACAGCAGACCGCTGCCATGACAGCACCTGCAGCATGTTCCTGCACAGTGTAGCATGCATGCCACACCATGCAGAAACGGGGGGCTGCAATTCCAGGGGGGGCACAACATGTGCTTACCTGCATGCACACCCAAGCCCACATGCAGGGGACCCTGACAGGGCCCCCTGCATCCAACACTTCCACCCTTTTCATGGCAGGCTCACCACCATGAAAAGGGTGGTGGAAATAAAAGTTGGAATATGCTCAGCGGTGCCACAGCAGCACAGCCAGCATTTTCCAGACCTCTGGAACTGCGGGATCCTTGATCCCGGCAGAGCCAGTGGTGTCTGGGCAGTCCGGCCGCCACACTCCTAATACGGCAGGTGGATAACCAATATGGAGGTGGTTGGACCACCACCACATGTATGGCGGTCCTGTGGACCGCTGTACTCGTAATAAGGTCCTAGATCTCTCCTAAGCACTTGAAATTGCAATTTGTGCACATACCACCGAAACTGTCACCTTTTAGGTAAGAAAGCCAGGATTTGTGAAGAATAGCTATGTCAGCTTGTAAATCATAGAAGCTCCTTTTGCTGCTGAGTGCTGTTAATTAAGACTCAGGGAATCAATCAGAGTTTGGTGAAATGGTGCATCCACCGAAAAATGGCAGATTTACTGCTGCGCCAAACACATGATTCTGTCAACCTATTTAGAGGTAGAGAATCTCAGGGTTTCCAGAAGCAGAGATTTAGCTTACTTCACACTTGTAAATCTTTGACCTAAAAGGCCCATCTGCCACATGGCAGTCAGGAAAAAGAGATAGCCACCCCTACCTACTTAGGGAATGCCGACTATCACTCTTTTTCCCTATCAAGGCCCATCATGCAAGACCAGGCATTCCTGGGTAGGGAAGTATATTCTGGTCTCTACATGCTTGACGAAAGCTCCTGCTTTGGGAGCTTGTTCTTGCAGGATAAAATACTTCACTGAGCGAGAGTGTCAAATATGGTTGCCACTCAGCAAAGCATCAGTATCTTCACTGGAACCACCACACTGGTGTTTTTTTCTGAAGTCATAGAGATCATTGACTCTCTGAATTTGGCATGTGGGTCTCCATCAGGGGAGCCCAGGTCATAGCCTCTGCTGACGTCGTCGATGAACACCTTTCTGAATCTAAATAACACTTTCAGTCAGGGACATCACATTTGGGGAGATACTTTCATTGTAATGAATATCCGAGCCTCATTAGGCCACAGTGTGCTGCATTGCTTTTGGAAGAGTAGTGTGGGAAGAAATGCCATTATCATTTTTGTCTTTCCTGTAAATACGTAAAGGCCTTCTGCCATGAGGGGATGTCAGATTGTAAAGTTATATTACCCAGTAATACAATGCTGGGTAATGTACAGTAAAGACAATATGCTATTTCTAGTGACAGGAATAAAGTTTATGGGTCCAATTCAAAAACTGCATTTTGTAGTACAATTTATGGTACTACAAAATGCACTAAAAACACAACACAAACCAAGGTGTGGAACTTACGCTGCAGCCTCTCCTCTACCAATATGTGTGGAGATATCCACCCGGACTGCGGTTCATCACAAATATAGGTATATATATATATCCCCCTAGTAATTCCCTTGATTCTAACCACTCAGCCCGTAACTGGAACAAAGCGGACATCGACCACTTCTTTCATTTACTTAGGACCTCCATCCCCTTGGAATCCGACTCTGTGGACACCCATGCTCAGAACCTAAACCTCTGGCTCGAGTCGGCCAGTGACGTGGTCGCTCCCCTCAAACGGATCAAACTTAGACGTCTCCACGACGCACAAAAATGGTTCTCTGAGGACCTAAAAGCCCTAAAACTCGGCCTTAGGCAAGCCGAGCGCCAGTGGCGTAAAAATTACTCCCCCGTAGCAAGGGCAGAGTTCTTGTCCCTTCTTAAAGGCTATAAAGCCGCCATTGCGTCTGCAAAAACTTCACACTTCTCCAATAAAATCATGGAGTCAGCCAATAAAGCTAAAAACATCTTTGCGATCGTCGAGGAACTATCCCATCCTGACAGAGTGTCCATTAAACCCCTCCCTTCCCAGACGCTCTGCGATTCCCTCAAACACTTCTTCATTGAGAAGGTTGCAAAAATTAAAAACAGTATCCAGGCACCGCCCATCCCGTTCCCCTGCCTGTCTCCAGCTCCCCCCTGTGTAGACCCCTCTCTTTCTCCGCACCTTTCACGGATCCCTGTCATCACAGAATTGGAGTTTCCTGCCCTCCTCAGCAAAGTCTCCTCTGGATCCCCCACTGACTGCTGCCCCCCCAAGATCTTATGCAAGGCCTTCTCGGCCTGCCCCGCTCCCCCTTTGGCTCTCCTGAATTCCTCCCTCACCTCTGGCCAAGTTCCCTGCATCTTCAAGACAGCAGAAGTGGTACCTATTTTGAAAAAACCGACTGCGGACCCAACAGTTATGAGTAATTTTCGCCCCATCTCCCTCCTCCCCTATCTTGGAAAGGTTCTCGAGACCCACGTCACTAACATTCTGAGCTCCCATGTCGAGCGTTCCCATTTTCTTGACCCCCAACAAGCCGGATTTAGGCCTGCTCACTCCACCGAGATGGTCATGCTCTCCGTTATGGAAGAACTACGAAGAGGAGCCGACTCTAACATCTGCCAGGCCCTGGTTCTCCTGGACTTGTCGGCCGCCTTTGACACGGTCGACCATGCGATCTTGGTCGACCGTGTCAGACAGGCCGGGATCGAGGGTACTGCCCTTGATTGGGTTCGCTCGTTTCTCTCCCGCCGCCAACAAGCGGTTCGTCTGTCACAGTTCTCCGCAGACAAGGTCGATTTGACCTGTGGTGTGCCTCAGGGATCCTCCTTGTCCCCTCTACTTTTCAATCTTTACCTCACTCCCCTGATCAGCTCTCTCCGAGACAAAAATGTATCTGCATTTAATTATGCAGACGACATTCAATTAGTTTTCAATATCGACTCCTCGGACCAGTCAATTACCGATTTTCAAACCACCCTCTGTCACATCAGCAACTGGATGGGGGCTAACCATTTGAAACTGAATCCCGACAAGACCGAACTGGTTCTTGTCGGAGGCCCTTCCAATCCTTGGAACTCTAACTTCTGGCCCATCAGTCTGGGTTCGCCTCCCCGTCCTTCCACCTCGGCAAAAAGTCTGGGAGTCATCATCAGTAATGACCTCTCAATGAAACCTCAGATTAACGCCACTGTCTCTGCCTGTTTTTTTCAGCTGCGTAAAATCCGCAAAATTGCTCGCTGTCTTACTACGGAAGCCCTCACTCTGGTCCTTTTAGCACTAGTGATTTCCAGAATCGACTACGCAAATTCCCTATAGGTAGGCATCCCTGACTATCAGCAAAAGCGCTTGCAACTCGTCCAGAATCAGGCAGCCCGCCTCATTTTCCATCAACCTAGGCACTGTCACACTCGCCCTTTGTTAAAATCCTTGCATTGGCTCCCTGTCTCAGAACGTTGCAAATTCAAGCTGGGGTGCCTCATCTTCAAATCCTTGGCTGGTCTCAGCCCTGTGTTTATCTCTTCTCTCATCCACCCCTATGTTCCTACTCGTAATCTGCGCTCGGCCCATCTGGCCCTCCTCAAAGTTCCCAGAATTAAGCGCAAGAAATGGGGCGGTCTTAGATTTTCGTTTCTCGCCCCGTCTTTTTGGAACATTCTCCCCTTGGATATAAGATTGGCCCCATCTTATCCCCACTTTAGATCTCTTCTCAAGACTCACTTCTTCCGTTTCGCTTATAACTAACTTCTCCCCCTTCTTTTTCTCCCACCCCTTCCTCCCCAGGTAGCTGCTTACCCTAGCGCCAAGAAACCGCATGGTGAACGTCGCGCTTTACAAGTTTCTTTTACATTACATTACATTACATTACATTACATTACATTACATATGTGTTAGTAGTAAATGTGAGAGGGATACAGGGGAGGGGTTGGAAAATGGTGCAAACTTTAATATGCAGGAAATGGGTTCAGTGAGGAGTAAGGAGGGGGTTTGGGTGGGTCAGGGAGGGGGAAGCTAGGGGTTTAGGGAAGACATCAACCCCCCCACAATTGAGTAATCCCATTGATATTCACAAAGTGCACTTCTGTAGTTACTACAGCCAAAAATGGACAACAAATATTGGTAAAGCATCTCATAGATGGAGTAAGGCAAGTGCCACAATTGCCAACCACTCATATTGCAACCCTCTCCAAATAAAATAAAGGAGTTAAGGACTTAAAATAAAATCCTAGAGGAATTAACATTAATCTAAATTTAATTATTTAAAATATTCAAAATATAAACAAAACAATTTAATGTTAAAAATAATTAAAACAACATAGCACATAGTGTTAATGTATTTCTAAAATATAATAAGTTTTTCATTTAGAAAATACATTATATTAAAATATAATTAAACTATTTTTCATAAATTCTATACATCATGTTTAATAATTATTATTGCATGATAAAAAAAATTCTAATTTAGATGGGAATTAATTTTTTAATTGAAAAATAATTTAAATTGTATTTATTATATTTACGTTATATAAATATTAAATTCAAAATCAAGATAATAGTGCTGTTACGTTTTTTTATTTAGCTTTATATTTTAAATACATATCTAGAAATACTTGTCATTACTATTCGACCTAAAAAATAATTTTAATATTGTTTTGGGGTTTAATAAACTGTTTACAATTCTTTCCTTACTTTACAATAGGGGGACTCCACAGGCGGGTCAGAGATCTCTGCATGTATGGGGAAAATCTCTTTCAGAATGGTTTCAAGAAGAGCTTCACTATTATTATTTCTTACGTGTTTGTTGGCTTACTCTATGACACATGTGGGACGTCAATCCACCCAGAAAAGAATAAGGGCCTGATTACGATTTGGTGATCTTCGGACCGCTGTTGCGGTGGCCACTAGGCTGTCCCCCCACCCTATTACAATGTAGGCGGTTTGCTGGATGAAAGACCGCCAGAACACTGCCAACACCGACAGCGTATGGAGGAAAGCAGCTGTCATAGGAAGGTACAGAGGAATTCACGTTAGTCTGGATTACGAGGTTGTTTTCAAACGAGCCGACCGTGGTGTTGGGAATGCCTGCTTGAAGTTGGTGGAATCGAAGGATTTGGGGTGCATACTCACCCATTTCCTTTTCTTCCCTTCAGTTTCCAATGTGGGTCCCTTCCTCCAGGGTTCCCCTGCACAGAAGCATCTCAACCCCGAAGAAAACGACCGTGTTGGTGCTGAAATTCAGATAAGTCCATCTCGTAGTATTTACCCACTGACTGGACTGGGCACATATGGTCCTGACTCGGGCAATGAGAAAGAACTTGTAGTGTAGTTCCTATATCCCTAATAGGCTCTGTGCATTGGAATAATATACACTATAGATTTGACATAGGACTGAGGTCAGTATGTCTCTATCGAGTACATTAAACTTAATTACTTGTGTGTGCCAGCTAACTCAGAGGTCACTAGAAACTTCTCGAATATATAAGAAGTGATTTGTTTCTGACAACCGCATAAACATGACAACTTTGTTTCCCTTAGAGTTGGAGCAATCTCAGAACCGTGGAAACAATAGATAACAGTTTCACTCAGTCAATCGTGCATGCTTCGTTTCTACAGAGTTGCACAGAAATAGAGAGACGGGTGTTTCAATAAAAAGTTTTTTTTAACAGTCTTATTTCTCATGCAAGAGATATGAACTGCTACAATCGTAAAACAGGCTGCGAAGTACAATATGTACAGAGTTAGCAGTAAGATAAAATAGTACTGCAATAGCATGGTTTGTAGCTATGACATATATTAATTAAAATACATAAATAAATACCACAGACTAAAATTTGAATACTCATCTGGTGCTTCTAACTAGTTCTACCCCAGTATACCTAACCTAAGTGTAGTATGGGGTAAGAAGTAGGTGCTGTTTTCTAAAGTATAGCTAGCTATAGCTATAGTTTTAGTTTTGCCAAGAGTTACCAAAAGTTTCTCTAAGTTTTAGTCTGCTCCATACCTTAGAATGTGCGAGGTTGGAATCTCTTTTCCGGGGCTCGATATCTAACACCCCGCAAGAGGAGTCAGAAACACTGGAGCTGGATTCTCTGCGAAGAGGATGACAGCGTCTGGTCAGTGCGTCAGGCTGGAACCCGATTTCATTCCGAACTTGCCATGGCGAACCGCAAGTAGGCAGTCGAGCTGGATCGTACCGGAACCGTGGTTTTCCAGGGAAAGTGCAGGTATATTTATACCTTGAAGCTGTTTAGGAATGCCTGTATTGACGTAAAAGTCGGGCATCGGAACGTCATGAATGAACCCCTAAGGAATAGATGTTCATGCATACTAAATGAGTTCTTGGAGAAATCAATATCCAAGCAAGGGAAATTCCTAACGGCTTAAGAGTCCAGTTTTCCAAGAACTCGTTGTGACATGGATGGACCATGCCTGTATTTGGTTAGCATGGACAATGCTTAAATAAGGGCTGGATTTTCTATGCCTAAATAAGGGCAATATGAATTGTACCTATATAAGGGTATAAATCAGGAAACCTATATACGGAATCTAAATCTACACACAACACCCACTCCAGTGTCGTATGAACGACATAACTAAATCCTAAACATACTAAACATGCCTAAAAAAGAATATTGCGTGATAATCGAAAACATGCTAAAACATATCTAAAAAACATATGTCCTAAAAATGCACTACAAACCCATTGCTATGAATAAGGTGCAGTACATATTAAAAGCAATGTTTCATTCTAAGCATATGCGTACATTGAAAATTCCAAAAAGAATGAATCATAAATATATACATATGATGAAATGGCTCGTTAATACAGAAGAAAAAAGGGTCTAAACCATTTCATATCAGGTTAACACAAATCAATTGTTGATGTGAGAAGGTGGCATAATGTCCCTGGAAGTTTTCAAAAAATTCTGTTCTCTATGAATAGTTCTACTATAAGCAGATTACTGTGCCAAAAATGCAACACAAATTTGGGAGAAAAAAAATGAATCATAGGAAAAATGTTCCAAAGTCAGTCCCTTGTTTGAAAGGAATGAAGGCCAAATTCAGAGTCTCTTCGGAACACTGTGTGCCTGAATCAAAAGTCAGTGTGCGGGCCTGGAGAAAACATGAAATTTTCTATTGACTAAAATTTGTCTACCATTGTAGGTGAAAGTTGGAATACCTCGTTTAGAAGATTAACTGTACATAGATGTGAACTATCGCCTTCAGCATTGGTCGCATCAGCAATGCTCGAATCGGATGTTACCTGCGTGCCTGTTGTTTTCTCTCGTACCTCAGCAGTAGCAATTTGCATCTGTGAGATCTCAATGAATGCCATCATCAGGATTGGTAGCCGCTGGGGACAACACAGAGCATGGGCCGTTAATGGGTCCAGCAGAGTATCGAGATCCGTAGCCATGACTGATGGGAGTGTTATACAGATGTCTAGCACGCATTCTTCACAGGCAGAGCAGGCAGCGTAGAACAGGTAAGATGCAATCTTGCCAGATTGGTCTGAATGACAGAAACCATGTGGTATTTAATTCTCGTAGACAAGGTAAACCCAAAATTTGGACGATGCGCTCACGACACTTCATCTCCAATAGAGCTCTTTCTATGGTGCCTGGAGTGACGCTGGTGATGAGGCTTGCCATATCGTAGCAGTAGGAGCAAAAATAGGATCCCTGCAATGAGTGCAAAAAGGAGCGACAGTCCGCCAAACACAGAGTGCACGAAGTTTGGAAAAATTCTGAGGACTGCTTGAAAAGGTGCTAACAGTCCTGCACACACGTTCTTAAATACATGTATAATACCGCTCGTATCAGACATGTTTAAGATACGACCTAACATTTCTGAGAAATGTACAGGGCAGTTTGTATACAAAAGGGTATGTATCTCCGCAGAAGTCCTTGCGACTTGGAGATCATAGGTTTCTCTGGCCGAGGTCAGTGGCACTGTTTTTTGTAAAAGAATGGCTTTCATTCTGCTTAGAGTATCAATTCGTATAGAAGAGATGTTCAGTGAAGGCCACAAAGTGACTCCCTGACTGTGTCTATTTGTGGAAACAAGATTGCATACAGCAAGTGACCCTGGATGTAACCGTAACTAGATATGGAATACCTGGCAGCATGTCACAGCAGCTGTGGTCATTCAACATAATGTAACTCCCATCAGAAAGTTGGCCAAAATTTGGATTAATCATTGCAGCCGGTGAACCTTGCAGGTGACAGGATAAGTTTGTAGTGGAACCATCACAGGCCCATGTAAGTTAATACCCTGACAAAGGGGAGAACCACTTAGTGTGTGTTCACAGTTTTCACCGCTAAGAAAAACTTCACGTTCCCCACTCCAACATCTATGTGTGTAAGGTAAATCCCAGGATGTCTTGATGTATGCTTTAAGCCAACTGGTATATGTTTTAGGCAATACTGAAAATGGAAAGTTGTAACAGGCAGAGTAATTTTACCATGTATGATCCACTTAGTAGCTGGTTTTTCTGCCACCGTGAATGGTAATTTTTCCAGTTTTTCAATGCTCAGCATAGTGTATTCTGCTCCCCTTTGTGCCAGTCTGAACTGTTTAACAGGGAGATTAAATTCTGAAAACAGAGACGTAGTATTGATTAAACGCCAAGGCACACAGCTTACACACACGTTTTGCAGCGTCCAGCCTAATAGCATGATAGAACGTAGATGAGACTGACCATGTTGCAACATGACCAAGTCTTGTTCCATGATGTCTATGACAGAAGACACAATGCTGTCCAATGAAGATATTCTGGACCACAGAGTCGTTAACCCACTGTCTACTACAGAGAGAGTTTTCTCTAAATTAATACGATCAATTTCTCGTATTCGTTCTGCAGTCTCTGCTTGGGTAACCTTCCATGCTTCATTATAAGCAGTGTAGATACCGGCATATATGAAACGTTTTTGACACGGTTTTCTTGGTCCTAGCAAGAATTCCCCAAGGTCTGCGCCTTCTTGAAGTAAAGTTAGGTGTTGTTTTACATCCTTCAGTGTAGCTTTCTGTAGCCAATCAAGGCAGAGTTTCCCTACACTGTATGTTGTTACTACCCCTGGATGCTGTCTTTGAACATAGCGTGGGTCAGGCCTATTGAAACCCTGAGTTTTATTCAGGAGTCGATCTTGACAGTTATTCGTGTCTGTGGGCCAGAGCAACCATTTTTTCCATTCAGGATCTGATCTGTTGTGATGCAAAATATTATGTACGTCGACCTCCCCCGTGTAGTGCTATTGCTTGCAGGTATAGGTATGGTTAGTGCGTTCATGTCTTTGATCCAGGCTAATCCAAGTTGTAGGAGATTGGCATCGACTGCATAGTTGCCCCCAACTTTTTGCTGATGTTTTGACTGTTTTTTTACTCTAGCCAGGCTGTGACCCTGCTATCCAGGACCCCGGCCTATCTGCTTTCTCTCTAAACTGATGTGAGTACCCTAGGTACATACCAATTGGATACTGAGGACACCCTATGAGCCCCTTGTAGATGGTACCCTAGGTACCCAAGGCATGGGTACCTCAGAGGCCTACCAGGTGCTGCAGCACTCATTGTGCCACCCCTGGGACAGCTATACAAACTGACACCACCAGACCACTACTGTAGTCTGGGTAAGGTGGTGCTTGCACCCCTTACAGGGATATAGGTATCCTGTAACCCACTTAAATACAACACATGTGTCCTCATAAGTCACCCCTAAGGCAGGCCTTGCTAATCCTACAAGGCAGAGTGCTGAGATATGTGTGCGGGGGAACCCCTACCTGAGTAGGGCCCCTCTGCAACTTTAGTAAAAACGAATGTGAGGTTGTTTGTAGTGCAGCCATACCTTCTTCTCTTAAGCGCATTATAATCAATCGCGATAGCATGCTAACTTGAGAATGGCTGCACAGAACCATGTCGTGTTTGGTGTCAAACATCTTGGAATCATACCCCCAATCCAGTCATTGGAGAGAGGGCATGATTCCCCCCTGCTAGTAGGGTGATATGGTAAAAGCGTTTGATTTTAGACACCTATTTAAAAGATCACACGTAGTACAAAATGGATGCAACCCGCCACCCACACGATTCTGGCTGCCTGTTGCTGGGCATAACTCCAGCCACGGCAGCTGGACAATAGGGATCTTGTTGCAGGGAGGTGTCCTCACCTCCCCAGACAGACTATGTGGATTGGAACTGGGTGAGCGCACCTTAGGATGTCTTTCAAACTTACACGTAGGCTTCTCCAGTGCCTACTTCTGCATACACCGGCTCAGACCGGTTCAGGGGCATCCTGTCCCCTGCCCCAGCGGGAAACACACAAAGGGGAGAGGGTGTAGCCACCCTTTCCCGCCTGAACTCCCATTGGTGGGCTCTGATGTAGACACTCCCCTAATCCCTGGATAAAGGTGGGTGCAGGGTCCCCAGAGCCTCAGATTAATCTTGGACGAGAACTCTGCTTCAAAGACTTGAAACTTTGATGAGCTGCCGCTCAGCTGACGGAAGAAATCTCCCTTGGGGTAAAGAAGTTACCCCCCTGCTTGGCAGGCACCTGAAACACTGCAAGTGACCCGGTTGGGACTCCGCTACTCCTACGGACATCGAAGACTCCTGCCTACCCTGAGGTGGGGTCCCAAGCATCCCAGAGGCCAGTGAGTGTGCACAGCAAAGCTGAGCACCGTGGACCCCGTGGGTGCCGAGATACCCAATACCCCAGGACACGGGCCACCTCTTGCCCAGCACATGAACCCGATGAGTGGGAAAGTTGTGCTTTGGCCCATCATTCAGCCAACCTTTCAGCATCACCTGTGCCAAAGGACAACGCTCCAGCCCGCTCCGGCGACCCGTGGGCACATCTTTACGCACTCCAAAATACCGCCTCCCGCGGCCCCTTGTCTCTCGACTGGTGGGCCCTAGCAGAGGTCAAACTTTACTTTCAAGGGCTCCCCTGGTTGCTCCAAGCCTGCTCTACAATCTCCTCACTGGAGACCTCGCTCAGACGTAGCTGTTTCTTGATCCTTGCGTGGGTTGCGGTTGCCAAGGCTTAGTGGATCCAATCTGGACACTAACACCGCAGCGGCCTTCATCCTTTTTGGGACAGTCACTCTCCAGCAGCTGGCCTTCCTTGAAGCCTCCTGGATCCCGTGGCTGCTGATTCAAGCTACCCATCTTCAACCTGGAAGCACCCAACATTGAAGGGCTCTTTCTCCTGAGGCCCCTGGTCACTAGCTAGTGACCCAGACTCTGTCCCCTCTGCTTTCAGGTCCTTTCCTTCAAGATCTACATCTTCAATCTGCACGACATCGACGACGCTTCTCGCCAGCAGCAGTTCTTCAGGTTTTTCCATAGAAAACGAGACATCGAACCGACACTGAAAACAACCTATGCACCCGGCTTCCCTGGGGCAGGTAACAGTGGTACCTCAGTACTATCGTGGGTGTGGGCCCTCCAAGAGCTTAACTTTAAACTCCTGAACTCGAACTCCTGCTAGAAGTGTCTAGATTCTTGCATTTTCCAACCGCGACATTTCCCATACGGTTTAACAGGGATCCCGACTGTAGTTTCAACACTGCACACGCTCCCCTTCCTCACTACCTGGGGTGGTTTCGTAAGTGGCCAGCGATCCTAAGTGCCCTAGACACTGTCTGCAGAACTGTCGTGGTTTTTATACCACTATTTTAATATATGGTTTGGTCCCCCCCGGGGCCCTGTGATTCCAGTGCTAATTATTGTTATTATAAATGCTTTATTGAATTGTATCTTTACCTACAGCCTCTCAAGGGACTAGTGGGATTTGTTCTTAGAATAAATACATATATTTTGAATATATACCTGTGTGGACTACTCTTTCATTTGGTCATTCAAGAGGTTATCCATGGTAAACCAATAAGCTTAGCCTGAAGGCTGCTCTCCACAGCTACCACTAGTATAGCTTTCTTTAAAGGTTGACTTTTAACCTATCACCTTAAGAGTCGAATTGGACTGGTGAAAGGTGTCCCCTATAACTAGTGGACAGCATATGCCAGGCCAACTTTTCACACAAGGCAAGATGTTTGCTGGACAGTGTCATTCAAAAACATAATTTGCTCAGGGATGATACAGGCTCTAAATAAAGCTTCTACCCCCTGTACTTGCCAATCTTTTGTACCCCAGACAGTCTTTGTTTCAAAACGTACTAGAGGTAATAAAGTCACTTAATGAAATCTTAAATAAATGTGGAATCTTCAAAAGCTCCGATGGGCCAAAAATGTCATATTGAGTTTGGTCCCAAACTATACCATCATGTATAGGAACGGCTGTGATATTCACTGCTGACAAGTCTCTTGCTTCACAATGGGATGATTTGTGTGGCTGGAGAAGTAAGTTCACTCTTTTACGTGCTGTGTCCATTTAAATATATCTTCTATTTATCAGCATACCCAAAGTCAATACCAGAGCTAGCCAAAGTAGAAAGAAGAATATTCCCAAAACAATCCATAGTTCAATCCATGGTGAAACCAGATAAGTCTTTTTCAGGAGATGAAAAAAGTTTGTTGCTTGTTCTTTGAAAGTTCTTTTAGTTGGCATTGTTTCTGCTTCGCTTGGATCCTCAGAAAACGTATCAAAGTTCATGAAATAGCCAGAGGCAGTTCTGTCAATGGTTCTAATTGCATCAGGATTTGTTGAACTAGCTGGAACCAGTTGATCACTTGGTACTTCGTTGTAGACAGGAGTATCAGGACGAACTGTTATTTGGGTTTCAAGAGGGACAAGTTCCATAGCTTTGTTGCTTAGTCCTTTACTTCTTACTGCAGAATCTTTGAAGGTGATGAGTCCCTCAATTTGAACCTCTTGGATTGTAGTCAGCGGAGTGCATCTGCTACATTGGCGGAGTCCACTCGGCCTACTGCTTAGTATCGGCCACATAGTGTGGTTTGATCAGGTCGATGGAAACAAATCTTTTCTCCTTTTTACCAGCAAGGGGCTGCAAAAGTACTGTTCTTGATCCGTGGATTGCTAGAACAGGTACTGGTTGTCTGTAAGAAGGCCCAAATTCCTTCTTGTCCACGATCTTTTCTCTGACTAGATCACCAAGCTTTGGGATCCAGACAGGCCTTGCTGGGACGGGCAGTTTTTCCTCAGTGATGGTTGGCTTCAGGAGCATGTTGCTTTGTTTTGTTCTCAGTTCATTTAAGTCCTGTAAAACAGCCAAACGATCTTTGATATCAAATTTCTTATTTTCCATCACTGTGCCTTGCATATCAAGGTCCGGTACCAACATTCTAGTTCCAAATAGAACTTCTTACGGAGTGACTCCCCCTAGAGAACTTCTTGGCAAGTTATTAAGTGCGTGTTGGACCCCATAAAGGTGTTTGACCCACCCATCACCCAAACCTAATACCCTAGCTGTTATAGACTACTTTAGGTCCCGGTTTTTTCTTTCCACAACAGAATTTCCCTCAGGATGGAATGGAGAAGAATACCGCAATGCTATGGCCAAACAGGCCATGGCTTCTTTGTAATCACGAGAGCTAAACGCAGGACCCTGGTCAGAATGTAGTGTGCCAATTGCGTATGTGCCGATAAAGACTCGCAAATCTTTTATAACAGTTTGAGCGTCAGCCGAGCACTGATTCCACATCCATAGGAACCTAGAACAAGAATCCACTGCGACCATGATATATTTATAGTTACCATCCCTTTGTAAGGGACCGCAGTGGTCCAGGTAAACACAAGCTAATGGTTTATCTGAAATTGACAGGGGAGTCTGCGCAGGACGTTTCACAGTAGAGACTTTCATCTTCTGGCATATTTCACATTCCAAAACATAATTCCTGGTCTGTTTCCTAATGCTTGGCCACCAGTATCTCTGTTTCAATAACGATACTGTGGCGGAAACACCTGCATGAGCAGAGGCGATCCCTTCTTGTGCTGCTAGGATTAGTCCTAATCTGTGTTCCATGTTTGGTATTACCCTATCCCCCACTCCAGGGATTCGAGCAAACGGAACATTGTTCGCATCAATTATGTATGAGTATTTGAGTGGAAATTCTTTAGGTAACGCTGCACCGCTGCCTTTGCTTGAAGCATTGACAGCCAGCATTATTTCACTGTCTATTTTTGTTTTTGAACAAGTGATTGCAGCTACGGAAGCCGTTTGCACAGCCCCCTTCGCGGCTTCATCAGCCAATGAATTCCTTTCAACGTGAACGCCATCACGTTGATGACTCAGTGTGTGTATCACGTGAGTGTTTTGTAGTCCGTTTCGCAACTAAACTACTTGTTCCCAAAGCATTTTATGCTTAATTGTGCCACCTTTTGCATCTTTGAAACCATTTTGAAGCCGATTCTGTAAATATTCATTGTAAGATTGAACACAGTAAAAAGAATCACACACTATGAGTGTGGGGAATGCGCGATCCGTGTTTTCAAGTGTCATCTTGAATGCTTGTAGTTCAGCTCGCTGAGCTGTACAATCTCCTAGAGATTGCGTTTTTGTGACCATTGGTCGGAATTTGCTATCGCGCACACGACCTTTAACGATCCCGCAAGCTGCACTGTAAGCTTGTTTACTCTCCGTAGCGGGTTGTGCAGATCAGTCAGTATAAATTATAAATTTGTACTGATCAAGAGGGAGAATTTCAAAAGGCAGAGGACATTCGTGTTCGTATTGCAGGAATGCTTGTGTTCTCAAATAAGGATCAAAAACATATTCAACATCAGTTGCAGCAAGAGAATTAACCCATTGTATCTATCTTGGATGTAAAGCTTTTGCATACGGAATGCTAGCTTTAGTAACTGCCTCTAAGTCTGGTACAGGAGTCACAACCATTATTCGTTTTCCCTGTGCTAGGGCTCTTTCTTTTGCTACAGCGGTCTGAACTGCTGTCAGAATCTTTTCTGTAGAAGTGAATTTAATTTCTGCTTGTGTATGCAAGTGTGATTTGTATGCAATGGGTACCTTTTCACTTTCATTAAAAGGTAAGTAGATGAATCCGCATTGACCCGGAATGATTCGGATCACTAAGTTGCGTATATTTACGCGTGTTTGTAAGTGTCTAGTTGCTACCATGTCTGTTTGAAGTGAACGCAGAATTTATGTGTGTTCTTGTGTCCAAGTTGTGGCTTTGAAATCAGGTTTGATTAATTCATAGAGAGGTTTAACCCTCTCTGCGTAGTTTAGAATGTATGTTCTTCCAAAATTCAGGAAACCTAGAATCGACTGTAAATTCTTCAGTGTTTTTGGAGGTTGGAGCAGCGCACACTTTTCTAAAAAGTTGGCTGCCAGGCTTTTGTCTTCACTTGAAAGTTCATATCTTAGGAAAAGGACGTTGAGATGGGCAATTCTGGACTTTTTAAAGTTGAATATTTGACCCTCAGAGTCGAAGTCCAATATAATGGTGTTCACCCTGTTCAAGAGTCTGTCCAGGTCATCGTCTGTCAGATATATATCATCGACATATGACAATGCCTCGTCATCATAAATTTGTTGTAACTCGGTTACTCTTGCTGAGAATAACCCCGGGCTGTTCTTGAACCCCTGTGGGATTCGACAAAATTGATGCAGGGTCCCCATTATTGAGAAAGTGGTCAAATATCTGTTATTCATTAATGCTGTACTGCATGCATTTTGCACGGCAAATGTTTTACAACATGAGTTTAGGTGTCTGTAATCCAAAACTAGACGATATGTATTGTCTGGTTTGGAGACAGGAAACAAAGGATTGTTCATTAATGAGGTGCATGTTTCAATCACCCCCTGGTATTCAAGTTGATCTAAGATCTCCCTGACCTGTTTTTTAGCTTCTTGCTTAACTGGATTTTGTGATGAGGTGAGTCCTCATCCCATCCTACATGATTCTTGTACAATGCTGGGGCTTGGGCCACTGCCCATTTCCTGGCATAAGTAGACTTTGCGCCTTCATCGGCCTGGTCGCCCCCACGCTCCTCGCCTCTCCTGCCTCTTGAGCCTCACCTGCTGCCTGTGCCTGATCGCCGACGCCGATTCCGGCGCCCCAGCCACTGCAGGGCCGCCCGCCAAGCCCGCACTGGTTTTCCCACCGCTGCCTGCCTGCGGCCCCGCCCCCCCTGCCAGCCGATTGGCTCCCACGCTCCCGCCTCCCAGCGGACCCTCCCTCACCGCTCCCTTCTTATGACGCCCCCAGAGCGACCGCGCAGCAGACGCGCGCAGCGGGAGCACCGATTGAGCGCCAAAGGTGCGCCAAAGGTAAGCCCGTCTGCGCCCGTCCGCGCCTGGACCGCGCCCAGAGCCAGGACCCCTGGCGCCCGCAGACACCAGCCCACCCGCCGGACCTACGACGCTACCGAACTTTACGCACTCAATGCCGGCAGAATCCCGGGCTGCTATCGAGCCACCCCGAGACGCACCGACGGACCCTTCTGCTGCCTCTCCTGCAAGCTCGCCTGCATTCGGACCTGCACCACTCCAGCACCGACCAAGCCGAACTCCAGCAGCAACCACCTCAAGTGCATCCTGCTCAACACCCGCTCCGTCCACAGACACGCCGTCGAGCTCTGGAACCTGCTCGACACCACAGCCCCAGACGTCGCCTTCCTCACGGAAACCTGGATGAACGCCTCCTCAGCACCCGACATCGCCATCCCGGACGGCTACAAGATCATCCGGAGGGACCGCGTCAACCAGACAGGAGGAGGCATCGCCATCATCCACAGGAACTCCATCCGCGTCACGACCAACACCGACGACACCCCCGCACCCGCCGAACACCTGCACTTCCAGATCCTCATCAACCCCAAGACCACCCTCAGAGGCACCCTCATCTACAGACCCCCGGGACCACGCACCCAATTCAGCGAAGACATCGCCGACTTCATCAGCCCGCACGCCCTCCCCTCCGCTGACTACATCCTCCTCGGGGACCTCAACTTCCACCTGGAGAACAACAACGACCGCAACACCACCACCCTACTGGACAACCTCGCCAACCTCGGTCTCAAGCAGCTGGTGACCACCCCCACCCACTACACTGGACACACACTCGACCCCGTCTTCTCATCTAGCAAGGACGTCGCCTTCAGCCACGCCGCCGGACTCCACTGGACGGACCACAGCTGCGTCCACTTCAGCTTCAGAAGGACCACGATCCACCACCACCAGCAACAGGCTGCATGCAGAAGCTGGAACAAGATCACAGCCGACCAGCTCGCGACTTCCCTGAACGTGAACCCTCCCACCAGCGCAACGAACCCAAGCCAGGCAGCCACCAACCTCGCGAAGTGGATCAGCAACTGCGCAGACGACCTCGCCCCCCTGAAGACCCCGCCTAGCAGACCCGGCAGCAAGAAAGCCCCATGGTTCACCGACGAACTGAAGAGCTCCAAGAAGAACTGCCGAGCCCTCGAGAAAGCCTGGCGCAGAGACCCAACACCGAACAACATGACTGCCCTCAAGCTCGCCACCCGAAAACACCACCAACTGATCCACGCCACCAAGAAAACTGCCTTCAAGAAACGACTGGACAACAACGCCCACAACAGCAAGGAACTCTTCAACATCGTTAAAGAGCTCTCCAACCCCAACGCCAGAAACAACGACATCACCCCTTCGCAAGACCTCTGCAACTCCCTCGCCTCCTACTTCCACAACAAGATCGCGGACATACACAACAGCTTCAGCCCTCAACCGACGCACGCCACGACTGAACCACCGCCCTCCACCACCATCCTCCGCACCTGGACCCCGATCAGCACCGAAGACACCGTCCGCACGATGAACTCCATCCACTCCGGATCTCCGACCGACCCCTGCCCTCACCACGTCTTCAACAAGGCCGACACTGTCATCGCACCCCACCTGCGGGACATCATCAACACCTCCTTCGACACCGCCACCTTCCCGGAGAGCTGGAAGCACGCCGAACTCAGCGCCCTACTAAAGAAGCCATCAGCCGACCCCACCGACCTCAAGAACTACCGCCCCATCTCGCTGCTCCCGTTTCCTGCAAAAGTCATCGAGAAGACCGTCAACAAGCAGCTGGCCGCCTTCCTCGAGACGAACGGATCCCTCGACCTCTCGCAGTCTGGCTTCCGGGCCAACGACAGCACCGAGACCGCCCTGATCGCAGCCACCGATGACATCCGAGCCCTGCTCGACAACGGAGAAACAGCGGCCCTCATCCTCCTAGACCTCTCCACGGCCTTTGACACAGTCTGACATCGAACCCTAGTGCAGCGCCTCAGCAACGTCGGAATCCAGGAGAAGGCACTGGAATGGATCACCTCGTTCCTCGCCGGAAGGACACAGAGAGTCCACCTCCCCCCGTTCAGATCAGAAGCCACCGAAGTCATCTGCGGCGTTCCTCAAGGCTCCTCGCTTAGCCCAACCCTCTTCAACGTCTACATGAGCCCCCTCGCAGCCATCGCACGCCAACACAACCTCAACATCATCTCCTACGCCGACGACACCCAGCTGATCCTCTCCCTCACCAACGACCCCGCCACCGCCAGAGCCAACCTACACGAAGGGATGACAGACGTAGCCAAGTGGATGATGAGCAGCCGCCTGAAACTGAACTCGGACAAGACGGAAGTCCTCATCCTGGGATCTTCACCCTCCGCCTGGGATGACTCCTGGTGGCCCCCCGCCCTGGGCAGCGCACCCAAACCAACAGACCACGCACGCAACCTGGGCTTCATCCTAGACTCCTCCCTCTCCATGACCAGACAAGTCAACGCCGTCTCCTCGTCATGCTTCAACATCCTGCGCATGCTACGCAAGACTAGGAAGACGGTCACCCAGGCACTCGTCACCAGCCGTCTGGACTACGGCAACTCTCTCTACGCCATGGGGAATCGCTAACAGTGTCTTTGACACTGTTGTACATTGGATTTAGGGCCTCGCAATTTGTCGCAAATTGCGAGGCGCTAAATCTAATGGTCGTACATCTGGCCCTTAAAGCCCAAATTCCTAGCTACCCCCACAATCAGCATAAGTTGACTCCTTTGACATTACTTATTAAAGATTTGGGAGGGGAACATCTGGTGTCCAAATTATATAAGACGTGCACTGCACTGCTCCCCACAAAGGACACTGGAATAAGAGCGGTGTGGGAGCGAAACTCAGGGCACGCACTTTCAGATTTCCATTGGCAATATTGTTATGCGCAAACACGCAAGATTTTCTTAAACCACCATCACAAGTTGTTACACCTCAAATTTCTATGACATGCATAGATACCTCCCATTAAAATCAACCGCATGGATCCTGCCCGCCTACACACCTGTCACAAATGTCTGGCCCCTTTGGCAGATTTTGCCCACATGACTTGGAAATGTACAAAGCTTTCAAAATACTGGGGGGATAGCTATGTTGAGCTTTCTCGCATGATACACGAAGTGCTCACACCCGACCCATTGAAGGCACTATTGGGGTTTGCGCATAACATTCCTAAAGCAGTATACTGCTACGCGGCACTTGTCCTAATGCTTGCTAAAAGAGAAATAGCTATTCACTGGGGTAGCAGATATACACCTAACCAAAAGACATGGATTACCAGTTTAACGTTCTGCAACCCCAATAGTGATATTTACATACAACTACAACCACCCACCTCTAGGCCACATAACACATGGCATCCATTGCACACATTCCTACTAGAGTTACAAACAGCGTCGGACCTGCACACCGAATCCGATACGCAACGGTAGTTGCGAAGGGGCTGAGGACCATTTGGGGAATTCCATCAGGTCAGCACATAACAATAAACTTAGACATATGTTAGATTTGGTTGTACATGTTGTGTAAAGGGTAAACAAATTGAATATTATTTGTGAAGCGCTGAATATACAATAAGATGTGTAATACGGTATGAAAACAACATATGTCTGTTGAATGTATACGGTATTAATCTAAGTAGAATGAAAATAAAGGGCCATATGTAGGAAGCCTAATACCGGTCGGTAACGGCCGATTTTCGGTAAATATCCCGTTACCGACCGGTATTTAGGCTTTTGGTATGTAGGGGGCACATTTCAGGATTCGGTAATTTACCGAATCGGTAAAATTACCGAATCGGTAATTTTACCGATTCGGTAAATACCGAATCCTGAAATGAGATGTAGGGGGGGTGTATCGTTGGTGTGGGGATTCGTTATTTACCACCAACTAAAAGTTGATGGTAAATGACGAATAGCAGTAAAAAAGCATTTTTGTGCACTTTGAAGTGTGCAATGTGGCAGACATACATGCCCTTAGGGCATGTATGTGCGCCACATGTGCACACATGGATGAATCAGGGGTGCAACAGGGTGTCAATGTGACACCCTGCCACCCATGATGATGCCTCCCCCATTACCGATTCTGTATTTACCGATTCGGTAATGACAACTGGCTTCCCATTCATTCCTATGGGCCTCCAGGCCCATAGGAATGAATGGGAAGCCAGTTGCCATTACCGAATCGGTAAATACCGATTCTAAAATACCGACACTTACCGATTCGGTAATATTTCACCTACATTACATTTACCGATTCATAAATACCGAATCGGTAAAATTCGGTATTTAAGAATCGGTAAATGTAATTTACCTACATATGGCCCAAAGTGTTAAAAAAAATTAAGCACTCTCCGCCCATCTGTCTCAAAGGAGTCCTGCATTTGATATGGTCTTATACCAGGGTTTCCATGGCTTCTATGACTTGATTCAGTCCCTCCATGTCAGAACACCCTAGGGACATTGTGCACCTATGCTGGTTCTGGTGCCCGGTTCTGTAATCTAGTGGATAACATTATTTTTGCAGTAGGTGCAATTGTGTGGAGACTTCAATATCAGTTGATTAAAAACCATCTGAATATTTTCAAGATCATCTGGATCAATGTATTAAGATGATGTGAAGAGTTCTATGAAAATGTACTTTAAATCCCATTTTCAACATCTCAGGGGCAGCATCAGGAAGGCTTTCCTTTCCTTGTTAGTTTCAAATGAGAAACCCACAGTGAGTTTTGTGGTATGCCACTCTAAATTGTAGGACCATATTTGTGAGCTGCTTGAATGACGGGCCATGCTTGTCCATGTCTCAAGAAGCAAGTGAATATATTTTGCAATCCAAGTCTCTTATTCTAAGCATGGTTCTGTGTGCTTGCGGAAACTCTGGTGGTGGTGTGAGCACAGTTTTCAGGAGTTTAGGTATAAATGTGGATAAACAACCTTTATATCATATTTTTCAACTTGTTCAAGTATACCGTATAATCTTACATAAGTTAGACTTGACCAATCCTACAAATCAGTGAGTATTCTGCAAATCTGCCTGTTTATTTTCCCAGATCAAGAGCTGAGTTATAGGTGTCCACAAGGTCTTTCAAGTGTTTCTCAACTCTGGTGTGTCTAGAATGGAAGGAGCCCATGTTCGTTCTCACTTACTTGATCACCATTGTCAGCCCTGAGGTGTTAGTGTCCAATCTTCCTGCCATGGAGCAGTGGGTTCCTCTAATACTGTCTCCAAGTTGACACTTTGGTATTCCAATGATAAAAGTGAATGAGGCGTCTTAGGGCTCCAACTAATTCATTTAACAAGTGTTGTGCTGAGGGTCTCGTGGAGGACATGGTCATGTAGTATGTGCCTGAAGACCTGGCATCAGAGGAGATCTAAAGTCTACAGGCAGCAGCCTTTCTTGAAAAGAATGAGGATACAAATGTATGCAACTGACGTGATCAGGGAAGCAAGGACTGCCTCTGATTTCTATCATTCGGTAAGATTTGTTTGGATACAAGGTAGAATTGTCAGACTTGACGAGTTGCAGGCACTATAGTGAGGCAACCTAGTCATCATTGGGCTAATCTCTACCACACAGCAGTATGCCACATCAAAATACTGGGCCCGATTCGCAGAACTAACTTAAGACAAAATACTAAACTTACTACCATTTTGGTATTCACAGAAGGTACTTACTCATGTTGGTATTCACAGAAGGCACTTACTCATTTCGGTATTCACAGAAGTTAGGAGTCCTAACTTTAGGACTCCTAAATGCCTTCTGTGAACACCGTAAGTCTTAAAGTTAGGATTTTTCTCAGTTTAGGAGTAGTAAAGTTATGAGAAATGAGTAAGTGCCTTCTGTGAATACCAAAATGGTAGTAAGTTTAGGATTTTGTCTTAAGTTAGTTCTGTGAATCGGGCCCACTGTGCTCTGGTTCATGTAGGCAAACCTATAGAACCTCCCATGCTTCATGAAAAATAGGACTAAATAATGTAAAAAATATATACAAGCCAATAAAATGCACAGTTTTTTCACTGTTCATACTTTGTGTTCGCTACTACCACTATAGATGTGACACAAGAGCAATGTTTCTCCACATATTCTATTCTAGTTTGACATATTCTAAAATTTTGCAATATACAAATCTGTATGTAGTGTGTAAACGCTAACCTGGTGGGTTGGGTGAGGGGAGCC
This sequence comes from Triturus cristatus, assembly GCF_964204655.1. Taxonomy (NCBI): domain Eukaryota; kingdom Metazoa; phylum Chordata; class Amphibia; order Caudata; family Salamandridae; genus Triturus; species Triturus cristatus. The sequence goes on from NC_140583.1 coordinate 984,865,182, forward strand.
CACTTCTAATCTGCTGAACCTTTGGCAGGTCTATTCGCCTGCCTCACTATGAATCTTCCATCTTGTGTTGCATACGAGAGGGTTGAAGAGGCACCTGTCTATTCTCTCTTCTCCGCAAGGTTGATAGGTATACTTTTACAGCCTGGAGGCCTAGATAAATTACTGGGTGTGATCATAACCTTTGCAACACAAGAGTTTTGTTCTTTTTTATGATATGGTATTACCTTACATGGTAATAAACACCCCATCAGAAACAAAATCTTGATATAGTGACAATTAAAGGGCAGCGTCTGCGAATAGGGCCTTTATATTCTGAAATGAATAGGACAGTATTTCTGAATATGTCACCTTTATGCACTGACAAGAGAGGACTGTATGATCAAATACATTCTTGCATATATAACAATGAGGAGGCAGTGCAGGTGACTAGGTACCCCTTATATACTGATGAGCAATTGGTAGCATCTCTAAACCGGTCCCCTCTAGTTACCGAGCAGAGGCAACCAATCAATGATTCTGATGCCCTGACAAGAAGAGGCATTAGTGATGGAGGGGACCCTTTTTATTCTGACAAGAAAGAAGAGTAATGATGTAAGAGACGCTTTAGTATTCTGAGAAGGATTGGGCAGTATGTATGAATAGGACCCTTAAAAAGAGTCAGAAGGTTGACAATATCAGTGAATGTTTCCCCTATAAACAAAAGCCATGATGGAATAACACCAGTAAGTCAGACCCTGCACAATCTGACGGAGAGAGAGGTAGCTGTGAATGGACCAATTTTATACATTGACAAGAAATGCAAATATTGGTGAATACAACAAATTAATATCATGAAGGCAGTGTTTTGCATTAGTGAATTGAAATCCTGAAGGCAGTGTTTGGCATTAGTGAATTGAAATCCTGAAGGCAGTGTTTGGCATTAGTGAATTGAAATCGATAGTTTACAATTAAATGTTAATAATGTCAAATTTGTAAATCAAAATGTGAGAAATCCATAGTTCGAAGTGTAATGCAGTCTATAAGTGACAATTAGATGAAAAGTTAAAACTTCAAAATATCTTTTATTGATCAAATATTACTTTTAAAGTATCCTCCTCTGATGTAAGGTACCATATCTCATGACCCTGTCCCGCTAACCAATACCCTAAACTGTCTCCATCACATAACCCATGCATAAACCCGGAATTTACAGTAATCTTAACCTTCTGCAACATACAAACCTTGACTCTCTCTGTAGTGGAAACGAAAAAGCTCTTATTTACATAAAATGTGTTATTGCACATCAATAGGTTTCCCAGGCCTGCCTGGGATCTCCAACATGTCGATTGAAGCTATCAGTAGCTCGCACATAATTGCCTGTCGACTGTTTTGAAAACATGCAAATAGCCTTTTGCAAAGGCAACACTTTTTTTATGTTTGAAAGCTTTATTGAAGAACTTGATAACAAAGAGAGATATTAGCATACACAAAAAAAACCATACATAAGTCCAGTGAGAAATCTTAATGTTGCTAATATCATGCTAGAAAACCCAAAAAGCATTTTAAAGGGATTTTAAAACTAAAGGAAACAGGAGAAGGGAGGAGATAGGAGAAGAAAGGAGGGGGAGGGATAAAAAATAATAAAACAAACCATAAACTATCAAATAATTACGGCATACAGTAAAGTTATATAAATCAGCGATGCAAAATAACCAGTTTAAACAAACAGTAGAATTAGATGAACCTATAAAAAGTGACTAGAAGGAGAGAGTTCAAATCATTCAAGGGGGTTTAAAATTTTCTGCATTGAGATGTATAGGTTTTTCCAAAGCTAATTGATCAAGATACATGGTGAGGGGTAACCAAAAAAGGTCAACATTACGAACAGGTTTGCAAGTGGAGGCAAAGGAAACATCCAGCCTATGAAAATGACATAAGGAATTCCACCAGCCTTGTAGGGAAATGTTTGTTAGAGATTTCCAGTTAGAAGATATGTGCTGGAAGGCAAGAGCAAGCGTCAGGTCAAAGAGACCATGTAGGTGTACGGATAAATTTAAAGATTCAGAAAGACTACCCAAGAAAAGAAAAGAGTTGGAGAAAGAAGCAGGAAGAGGAAAAATGCGAGAAAGGCATGACCAAACTTTCCCCCAAAAAGAAGAAACGACAGGGCACAGAAAGAACAGATGAAGAAGGTCAGCATTAGGAGTACCACAAGTCCAGCAATTAGAGTCAGAGGAGGGTGAAAAATGAGACAAAGAAAGAGGAGAGAGATAGAGTCTATGATACAGATAAAATAAGGATTGAGTAAGAGAAGCAGAACGAGAAATTTTTAAAGATCTGGACCAAAGCTTATCCCAAAGAGGGACAGACCAAGTACAACAAAGATCTGCTTCCCAAGAAAGCTCCACTTTAGTTTTGACACGATTTGGGTTAGGAGATACCAAAGCTTTATAGATGAGAGAAGCTTTAGGGAGTGTAGCAAGAATAGTAAGAAGAGGAGAAGGAGGTATCAATGGGGACGAAGAAGGAAGAGAATAGTAGCGGTCAAGAAAAACTGCCATTAGGGTAGTACATTTCTGCAAAACGGACCGAGGGCAATGAAATAAAAGTTGAAATTGGGGAAAAGAACAAGGAGAAGAACCATCAAAGAGTTGGTTGACCCACATTACGCCCCTCACCCTCCAAGATTTCCAAAAAATGGGTCTATTCTTTAAAAGGATAAGTGAATTATACCAGATAGGTGTATTTTTAAAAGGATGTACGTGTAATAATAGAAGGAAGAACTAAAGAGTTTAAAAGAGAAAAAGTATGTTTAAATAAGGGGAACAGAGAATAGGGATTTCTGGTAGAAAAACGTATCACTTCGGCGAAGGAGAAAGGTAATAATAAAGAGTGCTCAATGAGGAGCCAAAGAGGAGTGAAAGGAGAAAAGGTGGATGAGATCCACTTCGAAGCTTGTCATAAAGAGACGGATCTATGATAAAGACGGAAATCCGGAAAATTAACCCCACACCATTAGATTTGGGTTTACGCAGAGTGGCATGAGAAATTCTGGATTTCTTATTCTTCCAGAGAAACTGCGAAAGGAGAGAATCAATTTGCTTAAAGTAAAATGCAGGGATGTGAACCCGTAACATGGAGAAGGTATAAATTAGAAAAGGGGCAATCATCATTTTAATTGAATCCAATCGACCCCACCAGGAAAGAAAGAGAGGAATCCAGGCTGAGAGCAATTGATCAATCCTAGAAAGAACTGCAGAGATATTTAATTTAACTGAGGATGAAATAGAAGTGGAAAACCAAATACCAAGATATTTAATCTTTGAACTATTCCAAGCAAAACCGGTAACGGAAAAAAAATGGGGAAGACAGGACGAGGTGAGAGGGAGAATTTCAGTCTTATCCGAGTTAATCTTATAACCTGATACCAAAGAAAAACAATTAAACTCAGAAAATAAAGGGGGTATCGATGATTCTGGATCGGAGATAAACAATAAGATATCATCTGCGTAAGCGGAAAGCTTCAATTGGTTATCACCGTATGGGAAACCGGAAATAGAAATGTTATTGCGAATGGAGGATAAAAAGGGTTCAAGGTTCAGGACAAAGAGAAGGGGGGAAAGAGGACAACCTTGGCGGACACCCCTCTGAAGCGTAAAAGGCGCAGAAAGTTGTCCATTCACAAGCACCGAGGCCTTGGGAGCAGAATATAAGAGAGAGATAAGGGATATAAATTTGGGGTCAAAGCAATGTCAATGCAATGAAGCAAACAAAAAGGACCAATCAACCCTGTCAAAGGCCTTCTCCGCATCAACAGAAATGGCAGCAAGAGGAGTTGAGAGTGAAGAAGCTTTGTTTAGGACATTAAGAAAAAGGCGAGAATTGTCCGATGTAAGTCTACCTTTAACGAAGCCACATTGTTCTTTGCCTATGAGATGAGGCATAAGAGGATCTAAGCGCATTGCTAATAATTTGGCAAAAATGTTGTAGTCCTCATTAACTAAAGAAATTGGGAGGTAATTTTTACATTGCTGATGGTCGCGACCTTCTTTGGTGATCAGACAAATGGTAGCATCCTGAAAAGTACCCTCTGCCTTACCAGATGAATAAAATGATTGAAAAAGGGTTAAAAGTTTAGGCAATAAGATGTCAGAGAAGTGCAAATAAAATTCCACAGGAAAGCCATCAGGGCCAGGGGTTTTACCTTTAGAAAGAGAGGTCAAGGCTATAGAGAGCTCATGTAAGGAGAGGTCAAGTTCAAGATCCGAGAAATTAAGATGAGAATTAGACGGTTTAGGATGTCTCCCAAAATAATTCTGAATTAGAGAAGGGGTGGGAGGACATTCTGGGGTGTAGAGCTGCTGATAAAATGATTGAAATTGATCAAGGATTTCCTTATCTTTATGAAGAAGAGTGCCGTCAGAGGAGTAGATAGAGTCAATGAGAGTACGTTCCTTACGGGATTTAAGATAGTTAGCCAAAAGTTTACCGGATTTATTGCGGCCTCCATAGTACCGGGCACTACTACGAAGAAGAATCGAAGATGCATTATCTGTAGTTAATTTATAGAACTCCAACTTTGCTCGTAAGAGATCAGGCGGCATAAATTTATCTGAAGAAGTGTAAAACTGATGCTCCAAAAATTTAATATGTGCCAGGGAAGTTTTCCGTTTCTGAAGATACTGCTTTTTTTTATGAGAAACGAAATCAATAATGAATCCCCTTGCAGTAGCTTTAAAGGAAACCCAAAGAGTATGAGGAGAAATACTAGGATCACAGTTAAGGAGAAAGAATTCTTCCACAAAAGAACGAAAAGAGGAGGAGAAATTGGGATCAGTAAGAAGTGCGCTATTAAAGCGCCACCGGGAGGGCTTAGGATGTGGAGGGAGCAGATCAAAGTCTGTTACACTGGAAGCATGGTCCGAAATGAAAATAGGTTCAACAGAAGAAGACAACATACTCTGATATAAAGTTTTAGAAAGAAAGATATAGTCAAGGCGAGAAAAAGATGAGTGAGGAGGAGAGAGGAAGGAGTAGTCCAATGTGTCAGGGTGTGCGAGACGCCAAGAATCAATAAGATGTGATTGTGAAATAGTGTTAAGAAATTGTTTGTGAGATTTGTGTGAAGCGAAACGGACTGTGGATTTACGGTCAAGGAATGGGTCAACAATCTGATTACAATCCCCACCTAAAATGAATGAATCATCCTTATATTGGATACATTTCTTTGCAATTAAAGGCCAAAAAGAACAGTCCGGTTGTACAGGTCCATAAACATTGAAGACAGTTAATGGGATAGAATTCAGTAATAATTTGGCTAATATCCATCGACCATCAGTGTCCGTCTCCTGAGACAGAACCGTACACTTAAGCTTTTTGTGACAAAGGATAGCAACACCATTCTTTTTGTTATTGGAAGGAGAAAAAAGGACTGTACCCACCCAACTCCTTTTTAACTTAAGAGACTCAATATCATTAAGGTGGGTTTTTTGTAAAAGGGCTATATCTGGATTATAAGAGGCTAAATGGGAAATAACTCTCTAGCTTAATAGGATTAATGAAACCTTTTACATTCCAAGTAGCAACTTTGAATTAACAAATAACATAAAATCAAATAGGAAAACATTAGTAAAAAAGAAGCATGTGCAAAAAAGCCAAAAAAGAGAAAAATAATGAGAATATCGAGAAAATAGTCTAGAATAGAGAAATCAGGGGTAAAGAGCAGTGAAGGAAAGCCAAACTTGAACAACAAGTAAAGGGAGAGAAAGGGAAAATGGAAACGGGAATAAAGAAAAGGAATCAAAAGAAGAGACAGCACATATCCCAAAGGGATGACTGAAGGAAACATACCTGAGGGAGATACGAATTAGGACAACGGGGAGATGGCGACACTCAACGAGACAGATCCCCCAAGACGGGAGACCAAACCGGATCACACCCGGACATAGGACATGACCGAAGAGCCAAATGGAGAGGAAATCGATCCATCTAGATAAATAAATAAACAAATGACCTTGAGATCATAGAAACATACAAAGAGGAACAAAGGATAAAAATGCAACGCGCGACATCCATGAAAAGAGATGAGGTAATGGAGAACAGAGAGATCAAAGAGGAACAATGAAGAAGAAAAGGTATACATTATGATTAAACAAAGGAAAGCAAGAAATTGTGGTGAGATAAAGAATAGGAAAATGTGCGATTTTACAACCTGAAACTCAAAGATTAACATCTGAGAACAAAGATAGAAACATAAATAGATAACCTGTAAAGGGAGAAAAAGTTAGACATCATCAGGAGACCTGCAGGGATACAAAAATTAAACAATCAGCCACAGGTAGAGGAAGAAGTCTCCATAGTAGAATTAGAGCGAATATGAATGAAGTTTTGAGTTCAGCAGGGTCTTGAAACGTCCATGTCTGATTCTGGTGAGTGACCTTGAACGTGCATGGGTGAAACAAACCATATCTAGCTCCAAGAGATCCTAGAGGGGCTCGTAGAGATAAAAATTCCTTCCGTCGAGAGGCAGTAGCATTCGAAACATCCTGAGAAAGAAACACTCTCTGGCCCAACCAGGAGATTTGACGCTTGGCTCTGGCTGCTGAGAGAACGGAAAGAAGATCCGTGAATTTCAAAAAGAGAATAATGACTCCCCTTGGCTTGGTAGACGTGGATGAACGAGTGCCGAGCCTGTGGGCCCTCTGAATATTAAGAGAAGTGGTAGACGGCATATCCAAAAGCTTTGGAAGAAAGGAGGAGAAAAAGAGCACAGGATCGTCTCCTTCCAAAGACTCCGGCAGACCATAAATACGAAGGTTATTCCTCCTATTTCTGTTTTCCAACTCCTCCGTATGTTGCTGAAGCGCCATAACAGATTTTTCCAAAGAGGAGACCCGCAGGGTTGTAGAATGAAGATCCGAAATCTGTTGCTCCACAGATGATACTCTATTGTCCATGGACGACCATTTCTCTTCAAGAAACTGCATTTTATTGTTGGTTTCCTCTCCAAACGGCCGCAGGGCACGAATTTCCTCTAGAAGCATCTCCATGGAAATAGAGGATGGCGACTTGTCTGATGATGAAGAGTCGTGTTTCAGGCGCTTAGTAGATGTTGATGGAGGTGAGGGTTTATTTGAGAGTGATTGCGTTGAGGAGGGGCGAGGAAGAGACACACCCGCCATTGGGGCTGCCTTGGGAGGAGAGTCTGCTGTTGAAGAAGATGAGGATGCTGTCACGGGGGTGCCCCCCGAAGAAATAAAGACACATTTTGGATTGCGTAACTTGCCCATAGAGAACTAGCTGCTCGTGACCCTGAAAGAGGTGAGGAGGCTGCAAAGTGAGGGGGACCAGAGCATGAAGGAGTCCATTCACATGTAACGTAGAGACAATGTCCATAGGAGAGCCAAGGAAGCGGCTAAAAAGACAATTTAGGACCAGTCAAGGTAGGCCATGCACAAAAGAAAGGGAGAAGACGTCGTTTGTTGTGAAGAAAATTGCTGAGGGAACGTTGACCAAAAACCTAAACAGAATAAAATATCCACGAAAGAACAGACCAATGCGGGTCTGAACTAAAGGAAGCCTGCAAAATAGGTGTCAAACATCCTGATAAATGTCCAAGTCAAAGGCATGGTTGAATGTAATTGGAGAAAGGATATAGAAACATCTTGTGAGGTCCACAATGGGAGAAATACCTCATTCCTGTAGCGTGGGGAAACAAAAACAACAAGGCATCCAGAAATGCAGGTCAGCATCAAAAAAAATAATGAAAGCTCAGTCTCCAGGGGCCAAAAGACATCAAAAAGGTCAATTTGAATGAATTGTAGAGAATTGAAATGAGCCAGTAACTAGCGCGAACATCGCGCGATGAACAAAATGGCAGCCGCTCTGAGGGGAGAACGAGCGTGGCAAAAATAGGCTTAAACTGGCCGTGCAGACGGAGAATAAAGCGCGCACCAGAAGTGCGCTATGCTCCGCGAGCGGAATCCGACCTCAGAGACGCTCGGCATGCTGGCAGAACCGGACCGGCAGGAAAGAAGAAATCCGGTGCTCCGGAGGTCCCGCATCAGGCGGCCATCTTGTCGGCGCCGTGACCACGCCCCCGCAAAGGCAACACTTTGAAACATTGTGCACCCTGTTCTGCGAGCCCTCGAATGCTCAAAGTACTGAGTATCCGACCTCTTATGAAAATGTCCTTTATTTCTCTTTCTTTTCTACATCTTTCCTTTTCCTTCTCTACTGCCCTTCATTACCTATTTCTCTTTCTATATTCTTTCAAGCATTTTTTGCATCTTAATTAATTTCTGCTTCTTTCTTTCTTGTTTTTCTCCTTTCTCGTTGGTTCTCTTTCTTTCTATGTCTTTCTTTCCTTCCTTCTATACTTCTGGCTATCTTTCTTTCTTTGCTTCATCATTTATTTATTTCTCCCTGTTTGTTGCTGTTGCTTTTATTTCTCTACATTTTTCTTACTCCTTTCTCCATCTACATTTAGCTTTCTCTGGGGCATATCAACAAGGGCTTTATCTCTGCTTTTTTGGCTTTAAAAGCCAAAAAAGCAGAGATAAAACTAGCGCCCTATCAGCAACAGGGTGCTAACACGCAAATTTGCATGTTAGCACCCTTTTACTCTATGCTTCCCCTTGCATCTCTAATGAGATGCAAAGGGGGCGTTCCAGAGTAAAATAATAGGAGAAATGTCGCTAAGCGACATTTCTCCTATTATCAAGGATATCGCTAACCCTGTTACGGAGAAAAAAAGCAGCGCTAACCGCGGTTAACGCTGCTTTTTTACATCTGGTATTTTTCTAACTTAGCCATGATATCCTATGTAAGGTGGATATCATGGCTAAGTATGTCTATCCCTATCAGCAAGCTATAGCCAAACCTTGTGGGATTATCGCTGTATTCCCAGCGATAATCTCACAATTGGCAGCTTGCGCTCTGAATTGTATCGCTTTGGAGATAAGCGTTGCTGATAGCACGCTATCTCTGCGATAAAATTCAGAGTTGGCCGGCGATAATTATCCTCACGCTAAGAGCGCTGAGCGATAATTATCGCCGGCCCTTGCGGATATCCCCCTTTGTCCCTATTTCTGTTTCTTTCGACTTTTTTTTTTTTTCTATTTCCTTTTTTCTTGCTCAATGCTTATTTATATATTCTTCTTTTTCTTTCTTTTTCTTCCTTGCCTTTCATTTACTCCAATAGCTGTTACTATTATTTTTCACTCCTTTTCTTCTTTTTCTGCTTTCTTTCATTTTGTTCTTTATTCCTTTTTCTGCTTCTTTTTTCTTTTTCTTTTAATCCCTTTTTTCCTTTTTCCTTTATTTTCTTTCTTTCTTCTTCTATTTTGCTGCTTTCTTTTTGTGTCTTTCTTTCTTTGTCTTTTGCTGCTCTCTTTATTTCTTACACTGTCTTAATTTCTTTTTCTTCATTCCTTTTTTTCTTTTAATTGTTCCTTCCTTTTCTTCTTCCTCCCTCCTTCTCTTCCTTCTAGCCTCTGTTCCTGATTTCGTGCACTTTGGTTTTATGAACCCCACAGGTAACCCTTTTCTGATACAGCTATTGTGACAATGCTGTATGGTCACTGGAGTACAATGTTTAGCAGTAGCACATGAAAGTATCTCTCCTTATAGGAAAGGAACTCTGGGGAATCACCCATTGGCCTGACATTCTGGGACCTTAACCTGCTCCGGTCCCTAAAGTCAAGAATTTTGGTTTTACTACCGACAACAATCTTTCCCATAGAGCCCAGGTGTCGGGGGTCACCGCAACCTGCTTTACGGTCCTCAAGTGGCTAAAAAAAATCCTCTGGTTAATTCCTCCTGCTGCCCAGAGAACGGTAATTCAGGAATTGGTGATATCCAGACTCGATTATGGCAATGAATTGTATCTGGGCGCCAATAAAGCCTCCATTTATTGCTTACAGCTTATACAAAATGCAGCTGCGCGCCTTCTTCTCCAGCTACCTTAGCATGCCCCAACCTCACCTTTGCTCCATCAACTCCATTGGCTTAAGGTGAACAAGCACGCTGAGTTTAAGGCCTTATGTTACATTTTCTGGGCCAAACATGGCTGGGCACCCCACTACATACAAAGCCTAATTAAACCTTACGTGCCCACTCGACAGCTGAGATCAGCGAGTCTCCCTCTGTTCTCTTTTCTCAGAGTCCGTCTTACTCATATGAGAGGTCACTGTGGAATTCTCTTCCTTTGGAGCTTAGGTTGTGTCACTTGCTATTAGTCTTTCGCAAGAAATTAAAGACTTTCCTTTACAACCAAGTTTAATCCTTCTGCGCTTTCTATCTGCAATCTATGGCTTGCGTTTTGTCCTGCTTAGTGCCGGGAAAACCTGTTGGGTAGCTGCACGCTTTATAAATCTATAAATAAATAAATAAATAAATAAAAGGTTGGACACCCCTGTCCTCGAAACATACACACAGTTGCATTCCCTTTTTCTGTCCTTAGCCAGCACATAAGATGGGAAGGCAGTGTTTGAGTGTATAGGCCAATAGAATGCAGCCCACTGGCTTTAACATTGATCGTCAGTTGCCAGGCAATCAGTGCAAATAGATGTTTCACAGCATAAAATGTCTGCTTTGATAAATGAGGGTGGAGGACTGAAAATGATGGGTGGGAGTGAAAGATGATGGATAAGAAGTAGGCATGAGACATGTTGAATGAGGGATGTGTAGTGAGACATGATGGATTAGGCAAGAGAAGTATGGATAAGGAATGAGGGGCAAAGAGTGATGGGTGATGGATTAGAAGTAAGGATAAAGCATGTTGATTGAGAGAAGAGTAGTAAGGATGAAGGATGATTGAAGTAGGGGTGAGAAGTGAGGGATGAGAAGTGATGGATGAGAAAGTAGGGGTGAGGAATGAGGGTAAGGAGTAAGTGCTGATGCCCTTGAGAAGTTGAAAGTTGGGTTAGAGGTAAGGCTGAAATGTGAGGAATGAGAGGTGACAAATAAGAAATGGGGTAGGGATGAGAAATAGGTATGAGAAGTTGGGAATGGGTAATGAGGAGTGTTGGATGAGGCGTGAAGAATGATGATGTCCTAAAATGGATGCTGTAATACCCTTCACGCAGCAGATGCATGCAGTGGGGGCACAGCTGGTGTTTGCGCCCAGCCCTGCCTGGACTGTGACCAGTGCCAGGAAGGCTGATCTGATCACATCCCAGCAATACTCTGCAGCTCTCCTTAGGTCGCTAGACCCTTGATGCTGCTACCCCAACTGCTGATGTGCTGCAACTCACACCTCAGTAGGAGCTTTCACCTGTATCCACTGAAGGTTCCCCAGCAGCCACCCACCCAAACCCCCAAACAAATACTAACAACACCCTCAACACCCCCTTTAAGCACACACACCCAAGAGAACCAACAATGCTTACACTTCCAACCTACACCACACACTGCAGCAAACACTCACCTCTACATTCACTTACATGCATGCTTCTTAGCACATGATCACTCAGCAAACACATAACCGAAATATAGGATCTTCTGAATAACAACAAACCTGAGAGCCTCTTCATCACAGAGACCTGACTCAACCCCTCATTGGCTGCCCACATTTGTACGACAATCCAAGCTACAAGATCGCTAGACAGGACCAGCTTCACAAGCCAGGAGGAGGACTCACTATCATCTTCAAGGAATCCTTCAAATGCACGACATCCACAGAGAATGCCACCCTATTCATGGAACACATGCACTACATGCTGCAAATTTTACCCTGAATGGAACCCTCATTTACCAACCACCCAGACCATGAGCCACCTTTACCAACCTCATCACTGACTTTGTTGCTCTGCTCACCATCGACTCCAGAGCCTACATTCTCCTAGGTGACCTCAACTTTCACCTGGAAGAGCAAAACAACCCCTGCGCCACAGCACTCCTCGAAAGCTTGATCAACATTATACTCACCCAGCTCATCAGAGAACCAACACACACCACAGGAAACACACTGGACCCCATCTTCACCACAAGCGACAGCATCAAATACAAATCACATGGACCGACCACTCCATCATCCACTTCCAATCAATACACCTCAAGTTAACACGCCTACCAGGTTCAGCACTCCAAGCCGCAGCTTGGGCAAAATCACAGAAGCAGACTGGCTCACTGCCCTCAGCACTGATCAGCCTAGCCCGAAAGACAACCTCAAAAAGGACATCAACAACTTCACTAACTGGATCAAGAACTGCGCAGATTCCCTCGCACCTATCAACCCAACAAGCATAGTAGATCAGTCAGCCAGTCAAAATCTTTAATCGGCTGAGTACAAGCCATAAAAGAACACATAAAAAAGCCATATTCCAAAAATGATTGACACAATAAAATGTAACCAACATGATCAGTGCACAGAACGTCATTTTCCAATAATATTCCAGAGCTGAACTGCAGAGGAGATGTACTTATCAATTATCAAACAGGTAAATTCATCATTTAAAAGAAGTAAATAATATAATGCGGACCGACACTTTCTTAACAATGGTTTTAAAAAGACACGCCTTGGGGTAACATAAAGTTTGCAGAAACACAAAGTGCAAGGTGCTCTGTACGGACACTGAATCACATGGACACAATTCCAATTTGGCATCACAATGTGCGTCTCGTGGATATGAGACCAAGAAATGGGAAATGCCCACGCTAAACCTAATCAGAAAAAACATTTTCGCATGATTAAAGTCAAAAGAAAGGTAGGATTCAATTCCTGGGGAGTTGACTAGCAATTAATGCTCTACAACCCTCTTTTTTACCAACTCTTGACTATCTCTGGCAAGCTATAAACACTGAATCAACCTGGGTCTAATGCTGTGTCAACAAAGAGAAGAAAGCATACCTAATGATTCCGACATCTCTAGTTAATAGAGAACCCTTCTAGGAACAGAACCCATCAATCACAAAGGAGTAGTGTAATTGTCATCATTTGGGTCTGTATATCTCGATACAACGCCCCAGGTCCTGATGGAACGACCTGGTGACGAGTAAAGAGAAATAGCATACAAGGGTTGCTGTCAGATCTCCAACAATAACAGAAATATGATAAGCCCTCGCTTTTTGTGAAAGGGGTCCTAAAAGTGCAGCACTAAATCATAAAAGTGACAATAAAAATGGCTAGTGGAACTCAAAAGTGCTTTAATTGGTAGAGTGCCTCTGCCATCGTTAAAAAGCAAAAATGGCAATTTAGCATAAATAATTTGTCATTATGCTCAATGTCCATAGTAATCTGGTCGACATGTTTCTGCCCATTAGGATCTATATAGTATCAGGGGCATTCCTCAGGACCTTAAATGCTGCTACTATGTGAAAAAGTGTATTAAAGTATAGTAAAAATTACAGACAATCCTACCACACCGGTCAACTCTACAGGTGTCGAAACCGGATACCCCAAAACTATGGGTGATACCTTCACCTCAACCTGGTCTCTGCTCAGGGAAAGGGGCCCCGCTCTATCCGTCGGTACCCCGGGGCGGTCTTTGGCAAGCTTCAAGTGAGAAAGAAAGTCTCTTTTCAGCTTAACTCTTGGGATTACGGATATGTTTCCGGGAGTATCAAAACAATCCTGCAGGTCCAAGTTCTCCAATTGTTCTTGTATATAAGAAATCCAGGGAATTTTTTTCACACAATCCAGCTTCAAACAGTCCAAAATTATATCACGGTTCAGAACTGTTTCCTCTTGTACACAAATGTTATGCCATAGCATCAAAGGTGCTAATTGTGTACGAAAGAACAATGGAGTTACACCCAATTCCTTGTGACAGATGGTAGCGGGGTGCTTTTAGGTACTGTCAGCACACGTTTTAAGAACATGTTTTCTGCTCTCTGAAGGCCCCGAGTGTTAGAACAACCCCAGACTCCTGCACCATATAAAGTAGCAGCGCACATACGTGCTTTGTAAATATCTATAATAGCTTTTATGTGGCGAGAGCCTAGTTTGTTTGTGAATCTAAAAATGGCCTCAACGTTTTTATTAAAACCTCCAATCTTTGCGTCAACTAAATGAGAACAAGAGTTTTTTTCATTAAAAAGGTTGGCATCTGAAGCAGTTTTGCATTCTTTATGTAGAAGGTTTTTATTTTTTAGGGGAATTCGCCCACCACAACGTGTGATTTTGCGACATTTGTTTTTAGGCCAAGGTCACTCATAAAATTATTAAAACTAGTTAAAGCCTTTGTAACCCCACCCCAGTTTTCGACTTTAAAACATAACCATCAGCTTATAATAATGCTGGAAGGGACCTACGGCCTATCAGGGGTGCGTCTACATTTCCAGTTCTGATGTGGTTTTTTAAGTCATTTATGTATAGACAAAATAAAAAAGGGGAGAATACACATCCCTGGCAGACCCCGCAGTCCATCTTTATTGGTAAGGTGAGTTCCCCGTCTGCTCCATATCGCACTCTCCCTGTGACTCCCTGATGCACTGCTGTTAAAAAGTGAACAATAGGTGGGTCAATGCGAATAAGCAGCATTTTCTCCCAGAGCCTCCCCCTCTGCACCCAGTCAAAGGGAGAAGTCAGGTCCATAAACCCAAGGTATAAGGACCCAGACTTAGCCATTGTGTATTTGCCAATGACCAGGTGCAGATTGAAGCACTGGTCTACCGTGCCCAGGCCTTTCCTGAAGTCATATTGAACATCGGAAAACTTCCCATTTTCTGCTATCCAGGTCTCCAACCTCACTAGTATTACTCGTTCCATAATCTTACAGGAGCAGTCAAATAAAGATTTCGGTCGGTAACATTTGGGGTCTGACCTGTCTCCCTTTTTAAATATGGGGACTGTTATAACTGATCTCCAGGAATCCGGGGGACTCTGGGCCGCATGGCATCTCAATATATTAGTTAGCAATGGGAGCCACAGGGAGGTGTTAGCTAAAAACGGGTCCGCAGGTATACCATCCGGCCCCGGAGCCTTATTCTTTACGGTCTGGGATAGCGCCCTATTTACCTCATCTAAGGTCAGGGTTCCAAAGTAAGTGCCACATATTGGAGGTCGGTACAACAGTGTAAGTCAGTACCAGTTCCATAGAGACCAGCAAAGTGATCCACCCAGGTCTCGGGCATGATTGTTGCATCAATATTACCATTTTTAGTGTCACTAAAATAATCTTGATTTACAGTTTGCCAAAAGAGTCTAGAATCTTTGCTCTGGCATGCCACATGTAGTTGGCCCAATGCTTCTTGCCTGATTTCCATCTTGCCTTTCTCCAACGCATGCTTATAATCCAGACGTGTCTGTCTCACTTCCATCTTGTTACAGGGTTTGATTTTTAAAGTCTTAAATAATTTATTGTGTAGGTGAGAACATTCGCTGTTGAACCACCTTTTGTTACTCTTTGGTCTATCATTGTGGTTCTTGGTTAAAAGCACCTTAATTGTCTCAGTTATTGCCATGAACGATTTGATATTTGTATATTTATATTATCTTTCAGGCAGTCCAGAACTTGCCTGAGATTATTTTTTATGATCTCCTCCAGGACAAAATCTGGGCTAACAGTGGACCACTTCGGAGTTAACCCCTTGTTTTTGGCATAGGACAAGGGGGATATTCTGGCTGGCCTGATTAAATCGTCAGAAGCAACCACCAGTTCTAAAGATAATGGATAATGATTATTAAAATACATTTTAGGTATGTTAAAAATCATAGAATGTGAGTTAAAATAATCAGACAAAGCAATAAAATCGGTCAAAGTGCCTTGGCCTCTACCAACATATGTTACCACATCAGAATTTAACAGTTCTATAAAATCTAAAGTTAAAAATAAAGAAAATTTCAATAGCAAGGAATTAAAAATGTTCCCACAAGAGTTATGTTCAAAATGACAACCACCCACTGTGTCCCCTGCTAATCGGTGACATGCGGTGCGTTTGGAAAAGGGACATAATTTACAGTTGAAATCACCCCCTCCAGAGCACTAAAAAGTCCGTTTTTATCTCTTCTATATGTTTAAATAATGCAGTTTCCAGTTCATGACCAATAGTGATATTTATGTTATTAAAATTATTGTGATAGAAATTGACAACCACCAAAATCAAGTTTTTCTTAACGAGATGTAAATGATCTGGAAATGCGGTGACTCCAGCTGCATCTTCCTTACTCTGCCATTTAATGTTGTTGAGACCAGAGTTAGTAATCCTCCTTTATCATGGCCACCTAGGGAGGCTCTAGCTGGTGTATGAATGGAGTAAAAGCCATTTATATGAGCTGTATCACACATCCAGGTTTCCTGTAAACAAACTATGCTATACTTCCCAACAAAAGCTGTCCAATCTTTAATTTCTAGTTTGTTCGACAGTCCTGCAATATTCCAAAAGAGACTGCCGTATGTGATTACACTGATCTGACTAGTGTGCTCGCACTCTAGGCAGCAAGTGACTGCTGCACCACCTTCCTCTATCACCGTGTCTATTAACACATTGGAGTCCAGCACCCCCGGAGATGATACGTCAGGCAATGCTGGCAAGAGCTCTGATGTAGCATAAAATATAGGGCTAACTGGGTTGGACACTATAGGATGTATTAGATTTGACCCACTACCCCAATTGGACAGGGAGATTTCTCTTGAAGATTTAATATTAAGAGGTAGTGAGGGAATCGCTATTAGAGCATGACAATTAACACTGTCTATTTCAGGAGAAGAGTGTGGTAGAATTGAATTTTCAACACTGAGCACCTTCAAAGGCCAATAATTCAGTCATTCCACCTGGTGTCAAGGGGAAAAATAATTAAAAGTTGGAATGGTGAACGGAGGAAACATTTTAGTGTGTGCGGGGACGAGACCAATACCTTTATTTAACAACAGCTTATAGAAATATCCTAGTGGTACGGCTGCAATAGGGCCCCGCGCTGTTACTCCAGGGAAGCCTATCCATGAGCCAATGTACTAAGGTCCCAACCCTAAAATTTACAACAATACAATCACCTGTTTCAGTTTTTGCCTGTGGACCCACCCATGACACACGTTCAACATTATTTATGTTATCATGCAAGACATCACTTCCTGAGCAATCCATAGTCTTTGCCAACCAATGCACTGTTTTATATTTGAACTGTTTCCAATCTTCTTCCTTATTGGTTGACAGGGAGGGAACATTTTTAAGGACAATGACATAGGGGGTGGCTTTCAGGGGAAGATGGAGTGTTCTCTGATTACTTTTACGGGTACCAGCTGAATGTTTGTTATATTGTCTATCAGTGGGGTTAAACCCACTGTTTCCCCAGGCACAGATGTGGAGCCCGGCCGTCCTTTTTCTAACTGATTTACTGATTGCATTACAGTCTGGGTGTTATTAGTAACACAATCCACAGTTGACGGTATCAGGGGAGGGGGTGACTCCTGGGAAGAGTCCAAATTAACGTTGGGAATAGAGTTAGTCATAATTTCCGTACCTGAAGTTACCGTTCAGACGCTGGAGCCAATTAGTATCTTTAGCGACACATCAATGCTGTTTAACACCCCGAGAGGATCAATATTATATACTTAATAATGACCTCTACCTAGCTAGTGAAATGTTTAATTAAAGCACTATCCCCCAGTGGCTCGGTATTCCTAGGGTCCGTAACAATATCCAAAGTTCGAGTCTTTCTTACTGGCTTTCGAGGAGGGGCCACGATTTTCTTGCGTGTTACCATGGGTAGTGTGTCTATCTTAGCTTTCCCACAGGCCTTAGAGTTTTTTGGATGGCGGTGGGCTGAGAGTGTCAAGAAACCCCCCCCTCCTGAATGGTGCCAGTATTAGGTTCATCTCTGCTTGTATCCAGGCTAGTAGGTGTGATATGTTGTAATGTTTTATCATGCTGAAGTACTATCTCCGTTGGAGTGCCATTTTGTAGTGCTCTTTGGGTTTCCCCCAGTCTCTCCTCCACAGACTCTATCTCGCTTGTTATTGCCCCCATTGCTGTTTTTAGAAAGTTAGTGATTGATGAGGTTAACGGCCGACCCTTAACAGAGGTCACAACTGTTTTGCATTTCTCCATCTCCTTACCATTCGGTTGAAACGTCCCCCAACAAACTGGCTATACCAGAGGGTTTTCTGAAGGGTTTTCCAGGCGCTCCTCAACCCTGTTGTTCAACCAAGAGCCCTGGCCCAGCCCAGTCTTGTCCAGTCTCGGACGGGCGCAGACAGGCCCGCCCTTGGCCCGGGCTTTGCTGCTCGAGCCCACAGATGCTTTTGAGCGCCACCGGGCGCTAACAGAACACGTAGACGCCTCCCGGCGCAGGTACTGCTGGGCAATGTGGTCCCGGTAAAGTAAAGTGCTGAGTGCCTTTAGTCCTCACAAATAACGGCTCCCATGCTACTCGAGCCCGCAGCTGCTTTTGCGCGCCACTGGGCACTAACAGAACACGTAGAGGCCTCCCGGGGCAGGTACTGCTGGGCAATGTGGTCCCGGTAAAGTAAAGTGCTGATTGCCGTTAGTCCTTGCAAATAACGGCTGTTGTGCTGCTCAAGCCCGCAGCTGCTTTTGAGCACCACCGGGCGCTAACGGAACACGTAGACGCCTCACGGCACTGGTACTGCTGGGCAATGTGGTCCTGGTAAAGTAAAGTGCTGAGTGCCTTTAGTCCTCACAAATAACAGCTCCCGTGCTGCTCGAGCCCGCAGCTGCTTTTGAGCGCCACCGGGCACTAACAGAACACGTAGACGCCTCCCGGCGCAGGTACTGCTGGGCAATGTGGTCCCGTTAAAGTAAAGTGCTGAGTGCCGTTAGTCCTCGCAAAAAACTAGCCCCCGTGCTGCTCGAGCCTGCAGCTGCTTTTGAGCGCCACCGGGTGCCAACAGAACACATAGACGCCTCCCGGCGTAGGTACTGCTGGGCAATGTGGTCCCGGTAAAGTAAAGTGCTGAGTGCCTTTAGTCCTCACAAATAATGGCATAATAGATCAAACACGCAGGCCATTTGGTACACGGAAGACATTCGAGACACCAAACTACACTGTAAACAGATAGGGCCCGATTCACAGAATTAACTTAAGACAAAATCCTAAACTTACTACCTTTGGTATTCACAGAAGTTAGGATTTTGTCTTAAGTTTGTCTTAAGACAAATTTAAGACAGACTTAAAACAAACTTAAGACAAACTTAAGACAAACTTAAGACAAACTTAAGACAAACTTAAGACAGACTTAAGACAGACTTAAGACAGACTTAAGACAGACTTAAGACAAACTTAAGACAAAATCCTAACTTAAGTCTGTCTTAAGTCTGTCTTAAGTCTGTCTTAAGTTTGTCTTAAGTCTGTCTTAAGTTTGTCTTAAGTCTGTCTTAAGTCTGTCTTAAGTCTGTCTTAAGTTTGTCTTAAGACAAACTTAAGACAAAATCCTAACTTCTGTGAATACCAAAAGTAGTAAGTTTAGGATTTTGTCTTAAGTTAGTTCTGTGAATCGGGCCCAAAGAAAGGAAATGGCGAGCCAGCCACTACATCACTGACAGAACTGCCTACAAGGCTTTACTCAAGTGCTATCACCATCAAACTATAGACACCAAGAAAAAAGCACTAGAAGACCGCAACAAAGGAAGCTCCAACGGCTGCAAGGAGATCTTCTCGATCATCAAGGATGCCTCCCAGCAACTCTGTGACAACCTATCCAACTTCTTCCACAGCAAAATCGCAAACATCTACAGCAAGTTGCACACCAACCCAACCTCAGAGAACTTATAGCTAACCTAGCCACCACCAACCAAGATGGCCACCTGACCAAATGGATAACCCTCCCACACAACTCAGCAGCAATCGTGTGGACCCTCCACTCAGGGGACCCATGTCCCCACCAAATCTGCAACCTGGGAACATCACCAATCAGCATCACCCTTGCCCATATCATCAACACCTCCATCATGTCACCTACTTTGGAAACTTGCTAATTTTCCCAGATTAATGGAAATCAAAGCTCTCCTAAAGAAGACCACAGCTGTCCCGAGTCAACTGAGCAACTTCTGACCCATCTCCCTGCTCCCTTGAGTGAGAAGGCCATTAACAGGCAACTCACAATCCGCATTGAACGTCCTCATTTTCTAGACGACACACAATCAGGATTCAGAAAGAACCACAACACTGGAACAGTACTCATCACAGCCACCACCAACATTCGAAACATCCTGGACTAAGGGAAAACAGCTTAACGTCTCCGCGGCCTTTGACACAGTCTCCCACAACACCCTTTTCAGAAGACCTCATGAGATTGGCATACAAGGATCTGTTCTCAAATGGATATGATCCTTCCTCTGAGGAAAAACCCAAAGGGTCAAGCTGCCACCCTTCACATCAAAGAGCAAGAAACCTATATTGAGTGTCCCACAGGGATCTTCCCTCAGCCTCAGTCTTTTCTACGTTTACATCGCTCACCAACATCATTCGATCACAAGACGTCACTGTTATCTCCTACGCCGATGACACCCAACTCATCCTCTCCCTGGTGGACAAGACAAACACAAGCAGAACCAGCTTCACCAACTACATGAACATGGTAGCAGACTCAATGCAAACCAACTGCCTAAAGCTCAGCTCCAACAAGACAGAAGTACTGGTCTCCGGCAACATGACCTCCCCATGGGACACCACCTGGTGGCCGTCGGAGTTAGGACCAACACCCACAGACCAGCTTAGCCCCAATGACAACCTCGGCAAAGAACCTAGGGATCATCCTAGATGACAAGCTCAAAATGACGGTTCAAGTCAAAGCAGTGTGCACAGTCTACGTCCACAGCCTATGCATGCTGCAAAAGATCTTCAAATGATTGCCTCAAAACACCAGACGGACCAGTCACACAAGCACTCATCACCAGCAGGCTGGACCTTGGCAACACTCTGTACACTAGAATCTCCAAAGAACTGCTACATAGACTCCAGACCATCCAGAACGCAGCCACACAACTCATACTCAACCTCCCACACTGTACTCAAATCACACCTCAGGAAGGTTCCCTGGCATCCCAATCACAAGTGCAGCCAATTCAAACTTCTACTGCACACATACAAAGCCCTACGCAACACAGGACCAGAATACCTGAACAGTTGCATACACTTTCACCAATCCACCAGACACCTACGTTATGCTCCACTCTCACTCACACACTCCCATCATCAACAAAAGCAAAAATGGAGGTTGCTCAATCAACTTACATTGCACCCAAGAAATGGAATGGAATGATCTCTTCCAACACATCAGAGCCTCTTCATCACTTCTTTAGTTCTGCAAGAAGACCTGGCTCTTCAAATAAGCACTTTGTGACCACACACCTAAATACATTGCCTTCTCGGGTGATCAGAGCGCTATACAAATCAACATAACATATACCCGGTGTGAGCATTGGAGCAAGGCAGCCTAAGGTAAACTACTTCTAGAGGACAGAGCAACAGCACTGTTTCTTATAAGAGATGGCGCTGTTTTTTCTGTCTCCTTTTTGCAAAAACAGTGCAGCAACTTTGGTTCCTGTGCTGTGTTGCGTGAAATCCTAATAAATCTGTCTATTAATTTTTCCAGGGGAAGAACACTTAACCCTTTCGGTGCTCATGACGGAATGGTTCCGTCATGAGCTCCAGTGCTCCTGTGCTCATAACAGAACTATTTCATCATGTGCACAGGCACACTAAATCCCTCTGCTGCAAACTAGGCCTGGGCGGTAAATTCCGCTCCGCTCGCGGAATTTGCGGAATTTAGGTAATTTCGCGTTCCGCGGAGAACGCGGAATTGCCCAAAATGTTGCTTTCCGCGGCTTCGCGGAATTTTTGCTTGTTCGCGATCTCAAAATGCGTGTTCGCGAGATATTTCCCCCCGAGCACGCAAACAGCGGTCGCGAACAGGAAAAAAGCATCGCGAACAAGCAATTCCGCGTGTTCGCGGAATTTCTGCGTGTTCGCGGAGATTTTAAACCATTTCGCGGAGATTTGCGTAACGCGACTACGCAAATTCCGCCCACCCCTACTGCAAACACCAGATGGATTTCCTTTTTAGGTGTGGGGGGGCTCAGGAGGTGGGGGAGAGCTTCCCCAAACTCCCGAGGCCTGTTTCTTATTTTCAATGTAATGGCGATTACCTGCATGGTGTGTATCTCAGCCCCCTGAGCACCAAAACACTTGGAAGATGTATCATTAGAAAGGGGAGAACCTCCCCTTTCCAATGGCACCCTTCCGTAATGGATCCCAGCTTGGGGATCGCCTCAGGAGAGCGATCATAAAGCAGGGATCCACCCAATAGTCACCAGGGAGGGGGGAGCTGCCCCTTGGGCAAGGGCCTTTGCTCCCCCCATGAAATATTGGCACACACAGTCCTTCTGACCCCCCTGGGGGGCAGAAAGCATCCTAGACACCAGGGATTCTTTTTTTATAGGCCAGGGGTGGGGGCTGACCAGAATGGGCATGCCAATGCCCCCACCCTAACCCACCAAAGAAGGCAAAAGACTTTCTACCCTCCCCCCCAGGGGGAAGATAGGTGCAATAGCCCCTGATCTGCCCCGGGGGGAGGGCAGAAAGCCCACTAGGCACCAGGGATTTTCTTTTTTATATACGTAGGGGCTGCCACTGCCCCCCCCCCCCCAAAAGAATGCTACAGTCTCTCTGTCCCCCTGAGAGGCAGATGGGGCAATAGCCCCTTATCTGCCCCCGGGGGGGGGGGGAAGCCCACTAGGCACCAGGGATTTTTTTCACCAAAGTTTGGGGCGGGAGCTGCCCAGAATGGGCATGCCAATGCCCAACCCCCCCCCAAAAAAATGACACAGTCTTTCTGCCCCCCCAGGAGGCAGATGGGGGCAGAAGCCCCTGATCTGCCCACCCCTGGAGGGGGCAGAAAGCCCACTAGGCACCAGGAATATTTTTATTATACGTAAGGGTGGGGGCTGCCCAGAATGGGCATGCGAATGCCCCAACCCCAAAGAAATTTCCACAGTCTTTCTGCCCCCAAGGCAGATGGGGGCAATAGCCCCTTATCTTCCCCCTTGAGGGGGCAGAAAGCCCACCAGGCACAAGGGATACATTGTTTTTCAAAATTCAGATGTGGGGACTGCCCAGAATGGGTATGCCAATTCCCCCATGTCCCAAAAAGATACCACAGTCTTTCTGCCTTCCCCAGGAGGCATATGGGGGCAGTAGCCCCTGATCTGCCCCCCAGGGGGGGCAGAGAGCCCACTAGGAGCCAACGATTATGCTGGCTTTTTTATACGTAGGGGTGGGGGCTGCCCAGAATAGGCCTCCCAATGCCCCCCCCCCAAAAAATAGCCACAATCTTTCTGTCCCCCTTTGGGGCATATCGGGGCAATAGCCCCCACCCCAGGGTGGCAGAAAGCCCACTAGGCAATGACTTTATTTCCGGAATATGCCTACCTGGGGATTTTGGGTCCTAGCGTAGCTGGCACCTAAGGAAACCTAGCAAACCTATACATGTTTTAAAACTAGACAGCCATGTGGTGACTTGAGTGGCTCTCACTAGGTTCTATTACCCAGAATCCCTTGCAAACCTCAAACTTTGTTGAAAAAACTAATTTTCCTCACATTTCTGTGATGGAACTTCTGGAATCTGCACAGATCCACAAATGTCCACCCACCCAGCATTCCCCAAAGTCTCTCGATAAAAATGGTACCTTACTTGTTTGGGCAGGCCTACTACCCCTAATAGGAAACGGCCCAAAACGCAACATGGAAACACCACATTTTTACAGTGAAAACTGACCCTTTTTTGCAAAGTGCCTAGCTGTAGATATTGAACCCTAGCTCTGCCAGCACCTAGGGAAACCTAGCAAACCTATGCGTTTTTTAAAACTAGATACACAGGGAAATTCAGGGTGGGGTAACCTGTGTGGCTCTAACTAGGTTCTGTTACCCAGAATCCCATGCAATCCTCAAACTTTGTAAAAAACAAATAAAAGCACATTTTCCTGACATTTCTGTGATGGAAAGTTCTGGAATCTGTGCAGATCCACAAAATTCCACTCACCCAGCATTCCCTAATGTTTCCCGATAACAATGGTACCTCACTTGTTTGGGCAGACTTACTACCCGCGACAGAAAAAAGGCCCAAAACGCAACGAGTACACACCACATTTTTACAGTGAAAACTGACCCTTTTTTTGCAAAGTGCCTAGCTGTAGATTTTGAACCCTAGCTCTGCCAGCACCTAAGGAAACCTAGCAAACATTTTTGAAAACTAGGCAACTAGGGGAATCCAGGATGGTGTGGCTTGTGTGGCTCTCTCCAGGTTCTGTTACCCAGAATCCCTTGCGAACCACAAACTTTGTAAAAAAAATACACATTTTCCCCACATTTCTGTGATGAAAAGTTCTGGACTCTGCGTGGGTCCACAAACTTCCACACACCCTGCATTCTCCAAAGTCTCCAAATAAAAATGGTACCTCATTCGTGTGGGTGGGTCAAGTACACACAACAGGCAAGGGCCCAAAACGTATTGTGGAGACATCAAAATTACCTATCACAAATAGACCTGGTTTTGCAAGGGAGACATCTGGGTTTTTGGCCCCGGGCTCAGCGGTCATCTAGGTAAAACTACCAAACCCACACCTTTCTTAAAACTAGACACCCTGGGGAGTCCAGTGAGCTATGGCTTGCATGGATCTCCTAGCATTTTCCTACCCAAAATCCCCTGCAAACCTCAAATGTAGCTGAAAAATCACTTTTTCCACACATTTTTCTGTGGGATCACTGGGCCGGCACAAATGTCCTACCACCGAGCATTCCCCTAGGTCTCCCGAGTAAAATTATACCTCACTTGTGTGGCTGTCCAATGCAGAATCAGCTAATAACGTTTTTTTTTAATGTAGCGCTTGGAATTCAGGGTGCTATACCCTTAAACTATATGCTTTTGGCCCTTCCCAGTCGCAGACTTTGAGCCCACCCAGCACGGGATGCATGAGGGCGCGCCTGGGCATAGCCTGGTCCAAGGGCTGGCCCGTCTGCGCCCATCATAGGCCAACAGAGGCCGGGCTGAGCCAGGACTCTTGACTTTTCCTTGTAATCCTTTGATCCTCGGACTACCAGGATATGGTTTTTCCGACATCTTATTAAGGGCAAGATTAAGGTACTAAAAACACTTCTTTTATTGTGTTTTTTTTTTTATATCCGACCTCTCTGGTATATTGCCATTAAACTGACTTCATCTTAGTGAGTAAGCTACCTATTTTCCCTGACCCCTCAGGAGGTCTGTCCCTTAGCCCATATAAGACCTATGACTTCAGTTCTCCCAGCCATGGTCAAAAGGAAAATGGCTGCTGGCCAAGAGGGACCCCCAGGGGGTAACACGGTTGCGACTATCAACTCCTTTTTGACTAGAGCTGCAAATGTCATATCGAAAGGAGATAGCGCTGAACGAGAGAAGGCTTTCTCTGGAGACAGAGAAACTTGTTCAGGGTTCTACTGTGGCTAAGAAAGAAGGGGCGTCGGGGACGTTAGGATTCACAGTGGACATTCTTAGCAGTCTGCACCTGTACTCGCCGCAAAGGGGGCATCCATTAATGAGCCGGATATGTCCACAGTTATGTCTACAGCCATATCCACAGCAGGAGACGACTCAAATTTGGGCTGTCCCCTACCAAGAGGAAGAGAATCGGCTGTAACAGGGTTCCGAGGAAGACACCGCGGGCCAAGTCTCCACCACCAGCCAGGTCCAATTTTGAAATGCTGTTGGACACTCTTTCCCCAAGACTGGAGCCAATGACTAAAGAACTCATAGCGCCCATTACACAAAAGTTAGAGGGGATTGAGACGAGACTTAATTCTTTTCTTTCCATGATTTGGGGCGGGGACATCATGTATCGTGCCCGGCAACACAAACCAAGTGCCACAGGCGACATGAAACTCAGATCCACCGGCTCAGGAATTGTCTTGTAGGCCCAGAAGCAACTGTACCCTTAGAAACTCAACTCTTGCAGCTCAGGCGGCTCAAACAGATGGGTCAAGAACATCGAAGGAGGGCCTATCAGATTTATGCAATTTGCCTCAACCTACTATGTCCAAGGCAGAAAGTCAGTGCATTCTTGACTTACCCTCAGAATTGGCTCCCTTGGCCAATGTTTTAGTGGGTTCCCCACTATCACAAGGCTCGAAGGAAACCTCTCTGGACCTCATCCACAAGGTTACTCATTGGTGTAACAACAATGTGGTAAATGGCCCAAATATATCTCCTGATATCTTTATGGCCAGAAGAGTGGGATGGATTGGCCGCAGGACTAGGAAAAACATAGAGGGGGACTGTGTTATTGTTAACCTTAAGCACCCTGTGCAGACTAAAGCGCTTGTGGGATGCCACTACAGGAGTAGCACTAAAACAACAAGTAGGAAGGTTTCTCTACAGTCTTTCAACCCCTTTAATTAGCCCTTTTTTAATCTTCAATGGCAGTTGCCTCTTAAACCTGCTAAGCTTCCCCTGATAAGAAATGTGGACTCAGTTCTACCCATGACCAATCGTTTCCAACCTCTGGTAAGTCTCCAGGGACTTGATGAAAATGATTGATTAATGCCAGCTGAAGCAAAGATGCAGGGTAACAAGCTGCCGGCCCAAGTCACTAACAACTTAGCCTTACCTGTATCTTTGCTTGAACCTACGCTTGCCCACCCACTTAACCCCTCTTTTATATCTGATACCTCTGGTGTGCCCTGTACGAAGGTACTTTTGTGGAACATAGCAGGTCTCAGGTAAAAAAGGGGTTACATGTCTTGGTAAAATTGTCTTTTAAAGCATCACATTATTGCCCTACAAGAAACTTGGGAGTCCAGTGACAGTTTTTGTCCTGGAAGATTTAATCTCATTTTGTATATATGCAACACCTTCAAATATGGGAAGAGAAAGGGGGTTCCCCTTTTATTGTTTTCACTTAAACTCTCCTGGAGAACCAAATTGATAGAATGCCAATCACCCCATATGCTAGCAGTGGAATTGTTATTTAAGAATCACCCCACCCTGCTAGTCATCAATTTTTATAATTCCTTTTCCGGAAGTTATGAGATAGAACATCTCCTAGCTTTAGAGGAATTTTTTAACACTACGGAGAGGGCAAACATAATTATTATGACATGATAATTTTAGGGGATTTTAACACCCATCAATGTTGTCCTAATTGCATTCCCATGATGGATCAGAGAGACTCCTTTCCATTGAGTAATCACTTTGAGCACTCCCCATCGGGTATTCTCATAGAAGGGTTCCTCTCAGCCAACAACCTACACTGCCTACAGCAAACAGAGGTGACCATATCGGTCCCTACCTATATAGGAAGAGGTAGCTCCAGCACTATTGATTATATCAGGCTCTCTGCACCCTTAGTTTCGGTCGTGGAGAAACTGAGCGCCTCCTGGAATTACCACAGCGACCATAATCCCCTCACACATGAGCTGTCCTAGTCCACTGATCTAAATGGGGCAGTGGCTAGTTGCAATTCAAACACAAACATCAGCACTAAAGTTCAAGCACGTAGGTTGAAGTGGGAAAAGATTATCCCAGAAATTTTCCTGGATAATCTGTACATTGTCTGTGCCACCGAGATTCATGCATGTATGGACCCTAGTACGCAAGATAGAGCTATTTTAGTCACTTTTGATAAAATAACTACGCATATAGCATCTCATTTAACTACTAAGATTAGGGTCAAATGTCCTAAGACCAAGAAGTGATTCAATGGCACCTGTTCTGCTGCCCATAGAAAGCTATTGCAGGCTCTCAAACAAAACCCAACAGATGAAGCAGTAGTCAGGCGCTGTAGGAAGGCTTATTAGTCTGCAGTTTTTTAGAGGAAGAAGTCAATTAGAGAACAGGCCTGGGAGGCCCTCGGTCAAGCAAGTGTTTTGGCTGACAGCTCCAAGTTCTGGACCATGGCTAATAGAACTTTTTTCTCAGACATGGCCAACTCTAATACAGACTGTACAATATCTGCTGAGCACTGGATAGAGCACTTTGAAAATATATATAGCCAATTTAGAAGAGCCCGAGGCACAAAGGGTTATTGGCTTAGTCAGCACTCCACTTCACTTTAGTGCAGACGAGGTCCACAAAGCCATGAGCTCAACATCTGGAGGTAAGCACTGGGTCCAGACGGGATACCTCAGACCTGTACAAGGCCGACCCTGTTGTCTGGGCAAAGATATTGGCTCATGTTTTTAATGTGGCCCAGTCCTGCGGCTTTCCCCCCCTTGTGGGCAATGGCTGTCATTATTTCCATTTTTAAAAAGGGTGCAGGGTATTACCCCGCCTGTTATAGACTGATCTCGCTTTTAGATTCGGCAGCTAAAATCATGGGAAAAGTGATATTGGATCATCTAACAGCGTGGCTTGATCATTTTAATGTCATCTCAGACCTACAATATGGTTTTAGGCTGGATAAAGGGATACTGGATCAATGGCTTAACCTGCACCTAGTGATTGAGAAGTACACTATTGTCTTCAACAACTTTTAAATGGTTTTATAGTTTTTATAGATTCACTTGATTTAGCCACTAATTTTACTAAATCAAGCACAATGTCAATAGGCCACCAAAAGGCTGCCAAGGCTAAGTTTTTTTTGTAAGGGGGCAGAATTAACTAAAGTGCCAACCTTCCCATATTTAGGGGTGCTGTTTGATGAACAAGGGTCTTGGTGCGTACAAAGAATACATAAAAAGAAAGTCTTAGCTAGAGCGGCTGGGGCCACACTGGATTTTGCCAAAAGAATGGGGTCAAAACCTATCCCAGTCCTGTTGAAGATCTATAAAGAAAAATGTATTCCTTTGGCCATATATGGGTGTGATCTCTGGGGCTATAAGGATGTGAGGGACATCCAGGGGGCTGA
The DNA here is from genome assembly GCF_964204655.1 of Triturus cristatus. Lineage (NCBI taxonomy): Eukaryota > Metazoa > Chordata > Amphibia > Caudata > Salamandridae > Triturus > Triturus cristatus. Next base: position 984,893,937 of record NC_140583.1, read on the forward strand.
GCATAAGTTTATGCACAGGCTCCTGGCAGTCCCATCCGCCACCCCAGCTTTCATTTTAAACGAGTAACTGGGGGTGGGGTATATCTCAGACTTGATAGCAGTAGCTCCACTGTTCCGCTGCCTGAGAATTTGGGCTTGTCCTAACCCTTCTCTAAATAAATTTATAATCATGGATTGCACCGTGATTGAGGGGGCCTGACACATTCCTTGGCTAAAATACATAATGGAACAGACAAAATGGCTTGACTGCCCTGATCTGTCCCTAAACCCCAGGTCCTTGGAGCGGATAGCTATTAGAGACATTAAACAGCAGTTCCTGGGCAAACGGCAGGGTCTCAGGGAAGAGAAGGAGTTAGCTAAGCCCTCCATGAGAAGGTTTGTCACATTGAGTTTGAGCCCATAGGCACAACCGTATTTTCTCCTCATTAGCAATGCATATCAGCGCTTTGTGTTAACTAGATTTCATTTGAACCTGGTCCCTGGCTATTGCCGTTCCCCAAAGGCTATGCGAATCCTGACACATTAAAACCCTGTCCATGTGCCAACTTCTCAGAGCAGGACACCCTATATTTTTTCTTTTTCTTTGAACTTTATAACCCTCTGCGTAGAAAGTTTATACTTCCGCTGCTCAGAAACTGTCAGTTTGCCCAAGTCAGGGCTGCACTGTCATATTTTCAAATGCAATCTTCTCCCATGGTCTGTTTTGAGGTTGAGAGCTTTTTAACAGGGGTCATTAGACACAGGGAGAAGTTGTCTTTGCCAGCCACGGTCGGTAGTAGGAGTAACTGCAGGGCGGTGACGTGGGGAGGGGGAGGGGCAGGGTGGGGGGTAGTAAACTATGGATTACGGAGGTTTACAGGTAAGTTAACATATAAATTAATAAAACGAATTTCGTTGCGTGCACTGCATCCCCAAATGCGATGCAGTGCACACAACGAAATTCGTTTTATTAATTTATATGTTAACTTACCTGTAAACCTCCGTAATCCATAGTTTACTACCCCCCACCCTGCCCCTCCCCCTCCCCACGTCACCGCCCTGCAGTTACACCTACTACCGACCGCGGCTGGTCTTTGCAGTAGCTAGTCCGTCTTTGCTGGCTGCGCCCAGGGATCATTATGTGTCATCTCGTGTTCTCTATGTTTAACCGAATACATCAATTGATTTTATGCTTCAGCACTGTAGCACTTTATACATTGCATCCCTTTCTAATTATAAACTTAGCCCTGGAAACAACAACGTTTGTCCTTTTATTGATTTGTATAGCTGATTTTAGTATACTATCTGTGTGATTTGACCTTTTTATTGTTTTATTATCTCGATTGTATTTTTTATGAAATGTCTTTTTTTAAATGTTTGGTTTTATGGCTTTTAGTGGCCAAATAGAGTACCCTTTGACCTTGACTATTCGCAATTAGGAAATCCTTTGTACATTGTGTTTGCGATTCGCTATTTGGGATTTCCTATTTAGTGATTTCCAAAATGCGATTTCTAATAGATAGAAATCGCATTTTACACAACCGCAAATGCGTTTTGTAGACACTAAAAATGGCATTTTGCATTTCCTAACAGCCCACAATAGCGATTCACACCATTAAGAAATTTAAAATGCCATGTATATATGGCACTAAATCCTCTGCCAAGACATATACTGTCCCTGGTAAACTACCAAGCAGCAGCACAGAAGAAAACTATGAATTGATGAGCATGCCTTTTCAGTGCTACCATCCACCTGGTGGAACAGGCTTCAAGTTCACTCCAGGACACCAATGACCACCTGTCGTTTTGGAAAGCCAACAAGACCTGACTTTCAGATCCTAAACACCGTCTCCAATACACCATCAGTATCCCCTACCCTGGTCACCACAGAATCACCAGAATAGCATAAAATGTGATTTAAAAATTCTGATAATATAGTATAACATATTCTGTGTGAATGATGTTAACATGCTTCAACAAGGTGTGAGCTTTTGAAACCAGTGAATGGTAAAATAGGATTTCCTGCACCCGACCTGCATTGACGACCTCATTCGTGACATCACCATGTATTGGTAATAAAATGTTGACATTGGCAGTGAGCAGAAGGGTTTGGCTAAACCTTGCTGCACATGGCCTTCAGCTGAGCACAATGATTAATGGTTGCGGGGCCTGGCCTACAGCCAGGCCAGTAGCCAAGCCTCCAAGAGGAAGCTTGCAATTTCTGTTGCACAAGGCCATTGAATGTGCACAGTGTAGGTTAGGGGCAGAGCTTGGCCTTCAGCCAGATGACATGTCTATCCCTCTGTCAGAAATCTACACCGCAGGCACATGGCTTTTGGTGGATGTTGGACTCATGGCCTGGACAAAGGCCAGGTCATGCACCCAACCCTCAACCTGCAGCCACTCCCTACAGCACATTACTTTCAGTCATGTGCTTTGGAAGTAAGCTCCAGTTGTGGCTTTTGGGTAGGACTTGTGCTGAAATGATTGCCAGCAGCCAACGTCCCATTTCACCTGTCCTTCAGGCTTAGGTCAGGGTAGGAGTTGGGGCCTGGCTTTCATGGTAAGCCGACCCCTGTGACATACAACCATAGGTCCCTCCTTTTAAAATTATTTTTTTAGAGTTCACGGACTAATGTCATTAGCAGTTTCATAGACGATATCACAAGTGATATTATGACTGAGGTCATAAATGATGGTATTTCTCATCATGAGTGATATTATATGAATGGTCATAAGCTTTGCATGAGGATGGTGCTAGTAATGGTTATTTACCTAACCATAACTGGCACATTTGTAACTGTTCTTTTCAGTGAATTTCCGAGGTTTTTCTAAGCATAGCTTATGTTCTTACAGTATAAGTGGACCATACTTTTGCTTCAATCTTTGTTTAGATAGATAGATAGATAGATGGATAGATGGATGGATGGATGGAAGGACGAACGGACGGACGGACGGACGGACGGACGGACGGACGGACGGACGGACGGACGGACGGACGGACAGACAGACAGACAGACAGACAGACAGACAGACAGACAGATAGATAGATAGATAGATAGATAGATAGATAGATAGATAGATAGATAGATAGATAGATAGATAGATAGATTTCCAGAGAGCCTAGATGGACATAGTAATATTAGCGTTTTACGAAAGGCAACAATCTTGGCTTGAAGCTTTATAGAAAAGCGAATTATTATTCCTATTATCTCCCTTGAGAAATTCTTGCAACTGATGAGAATTTGTAACTCATCTGGACTTTGGAGCTTTCTCACCTGACAACAGATAGATCTCTTTGAGATAATGATGAGACAGAACAACTCTTCTGCACTCTCCCTAGTGTGACTGTCACAAGGAATGCAATGAGTTGCGCAGTTTTATTGATCCTTCGAGTGACGTCATTGAGGACAAACTGCGACCAATTTTCCATGCACCTTTGACCTCTCAAATTCCACCCAATGAGAGTGTTCTTGGATGCTATAGAGCAGGATGTGCTCATTCTTTCAACACAACATCTACTTACTAATCCATGATCCTCTGTCCTGCAGACAGTGCTGTCTCTTCAGCCCCTTAATTACTAAAATGAGCTTTTGATAAAAAGTGTCTACCTCCAAACACCTATTCACATCTCCCAAACTTTTGTTGAAGATCCAAACTTCCTCCTCTAGCTAACAAGTACCTGAAAATTGCCAGTCCAGACAGACTTGGACACACCAAATAAACAACCACGTGCGTCCAAACATGGCCGACATGTTGCATTTAAAATGTACATATTATGTATAAATTATTTTATAATATATGGAAGCCTGCAAATGCAATCCAAGGATAAAAATATGTCTGTAATTTCCTTAATCCAGTGAGTTGCAAAAGCTGTAATAACTTATTATGATTGCGCTGTGGAGTCATAATGCCTACTGTCAATGACAGCAGCTAAGGTGAAAGGCAGGTCAGGGAGCATTGTTACAGCTGCGGTTAAGGCACTTATCCTTCTTAGGACCTGTTTTTTTTTTGTTTTTTTTTTAAATGAACACACATCAGCAGAAAATAGCGATTTTGGCAATGTTCTTTTTTTGCACTGAGTAGTTTATTGCATGAAAGAAAGATTCTCTCTGCAATTCACTACTTATTCAGAGCTACACACATTTTATCTGATTCATTTTAAATTGATTCATAGTTGTTTTGTAGCAAATTAGTAACTGTTTGAATGAATGAATGAATGAATGAATGAAATATCTTTATTCAATTATTGATTAAGTACATGATAAAAACACAGGTGTAAAAGCTCTTGTATCAAAATAGAATTAAATAAATTATTACATAGACCATTAAAACTGTATAAAACAAAGTTAGGTCATATAAAAACACAGTATAACTATTATTTGCGTGATAAAACATAATCCAGGGGTCACGTGTTCAGTGCAATATTCAAATGCAAAGCGCTTTTCAAAAAAGGCCCAACTACAGTTGTAACAGCAGGATCGGCTAGCATATGAAGCTATAGAAAAGCATGGCAAAGTGATATGAGCCCCTCGCCCTTAAATTAGGCAACAAGTATATTCTTCGTATATTCATCAGGGGAATTCAGAAATCTTACAGTATAGAATTAAGGGGCACATTAGCAACGCTTTGTGATAAATATCGCAAAGCGCGCTTAGCGCTAATTTTTTTACCGCCGGCTATCGCTGGTTTTCATCGCAGAGATAGCACGTTATTAGCAACGCGTATCTCCAAGGCGATAAAAAATCCAGCGATAGCGGCGAAATGCCTGATTATCGCTGGAAATCCAGCGATTAAATATCTGCGATAGTGAAATCCTTGATAATTGGGCAGGGTGGACTTATCCTGACAATCCACCTCCCATTGGATAACATAGCTAAGTCAGTTTTAAATCAGGCATTCAGATACCAGCGATAATCGTGTTTAGCACTACTTTTATCATCGCTAAGTGGGTTCGTGACCGGATTGTTAATAGGGGGGAGTTCTGTTAATGACAGTTTACATGGTATTTTAGTAAGGAACGCCTACTTTGCATGTCATTAGCGATAAATATCGCTGACATGCAAAGCGGCAAAAAAACGGGAGCTATTGACAGTAAACTGTTGCTAACAGCTGTTAGCGACAGCTTGCTAATAGGGCTATATAAATATTGCCGCTTTAGCGGCAAATAGTGCCGCTAAAGCAGCGATACTGCCCTTGATAATATGCCCCTAAGTGTTCCAAGGACTGTGGTGAACTATCGTCATAAATTAGTATAGTGTGGGGGTCATAATGCCCAGGGTAACTATTTTTTCATGCGTAGAAATTCAAATTATTCTTCATGTCTGCAAAAATACTGCCTTTTTCATATCAATGAGTAAGACACAGTGGCGTTGCTAGGCACTTTGCCACCCATGGTGATTCCTGTCTTTGCTGCCCCGCAGCCGTGCTGAAGAGCGGATGAGGGTGATGTTTTCTATATGCGGGGGGCGCCGCCCCTAAAACTCCCCCCACCCCCGCTTGCTACACCACTGGTAAGACACCAAGGATTACTCAGTTTGTGGAAAATATGATAGTGTGACCATGTATTACAAGGAGTAAACTACCCTCTGTTGTACATTAAAAGGACACTGAAAGTCATCTTGGAGTTCCATGACTTTATAAGGAAGCTCAGACTTAGGTCTCGTTTCACCGTATGGTCATACAACTCCTCAGTGACCTGTAAAATATTTATAATGTATTGCAGTGGGTACTTTACCCCATATATATTGTCCCATTATTCAAAGTCTTTCATTACAAACAGCGTAAGTGAATTTTAATCTCTCTGTTAAACAGGGCCAAACACATTCAGTCAATAACTAGCGGCAATCAACTAAAACGTTTTGACATCAGCAAACTATGGCCTTGTTTAAAATCCTAGGAATGAGGAAGTTTAAATCTGGACGCAGAACTGGCAGATAATTAAGAGAGGATACCTGTAGAATGTCTTAGCAATAATGAGTAGAGAGATTTAACATTTTAGAAAATAAAGAAGCTTAAAACATCCCTCATAAATATTTTTTGTGGTTCACTGAATCCTCAAGAAAATATATTTTTTAAAGGAATATCCTGCATAAACGTTTATGTGTAAAATTACATAACAACATCTTTTTTTGGCTTGCGACCTATGTTAACAGTGAATATGAGATTGAATGGTGACAATAGACTTTTACATATTTGTGCTTACACCACGTTTATTTTACTCTTTACATGGCTGTCCACTCACTGTCATCAACCCTTGCCTTCTTCCTCCTCCTTTTTAACACTCAAGGGGCAAAAGCTGCATGTTTCAGTCAATCCAGTGTCTCCCTCTTTAAAACCAGCCCATTCCAGAAATACAGCTTCGTATGCATTTTTATGTGTATTCATGTATCTATAAGCAAGACAGGAGTAAGTCAGGGATACTCGGTATAATCCTGGGGTTCTGGAGTAAACCAGGAGCACCATAAGAAAAGGTCGCACCTGTTCATAGAAGCATCTTTGATAATTGGGCCAAGATAATTTATGAACTGATGAGAGCCTCTGAGCATGGTTACTGAGAACAAACAATTAAGATTAAGAAGGCAGAGCAGTGAAAATCACGTTAACTGAGGATATACATCCGCCCGAGATATTACAATGTCGGATTCTGACAGCCTTTCTGTGCCGGCATTTCCGACACAGAAAATTTGTGGGAAGACGACTTTGCCTGCCCCCAGCAGGGCTCCCATGGGTGCAAGGCCTCCGGATGGCGGCCGAAGGGATGAACTGCACCTCAGCTCTTTAGAATGAGGGCATTGATTCCAGACAGAATGCATGCTGTCATTGTAAAGAATAGGAGTGGGACCGAACAGTGTTCGGTCGCATGCCAATTGCTGGTTTGGGACCGTCGACAGGAGGCCGGGCGGTCCCAGTTCCAGATCAATGTTAGACGGACATCAAAATCAGCCCCTAAGTAGGAAACTAGGATGATGATGTGGAGTCAGAAGGCAAGCAGAGTTGAGTACTACTGAGTCTGAGCCCTGGATTAAGACAGAAATTGAACTGTTGTCAACAAACTTTTTCTTTCACAGTTCTATGCAGAACACTGACTATGTAGCAAATTTGATTTTGTTAGTTGCTATGACAGTTATGCCTAGGCCTCCGTGTAATTTGCTAAGTTACCCTTTTGTTATCTTTGTGATTGTCTTTAAATCGTGGCCAACTTGTGGACGCTGGCAAACCTTTAATAAATATAGGGAATATAGTAAATTGCAATGGCACAAGGAGCTGTCAAAGTTATCCTGCAAAACAAAATTGGGAAACTATATTGCAAATATTTTTTTCATGAACAGTTTTCCGCTTGGTCAAGTTATGTTGACTTTGTTAAGTGTGCCACCTTTGCAAAACTTTGCAGGCAAAGGTATATTTTCGCACAGCCCATGTTGTAACAGCATCATCTTGTTAGGAAGTCTGGAAATTGTAAACAAACGTAGAATTCTTGTAAGAACAGTAGAACAATGTGAGGAGATAGACAAAAAATGGGGCTTACAACATACTGTAGTCTCCCTCCTTTGTAAATTCTGTTATCCAGTTTTGCATAACAGCTGTTTGCTGGTTGGGTTCTGTTGATACAGATGGCATGTCTGGTGAGTGAGTGCTAGTGGCCTTGCTGCAGGACCTGTGAATAAAGAAGCTTTCAGAGCTATAATTGTGCTGGATTAATCTGTGCATTTGGCAGCGGACACCTCGGGCCTTGTGGATTACTGCATGGTGCCTCTTTCTTGTAATTTATACAAGTTTCCCTTAGCTGCCCTCCTCGCTAAGTGTGGGTTTCACTTTAAGCGTACGATAAAGACTCACTAATCTTTAATACTGATAATGGTGGAACAATCATCTTCTTATTTATTTTCCCCGTGCAAATCATTTAGCGTATAGCAGGAGGCCCACTGACTAGGCCTGGGCAGAGTTTGCAGAGTTTACGCGGAACTCTGCGAAGTGACCCAAAAACTTGCTGAGTTCCGCAAACGGCGGAGTGCATTTGGTCACGCCGTTTGCGTTGATTTTCAGCACTGGGTGGTTTGTTCCACGAGATATCAGCACGAACTACACCATGCATAGCACCGGAGGGCGCTGCTTCTTTTTTGCCATTCAAGTACATTTTGTACTCGAGCTGTAGCTATCTCAACGCGACCTGAAGGTTTCTCAGTGCAAGTTGACGTGACCACCCGCTATCACCCGCCTTAAGAAATCTGACTGCCTACTTTGAGAAATCTTGGCGGGAGGGGAGTTTTTTGTGCTTGCACTCGCTAACAAGATGTTGGGGAGTGCGAGCCGGGAAAACTCCTATCCCCAGAGCAGAGTGTTTCGTAAATCCGCTTGCTCTGCCAAGCGTGGAGTACGGAAAACTGCTACCCCTTCACGTAGGTATCTGCGTGAAAGGGGCATGCACTGAGTGCTGCTCTGGGTGTTCAAACGCAACACCTAATGCTTTTTAACAATGCCCCAGATTTACTAGGAGGTGTATATCTGTGGCAGCGCCAAAAACTAATGCCATGCAAAAGCAGGCATTAGAATGGTGCACGAGGAGAAATGCTCTTATTGCTCCACGTTTTTACCTTTTCTATGTGTGCTGCATTCTGCACGACACAGAGAAAGAGCAAAGTCATTAATGATTGTTTATGTGCAATAATGTCGATTTGCTACTTCTATGTTTGTTGCACAATGCAGCACACATAGAAGTAACAAATATGATCCGTTACTGGGTTTCAGTGGCAGTTGCACTGCCCAATTCAGGGCAGTGCCACAGATTTTTCCTTCCCTGGTCTGCATTGCAAAGCATTGAAACCCAAAAAATACCCAGGGCCAGATGTACGACCAATTTTAGCACGTGTAAACGGGTTAGCGACCCGTTTGCGCATGCTGAAATTGTAATGGCCATGTAATAACACAATTTTGTTTGTCGCAAGTAAATTGCGACTTGCAAAAAAGTGTTTAGAGACTCGCTATTTGGAAGGGGTGTTCCCTTCTAAATAGTGACACTGTAATCCATGTATGGATGTTTTGTGACCGCAATTGCGGTCACAAAGCACTCGCAAATTACCACCCTCTTCAAGAGGGTGGTAAGGGAGTCGCAAATGGGAGGGGGTCCCCAGGGGACTGCTTCCCCTTTGTGACAGGCTCTGAAAATATGTTTTTGGGCAGGCAGTGGTTCCAGAGACCACTGCCTGCCCTTAAAAAATTTAACGAAAACGTTTCATTTATTTTATTTTTTTAAATGCATCCCGTTTTCCTTTAAGGAAAATGGGATGCATTCATTTAAAAAAACTGCTTTATTTAAAAGCAGTCCCAGACATGGTGGCCTGCTGAGCCCAGCAGGCCACCATACCTAAGAGGGCCTGGAATTCCCAATGGGCTCTCAAATTGCGAAAGGTCATTAATATTCGTCAGCCTCGCAATTTGCGACCCCATTTGAAATCTCAAACAGTGTTAAACACATGCAAAAAAGCGCTTCGCAAATTGTGAGTCTCAAAAGACTAGCAATTTGCAAGGCGCTATTTTGCATGTCGTACATTTGGCCCTCAATGTATGAGGAGAACACACCCAGAGTGTCAAGGACATTGTTATTTGATTTGCTCAAATAATCCTGTGAAAAAAAAAACCAACAGAAGACCGAGTGCGACAAAACATCATGCACCCACTCGGCTTTCTGAAATGTCTATACAGCATCTACGAAACCAGTAGACGTACTGCAGGAGCAGAGGTGGGGATTTCAAAATATTGTGGGTGGTTCTCAAACGGAGGCGGATAGAAGAGCCGCCAATCAGGATGGCAGACAGTCTGCCAAAGCCTAAATCATCTCTTTAGTTGGACTTCTCCTGGTGCAAAGTTAAACCCAACCATTCCCCTTGCTAGGCATGATTTCTTACTACTGGATTCCCCATGGACAGGATCCTGTAGCTGGTCAAATCCTGTGACCTAACTGTGTCTTGGTGCAAACCCCTGTGTAAATATGAGGATGTTGAAAGAGAAAGAAAAACAGAAAATATATGGGGATGTATGGAGGTGCTCAGTGGAATACAAGTGGTGTGGTGTGGTCTAGACAAATTCTGCTACAGTGATGGGAAAAAAGACTGGCCAGGACCAGCCAGATGGGAGACAGAGTCTATCCCGTTGCTCAGAGCCTTGAAAAATGGGACAGAGGACTATTGAAACGCTTTGGCAATCGGCTCTCTCTCTGCCTTGTATGGCCATTTGTTGAAGCTGGAATTGTATCCCATTGCATTCAAGGGCCACACTTTGCAAAATTAAAAAATAAATTTGCGAAGATCTGAGTGCCGGACTCCGTCGCTATAAAAATCCCTAATAAATACTAACAATTGGTTCTGAAGGGTAAAAAACTTACAAAAAAATATTTTTAGCCGAAGAGTTCAAAATCCTACTGCCAGCATCTTCTTGCAAGGAAAAATTGCCCAAATGTCGAAGTTCTAAAGCTTCACTGTTGTGACAAAAATATCAGGGCATATTAAACCGTGTCCTAAACTACTGCAAAAAAGAGTGTCCCTTTTTGACAAAATAAACTGAAAAACGGTGACTTGTGTCACCATGCAGTGTAGCCCTGTTTACACTGACACCTCAAAATGTTTTTTGACACTAACTATTCATTCTCTAACACTGATTCTCAAACATCACTAATTCAATTACCATTTTCATGCTGTCACTTGTTAACGAAATTTATGTAAACAATTTCGTCAATGTAAACACAGGGTGAAATGTTTGCAAACATTCCCGGCCTTCACCTGTTGCAAAAACACTTTTTTGCCGTTACGAAGCACGAGTTCATTTGTATTACAACACAGGGCCAGCCTCTTTTCTTTTTCCCAGCCGCATTGCCAAGGTCAACCATAAAATGCGGTTTGCTCCTTCAGATATGCTTAGGAACAGATAACAAAATGATGTGTCAGCTTAGTCTGACTGCCAGTTGACAGTAACAACAAGTCTGTTTCCTCATTAGCCGAGAAAAGGCGCTTATAATGTGACCACCGAGATTGGTTCTGTATTGGCTGCCTTTTGCGAATCCCCCAATAACTTGTTTTCATGGGAAATGCAGGAACTTCAGACCAGTCCTCATAGCTGCAGTTTAAGCGTCAAGAGACAATGCAGCTCTAAACCTGGGCTCATTCCGAAATTGTCACAGTTTGCATCCAAAATCAAAACAGTGACCAGGGTGGGACATCCTCAACCCAACATGAACCACCACCACCCTCCTACAGCACCACAGAAAGGAGCTGAGCAGATATAGCTGACTTCGAACTCTTAATTAGAGATTGAAGAATGATTGTTTATGTGCAGGAAGGTGTCCCTTCCTGCACTTAAGCAATCATTAAATAATGACGATTAGCTACTTCCATGTGTGCTGCATTCTGCAGCGCATATAGAAGTAACAAAGTGCCATTATGGATTGTTTATGTGCAGGAAGGGACACATTCCTATCACATAAACAATCATTCCCTGCAACGCAGGCACCCTTGCAGCTAAATTTAGCACCAGCACCAGGGAAAACACAGGGGTGCGCCGCATTCTTGTGAATATGGCGCAAACCTGCATTTTGAAAATGTCAGAGCGCGGCGCTGCTAAATTTGTGCATAATAATAATAATGGCCATGTATAAAGCACACAAGAAATTCTGAATTCTTTCTTGCCATGTAATATTAGATGTTAATTGCAACAGAACTTGAAGGGACACATTCTGATGCCCTCATAAAAACTACAGTTCGAGTTATACCTTTAGGAATTAAAATTTTAAATGCAAGTCATTGCAGTGGTGCATATCTCACTATATCAAATCATATGAAAATGCTGAAATCTGCTAGATCCACACAGACCTCTGCCGCAGGTATGAAAGCTAATGGCTAAACTTGGCATCTGATATGCTTTGCCAGTAGATATGGCTGCTAAATTAGAGCAGTGGAATTATTTTAACAATTGCAAACATTTTTATCAAAAAGAAGTAAGAGAACAGAGCAGGTGGTGACAATTGCATACATTTTAACAAAAAGAAGAGAACTAGGCAGGTTGGTATAGTCAGGACAAAAACAATTCTGAATAATACATAATTAAGTGCAGTCTTAATTTGCAAAAGAATGAGTGCCAGTGCACGAAGCTCTGCTTAGAAGCCTGCAGCCAGCGCCATTCCATGTCAGCATGGCGAATACCAAGGCTGGTAGTCTTGACTCCACCCCATGCCTCTTTAATCGCTCCCTGCCCTTTTAACTCACTCTTGTAGGTCCTGGATGTCTCCCTTTGTGACGATTTTCCGTCTTTTTCTTCCCCCTTCTTTCCGCAGGTTGTTTTTCCCCCTCCAGCTCTTGAGAACTCTACTATGAGGGAAAATAAGTGCCTGTCTCACAAATATAGTGTCAGTGGGCCCCACCTGCAGCCTCCAGCTCAAAATAAGTAATAAAGTTTAAGTGTATGGGCTGCCAAGGGTCCACGAGAGGCAGCAGATCCTGCAAAATACCCGACACAGGTCAGTCGCCGCAAAAAAACGTGGTCTGTAATCCAAAAATTAATGCAGTGGTTTATTGTTCATTACTGTTTCAGTATCATTAAATTCGACAACATTAAAAACTAGTATTACAGAGGTGAAAATGGCTGAAAAGTGGTTGAAGCGCTATATAAAAATAAAATATTATTATTGATAGTGTGGAAATTCGTAGGCAATTTGATTGGCACAGGTTCAGATCTGTTTGTGGCCAACTCTGATTTTGATCCTAAATAAGTCGTGAAAATGTACCCTTCAATTGGGTAATAATTGCACTTCTTACAGAAATAATAATCGCTAAGAGTGTGGTAACAAGCACCATGTCAAAAATGTGTGTATACACGTGTACACGGTTGAATTGTACTTGAGCAAAGGTGCTAGGGTGTGTGTTGCTTTTGTGTTGGGATGAGTATAAATTCTAGATTTTGTATTACACATTGTCAGTAACCTACTGATAGGTCAACTCATCTCCCCTCTCACACCACAGCTCAATTCCATACTTACCTCTGTCCACTGCAGAAGGAATGGGTAGTGGAAGGGTCAGACAAGGTAAATTATTAGTGAACCAGATAGCTAAAAATGTGCCCCACATTTGCAAATCAGGCCAATTTTGAACTTGTACAGACACACTGTATGGGTATTTTGCAAGGTATGGGTGAATGCATAGATCTGTGTTTTCTGCTGGCAGTTTGTTTTAATATCATGGAAATCAGCAGCAAAAATCAGCCCTCCTGGCTATAAAACAGGTCCAAAAAACAGCCTATGCACTGATCTGTCAGACCGGCCCACTTGGTGCTGCCTGGTTCACCTATAGACCAGCCCGAGCATGAGTAGCGGTGGTTTAAGACGACACATTGTCAAAAGAATGGGTTGTATTGTATTGTAGCACTTCTTACACCTAAAAAGTCCCTAAACACTTCAGCATGGCCATGTAAGAGTCTATGCCATTTTTTACTCATGTTTGGAAGGCTGTGGGTTTGTAGTGAGGTCTGTGTGTGGGAAGAATTGGGTGTTTGCATGAGGTTCGAAAGCAGTGGCGTAACACAGGCCCCTGCAGCCCCCGCAGTGTGGGGGGAGCCCCTCAGCGCAGTACTCAGGCCTGGGAGCTCCGTATTAAATCCGGAGCGTGGGGCCCTCCATGTACCTAGCACGGGGGCCCCTTCAACTTTCGTTACGCCACTGTTGCAAAGGGTGCTCCAATCATTTTGTAATGAACTTGTCTCTGTGCTTACACATGGAGTAAAGCAGGAGGGATTCATCCACACTACGTTGAGTTAACCCTCAACAACATTCTTCTGCAGTCAAAATTGTTTTATATTTAGTCTTCAGCGAAGGGAAAAGCACAGCAATATTTACAAGCACCGCGATCAATAAAAAAGAGCAAAAGAGCTAATAATGCATTATGAAAAAGCGGACCGGCCATTTATGCAGAATTCTTCCCAGCCTGACATAGAAGATAGGAGACTTGAAATACAAGAAGGTCTTGCACTCACATCTTCTGTGGACTGGCCATCATCAGGGAAGTATAAAAATCAACTCAGCCCAGCCTACGTTCCAAACAGGGTCCTGAAGATTGTGAGCAGTGGAAGGATACAAGCCATCCAATCAAAAGGGGGCAATATGGCAGGGCAGTTATGATTAGAAGAACCATTGAACAAGCAAATGAGATTGGAAACAATGTCAACCAATGAAAAGCAGTGGACTGACCCAAAGCCCACTGCGAGTTTTGGTGATTTCCACAATAAGTATTTCGACAACAGACATCAAAAGCTGTCTGTAGACAAGACCTAATAAACTATCATCATATTTTAAACTTTTTCTTTTTATCTGTGATGCAGGAGTTCGTGCATGTGTTTATTTCTGCAGCTAGTAGCAGTGATTGATGTACTAAAATAGAAATGAGCTAAGGGGCAGATTTCTGAGGGACTTGCGCCCCTTTTACGCCGCCGTTGCGTCACTTTTGTGACGCAGCGGCGGCGTAAACCCTGCACCATGTTGCGCCCCATTTACATCGTGACGCATCTATGGAGATGCGTCATGGTGTAAAGCCCTGCGCCACATGAAACCTGCGTCAGGTTGCATGTGGGCGTTTCAACTCAGGGGGGGCGTTCCGTCGCAGGAACGCCCCTGAAAAGTGACTCAGTTAAATCTATAAGATTTCACTGAGTCACTTTCCCAACGTTGATGCGTCAAAACCCTGCGCCTGCTTGAAGCAGGCGTAAGGCTTGACGCACCATGTTAGGGATAGGGTAGGTTGGAACAGTGCTGGAGTTGCGTCGCGCTTGCGACGCAACTTCAGCACTGCGCCAACCTTACGCCAGCAGATGCGTCACGTATCTGCTTGTCCTTGCGCCACGATGCACCGCATTGTAAATGCGGCGCATCTGCGGTGGCACAAGGGCAAACTTGCGTGACGCATCTTCCCTCGTGCATCCATGCTGTTTTGCAGGGATGCGCCAGGGAACATAAATCTGCCCCTAAGTATTTTTAGCAGACCTCATTAGATCATCTATTATGATCCTGAACTCCTCTCCTGTCAAGGGACAGTCATAACCGAGATCTAAAACTGACCACCGTTTCATGGTTTTTGTGGCTCTTCGCAACTGTTTGAAATGCGATAGGGAATTCTGTCCACTCAAAACATTTCTCTTGATATCTTTCTAATGCTCTAAGGCACGTGGGCTCATTGGTGTGCAGCAAGAGCGAGAAAAAAAGAGAAAAATGAAAATAAAAATATATATTTTTTTATCCAACACTTATAGCACAAATGCCATGTATTTTATTAAATCTCAAAACCAGCCCCTCTATCCTGTCCTACTCAGCTGTATGACAGGCCACCTCCCCCGTCTTCCTATCCTGTGGTTGCATCTCTTATGACACCGCTGCTACCTCAGAAATGACCCTGATCACACCCCCTGCATATCTCATGAGGGGGTTTGAATGCACAGCTCAGTTCCAGACCACAATACCAGTCACAATCGTGGAATTTCCTGCACCAAATTCCTTGATAAGCTTCAAAAAATGCACTCCGGGGACCAGCAAAGACAAAGAGACGCGAGACGGAAATGTTTTCGCTTCCTTCTGTTTTATTTTGCCGAGGACCTTGTGTATTCATTTCACAATACAAATATTAGCTGGAGATATGCGTAATCTGACAGCTGAGGACAGAGTCAGCCTCCTTCCATCTTTGTCTTTCTTTATCACAGCCCCGGGCGCACTGGTCCATTTCAGACGGTTCAAGGAATGATGGTGGTTCATGGAGAAAGTACAAGGCAGTCTCTTAGAACGAGCTAGCAAGTGGGCAGCAGACTGTGCCAAGAACTGTCCTACAGACTCATAACAAAGGCCCTGATTCTGAGGTGATGGAAGTTTATCCATCAAGTTTATCCATTCCGAGTTTGGTGGTGTTTACCATACTTGGGGGCATATCACCAACACCCGGCGATAATTATCGCTCAGCGCTCTTAGCGTGAGGATAATTATCGCCGGGTAACGAGGATTTTTATCGCTCAGATAGCGTGCTATTAGCAATGCTTATCTCCTCAGCGATAAAAATCCTCACGCTAACTGCCTAACGTGAGATTATCGCTGGAAACCCAGCGATAATCGCGCGCCATGTGGCGTTAGCTTGCTGATAGGGACTCACAAACTTAGCCATGATATCCACCCTCCATAGGATATCATGGCTAAGTCAGTCCTGAAGCAGGTGTCAGGAAAGTAGCGATAACACGGGTTATCGCTACTTTTCCTGACGTTATGCTTCATAGCGTGGGGCTTGATGATAGGAGAATTGTTGCTTAGCGACATTTCTCCTATCATGTCAGGTCAGGAACGCCCACTTTGCATCTCATTAGAGATGCAAAGCTGGGCGTTAGGAATCCCCACGCTAAAGCAAGGTTTCACGCGTCAGCGTGTCCTTGCTAATTAGGCGATAAAAGTATCGCCGCTTTTCGGCCGAAAACGGGCGCAATAGCGGCGATAATTTTTTATCGCATGCTTGTAAATATGCCCCTTGGTTAATTAATAGATGTATTAAATACCTCGTGATTTGTTAAATTTCAGCTGCCAGGATTTAACATGGGAAAACATGTCACATGCTTATTTTGGTGCTTTAACCACCAAAGTCTGCATGCTCTTCGCCAAAAACTCAGAATAGATGAGGTCGGACTAGCTCCCACACCTCAAACACACTACGAATCAGGGCCTAGTTTTCCACAGGATAACAACTTAGAATCCATATTAATGTAAATGTAGATAAATTAAAAAACAACTAAGAGCAACTAGGAACCAGTCTCTTGCCAGCAACAAAATAATCCAGACCAAGAAGTGAATGTCCCCCAACTCTGATAGGCTTTGACCACATCCTATTGGCAGAATATGATCCACCAGCATCAGGATAATATAGCACAACATAACATGACATAAAGCATCAAATATGACCCCATTGTCTGGCAAGTGGTGCGTCAAGTACTTACTTCAGCTAGAGAAACAGAGGATTGTTCATTGGACCGCTTAAGGAATATATATGTTGGTGCAGGCAGCGCAAGGGGCTTGTAAACAAGCGCTTGGATTTAGTATGTCATATTGTGATGGCATTCTGCATATAGCAGATGTGTTTATTAAAAAATAAAAAACTATGATGATATTGCTACAGTTTGACACATGGGTATCCGGACAGTATCTGGACACGATCAAATCTCGACGCTATGACCATGAACTCGATTAGGTATTCCACTTTAATAAGGAATCCAGGATATCATGCTACCAGAATATAAAGGTAAAGGTACTCAGGACCAGAATATCTTGAAGGTAACTTTATATTGGGAAGTATAGGTTTACTTTACTTAACTCAACATATGTGTACCTTGGCGAAGTCTATCACTTCAGGTTTTGTAGATCTGGAGTTAAGAATAATTAATCTATTCTTACCTATATGCATTTAAGTTCTAGATATATTGATACTTGATATTTTATCCATGGTAGTTTGGTAGTGCAATGTTTTTGTTGTCAATGTCTTGACATACAATCCTGAATTAACCCCTTCTGTGCCACGCCCTTTCCCCCTCCTGTGCCGGGCGTTTCATTAGTGGGTGGGGTTCATGACGAGATAGTCTCGTCATGGGCACAGCGCGACTGTGCTCCATGACGAGACTATCTCGTCATGGGCACAGAAGAGGTTAATGACATCAGCCCGTAATATAGACTGCAATCACATCAATATGCCTCTCGCACTTCTAATAAACCTAACATTCTGTATGAGAGACCCCTCTCCAGGTGACTTCCTGGGGCCGTATCATGATGAGTGCAGAGCAGAGCACCTGTTTTTTTTTTACGTCTTAGGTGTCTAAAGTTCATACATATAATTCGGAATTTCTCAGACTGAATGCATGACTTTTAAACAGAACAAGTTGGAAAAAGAAAGAGAGAATCCCAGCTCACTGTTCACGTCTTGTACTGTCTGCATTTCGTACATTAACTCAGAGAAATTCAGAGATATATGTATGAATTTTATATGCCTCAGATGGAAAGAAACAGGTACTGTGGTGGGTGCTGAACCTGTGGACCTGACCATGAAGAGCCCTTGGTGCTGAAGAAACTGAGGGGCTTATTTATGAGTCCTTGCGTCACTTTTGCGCCGCCGGTGCGTCACTTTTTGTGACGCATTAGCGGCGTAAAAACTGGACCTTGTTGCACCATATTTACAAAGTGATGCATCTAGGTAGATGCGTCACTTTGTAAACCCCTGCGCTACATTATACCTGCGTCAGGTATAATGTATGCAGGGTGGGCGTTCCCACGTAAGTAAGCATCGTAGAAGTAACGCAGTGAAATCTACGAGATTTCATTGCGCCACTTCTAGGGTGCAAATGCGTCAATATCTTGCGCCTGCCTCACAGCAGGCGTAAGACTAACGCAGGCCCTTTCACATGGGGCTTGCCCCATGTGAAAGGACACATTGCTGGAGTTGCGTCACTTTCGTGACACACTCCAGCAATGCGTCACTTTTGCGCCTACAGATACGTCAGAAATACTGACGTATCTGTGAGTCCTTGCGACATGATGCGTCATACTGTAAATATGACGCATCATTGGAGTCGCAGGGAGGGCGCAGTGAAAAGTGACGCATCACTGTTTTCACGCAGTGATGCGTCACTTTTCATAAATGAGGCCCTGAATCTTTCTGCATTGACTTGAATCCAAATTTAACTGCTGCCGATTAATAGGTGTTGCAATCAAGTTGCTGAGATTTCAATCAATCAATCAAAAGTTTATTCGATTATTATCAAACGATCATAAAAGCACATACAAAAACGAATAATATATATAAGTACAAATTAATAGCACATTTATTATAGTGTGACACATAGTGATAAGAGGAAACTTTAAAATCTCAATGAGTTAGATTGTTGTACACCTTTTTTTAAAAAGCACCCCACGGCTTAGCAGACCACTCAATTACACAGCATTAGCAAGATCTAAAAAGCAGGTTTATGCTTCTAAAATCCACATGTGTTAAGAAGGGATTTTTGGGCCATGGTCACATGCTAAACAATCAGCAATAGCCTCACAGTTGAAGCTAGCATGCTGATTTCCCCATAAGGAAACCCAAAGGAGCAATGGGGCCAATTTAATGCCCTCTACATAAGTAATTCCTCTTGGAGGAAATAACAAGGGAACAGTGGAGGTGGACCTACCAGCCATCTGCAAAAGCGATTCTCCCCCTGTTGAACTTGGAACAGTCACGTTAATCCCATATGGAAGCTCCATAAGTAAGGACCAGCAGACATTTGCGTTTATAAATTTCCTGGATGGATAAAATTGGTTTGCTCCCATTGTTCCTTTCCAAATCATACCTGGCCCTGACAGAGTGCTAAAATCAAAGGGGTCTGTTTGAAATACAGGGGAGCATTGTGCGGTTGGAGTCGAACGTGTCTCCCAAATAAGGGAAATCACTGACTTTCAGGCTGTTGTTTCCTTTAACAGAACTAGGTCGAGTGTTAGAGGTTCACAAACCAAAGACCATGTAATGGGTTTTCGAGAAATGTTGGTCTTGAGATACAGGTTGTCTATTAAAATGACAAAAATGTCATATAACCCTTTAAGACCATTCAGGATACCTGATAGAAAGACTGCATTGTATGCATAGAGTAGGGTAAGAACAAGTTTGGTGACAATCTTTGACAGGTATTTGCCATTTGAGTTTAAAAATGTATTCAGGTTGTTAATATATAAAAGAAAGAGAATCAGTGGCCAGGACACATCCTTGATTAACTCCACAGGCTAAACCAAAGGGCTCAGAGCATTCACCCTCAGTCCCATGCCTAACCGAGGCTCTAACCCCACAGATCAGCACCCACAAAGATCCACTAAGGGCACCAGGAGGCCTATCTGAAGGAGGATGGACCATAGCTTGGATTGGTTTATCCGATCAAAGGCACTGCTGAAGTCCATAAATGAAAGATAAATTGTGCCACTTTTATCAACTGCATATTTATTAATCAACATATATTGGTAAAACATTGCTCATGCGTGCCAAGACCCTCTCTAAAACAAGAAAAAAGCAAAGGCGTCACAGCTCAAAGACAAAATGGCAGCCAGAACATTCAAGAGGCGACGTTCGATGTAACTCCACAAGTCCAAGTGGCAAAACCAATTGAGGCAAATTGGCACTGAATGAAGCTGACTGTCATCTAAATCATCGTCAAACAGTTGGTCCCCCTCAGTATCCAGTGAAAGACCGTTGTGCCATGGCAATGTTTACCTTGGACAAAAGGCTGCATGTCTGATTGGCCACATGCGAGGAAAAATGTCAAAGAAAAGTCCACATGCCAAAGCACCAAAGTCATACAAACACTGTCTGAAAATAACATTCCCAGGCTGGAAGGATGCCACACCAAATAAGTAAAAGTTAGTCTACATCCACTAGCGCTCTAAAGCAATAATTACACAAATATTCAATGTATGAGCAAATGCAAAAAAATGAAGTGCTCTAGAAAAAAATAGTGCCATATGAAAAAAACAGCACAGACCAACAGAGATCCAAGCAGAATGAACCACAAAAATAGCAAACCCCACTAACAGAAACTTCGATTCATGTATGCTGCTTCGAACAATACGCATTATACAAAACAAATGGTGATATTTTTAAATACCTCACATTCAGTCAGCAACGGATTTAGGAAACAAGATGCTGCACAAAAATAAAAACATTTCTCTTGCTTTCTTCACATCCATCTTCCTGCACCCTACTGTTTGCATATATCATGTTGAAAGAAACTTCACACAATAGACAAGTAAAGAATTCACTTCTGCCAAAAGGCTACTGCCTTGAAATGTTACATCATTAGAAGGAAAGATACAGATACCACACTAGAATCAGCAGATGAAAATAAATTCACAATATTTTTTTGCTTTACAGAGAGAGAAACTTTGCACATTTTTTGCGTGCATCTTATTTAAAGGACGACAATTAGCAATCCAAAAGTGATAGTAAGTACATTTGTAATAAATTAATTAGCTTTCTAAATCCCTCTTTCTGATAATTGAAAATGATCACATTATCTCAAACTTCAATACAGTTGTCATCACATAAGATCCTTTACATTACCTTTTAGTTAAACATTTTAATTTATCAAACTCTTCTGCTTTTCTTTGATCTAGTTACATTTTTTTCTGTTTACTGTTCTTGTCTTCCTCTTCTTTCTTTGGCAATTAATGTTCAAACACATGCTAAAAGAAACTCCACAAGTTTGAAAGATTAGGTTTAAAGGATTAGGGGCATATTCTAAAGGATCTATCGCCAAGTTATCGGCACTTTATCTCAGCCAAAGTCACGATAAATTCATCGTCCCACTCACAAGCTGGTGCTAACAGCCGATACCACCAGTTTACCTGCGATAGCAGCCGCAAAAAACATCGCCACAGAGGACCCCGGCAACTATCGCTAATGAGATGCAGAGTAGGCGTTCTCGAGCAAAAAGCCGCGACAACACCATGTCACAACATTCTCAACGACCAGCCAGATCTGCGATAAGATCACAAAACAGGTGATAAGGCGCGTTAGCAGAAGGAAACTAATCCCTGCTCTCACCTGGTGTAAAGTATAACAAACATCCTGTGTCCGCTAGGATGAAGCCCACAATTGATCTTTGACACTGCTAACCAATTTGTGTAACCGAGTCTTGATTATGGCCTAACTTGTCTACAGGCCTGAAACGCAGTCGACTTCCACAGCGGAACTCCTGGCGCCTTTATATACTGGCTACCCTACCTTACTTCTCTGTATTCATGTACCATTAACTTTTTGCGTATCTCAAATTGTTTAAAGACTTTTACGTTCAATTACCTTTTGTTGTGCCCACCACAATCGCTGTATATACCAACTCACGTGTCACTTGCGCCGTCACCCAAACTTCACAAGCACTTGCACACAGTATATTTTCGGTTACACGTCATTTAAAGTAACACAGTGCTTACTCCTCATGTGATTGTACATATGAAGTTTAATATGTCTAACATGATCAATATTTGAAATACATTGATCTTCTGCAAAAATGTCTCCCTGGCTCTCTTCCCTCTTGATTTATTCCATGGTAAATTAATTCTGCCTATTATACTTGTTCGCCAAATAATACCCTTGCTTGAGACACTGTTGTTTGTTATACATTATTGCCCCAGTCTCCATGTGGTTTAAGGGTTACCTCCTGTAGTCCGATACTGCTCACCTGGTGTAAAGTCGGACTACAACCTGCACCAGAAAAGGGAGCCCAGCCCAGAGCCACACCTGAAGAACAAAAGATGCCATGGAGCCAATGATCATGCAGCTCGGACTCCCAAGAGGGCCACAACACCCACCGCCACCCCACCAGAACAACCCCCTCACCCCCCGGGGGCCTACACCGGGCACCCCCACCTCCCCTGAACCAAGAGATTGCACATTAACGTCACGAAATCATGAACAAAATAATTCGCCTGATGCTGCAGGATCACAACAACTCACAGTCATGTGAGTACAGAAAAAGCAGAATCAATCATTCACCATTGAAAGTCAAACAAAATATCACAATCAAATATGTCTCCAAACAACTTTTTGGAAGAGTAATGGCCATTCCTGGACAATCTGTAAGTGACAGCCTGTAAGACAATATCCAAGATAAGAAGGTGTGTCAGGCACTCATCAAAGGACAGAGAGAGAAAGAGAGAGAGATAGACTGAACAAGGAGCGCAAGGACAAATGGGCCCTTGGTTCATACATACCAACTGTTGTGTGTGTTTTGCAATTGATGCACCCTAAATCTATGGCCTGGCTTCAATTTCAGCATGAAGGCCACATCAAATTTCAGAAATGCAAGCAGTAGTCAGACTAAAATTAGGCATGAAAGCTCCTTTGTCTCGATACACAAGGCGGAAGGACATCCGAACCTCCGACCTTGGTCTTGAATGCGGCCGGCACCCCCTGAGTGAGATACCATACCAGACTCTGACGACTCCCACACCACGAACTACGCTAATGAAAGACTGACATATCCACACCCCACACACACTTGTTCCTGCTCTAGGTACACCTGCATGGCATGCCCCTGACACTGGTAAAAAAACAAACCATACGTCCAAATATTGATCACACATCCGATTGATTGCTCCGAGCCATGGCATATCATCCACAGAACTGCCACCGGTCTGAGGAGTGCCGGTGGTACGAGACCAACAAACGCAATGGCAGGCAATCCCGGGCACATGCACATGCACAATCCCTGTCACGTTGAACTGTACTGTGCAAGAATACTGCATCTGTTGGGATCACTGCCACTGGCAGTTTTGCGAATACGTTACCGTCTGAGTTTCCGTCTTGCGTACGTCACATGCATCCAGCCGTGGTTCCACTGTCGATCATGCACATTTGAGTGACCTATTGAGGTCTGCCTATCAAACACAATGGTAGCTGAACTGGATTATGACTTGTGTGTGCGCCCCCTGTTGGCCCATGAACAGGACTGCAATCGGCATACCCGTGCATGGGATGCCTTGATCAGTGGCGTATGTGCTGGCAGTAGTGGATGGGAGATTGCACAAGTCATCGTGTGCAGTGACCACATCGAGACGCTCCACTATTGGGCTGTATTGTGGATTGGTGAAACTGCGTGGACGGAGCACATCTGTTCGGACCAGTTAATGGATTGGCTCTCCCTCGTGTTCCTTGAACTCGAGAACGACGCACTTCTGGAACTAATTGCCAATGAAGCTGCGCTCGCATTCATGGACGAGTAACTATGTTCCAGCAGCCACAATTGATTGACACAGAGAGCACAGGTCCCAACAAATTGTTGCATCGTGGAGGAATGGTCACATATCCCAGAACAACAGTGGACATTTCTGCATTCGCCCGGACTCAGAATGCATGTGCGTGCACCTACGTGTGTTGTTACACACCTGTGCAAGGTGATGCAGCCCCATGGGCGGATTTGCACAGCGTCATTTGGCAATGTTCCTAAATCAGACTTTCTGCTGGAGGGAGACTACACACATGGCAATGTAGCACGACATGTGACCTTGTTGGTCCCTTTCACCTGCTCACTGTCACCAGAGCACACAGTCGGTACAGTCCGGTGGTACAGCTCCATGCAGATCCCATGGGCTGTGAGTCATGTCCCCTGACACGGGGCAATGAGCAGACGCCAAACATCACATGACTCGTCCAGCAATACAAGGTGGTCTGAGACCGTTGCCATCCGTAATGATTTGTGTTAATTTTTGCCTCCCCATTTCTTGCACCTCGACATGTTCCCATGCTGCCTGTAAGGGTCTTAAGCATTTGTCTGCATGTTGTGGCCCTTTTCTTGCCCGTACTGATGGGCACATGCTAATAAAGTCTACGCAACTTCACCAATGTACAAATGTGATGAGTATTGATTAGTATGACAAATCGAGTGCCTCGATGAGCATTGTCCGTACACAGGGAGGGACAGACTGCCGCATGTACATTGGTGGTGAGTACCTATTGGCAGCTCCACCTCTGTGAGCCAGACATTGTGTTTGGGATAGTTGCTGGTAGACCTGTGCTCTTACGTGTCTTCAGCAATGTGAGTATGGTGTCCAACTTCCTGCCATGTGGATCAATGTGAGCCATCAAAACAGGCTGTGTCCACAATGATGTGTGTGAGTAGGTCATGCGAAGAGATTTCTTTTTTTGTTTTTTTTTGCATCTCTTATATAGCGCGAACTCGACCCGAAGGTATTGGAGCGCTGTACATGAGCACCGTATTTACATTACATATTCAGGCACGGGGAGATTAAGTGATTTGCCCAGAATCACAGGATGTGGACGTGACCTCGAGGCTCTAACTCTGGTTTCCTGCACCAAAGTCAGCAGCGCAGCCGACGGACCACACCCCCTCCCTGTTCTGTAGCCACATGCGATGGGGGACACTACTTTAGGCGTGCTACCGATTTTGAAATTTCTACACACAGCCCTAATTAATAGATGGATGTGGGGCTACTTTGGGGGGTTGAGAGATTGTTGTTCATGTGCAATGAGGCCACAGCTAGTTCACACCTTAACAGTCATCTACTTGGCCATGTGGGTCAGGGTCAAATATGCACATTGATGACATTTACCAGGGTGTACCTTTTTGTGCAATCAATGTCCCTACATCCATCCATACCTTTATACGTGAGTGAACATAGACATGACACATCTGTGTGATTTGGAATGTTTTATTCACATTCTGGGGAGTGTCGGAGCTGAATCAGTACATGGCCATTTCAAGCCCATATACCATGGTTGCCCAGTGGTGGGCCAACCATAGTCCTCGGAGGAATGCAAAGTTAATTTGAAGACGAAGATTTCAGTCCGCAGCCGAATTGCTATGTCATTGGTACCAGAGCAGATATGGCAGGTCATGTCAGGGTCCAGGTGAATGTCGCAGAGTGTTTCGTGGGACAGTGGGAGGTGTTGTTCCAGGGCACGATGCATAGGGCTAAACCAGGCAGGGACAGGCCATGTGGCAGGGACGGATGCTACTAGCTCCTTCCTCACACAGTCATTACCCTACACATCTTACTCCTCTGAGACGTCTTCTGTGTGCGGTGTGCCAGGTGTGTGTGGTGGTGTTATGGCTGCATCACTGTGGGCCATTGACACATCAGGGTGCGAAGGTGATAGGGCTGCATCACTGTGTGCCAATGACACGTCAGGGGGTGGAGATGTGTGTGTTGAGGTTCCTGCAGCACTCATCTGGTACAAGCGCAGTAGCTGCAATGGCAAGATGAGGATCTGCAAGGCATGTAAGATCCCAGCTATGTCTCGCTGGTGTTAAGCCGTGGCAGCCATACTTCCAGGCTGCATTGGCTCCATGGTCTCCATTGTCCACCGCATCTGTGCCAACTCTGTGCTGTCATCGCTGGAGCCTGTCTGACTTGACAGTTGTTGTATCCGAGTAATGGACCCAGCGAGGTCAGCCAAGGATTGTTGGTGAGCATGGTGCTGACAGTAGGTGTCCATTAAGGACTGTAAGTGGTCCCTGATGGGACTCAGACACCCACTTATGGCGTTGAGTTTGGCTGCCATGAGGTCGAACTCCACCCGCAGCTGATCAGTAATCTAATCCTAGCACCCTAACACACAACACACGGCATTGGAATTCCATGTGTTGGTCGTGGTGGTCCTGTGAGCCAGCCGTGGTGGTGTGTGCTTCCTGCTGTGTGGTCTGTGCAGGGTGTGGGGTCTCTGCGATGCAGCTGGGCTGCCCTGCTCCTGGGGGTGGGGTGCGGAGGATGTCCATGAGCTGTTGGAGGGTGTCTGGTCAAATATGCAGGGTGTCCTCTTCATCATCACTGTAGAGATGTGTGGTCTGCTCTGCAGGAGGTGTTGATTGTCCCTCTGCAATGTAACAGGGAGATGCAGGTTAACAGTGTGTTCCATGTATGTTGACGCATTGTAGATGTTTAAATTCAGACTGAATGACAATGTACATTGTGTCTGTTTTGGTGAAGCTGGCTATTTGATGCGGGACAGTGGACATTTCGACTACATGATGGATGTGGGGTTGTACTCGTACTTTATTATCTCGCAGTGTCATGCAACGCCAGATGTGATTGGCCAGTTTCTACGCACGAGAGGCACCAGTTGTGTCCTCAGTCCTGTGGTGTAAGGGTTGCACTTTGTACCCCATTGTCGTCAATGTTGATGTACTGTGATTACTACGTGTGTGTGCTGCATTGTTGGCGAGTCGCCCCTGCAGCTCTGATTTGGCGGCCCCTTATCCCTTTGAGTCGGTGTGCCTTTGACTTGTGTGCTTTTTGGATGCTGGGATGTTTGCGACTTGGGTCATTTGTGTTCTTGGACACATTTTGTACTCTTGTGCATTGTTTGTCTGCAGATTTTTTTTGGGGGACGTCGTGGGTTTTAGGTGCACGTGGATGTGTCAGAGTGAGACCTGTTCCTTTACGGATGTGGTCCACACTCAGCCACCTCAATGTCATCTCGTGCACCATGTCATGTATTGTGACTGCAGCCATGCTATCTGTCATGCAGTGTCACTTGCATTGTCGTGTGGCTCACAGAGCCGCTGCTTTTCTGGATTCAGCACATGTGCATTGGTGGGTGGTGGCATTGGTGATATGGAGTGGGCCCATTTGTGCACATTGTGGACGGGGCCTACTTGGTGTTTCTATGTGTGCTGCAGTGTGCCAAGGGTTTCAGGGACATGTTCCACACTCATTGTGGGTGTGCAGTGTGCTGCACATGATTGTGAATGTGTGCCATTGTGCTCATCTCCCTCTTTCCCCCCAGTCCCTGGTTGTTACTCATCCTGTTGCTTTTGGGTAAGGTCATATCGAGCTGTGTCCAGACCCCCAACTCCTGCCACCGTCTCCACACTGATGACTGTGGCCACCATTTCCTCCAGCTCATCCAGCTCCTCCTGTGGCACAGGACTTCCACCTCCAGTCGCCTTTGCTGCCTTCCTGTTGGCAGCGTTTTCTCCTTGGTTTGGCTGTGCACTTCATGCCAGCGCCTCTTGACCTCCTCCATTGACCTCCTCGACACTCCGACTGCATTCACTTTGGTGACGATGTACTGCCATTTTTCCATTTGTGTTGCCAATGATGCAGTGGAGGTGACGAACAGTTGTTGGTAGTGTTCTATCACCTCCGTGACGATGATCCGGTCTTCCTGCAGACTGAACCCCATCTTCCTCTTACTCTTCTCCTTGCCCTTCCCCGAACAAGGGGTTCCTGGCTGGTCCCCCGTGGGGCTTGTGGGGTTCGGATTGTCCTCTGCACTCGGTCTGGGCGCATCCATGGTGCTACGCAGTTTGATATGGTTTTGGTGGGTTTTTTTTTGCTTTTAAAGTGTATTTTCCCGAATTACGTATAGGAATTGCAGGCCTGTCGCTGGTTGTGCTGATTTTTTTTATTGTGATTTGGGGCATCGCAACTTTTTTCGCGTTGGTGTTTCACATTTTTGAGGACTTGCGTTGATTTTAGCACGGTCATTTGACGCGTTATTGTGGAACTATCGCATGGTGCCGCCGGCTTGAGAATACCACGTTAACACGGAGTTATTTTCCCGCGTTAGACTGCGATGTTAAGAGTTGCGTTAAGCTAATTTTGCTTTGGTTATCACACTTTTTTGACAATATTCCCCTTAAAGTTATGGTTCTGATAATGGGTCAACTCCTGGTATAATAATAGACAAATACTATCCTCTTTTGCAAACAGCATATCTAAAGCCATTAGATTTTTGATTATCATACTTCCTATTATTTAATGGTTTACAATTAGCAATAGAAAAATTATGTCAAGTACATCAGCTTTCTCATGAGTCAGCAGCGTGATTTGATGAATGATGTTGCAGATGGCCAGTATGCTGAAGAAGGCATCCTTCATTGTCATGACTGATGCATTGTAAGGGAGAATGAAGCTACAAATGAAGATTACAGCATTGTTTTCTATACTTAATTTAACATCTATATACTTTGATGTAATATCTATCCTCGAAGTACGTAGGTGTTCAATTAAGAATAGTATCTCTATTCTTACCTATATTTACTTACCTTGTTTATATCTAAAACAATATTCAAACCTCAATGGACCACTGTCTGCTCCCCGAAAGATCCCCTGGCATGACTCCCAAACTGGAAGCTGTCTGATAAGGACAGCTTCCCCTTTGAGTATCAGTTACCACTCCAATTCAGGGGTTGGTAACTAATCAGTAACTCGATGAGCTGTCACTGATCAAGGGTTTGTGACAACAATCCTGATCATAAACCACTGGTATATACATTTGTGGCTTCAAAATGGGAGGGGATACCCATTCATGCTCTTCCTATTTATGACTTAGAAAGGATCACAAAATCATGGTTTATGGATATGAAAGTCCTTTTCAACTTGTCAAAGGGCTTTTATACATTGTAAAAAGCCCTTCGGGGGTTGCAAACGACATCATTTTGTGGATCAATGATTAGCAACAGTAAAAGTGCTTTTACATAAGGCTGTTACTTATTTTTTAATTGTTGTGAAATATTTAAACCTGCTCCTTATAAAAGTTGTATATGCATGTGTGAAATGATTTTTTTAAAGCACATTTGATATATGAGTTGGTCTGTGGGTTTAATATGCACTGATGGCAAACAAAGTGGCAGTATTTTCTTGTGTGTGAGATGGTTCGGTGAGATAACTTTCGTTTGCATAGAAAATGTTGCTGATAATGGGTGTTAACTGATATGCAGTGTGAGATGCAGGGGTTCAGGCCCTTAGGTGTTCGTCAAGTCCTTATAAGCCCAAAGAGGAGACATCCTTATCTTCACTGAGCCTTTAATTTTTTAACAACAATAAACTGGGGGATTCCAATAAGAGCAGAAGGCTAGTGGGAGATGGCAGCATGAGCTTCCACTGTTGGGGTTGAGGCCAAGTGGAGCACATGATGTTCACATTTCTCTTCAGGGCCGCCATCTGCAGACATTTTATAGGAATGTTTCCCCATTCCCTCCACTCCCGCAGTCCCTTTCAAATGTACTTCTTATACACATACCTACATGTGCGGGGATCTCTGCCACTAGTGAGGAGATCTCCTTAGAGAAAAGACAGGAGAGGTGGAGGTGCAGATTTTCATTCATAGGTTCGTGAATTTAATTTTGTAGCACATAAAGTCGTACTACTAGAGTCCTACATTACTCACTCCAAAATTTATTTTGTGAATTGTGTTTTTTTAAATTGTATTCCACTTACAGCCTATTCTTGCCATATGAGAGTCTAGCTTCTGAATGTCACTCCTATGTTGTACCACAACAGAGTGAATGAATGTAAGCATATGGAAGTGTCTATCTATCACAACCTTCCCATGGGCCACTTCTCAGGAGTTTTGTATCGATCAGATTGTGGGTTGAGGGACTGATGCTTTCAATACAGTCCACAAAAGCACCGTCTGTTTCTCATGTGTTGTCTCTCGAGTTTGACTCATATTGGAGGATCATTGCAGGCTTCAGAGAAATACACAAGTTGTAACAACTTGTGTGCCAGCCGGTATACAGACATGTCATGGACCCTGGTCACATATCTGTAAGCATGTTCGAGAGTTTAAGTCTAGGTTTTCTGCTTGTTATAGTTTGAACTGAATTGTTACAAAGTCCCAATATTATTTTAATGAGGCCCCATGAAACTGTTATTATGGCTTCTATATTTGTCTACATTCTTCAAAAGTGGTGAGCAATGGGTAATGATCCTACGAATGCATTAACTAGATTCCTAATCCTTTCTGGATGACCTCTGAATTCCTAGGAGCAATTCAAGGCCCAATTGTGGATGGTTTTATGTGGTTAGTAGGCTGTTTTGGAGTTTTTAACAGGTCTCAGTAAAATATGTGTATGCACTAACTATCCCTTTCATGTCTTCAGTCTGATGATAGGGCTTTATTAAGTAACTATTATCATTAATATTTAAAGATTTGTAAAGTGGAATAGCTACTCAATAGAGTGTCCTTGTGCTAAAGAGCAAAGTCTGGTCCCTAAATAATAGAGGTACCTAGAAGGCAGAACCAAAGAGTCAGGTCTTAAGAAGTTTCTTAAAGGTTCTTAGAATGTCCCCGGAGGTAAGGAGATGAACTGGGAGGGCATTCTACTCCCTGGCGGTCAGATAAAAGAAGGAGCTACAGCCCCACTTTTTTCTTGTGACATAAAGAATTACTACCAGCAAAGAGTTGGATGACCGAAGACCCCTAGCTGGTAGGTGTGGCGTAAATATGTTTGACAAATACAGAGGGCCTTTATGGTAAAAATCTCTGTGTGCCAGGACTAAACCTTTGAACCTCATACGTTCTTTTACGGGCAACCAGTGCAGTTCTTTTAGGGCTGGTTCGATGTGGGCTCTCCTGGGGAGGTGTAGTAGAAGCCTGGTGGCAACATCCTGCACCAGATGTTGTATCTGCAGGAGGAAGGCAGGTAGGCCTCAGTACAGAGAGTTGGCCTAATCCAGCCTCGTTCTGATCAAGGCCTGGATCACAGTTTCTTGCTGCAGAGGGTGAGGAGTTAGAGGAACATTATTGATGTTTTTGGCAGGGCAACACAAGTGCCTACTACCCCGCCACCTGGGGTGCAAAAGAAGTAGTAGTATCAAACTTTACCCCAAGACTGCCTGCAACTGTGGTAGGGTGGGTAGTGGGGGGACATCCTTGGGCCAAAGATCATTGTCGCACTGGGCAGGGTGACCCAAAACAGTTGAATTTCTGTCTTGCTAGAGTTCCATTGGGGGCGCTATCACACATCAACTGAAACACAGATGTCAGGCAGGCCTGGAAGTTACACAGTATAGTGGATGAAGTTACGTCGAGGGTGAGGAGCAGTTGCATATCATCTGCATAAGATACTGTTTGAACTCCAAAGGATTCTATTAGGTGCGGCTTAGTCTGGATCCCTGAGGGACCCCATAACCCAATGGTTTAGGATCAGAGGCAAAAATGGGGCATTCCAGACTGACTGGACCCTAACTTTTTTTTTTTTTTTTTTTTTTGTCCTCATCTCACCTATAAACTGCTAGCAGGACATAACCGGTCAGTTTTAATAATGGGGCGCCCTCCGACCGCCTGCCATTGTTTAGGTTATCCAACCAATCCCCTTTTGTCGTCCGGGATTTAGGTGTTAATCATAGGACCATGGTATTTATCGACCATTAGCAACTGCAGAATGGAATCAACAGAGTCTCAATTCCTGGCCCAGACGAACAAAGGGTGCCCAAAGTGAAGGAAGGCTAGGGCTGGAACTCATAACATCTAACCGGGCCATAGCCAGTGCTGATTTTAACCAGTCTTCTACTTTCGGGGGGAGGGGGTCTTTCCACCTGAAACATATCTCCCTTCGGGCCAGCAAAATCAAACATAATAACAGCCCTCTGAGTGGTTGAGCCAAACCGGCAGTGGACACCTGGTCGTTGGCAAAAAAGATCAGAGAGCCGTTCAACACGATATCTATTCCGAAGGTCATACATAAGTATCTGCACACCCCTTCCCAGTATTTTCCTAATTCAGCGCATTCAAAAAAGATGTGTACGTTGTTGGCTTTAGGGAGCGAGCACCAGGGGCATCTCGGCTCCGGGTCTGGGGCAAATTTCAAGATCTTCTCCGGAGTATAGTAAATTCGATTAGTAACAAAAAAGTGATTTCTCTTCAGACTGGCAGATTTTGTGTATTTATAAAGCAGGGTCATGGAGGGTTCCAGGAGGCTCCCAATATCCGGTTCAAAAGGAGAGTCATTCCAGGCTGAAACCTGATGAGGAATACCAACGTCATCTGCGTTGATCAGGAGCCTGTACCAGATAGAGATTTCCTTCTTAAGATGTTGAATGTTCTTGAGAGCTTCTTCCACCTCACCATTTCCCCTTAGATTCTCCTTCTCCGTTTCAAACCATGATTTTAGTTGAATAAACTTGAACCTCGAGAACCCCGAGCCTATTCTTGCTTTCAATACCTCCCAAGGATGTATGCCATTTTCATCCCCCAACTCAGACCAAGTCGCGACCCCGGCTCTTTTAATTGGGAGTGCCATACTATCCTGGAGGCAAGGGGGGTCCCCGGAGAGTCCCAGATCGGTGCCTGATCGGAGTAGTAACCTATCCCACATCTGGAGCGGATGAAATACCAGACCTCCAAGGCATTTTTGATCACCTTCAACCTTACTCGTTTGAAAAATTTTGGGGAGCCAAACTTGTAAAGAAACCCTGCTTTATTCCCCCCGCCTTCAGTGCTGACCGACTCCCCCAGCAACTTACCCCAGGCACATGCAGTTGGTGCCCCTAAAAGCATCCTGATAGCCTTAAATTGAAAGGCAACCAGATAGCAGCGGATATCTGGAAGGGCCAATCCCCCTTTAGCTAGACGGCGCCTCAATTTTTTCCAAGATAGCCTAACGCCCTTCTCACCCCAGATGAAACTCCCGATTTTACTTTGCGCCTTTGAGATAGAGTGTTTAGGGAAACCTAGAGGAACCGCGTTGAACAAGTACGTTAATTTCGGGAGGATAGTCATTTTAACTAAATTCACCCTCCCGAAGATGGTCAAGGGGAGGTTCCTCCACCTTGCAAACAGCTGGTCAATTTCATTTATTGTTTTCCCTATATTAATAGATGGAATTTTCCCCAGATCTTTCACTATAACTATACCAAGATATTTAAATGTATTGCTAGTAACCCCACTCCACTGATCTATGTTCCAACACATAACCTCCGTCTTCGTGGGGTTAGCCAGATATCCTGAGATTGCTCCAAAATCTTCCAACAGAGCCCCGACCTTTGGCAGTGTTATCTCGGGGTCATCTGTGTAGATGATTATGTCATCCGCATATAAAGCGATTTTAGAGCGATATTGCTGTGTCTTAAACGGAGGTATGGTCTCATCTAGCCTTATAGCCTGGGCAAGAGGCTCAATGTAGAGGTCGAACAGCAAAGGGGAAATAGGGCAACCCTGCCTGGTCCCTCTTTGGATAGTGAAACTGGGAGTAAGTACACCGTTGATAAGGATCTTAGCTGAAGCATCCTGATAGCACCCTCTCAGAGTGTGAATAAAGATTGGGCCCAATCCCATCTCCTCCAACACCTCCCAGAGGTAGACCCAGCACACCCTGTCAAAGGCCTTGGCGGCATCTAGCGTGACCACTGCCAGGGGTTCAAGTCTAGAGATCGCCAAATCGATGTTCCCAATAAGTAGCTGTGTTTGTTCTTGGATATATCTCTCAGAAATGAACCCTTTTTGGTCTGTATCAACCAATCCAGGGGCTAGCTTGCCCAATCTCCCTGCCAAAATACCCATGAAGATTTTATAGTCTGCATTTAGCAGGGAGATTGGGCGGTAGGAATCCGCTTTAGCTGGGTCTTTCCCTGGCTTCAGGACCAGAACAATGATTGCCTCCCTCCACGAATTGGGAACTTGACCTGTTGGGCTATAGATTGACTGAAAAAGGGATCCCAAAACAGGGATGACTTCCTCAGAGAGAGATTTGTACACCTCATTTGGGAGGGCATCAATACCAGAGGCTTTGCCGTTTTTAGACTGCTTTATTTGAGTTCTTATCTCCTGCAGCGTAATTGGGGAATCGAGGAAGTCTTTATTGGCCTGTGTCAGCGTGGAGAGGGATTTTGAGCTCAGCCACCCGCGTATTTGTTGTTTAGAAGGAGATAAGTTCTCCCTGTATAGATCCGCAAATAGGGTGAGTATAGTATTTTGGATGTCGCCTATATCTGTGGATCTATCCCCTTGGTTATTTATCACCAACTCAGCTATGTCATTCTTCGAGCGTTCCGATCTCGCTTTCCACGCCAAAAGAGCCCCGGCCCTCTCGCCATATTCATAGTTCTCCATCCTATTCCTATCCCATTGCTTCTTGCACTTCTCTTCTAAGATGCCTCTATAGCGTTGTCTTGCCTGTTCAAGATCGAGTTCTACCCGCGACTTCCTTTGTCCATCTGGGGAGTTTGATAGCCTCAAAAACTCGGCTTCCAGCAATCTGATCTTTTCTTCGCCCAATTTCAATGCACTTCCCTCGGAACGATTTTTAAAACAAATGAGACTGTGCAGTCGGCCTCTTAGATTAGCCTTAAAGGCATCCCACACGACCTCAATGGCAGCTGAACCAATGTTGGTGTCAAAAAACTCCGAAGATGATGTTTTGACTGCCTGAATCAAATCTGGATCGTCTAACCTTCCCCTGCTAAGTGTCCATCTCGATTGAGATTTTAAAGAAAATTTTTTGATGGAACAGAAAACGGGGGAATGGTCCGAAAGATGGCTAGGGAGAATGGATATGTCAGAGTCCTTGCCAAGTAGGAGCTTACTAGCTAAGAGGTAGTCAATCCTGGAGGAATGATGGAATCTCTTACTATAAAATGTATATCCAGCCCTATCACCTTTCAAAAACCTCCACACGTCTACCAGGCCAAGGTCATGCATCATATTCTTCATTGCCCGTCTAACAAGAGGATTCGGAATTGAACGAGCCTGATTTGACCTATCTAAATTGGGATCTAATAAGGCATTGAAATCTCCTCCAACAATTATTGAAGGAGCTAAACAACATAAGCTTAGATTGCAGCTTAACAATGTAAGAAGGGTCGTCAATGTTAGGACCATAAAATGAAGCGCACGTAAGGACAGTGCCCCCAAAGTCCAACTGCGCTATCACCCATCTCCCTGATTTATCAGTCTGGATGGATTTAATTGTACAAGTTATCCCCCGTTTAACTAGAACAGCAACCCCACGGCTATTCATACCTTGGTCCGAGACGCCATATGCTTTTATCCAAGGGACTCCTGAAAACAATTTATCCGACTCCCCAACTGTCAGAAATCAACAGAGCCATGCCAGAGGTGAACCTCAGACACCTATGGCTTCGAAGGCGCTGCTGGAGTGTCGAATGCCAGACCATGTCAAAAGCTGCGGATATTTAAAGGAGGATAAGTGCCACCTGCCGAATTGTGTCTGATACCTCTAGAAGTGTGGTCTTGGTGCTGAAACTCCTGTGAAAACCCGACTGGATAGGGTAACGTTGTGAATTCTGTTACAAGAAGGAAGAGAACTGCTTATTAATGAGTATATATAAAACCTTGGTAAAGGATGGCAGCAGAGAGATGGGACGGAAGTTGGCAAGAATGGTCTTATCTGTGAACACACTTATCTGCGAGGAATACACTTGGCCTTCTTCCAATCACTGGGCACAGTGGACAAATGTATTGTCCGATTTAGGAGCTGGTTTAGAGTACGATTAATGCAGAGGCAAGATGGCGGCCGCTCTGATGCCCGAATGAGCACTCGCGTCTGATTGACCCCCTCCAACAAGTCCCACAGAGCGCTATGAAGCGCAATTCTTCACTATAATTTTTTTAATTCGGCCTATTTCGGTAAAGAGAGGATAAGACCCCCCCTTCCCGCACTAGAGAGACATACTTTGGGATATCCACCTTTTCCAGTGCTGGGTATGATCCCGCTTACCCGACTGGCTCTCTGCCTCCACCGCGGCTTCTATTTGCTTTCTGCCGGAGGTGGGCGTGTCCCAGCTTCTTGCTTGGCTGTCATGCCACTAAAAAACTCCAGAAGGGCCAAGGCGCACACTACAGGATATACTGCAGTGTCAGGGAGAGCCCCGGAAGAAAAACAACGAACTGGAAAAACAGCTGCTGGGGAAGGTGCTCTGGCTTCTGAAACGATGCAGGCTACCGGATTGCCCAAGAAAACTGCCCTTGCGATCTTCCTCCCCACTAGAAAAGGAAAGATTACTGGCACCAAGCACGAGGAGCGGTTGCAGGGAAAGGCTGCCCCGGGTGATCTAAACAAAGAGGTGAGCTCAGTTGAATTGGGTT
The DNA here is from genome assembly GCF_964204655.1 of Triturus cristatus. Classification (NCBI taxonomy): domain Eukaryota; kingdom Metazoa; phylum Chordata; class Amphibia; order Caudata; family Salamandridae; genus Triturus; species Triturus cristatus. Next base: position 984,930,275 of record NC_140583.1, read on the forward strand.
GCTCTGGCACAAATATTGTTTTTGGCTCAGTTGTTGGACAGGAGGGGGTATGGGGGGATCTAATCTGGATGCTGTAATACTCTCATCTGCTTTGGCTCTAGGGGAGACATGTCTGCATGGGGAGCAAACTCTGGGACAACAGGCACAGACATCACCCAGGAAAAATTTCCCTGAATCATTAGCTGCCATAAAATTATTGGAAATGACTAAGATGAGCAGGGGTAAACATAAGATAGTGGGTGAGAGATGCCACTCTAAAGACCAGGCCGAGATTGATACCGGTGAACATTTCTTTTCGTTATCAGGCACTTCTTATTCATCTGGAGACAAGTCATTTCCATTGCCAGAACTCCGCCTAGGGGAGTGTCACCAAACTATCCATGGAGTGAGACTAGCAGCACGAAACTAGAGGAAGAGGAGCTGGAAAAATCAATTGCTGCATCCGGTACTGGTACAGTACACAAGAAGAAACTGATATCTGCCCCCGGGGATCAAAAGGAATCAGCCCCGGCGCTCTCATGGGACTATTCTTTTTCCTCCAATTAGGGAGCAGACGAAGGGGATACAATGAGACAGGCTGCTCTCAAGACATTGGAGAACCCCGACGATATCTCTCTCTCTGTCATATATCAAACCATGACACATAGGGATGAAACTCGTGTAGAAAGCCAAAACCTGCCGCAAGTTGCAAAATTCGATGTGTTGAGTAGCTAAATCATGCTCTGAATTTGCGGAAAGGATTACTGAAGCCGAATAGAATATCTACGCTATAGGACGAGATCATAATGCAGCAAGCTACCACTGATACTCTGGAGCATCAGAAGAATGACATGGCATGGAAGTTGAGGACACGGAGAATCGTCTCTGTCACAATAATCTTAGAGTCTGTGGTTTAACAGAGGGTGTGGAAGTATCTGATCCCTGGAAGTTCAATGTGGAACTTTTTTCAGAAGTATTCCCAGAGCTTAGTCAATGGGCCTGGCACATGGAGGTTCAGCGAGCCCACCAGTTCTCCTTCAGGCAAAACACTTGTTCAGGACCTGGTCACTCAGCCCCCAGAGCAATCTTGATCTGTCAAAATAATATTTTGTCTCAACAGGCTTTGTACAATCTGGCAAGTCCAGACAGGAAGAGAAGGGGGAAAGGGATTGAGTTCTTTGTTCAGCCCGATTACAGTCATACGACTGTTGAAAAACAGTGGCAGTTACGACAGCTGATTACCCCATTTCCGACTAAGGGAGCTCAAGCCTTCCTTCTTAATCCTGCCAAACTTAAAGTTATACATAAAGTTCAAACTCAGTTCTTTACTTCTGAGATAAAGGCCAAAGAATTCTTACAGGCAATCAAAGTCTAAAGAAATCTGTTCCATGTTGGGTAGATTGGAGGGCATAGGTGATGCAAGGTGGTGGTATTTGTTCTTTTTCTCACTGTTTTCTCTTTTCTTTATTACACAATAGGGCTGGAGAAATCAGGTTGGAGGGTGTGGTCAATCGGCTGGTGTTGTGAGGCTCTCCATCACATTAGACCTAAGGGTCTGTTTGCCTCCATGATTGGGGTGGTAGGGGGGGCTCCCATTTGCGGGGGAAGCCCCGGTGCAGGTTTGGGAGGGTCTTATGGGGGGGTGCGGCTGAAGAGCTGTGAGGGGAAAAATTAAAAAATAAGCCAATGGATGTAGAAGCTCGAGTAAAAACTATGGATTGTGTTCATATAATTGTTGAATGGAATTTGATTTGGGAGGGTTCACACTTTTACATGTGTTTAAGTCGGACAGATTGTGTATTTGTTCTTTTAATGTATGTGGTTTTAACAATACGGCTAAATCGCAAAGGGTTGCTCAGGAAATAAGAGGAATGCAACCTGATGTGGTGTGCCTTCAAGAGACGCACACTCCCTGGGGGAAACATAGGGCTATATTTGAGTTAGGGTACACATTGCTAGCCTGTACAAAGCAAGGTTCTACTATGTTATGGCCATTCTTGCAAAACTAAATATAGAGTCCACTGGCAGAGTGCTTGGTGATACATATGGCCGGTGGGTGATAGTGGAATGTGTGGCTGGTAATAGCAAATTTGTAATGTGTTCCTTTTATGGATCTAATATTGATGAAGCACAGATATTAGACTTTCTCCATTTACAGCTGGTATCCTGGCCCACGATGCTGATATTGTGTTGGTATTTCAACATCCAGTTCTAAGATATTACTGTGCGAGCAGGCAGGGATTTATATGTTGGTCATAAACCCAAAGTTTTCAGGGTCCTGCAGCAGCTCCTACATGATAATTGCTTAGTTGATGTTAGGGCCAAACTAAAACACCCAGATCCCGGCTTCACACTCTATTCATGTCCACAACGAAAGCTTGCTAGACGCAACTATTTTTTTGTAACTAAAACACATGTAGCAGATGCACATATACAGGTCGTCCCCAGAGTTACATCGGATCATAATCCTCTGCTGCTGAATCTTGCAATACAGCGCCTGGTAGAACCTTGTGGGTCTTTTTCATTCAACAGGAAGCTATTGCTCAATGAGTCTTTTGTCAGCCACATTCATCAGTGGCTGAATCAATTTTTTGCTATTAATCGGAACTCTGCCACTCATATAGTAGTTTGGTATGCCTTAAAAGCAGCGCTCCGGATGTAAATCCTCAATTTTGGTTTATATAGTCAGAGACAGCAGAAGCAGGTAATTCAGGGCCTATACGAGGATCTCCGGAAGGCAGAGCAGAATCTCATACAATCTCTTCAAGGGAATCCAGACATTACTCAGGCGCAAACTGATTATGCCTGCTGCAAGGCCAGGATAAACATGCACTGGCCTAAGGATAATGCAAATAAATACTAAGTTTTTAAAAGGGAATACTATGAATTTGGGGAGGCAACTTGCAAATGTTTGGTAAAAAAAAGATTAGGTGCAAATAGGCCAAGTGCGCAATTGCTGCTATTGAAGACTTAGCTGGGAGGCTGGTTGAAACACCAACTGAGATTCTTAAAGTATTCAGGGTCTTTTATGAAGATCTATATACTGAGGGCCAGAATGGTAATGAGAGACATGAGTCTTATTTTAAGGACCCACATAGAAGGACTCTTAGCCCAGAAGACCCGGGAGTATCTGGAGGAGCCTATTACATTAGAGGAGCTTGTGGAAGATGTGAACTCTTTAACAACAAACAAAGCTGCCGGTCCCGACAATTTGCCTCTAGAATTTTACAAAACTTTCCTACCAAAGCTAAAATTAGATATGCTCACAACCTTTCTGGAGGAACAAAAAGGGCAAGCTCTAGCATCCTGGGATTCTGCCAATATAATCATTTTAAAAAAGAAGGACAAGTCTCCCATACTACCTGGGTCATGTAGACCGATCTCGCTATTAAACTGCGATGGGAACATTTATGCAAAGATTTTGTCCACGCGATTAGCGAGAGTTATTTCCTCTTTAGTGTCTGTCAGTCAGCACGGTTTTATCCCAGGAAGAGGCACGGTCAATCACATCAGCAGGGTGGTCACCCTGCTGGAATTAGCCAATGTCCGTCAAGCTCCATTTGGAATGGTGATACTCGACGCCGAAAAAACATTTGACCATGTCTCCTGGAAATTTCTATGGGCAACCATGTGCTGACAAGGCTTTGGACCAGGTTTTATTAGTGCAATCAGAGCCATGTAAAGATCTCCTGTGGCTCGAATATGTGTGCTTGGGCTAGAATCTGATCCAGTATCGATATCTAGAGGGACCAGACAGACAAGGTTGTCCATGTTCCCCTTTATTGTTTTCCCTTTAAATGAATCCATTTTTGAACCTGTTGGAAAATAGCCCAAATATTAAACCAGTGCAACACAGACAGGAGCAGTTTAAAGTCCAAGCTTACGCCGACGACATAGCCGTTGTCTCCCCTGAACCAGCCTCAGCATTATTTGAGATTGACCGGCTAGCAATGCAATTTGGGCAAGATTCCAGCAATAAATTCATTAGAGCTAAGACTCAAATTATATGCACTACAGAAGCTTTTTTAATGATCCTAGGGTTACAGAGGAGGTAGTGTATCTTGGTGTTCGAATTGATATATGTTTGGATAAAATCGTATTGGCCAACTGGGATCCTATGCTGCGAAAAATTAAAAGTGAGTTAGATAGAATGGAATGTTTGCATCTTTCAATAGTTGGAAGATGTAATGTCTTAAAAATGAATATATTACCCGAGTTACTTTATTATTTTAGATCTGTACCCTTGGAGCTCAACAGGAGTCAACTCCAGAAACTACAGTCCATCTGGGCAATGAAGTGCATGAATCTACCCCGATGTCGTGGGGGCTGGGTGGTACCCAATTTTACGTTTTACTGTAGGGCCTGTCTTCTCCAACATATGTGCATTCTACTCGTAGGTGAAGGGAAAACTGAGGTAGCTGAGGCTCTGCCTATTTTCCTAATGTTGCTTGGCCCAGAGTCTGGGAGAGGGTTTTTCCAATGACTAGAAATTAGCTACTATGATAAAACTCGATTCAAGGTCGTTCAAGCTGCTTGTAAGGTATGGCAGCAGGTTCAGAGACGCTTGCAGATCAGTACGATCTGCCACTATACGCCTACTTCAGCATCACTATTATTACCATCTATCTTCTGGAATGCTACTATGGCCAGATGGAAACGACAGGGTATAATTACTCTCGGGGACCTTTTTGATAGTAGTGGTGTCCTGTCTTACTCGTGCCTGGCTGCAGAATATGCTTTGCCTAAAACTGATTTTTTTAAGTACCTGCAGATTCAGGACTATCTGCTAAGGAAATCAAATCAAGAATTGTTAGCCGAAAAAACATTATCTTATAGAGGCAGTTAGGGCGTATGGGGGAATTGGCATTTTGCAACAAGCCCTTATTGAAACACAGCCGGATGATCAGGAGGTACAAAGTCATAAATGGAACACTAGATTGTCTCAGGGAGGTGAAGTCCTACAGGACTCTATTGCTTTAGGTGAGACAATTTTGATATCCTCCAATCTCAAAGCACAGCATTATAAGACCATATTCAATTTATATTATACCCCTGCTAAAATCTCTCAATGGAGCGGGTCAAATAATGGTAAACCCACACGTTGTGGGGCTGATCAGGCAGACAGTCTCCACATGTTCATCCCCCCAAAGCTGAGACAGCTCATTGGGGGGATGGAGGCCTTCTTGATCGGGGCACAGACCTCTATTACACTAACGGTTATGCTTTTGAGAGTTCTGGATGAGTCCACAACTAGCCGCGAGACAGATCAATCTAGGTATTTCATTTTTATAGCAGTAGCAGGGGCCGAGCTATGCGTAACCTCACTCTGTCGGCAGAAATAACCTCTGTCATTTGAAATGTGGAGAGGAAGGCTGTATGCCATATGTAATTTGGAGATTAGTCTCTCTGCCCTCAAAGGGCTCCAAAAACGTAAACTTGGAATAAAGATCTGGGGAGCCATGGTAGATCATCTGGCACATACCACCGTATGAAACTCTCCTTTGTTATTATCAAATGTGTAGACATCTATGTTTTATTTATCTCGCTCTCATTAATTATATGATGCATGATTTTTAGGCAATAGTGATTGTACACAATCCTGATTTATTTTTTCTGTATTACTGATTTGCTCTAATCCTAAAATATTCAATTCTGTATAACTATGTTATTCATTGGCTTGTGAGGGACAAGGGTCTTCCAGCTACCCTGATTTGCAGCCTCACGAAGCCTGACCCATCTCCTCTAGTGAAATCAAGTCAAATTCCTGTACCAATTGGCCACAGGGGCACTATTTCCACCTGCAGTGCCATGTGATCACTGATCCTCATCAAGGCAGTGCATGGAAGATGTAGGGCATCCACGATGGTTTACATCTTTGTGTAGAAGAAGTTGGAAAATTGAGTGCATAATTCAAGAGAGGGTGACAAGCAAGGTTTATGGGTGAGTGAAATTTTAACAATGTGAAAAAACTCCCTGGGCTTGCTTTGAGACATGTCTATCTGAAATCAGACCGAGCTTTCGTAATCGCATGATGATAGATATTTAAAGCCTTTTTGTAGAGCAATTTGTCAGTGGGAAGGTAATGATGCCTCCAATCCCTTTCCATTTTATTACAGTGCTTATGAAGCCCCTTAAGCTCCTCATTGACTCAAGGGGCTGATTGTCTTTTTGCTGAGGAATTAACATCTCTGTGTTAAATGGGTGCAATGTGGTTAGCCGCTTGTATAAACCAGGAGTTGACCGATCTGACATCAACCTCCATGTCCCCGGTCAAAGACTCAGAATGCTTGCTTAAGGCAATACTAAATTCCGTAGGACAGACAGTGGCTCAGTTACGGTGCAGTAGAGAGGGACATAGCCTGCATCTGTGAGGGCTGTTGCCCAGAAATCAATGGAAGTGAATGAGAACATGGTCGCACCAAGTCAGGGAATTAATGTCAAGTGGCAAAACTTGAGTGTTAGGAAAAATGGCGTCTAAGGTGTGACCCGCAATGTGAGTGGGCTGAGTCACGAACTGCGACATAGCCCAAGATTACATATACTCCAAAATAAGTTGACCATGTGGGTGAGAAGATGCATCCACATGTAGTCCACGTAAATGTCAGCAGCCTAGTTTTAAGTTGACATTCAACACTTACCAATCTTTTAGAGTGCTCGTTCACATTGGTTACAATCTTTTATTAGCAAATTAAGGGCCTAATTTAAAGTTTGGTGCTAATTGATACTTGGCCCACTGTAATTTCTTAATATAATAACCCCACGCTGTGACTAGGGCCTTATTCATTTCTCACTCAGCTCACAATGAGTTAGGACTAGAACCTTTTCACTGTACGCTTTAGTTAGTTCTTTGGTGGGCTCTTAATAAAATGTAAATTGTAAAATGTTGTCTGTCCCTGTGTAAGTCTGGCGCGACTCTGAAAAAGCCACTATCCACCTATTTTTGATTTATTACAATTTTCCAACATCATTTCTGTACAGCTAATGCTGTTTTCTCACTCACCTTGATAATTATCGGTAGATCACTTCTCTTTTTTAACAAGCACTTAACTAAGTTGAAACTAGCCACTAATTCACCTGTAGGTGTGCTCTTACTAAGTTGTTATTAATTCATACTATTTCAGACTAGCTCGTCAGTAAACTGTTGAATTCTCCATTATAAGCATTCTTTTCTAAAGCCATTTCTTGCTTGCAGAGTACTCGAGTTTGCACTTCTACCACAACTTTAAATGTCCACCTTTGCATGTGGCCACACTACAACACAACTGCAAGTCATGGGTGAGTACTGTAAGTTATATACCTTATACTACAAGGTGCTCCCAGCACTTTGACAGGCAGACATAGCAACCAAAAGAGGCCATAAGGATAAGCTGTGGTGTTTTGACTACTCGTTGCCACGAGCTAATCTATTACTTACAGATAATTTGCATTACCCTGAATTTTTGTCCTCCTTGTTCCAGTTCTAACCAAAATGAAAAGTCCTGTCTCTCCTACAGGTCAGTTTATAAAGTATATTCCACAAAATACCTCAAGTTTTATTTCTATGACTATTGACATGCTCAAATAAGGCCTCCCCCTAGCGTCCCCTTGTCCTGTTTGTGACAAGTGTGCAATTATTCCCCAGGAGGAGCAGAAGAACACAGATCGGCAATAAGGGAAGTGGACCGGGACGAGTACGACTACATTTCAGGCTACTGCAAATTACTGGTAAATCATGGATTCAGTATCCGTCATTTGTCCTCCTCATCCCAGTCCTAAGCAAGATGAGCATTTAACAAGAAGAACACATTTGCTCCAATTGACGGCATAGAAACCGATCTAAGGCTTATTAATCGATACAACAATTACTTCAATATTCACTTGAGAACCACTGAACCAAACATTTCTCCTGACATCTGGTTTAAGTCCAATCTATAATGATTGATAAATGTTTGTTGTGTTGTCTATGTTGCAGCCTACCTATTTCCACAAGAGATGCTCTAGCCACTTCTGCCCATGTGGCTGAATTGGCTCTTGTAGATATACCGTGGGTGATCCACACCCGGGAGTATGTGGGTGTTCCACACCCGTTGATTGAATTACTGCTAACTTGACCCATCCACAAAGTGTAGGAGTCAAGACTTTCCGACCCTTAATGACCAAGCCAAAGAATACAAAGAGTGAATTGGATACCCTAAAGGGCTTAGTTTACTCCAAGGATGTTAAAAGTGCCCTTTTAATATATGGGGTTGATAGACTGAAGTGAAGTTATGGGCACGAAAAAAAGCCACCTTAGATGAAAGCCATGAAAGCTTTGTTGACTCGATAGGCTCATATGGTGCTTCTCAACTTTTCACGACAACAGACAGACAGATACCAAGTTTGTACTGGGAAAGGTGCTACCTGTCTTTTAAGCCCAAAGCTTCTAAGGAGTCTACTCACCAGCGGGGAAATGGTTGACAAATCATCTTTAGGTGATGGAAAATTCTTCCTGGCTGCCCATTGAGCTGATAATGTTGCTGAAGCTAGCCCCTTAAGAAAACCATCTCTTAAAAAATTCTAGAATCCTGAATGGATCAATGGACGCAGGTGTGGAATGGTTAGACAAACACCAAGAGTAGAAAGAGCTCTGATGCTTATTACAGGACGCCTAGTAGGTGTTTTTTTTGCAAACTGAATCTCCGAAACTACTGACACTGAGCACCCTATATTCTCTAACCCTGCCCTTTCAGTTTTCAAGCCATTAAGGCCTCAGAAACTCTAACAACAGGTTGGGAGACTGTAGAGGTGATGGCGAGAGGGGAAGATGAAAGCAATCTATGACTGTCACCTGATGAATATGAGAAAACCAAAGCCTTCTCAGCCAAAACAGGGCTATCAGAATCACCATCTGTCTCTCCTCCTGAATCTTCTGTAGCACCCTCAATAGGAGGGGAATTGGAGGAAAGCGTCAACTGAGGCCAAATACTAAAAGGGCAGCAATTGCTTGTTGGCATGTAATCTCGGAGTAAAGCTGGGGAACCATAGCATTTTATGCAGATGTGAAAATCTTGATCACCAAAGTCCCGAAATGGGCAAAGATCTGTACAAAATGTATGTGAGACAGATGATAATTCACTGAGGAAGGAGTGTTCTACCTCAAAGCATGTGCTAGATAATTACGAATCACCCGAATGTAAACTGCTTTGCAACTAGATGTAGTTCTGCCCATGAGATCTCCATAGCTACCTGGTTGGTCTGTTCTCTCTTAACTTCTTAACTCTTTAGGTAGCATCTGGCCACTACTTTGTCAATCCTCAGCAGAGGAATAACTGCTTCCAATTGAGCTTGGAAAGCCTGAATTGCTTTACAAAGGGCAGTTAGTTCCCTCCACTTCGAAGAGAGAGACCTATCCTTGATTGACCAATGGCCCCTCCATTCCTGACCCTAAAAGGATGCTCCCCAACCCCAGAGGCTGGCATCTGTGGTCAAGAGTACTGGCGTAGGTAGCTGAAAGGGGATCCTTTCGATCGATTGTCTTGTAATCACCATTGAAGGGTGTGAACAATATTAGGTGTGATTGAAACCAATGATTCAATCTCCTGGGAGGACTGATCCTAGTGTGTGAAAAGGTGATTTAGAGAAGGTTTTAAATGTAATCGGGCCCATGGAACCACTGCAGTGCAGCCTACTATAAACCCCTGTATCTTCAGCCAAGTTCTTGCTGGAGCGGTCTGGGAGACAGAAGTCACTGCACATTAATCTGTAACTCGTGCGCCCTTTGTCCCGGTAGGAACACCTGACCCAACTAAGTGTCATAAATGGCTCCTATAAAGGTAACACATTGGGTTGGACATAAATTGGACTTGGTTGCATTGAAGACTAGTCCCAGTTTCTGCAGTAAGTCACATACTGTCTGGACATCCTGCTGAGCTGTAGAAAGGGGAGAAGCACACACAAGCCAATCATCAAGATATGGAAGCACACATATTTCCCTAATTTTAATCCTGCCACCACTAGGGCAAGTACATTGGTGAATATCCATGGAGATGTGGTAAGGGAGCACTTGAAGCTTATAACAATTGTTGCCCACAGCGAATATCTTATAGTGCTGACTGTTCACATGAATCAGTACATGAACATAAGCGTCTTTCAAGTCTAGAGTTGACTGGAAGTTGTGTAGAGAGAGTAGAAGAATATCATTTGAAGTGTCACCATTCTGAAGGTGTCTATCTTGAGGAACTTATTAAGACCTTTGAGACTGAGAATTGGCCTGTAGGTGCCATCCTGTTTCAAAACTAACATGACTGAGTAAAAGCAAAAGAACGTCTGGGACTGAGGAACTTCCACTATTGCATCTCAAAAGATCCTGAATACCCTAAATCATCAAATGTCTTCTTTGGTTTTTTTCTGGTAAAGGAGTACATCTGAACTGTGGTATCAGATTGACTTGTATCCAATGAACATCTTTGATTATGGAGAGAGCTCACTGATCCCTGATCAGATTTGACCATTGAGGAAAAATTCCTTTCAGCTTTCTTCCCACCTTCATATAACCATTGGACAGGTCTTGTGTTGGATAGGATTATTTCCGGGTTTTACCTGCAAATGCCGGCCACGAAAGGGACACATACTTTCCTTTTGGCTGTGCAAAATCTTTCTCTGCAAAATAGACTTTCTGTTTAGAAAAACTGTAAAGGGTCTTGTTATCTTTGATTTTTCTGCTGTGTTTGCGCCATGTTGGTCAGATCTTCCCCAAATAGCTTTGGATTAGGACAGAAAAGGGCAATTTCTGTAAAAGCGACCTTTGGGGCACCTCCAATTTCCATTGCCATATCCAGAATAAAGCCTTCAACTCTGAATGGCTACACCTGCTGATATATAACTGCTGCCCATAGAGCACAAACATCCTTCGGGAGGTACGTGGAAATTATCATTAAGGCAATATCTGAAGCATTATCTGACTTCGCCAATGGCAAACCACCAGGAGATAATGGTTTTATTGGCAAATTTTTCAGAATTAAAAAGACCTGGGGACAGATGTAGGGCCATTTTATTTTGCGCCTCGCAATTTACGACTAATTGCGAGTCGCAATTTGCGAGGCGCTATATAAAATGTACAAAAGTGTGTTTAACACTGTTTGCGATTCCCAATGGGGTCGCAAATTGCGAGGCTCATTAATATTAATGAGCCTCTCGTAATTTGGAAAACCCCCATTGAGAATGGCAGGCCCTCCCTGGGATGGTGGCCTGCTCGGCTCAGCAGACCACATTGTCTGGGACTCCTTTGAAATTAAGCAGTTTAACATAAAAAAATGCACCCCGTTTTCCTTAAAAGAAAGCAGGATGCATTTAAATTTTAAAAAATGAAACGTTTTCGTTTCATTTTTTAAAGGCAGGTAGTGGTCCCTGTGACCACTGCCTGCCTTTCAAAACTATTTTCGCATGCACTTGCAAAGGGGAAGGGTCCCCTGGGGCAGGAAGTTCCAAGTTTATACTATACACAGTCAACATCTTACTGTCTCTCAAGGAACCCAGAACTTTGACACCCAATCAGGTCAAATTGAAGCATTCCCATCCTTTTCAGCATATAAAATCAATTGATTTAGAGTGATGTGGGGCGACCACTTTTAAATGGCTGACCAGTCAGCTCAAGGACATGGAAAGTGGACAATCAATTTTGGCGCTATAAAAACCTGTCAGGTTTTACGCTTAGTTTCACTTGCCGCCCTCCTAAGAGTGGAGATATGGAAAACTCATACCTTGTATAAGAGGTAGGATCAGTTCCAATCCTCAGTTCAGAACTTCCATTAGATTCCTATGTTATGAAACAGTGTGAGGACATAGGAGTATTATCAAGCATATACAACACCCTGATGTAAAAATTATTTTACGACACAGTAAAACCGGAAACACAAATCTATTGGCAAACACATTTGACGACCGAATACACTAAAGAGGAATGGGCCACTTTAGTTAGCACATATGACTGAGAACGGCGAGAAACCAAACTCAAATTCACATATCTTAGAATTCTAAACAATTTGTATTTGGCTCCTAGACTATGTAAGGCACAATTAAGGGCAAAGGACCGCTTTTCGGAGGGTTGGGCACCACATAATGACCTGGTGCACATGGTTCGGGCACGGCCTACCTTGTCTCACTATTGGCGTGATGTATAGCGCTTATTGAACAGTACCAGTGATTGCAGTCAGGGCTGGACAGGCCTTTTATTCCACTAGGCATTTCCCTGGTGGGGCGAGCCCTTGACGGTCAGTTGTGAAAGCCCTGGGCAGCTCTTTGTGCCTCTGTCGATTTCCCCAGTCCCCAAGGCAGATTACAGCAGGAAGGCTTTAAGAGAGAGAGAGGGGGAGAAAGTAGAGAGAAACTGATCAGAGATGGAGAAGAGAGAGAGAGAGGAGAGGAGGAGAGAGAGAACATGGATAGATGTAAAAATAGCAACAGCTGAAGAGGTGAAGGGAGTGGGGCTGGTTTGATCATTTTATTAAAGGTCCCAGCCCTGATTGCATTTTTAAATCCTCATTCAAAATAACAATTCTACATGATGCCTCCGTCCTAGACTGCACCAACTCCCATTGAAGAAAGACGAAGACTGCTCACATCAGTTTCCATCGGAAAACACGTGAGGTTTGCTAAAATACCTTCACAGAATGAATGGTTAACACCAGTACCCTAGCATCACATGCACGTATGATATAAGATTTCTCATGTGATACCAGGAGAAGAAAAGCCTATTTGTAAATAGGATGTTTGGAAAAGTTGGTTTAAGCAGCAGAGTTGGCACAGAAAAAATATTGGAGGCACATTAAGGAGCTTGTATGAAACCTCTGATCAAGAATGAATAATGTAGGACTTAAATGGATTAATTAATAAAGCAGCCTTTTGTCAGACTTTGGAGGGTGCACCTGTGGTTCCTGCCTTCTTTCCACGGACGATGCACGGGTATTCTACGGTGGCTCACTGTGACCAAGAATGCCTGTCATCTTGCATTCCATAGCCCTTCACCTACCTACTGTAGCTGAACTCTTCCGCTGCTGGAACGGTGACCCACCCTGAAAGAAAAAGTCCCAATTTCCGGCGAACGACCTTTGGCGCCTTGGAGGTTGCATCCGTGGGCTTACGTCACCTATTTGTTTTCCTTCTCATCACATTCCACACTTCTTTAATTAAGCATTGCCAGCGGTTGACACATTGGTATGCATTGTTGACACACTTACCAAATCCCAGACTCACTCTGGGACCTGAGGAAAGAAAAACACATTGGTTCCTTTTAAGGAGGTGACTGCATCCCTGCTTTGGAGGCGCGAGCACAGCACAGGTGCAGAGTGTTCTCTGTGCACGGCTGGTTAGGCTGGCATGGAAGGTGGTTTTTCCAGTGGGACTAACGTTGATGAGGTGAGCCTTGAAAGATTGGAATGTGTTATTTCCATTAGAAATCTGAAACACACCAAGGATCAAACAGACCACAATGAGCTTCAGGGTACCACCAGCCATAAATCTGCATACGGGCTCTTGTTTCAGACACGTGGCGCTCCTTTTGTTTGCATATTTCAGCTTCTCCCTTCCAAATGTTCCTTGTCTCTGATTTAATCAATGACATCGGATTTAATTTGTTATGCCTTTGTACAGAATTTTCAAAACTCAAAGCAAAACTCTGGCACCGAAAGCCAAGAACTATTTTAAGTAGTGAACCAGCATTGATAAAGCCAATAGGTTTGGCCTTTTATGAATGAAATAGTTTCTTCTTAGATTGATAAGTATGTGAACGGGGGGGCATATTTATAACAGAATGGCGAAGCGTGGCATTAAGCAGAAATTGCTAACGCCACGCTGTGTCAATCTGAAGATACAGGGATGCGCCGTAATCACAAGAATGCGGCGCACCCCTGCGTTTCCCCTAGCGTTGGCGCCAGCTGCCTAGCGCCAATGCGTACAGTGCACGGGTGTCTGCATTGGGAGGAATGATTGTTTATGTGCAGGAAGGGCATCTTCCTGCACATGAACAATCAGTAGTGGCAACTTACTGTTTCTAAGTGTGCTTCCCAATGCAGCACTCATAGAAACAGCAAAAACAAGAAGAAATTACCCATTTCTCCTTGTTTGCCATGTTACGACCAGGTTTTCTCTGGGCTTAATTTTGGCCTGGCTCCTATTTACGCCACCCTTGGAAATGGGGGGCAGCGTCAAAATCAATGGGTGTTGTGGCAGAACGCCCACCGCAACACCAATTGCTTACCCCTTTCACGTTAAGTGTAGCGTGAAAGGGGGCCTTATTTACAAGGCGGTGTTAAGGTGACTTAACACTGCTTTGTAAATAAGGTGAAGGGATTATCGCCACAGGAACGTCGCAAAAAGTGACGTTCCTCTGGCGATAGGGGCTTGTAAATATGCCCTGTAGCTGTTTAAATGGGTAATAGTGCAGGTGAAGATGAGGATGAGTCAATTGTTGGACGATGGATGAACGCATGGATGAATAAAAGGGAGTCACAGACAATGCATGGACGTTTGATTCAGTACATAGATGATGAATGAATGAAAAGCAGGAAGATGACATGAAAGCATAAATTGAGTCAGGAAAAAAGCAGGGTGGATTGAAGGGAAAAACTGAATGGAGGTGATGGCAGTTTTGTTCGCAACAGAGACTGTGTGCTGAACAGGACAGTGTGTTGTGGGGTTTGAACAGCATGAGGGCATGGTGCTAGAGAGTGGCAATATGTGGAGGGCCTGAGCACTCCGGATCTTGGCAGCTCCCTGTTCCCTGCCCACAAAAGGAACACACAGGTTAGGACTGTTGCCACGGAGAGAGGGTAGTAGGAATCTGTGGGGACATATATTTCTTCATCCATAGAACACAGATTGACTCCTTCCATGTCCCTCAATTCGTCTTTTTCTTTACCAATTATTTGCTGATTGATTGGCTGAGCAATTTCCAAAGCACCCGGCTGCACAAGGGTGTGGTGGTGCTGTGGGATCAGTGAAGCAAGAGAAGGCCTGTTATGAAAGCAGATTCATATTTAAACATTTTCGGAAACATTGTGGGCTCAGCTACGAGTGCTTGAGTGACAGTTAGAAAGACACAGAAATCAACATTTGCATGGCCTTGGGTCACTTTTCACCTGCAATACAGCACCTGGCATTAATCTGTATCGGGGAGGTGTTACATGGGTGGAGCATGGTCGTTCCTATGCATCCACCCATGTATTTTGATGCAAACTCAGATTTACTAAAGTCAATAAACCTGGGTTTGTGCCAAAATGGTGTGCCAACCGGACTTTGGTGTAACGAAAAGAAATATCTTAATTTCTCCTAGTTATTTCCTTTTTGCATGTGTGCTGCATTTTTCAAAGATGAATTACCCTCTAAGGATTGCTTTGGTGCAGGAAGGTACTCCTTCCGGCACAAAAACAATCCTGCTCACAATGGAGGCACCCTTGCACCATTATACAAAGGTGCCTGAGTTGGTGCTAGGCAGTCACAAGTACACTAGCTCGGGGAGGGAGCACCATATCTTTGTAACTATGGTGGAGTTGAGCTCTCTCCCTTTCATGCAATGCAGCACAGAAACTTGCACTACTGTGCTGCGTTGCATGAACTGGTAGAAAATCTGGGCCTCAATCTGATATGCAGGGGCCTGATTAATGGACAGCTATATCTATGCACCTTGAGAAAGGCCATGAAGATATTTTTCTCCCAATCAAAGCCAGTAGAGTCCGGAGTGATGTGAAATGGGGCTGTAATGGAGGATCTCTAAGAAAAAGGTGAGCTACAAAGCTCTGTTCATTCGGTGATCTACAGATAGGGTTTTATTTCCAGGCTTGGTAAAAGTTCTAAGGGAATATGCTCATGGTCCAACTAAGAGCACCACCTCCTCTAATGGCCAGTCCTGGCTCTGCCTAACTGCGCATAGACAGCGGCACTCAGTGGAATCTGAGGCCCAGGAGTAGGGGGTAGGATGAGCAAAAAGAAACTTTACTCATCAACTACCATAATGAGAGGATACATCACACAATATGTAAGGAGGAGATAGGATATGGAACTCAAACACAACATGGATTACAAAAAAATAATATTGTAAGCAAAAGTCATCTTTAATTAGCAAAAACATGTAAATACATATAAGCTTGAAAAATTAAAATCAATAAGTAGGAATCAAAATAAAAGTAAATTCAACATTCAATTCAAAATAAGTATGTCTGCCAGACTCTCACTAAACACACACAGGTACATTAATATACATTTATTTAAAAGAAAACTCTGAACTGGTTTATGATCCTAAACACTGCACAATCTCTATTTTACAAATAAATTACACTGTGGTCAAAATTACAGTAGAAGCAATAAAAGTTCATATTCTGTTTCAAAGTGCTACATTTTTTGTGTTTATCTCTGACACTCTAAAATCTCAACTCATTAAACCACTAAATAAAAGTCCGCCCCCTTGCTTCTCTCTTCCAATCCTGGACTCCGGCTGCACACTCCGCAGGCTGTCAGATGCCAATCCCAGCACTTCTCTCATGCTGGGAATACTATTCATTTGCTGCTCAGACTGTGCCTGGGAGCCTGTGATGTTTCTCCAACTCAGCTGTGCATTGCAGCTGGGTTGGAGAAACCTAAGTGCCCATGTCTGTTTGGCTGGCCTAAAACGGCCGACCAAACAGACATGCTCACTTAGAAGTGTTCACCAACTCCTTCCCCTGCCATGCCTGTCACACAGGATTGCCTGGCCCGCCCTGCTCAAGACTCTTGTCGTCAGCTGCCAGACAGGGAAAGATAAAATGATGACAAAATGCTTTTATTATCATTTTATTTTTCCTCTTTTAGCAGGGGGGAGCCGCCTCTGATACCCACATACAATTCTGGCAGTGCAGCACAAACTGAACCCAGGTGGAGTCCCAGCTATTGTGGTACTTTTGGTATTTGTATCCTTGTCTTTGGCAATGAGCCACATGGCTTGTATGTTCCAGATCAGGATCCCACACATAATTCAGCTCAATGGCGTACAGTGGGCTGCCGTGCGCCAACGCAGGCAACTGCACCATGGCATGGTGCAAGGGTGCCTGCTTTGCAGGCATGATTATTTTTGTGCAGGAAGGGAAAACATCCTGAACAAAAACAAACACAAGAGACTTTTTCCCCTCCTCGTTTTTTGTTTTTCTACGTGTGCTGCATTCTGCAGCACACATAGAAAAAGAAAAAACGAGGAGAAATCAAGATATTTCTCTTTGTATTGCCTCCCTTACGCATTTCCTGGGAGGCGTACGTTTTTGGTGCTTCCTCAGAGTTACGATTTCTCTTAAATCTGGGGCAGTGTCAAAAAGCAATGGATGTTGATGGGAATTCCACCAGCAACACCCATTGCACTCCCCTTTAACGCAGAAAACTGTGTTAAAGGGAACAATATTTACAAGGCAGCATTAAGCCCAAAAAATTGGCTTACTGCTGCCTGGTAAATAAGGAGCAGGCTCCTGCACCACGGAACTTCACAAAAAGTGGCTTAAAAATAAGCCCCATAATAGAGAGCTTATGACTCCTCCATGATCCTGAAACGTAAGCAGGGATGTGAGAAGCATGAGCATCCACATTTGCAGTTCTGTCTAAAAGGCAATAAATATAGAGTAAATAAGAAAACATCAGTGTTACTTACTAGAATCTATGCTAATATTTAAATTGACGGCCACTTTAAGGATCATGAAAAGGCTATATTAATATTACAATACATAAAATGAATGTTTACACGTCAGCGCCTCAGTATACATTTTGTGTTCATTTCTTATATGACCAATACACTTGAAGTCTAATGCAGGCCCCTTGTAAGGTCTTGATGCATTTAACCGGCCATTCAGTTTGAAAACGAACAACAAAGCTGTGCAGGTTATAGAAATATTTTAAATAATTCTTCCAGACAATCCACTTATAATAAAACTGAAGCAACCAGGTATGAGTTTCCTTTTAACTATTCAAGTTAATCTCAGCCAAATATATTTATTCAATTTGCAATTAAATATTATTCTCTGAGTACTTCTATAACAAACTTTGATATTAAGTACACAATTTGGGTGGCAATTTTCAGCTTTTAAGTGTGAGTTATTGGGCTGGTCTGATCCCTCATAATTGGATTTTCTTAGTACACAGTTCATGACAAATGATGAATGCTGAAATGCTTTTGAAATTCAGTGTATCATTTACACCTTTCAAATTCTTTCCTTGGCTCACTCTGAAGTTTCTTGATAGAAATGTAAAATGAGAAGGGATATGGCTCCTGTTTCTTTTCTTGATAGTGAAGTTCCTCTGCTTTCTTGACTTTTTTTTCTCTTTGAGGAGAATTTTACTTAGTGGTAAGAGAACTTGGAACATACTGATTTCGCTTTTCTACATCTTTTATTTTGCATTAAAAACATTTGTTACAAAAACAAAAAAACTTTTTCACCACCCTAATGTAGCCGCCATGTTCCAGCATTGAAAATGTTATAACGCATTTGCTGACGTGGACTTTTTACTGGTGTTGTTGTTAAAACAATTAGGGCCTGATTATTAGTTGCTCATTATATTCCGGCCTGTGCATCAACTCCTGTTTACGAACTGGTCGGAATTACGAGTTATAAGGTATTTAACAAATCAGATATTTATCAGAAGCGTTAAATATCTCAAGCTTCGTTAAATTTTGACAGGTCAAACCTGCTGAAATTTAACAGGAGAAAAGTATACAGTATTTACTGTACCATGCGGATTTTGGAACATTAAACACCCAAATCCTCATGCTAATCACCATATACTCATAATCGGTGTTATTTATGCACCCAATAAATAGCGAACCCCATGATATCGTTATTTATCAGGGGCGATGAACAATGCCTCAAGTCATAATCAGTCCCTTAGTCTTTGAGTTGTTCCCTACATTTTATTATGTTTAGTTGTGAGATAAGAATAAGTAACCATCTAACCAAGCAGCCAATCACAGCTAAAATCTTACTTAAACTTTATATAGCTTTAAAAAGGAGATAGTCAATAAATCACCATCTAATTGAGCACACAAAGTGCAAGCAAAATAATTAGTGGGGATTTCATAGTAATATATAAGAAAAGTGCACTTTACTCCTGCTATTTCATTACATTTTTAGGTGGCTGTTAACATATTGTGGGGCATATTTATAATAACTGACGCATCCCTGCATATCAGCAGGGATGCGCCAGTTACTTTGCGCCCCAGCTCCGCCACCATGGATGCGCCGCATTTATAATGCGGTGCACCATGGGGCAAAAACGGCACAGGTGCGTCACGCATCTGTGCCGTAAAAGTGGCGCATTGCTGGAGTTGCGTCGCAAGCGCGACGCAGCTCCAGCAATGCTCTGGGGGGCCCTATCTTGCTAATGCTGCGTCAATCCTTACGCCTGCTTCAAGCAGGCGCAGGGTTTTGACGCAGCATGGGCTCAAAAGTGACTGAGTGAAATCTTGTAGATTTCACTCAGCCACTTTTAGGAGGCGTTCCTGCGCCGGAACGCCCCCACCTGCCCTGGAACGCGTACATGTGGCGCAGGGCTTTACAACGTGATGCATCTCCCAGATGCGTCACGTTGTAAATACCCCGCACCATGGCGCAGGATTTGCGCCGCTGCTGCGTCACATAAGTGACGCAACGGCGGCGTAAATGAGGCGCAAGTCAAACATAAATCTGCCCCTGTGTGCTTTGTGCAGTACCTCAAACTGAAGGACACCAATGGGTAAAGTGGGCTGACCTATTTCTCAATTTTGTATGCTTTGGTGTCCGGAAGCAAAATGTGAATCCCCATTCAACAGGCCAATGTATGAAGACTTCTGACTAAAAGTCTGTCTCTAAATGTACAAGATGTATGCAGTTCTTTAAGTTCAAATTCATCCGCTGTATGCCATCTTGAATCTTGGATCCTGTCACTGACGAAGTTCCTTGTAACCAATCGTTTACTCTGGATAAGATAACTGTGGCAGTGTTGGGCAGCAAGGATAGTAAGGCCGCTGGCTCGGATGGTATACCCATCAATCTGCTCAAGGCCAATTTGCCTCTTTGGGGCCCCATTTTGGCCTGGGTGCTAGGGGCCTGCTGTTGCACAGGTATTATAAACTATTGACCAGAGTCTGTTATTGTCCCCATTTTTAAAAAACGGGAACTGATCTAACCCTGCACGTTACCGCGTCATATTATTACTTGATTCTTTGCCGAACGCTACCAGGAAAATCGTACTGAACCGTCTTGAAATATGGACAGAAGAAACTAACATCCTCTCTGCCCTACAGCATAATTTTCGTAGGAGTCTGGGAACTATTGAACAGGACCTGAACCTTAACAAGATTATAGGTAAATTTAATCAAAAGATTAAAAAGGATACTTGTTTTTAGCTTTTGTTGACCTGCCAACCGCTTTTGACTGACCTCCATAGTAATCTATGGGTTATCTTAACTCTGCTTGGTTAAGATTCACCGATAATTTCCCTAATGAGAGCAATGCATTCTAGGGAAAAGGCCAGGGTGTGCTATGGCCTCAGGGTTGAATGTACTGACTGTTTCATTCTAGAAAGCGGAGTAAGACAGGTCTACGTACTGACACCCTTTATTTTCACCCTG
Source organism: Triturus cristatus (assembly GCF_964204655.1). Classification (NCBI taxonomy): domain Eukaryota; kingdom Metazoa; phylum Chordata; class Amphibia; order Caudata; family Salamandridae; genus Triturus; species Triturus cristatus. Next base: position 984,950,826 of record NC_140583.1, read on the forward strand.
CATATCAATACCTTGGCCTCAGCTTAAACTAAAAATGGTAAAGATCTTTTTCAAATCGGCCACAGACCTATTCCATGTCTGCTTTATGCTGATGACGCCGTCCTAATGTCACGCAACCCTTTGGGTCTGCAGAAGTTCCTTACCCCCTTTATAGAATATATCTCGGGCTTAATCATCAACAAAAGTAAGAGTTTTGTAATGAAATGCAAGAACAAAATTAAGAAGTGTCTGACGTTTATGGCCAATATAAGTATCACCTCCACTTTCTGCTATTTATACATTTTATTTAATAAACAGTGTGCCTGGGCTTCAGATGTTAATAATAGAAAATTGCATATTAAAAATCTATGACCATTCTTTTAAAAATTTCCACTGAATTAGGTAACAAACTCATAAGGGAGATTTTATTTATATATACTGCAAAATGTGTCGCTGCACGTCTTTACAGGGCAGGCATCATATAATGTATATGAAAGAGGATTGTGTTTACATGTTACACATAATATAAACGTATATTCATGAATGTGAATGAATTATACAATGGTGAATAATGGTAAAAAAAATAGAATAAACTATGGAAAGGAATATAGTGATATTTTTGTAAGGTGATTAATTTGGTATAAATAACAACGTAGGCACAAAGGCAGTCAGGCTTAACTCAGAGACAATGTGTAAAGTATTTATGCAGCACTTCAAACACTAATAAAGTGAAAACACAACACAAGAAAAATCGCACACTAATTTAGAAAAATATGGCAACATTTACATCAGTTTTTAAATAAATTATTTGAGACCAAAATAACAAAAATCTAATGAGTAGAACCAGAGGTAAGCAATTTTAAAGAATTAAGTGAAAGCAATGCTAAGAAGCACAAATCAACAACTGAGGATATCTGGTCTCGCCGGACCAGAACAAAGTCACAAGTTCAGACCAATTCTGATGGAGTGGGGGCCAAATACAGGGACCAAAATAGGCCTGCTGAAAGTGCCCTAAATCCTGGTTTGCAGAGCATTGCGAGAACCCACATCGAGGGTACATTGTACAATATTGGTTTCAAGGAAGTCTGGCATCCAAGTTGCATCACACAGCAAGGGTTCAGAAGACTGTACGGGGCTGCTATGCGAAGTCCTGCATCGTCATCTAGGATGCCGTCGATGACTGGCTTGCAATACGGAGGCCTGCGTTGAGAATGCATTGTGCAGTGGTGGTTCCAAGAAGATCGCAGGCCTGCACCGTAAAGTCCAGCATTGAGGATGTGTTGAACTGCAGCTGTTCCAAGGTGGAGCATTGAAGAAATGCATCTCGCTGCATTGGTTCTGCCCACAGGACCACAGCTGGGCTAGCAGAGCCCCTTCGGTCCCACTTCAAAGGGTCCAAGACTACGGTGGCACAACTTGGGGGACAAGATTTTCAGCAGACAGGTGGTTGAAGCCTTTTCTGTTCCTTAGGCTCCGATCAGGAGGCCAGTCAACTAGCTATTGAAGTCTCTTTGGTGGTTCTGGGTTCAAGATGCAGGTTTCACTCAGGCAGCAGGGCAGTAGGGCAGTAGGGCAACAGGGCCACTGAGTATGAGTCCTTCTTGCAGAGCAGCACAGCAGCCCTTGTAAATCTTCCACAGGTCCAGAGGTCTACTTAAGAGTTGGGTCTGATTGTCCATTATTATACCTGGGCCCACTTTAAAGTAGGAGAAGATTTGAGAGACTTCCACCTCCAGAGGTTCTTGGAAATTCCTGCCTCCCTACTCTGGCCCCAGCTTGTCTGGGCCACTAAAAACTAGTGTCAAACCCTTTGTGAGTGTGCTCAGGCAGAGCCTTTGTGATGTGCAAGTGTGGTAGGTGAATTCTTCCTTTCCTCATCACGTCAGAGAAGACCTATCCTGCCGACACCTATGCCCCCCTCGTCTCACTGTCTGGTAGCAGTACACAAAGACCAACTGCCAGCTACACCTAGTTATGTGACTCAGGATACAGGCTGCAGGAATCAAATGGTTATGCAAAGAAAATGCCAACTTTTAAGAGTGGCATGTTCAGAATTGTTTCCTAAAATCTGACTTTACCATTAAAGATGGTTTTAAATTACAATTCTTTAGTCACTAATATTCTTATCTGCTCCCAACTGAAAGTTAGCACATATAAAATGTAATAGGATAACACAATGTTATCCTATGAGATAGGTAGGACTTGAATAGTAAAAAACTAATTTAAGAGTTGTATACTACCAGGACATGTAAACGTGAGGGGCCCGATTCACAGAACTAACTTAAGACAAAATCCTAAACTTACTACCATTTTGGTATTCACAGAAGGCACTTACTCATTTTGGTATTCACAGAAGACACTTACTCTCTTCGGTATTCACAGAAGTTAGGAGTCCTAACTTTAGGACTCCTAAATGCCTTCTGTGAATACCGAAAGTCTTAAAATTAGGATTTTTCTCAGTTTAGGAGTCCTCAAGTTAGGACTCCTAACTTTACTACTACTAAACTGAGAAATATTTAAATTTTAAGGCTTTCGGTATTCACAGAAGGCATTTAGGAGTCCTAAAGTTAGGAGTCCTAACTTTACTACTACAAAATTGAGAAAAATCCTTATTTTAAGACTTTCGGTATTCACAGAAGGCATTTAGGAGTCCTAAAGTTAAGAGTCCTAACTATACTACTACTAAACTGAGAAAAATCCTGATTTTAAGGCTTTCGGTATTCACAGAAGGCATTTAGGAGTCCGAAAGTTAGGAGTCCTAACTTTACTACTACTAAACTGAGAAAAATCCTAATTTTAAGACTTTCGGTATTCACAGAAGGCATTTAGGAGTCCTAAAGTTAGGAGTCCTAACTATACTACTACTAAACTGAGAAAAATCCTAATTTTAAGACTTTCTGTATTCACAGAAGGCATTTAGGTGTCCTAAAGTTAGGACTCCTAACTTCTGTGAATACCGAAATGAGTAAGTGCCTTCGGTGAATACCAAAATAAGTAAGTGCCTTCTGTGAATACCAAAATTGTAGTAAGTTTAGGATTTTGTCTTAAGTTAGTTCTGTGAATCGGGCCCTAAGAGTTTAAGTTGAACTTTTTAAATACACTTCAGCCTTCCCTACGGGCTGTTTAGGGCCTGCCCTAGTGGTGACATATGTATGAAAAAGGAAGTTTTAATCCTGGAAAAAGGTTTATTTTGCTAGGTTGAAATGGCAGTTTAAAACTGCACACACAGGCTGCAATGGCAGGCCTGAGGCATTTTTAAAATGGCTACTAGGGGCAGGGCCAAGATGGCGGCCATGTAGGATTCTCGCTCCAGCTCGTCAGACTGCCTGCCATGAACACGAACTGCCAGAGCTGGCCCTCGGTGCCAGAGGTGCAGAGTTCCAGAGTGGGTCCCCCCTAGACAAGGACCACAGATATGGCGCTAACAGAGCTGCTCCCTTGCTCGCTGAATAGTGATGGGCAGCCGCGTCCTCCAAGCAGCTCGACCAAGATGACGACCATTGCTGAATTTTCTGCGCCTGCCTACAGCAGATAGAGGAAGACTTCCCCCACTCCCTAAGACCACTTCATGGCAAAGCACTATTAAGCAGCGACTGGTGCTGTCCTACCCTACAGCAAAAGGGGAAGACATCTGCCACCACCAGGAGTCACATCTTATGCCTCAAGATTGGCATAGGGTGGAATTATTCCATTACTCGAGCCAATGCTTCTCCTCCAATCCCACAAAGACGGAGGAGTTGCTATACTGTTCTCCTATTCTTATAACGGATCAGGGGGGGGGAATTATAGAAATTCGGGGAAGGCTTCTGGCACATGCAGCGTTATGATTGGTCTGAGTGCCGTGGTTTGGCACTCAGCGGTACAAAAGGGGGTGGTGATGGACGGAGCATCAGAACCAATCAAACACTGGAAACAAGCTTCCCAGGACCGGTTTCTGGCATTTCAGCTGTCTTCAGCCAGGCTTGCTTGAATCCAGTGGCAAAGTGAGCAAGGGACTCACGTCTGAGCATACCCTGCCAACTTATGGCGAACAAAGCGGTACAAAAGGGGGTGGTGATGGACGAAGCATCAGAACCAATCAAACATTCACACCCAGTCACCAGATCTGGGTTTAATCCATCACTGTTCTTTAGCCCACTCTGCCACCCCAGTTCAGACATGGCCATATGCAAATCAGTCTGACCCTGTGCCTCATGGGAACAGTCCAGCCCGAACTGCCAAGCCATGCCTTCCCTGGACCGGAAACAAGCTTCCTAGGGCCGGTTTCTGGCATTTCAGCCGTCTTCAGCCAGGCGTGCTTGAATTCAGTGGCAAAGTGAGCAAGGGACTCACGTCTGAGCATACCCTGCCAACTTATGGCGAACAAAGCGGTACAAAGGGGGGTGGTGATGGACGGAGCTTCAGAACCAATCAAACACTCACACCCAGAGTGGGCTAAAGAACGGTGAGTGTTTGATTGGTTCTGATGCTCCGTCCATCACCACCCCCTTTTGTACCGCGTGGTTTGGCACTCAGCCAGGGAATAGAAGCCTGGGCATGTTCTCCACGCAGCCTGTAATGCAGCCTGCCTGGAGATCATGTAAAGTGCACATCACAGTTTGGCTGTCCAGAGACGGCCTGCCTAACTATCATGCACACTGTAAACAGTGCATATCGCTCACCGTGGGTGCCTGTTATCCCCCTGGCCTCGCCCCCAAAATAAAACAATATATCGTTTTATTTTTATTTTCTTTATGATGCTGAAAGGGGGGTGAAGCTCCTCTGTCATAGCGGAGGAGCCGCCGCTGCCTCCCACGAGGTCTTGGGCTGGAGGCGCCCTAACCTGCAGTGAATTGGGTTGTTTTTTTAAGCAAACAACAGTCATGCCTTGTACTCAGCAGTGCTCATGGAACCTAGACATTAAAGTGATGTTGTTGATGAGGTCAATGGTAGTGCCTGTCACTTAATTCAGAAGAGTTGCTTAGAATGGTGTCCAGGGACATGGTGAGGAGGCACGGCTCACTTGTTCATCTCAGATGCAAGCAAGGCTCCGGAAACAGCCTAGCTCGATGCCAGCAGGGCAGAGCTGGTTGGATTATAATTGATTTTCATATTCGTGTGGCAGGTGTATGTAATGCCGTAGAGCTTCCAGGGGGCAGTGTGGTGGTGAGGTGCTAGAATAAGAAGGAGGGATTGTGGAGTCAGCAGAGCTGGGAGGATGAAATCAAGGTGACTAAGAAATCCTGTGGGAGCGAGGAATTCCAACACAGCCAGGGTTGCAAAATGGAAATCTGTGTGCTATGCTTACACTAATAGTTTTGATACTATGCATGACCTGCAATGCAATTCTTAACTACTTTTGATAGGGCAGAAAGTGAGTGGGAAAGATACAGTAATTCCTTGGGTGATCTTTGCACCTACCATTCACTTCATGCTTTCTCTTCACAGAAATATTTTTGACCTAGTGTGGTCAGGGTGCCACCACACACTAAACCATGACAATGTTCCAGAACCAGGTGGCAAAATTTCATGTGTGCATTGAGACAATTTTAAGCTGGTGCCTATGCTCTGGTGTAGGATCACACAAGGCTAGGCAGTGGATTTGAAGATGCGAAATTTGCACGATCTACTGTACTCTACAATAGCCTCTTAAATATCTTCTAAGTGTGACTGCTCCTCTGCCACCACTAACAGTCATGTAGTGCCTGCCACCAACTGCAGTGCCACTAGCTATATATCCAGCTAAGGCGTGTGGAGAGAGCCTTGGAAGGAGGAAATAACGAGATCTGGAGCACACAAAGCCCTGAACTACAGAGACTGGACATCTCTAATCTCAGAGATAGTAAAACACCCAACGCTTCCTTCATGCACAGGCACTGGAGGTAGGGGTGCTGCAGCACCACCAAAAAATAATCATGCTGGAGTTCAGAAGGTGAACCAGCCATAAAGATGCCTTTGCATTTTGTGTGTATCCTGTTACATTTACTGAATGTTAAAGACAAAGGTCAAATATCAGACAATATCTTCTGACAGATTGCTGCTTACTAGAAAACTGGAGTTTTATTTCTCTGACTGCAAGGTGAGAGGATTTTGTAAAAGTGATCTAGGTGACAATCCTGCCAGGATACAGGAAACGAAAAGAAAGGCTATAGCATGCCAGTTTTTTCTATCACACGACAACATTTAAATGTATCAAATTATATCAGCAACAGAGATTTTAATATGATCAAAAGAAATCAAGACACTTTACTTGGTGATGAGCAAGTGAAAAATAGTCACTGAAATCTAATTTCCACAGATATTCATTTTGCGCTGTATATTTTTACCAGTAAATCTGTATCATGTAAGATTTTTTTTCAGGCCGCTGTACCGCTGTACTTTCGGTGAACTGAGGACACCCCTCGCGTGGTACCCTGGGAAGTCCACAGAAGACACAGTAATGTGAGACCAAAGCAAACTTCACAATCTAAAGCTTGCATGGTCCCACATTCCTGCTAGGGGTGGTGGTCAGGCCCTGCTACGGCCAGCCCATCGACAGTGAAGGCTCTGTACGGTGGGGTTTGGCTGCCTGCTGGTTGGCTGGGGGGGGGGGGGGTTGGGACTAATGTCTGGACACAAACCTGGTTCAACAGCCAATCTCACATCGTGCAGAGTGGACAGGCATGTGTGGTATTGTCTAAATACGGAGAGTTGGGTGCAGGACATTCCTGACTATACATTAAACTAATGATAAAAACCAATTATGCTGTATCCCTGTCTTTCACAGGTACAGCAGTACCAGTTTTTAGGTACTGTGGTACTGTGACACCTAAATAAAATAATTCTGCCAACACCTTCAAGACTCCTTTGTTATTTGGGTCTGTTTTTTTTAAACTTCCTTCTTAGTTAACACAACATGTTTTAGTCATTACAGGTCATGTGGTGATCCTGGACCTGGAACAAGAAGTAAAACTCTCGCAGAAATCCAGAGGGACACTCAGGTATTGGATATTGTGGTACCTGTGGTAAGTAAAGAAATAAATAAATAATACAAATGAAAGTATAGTTTGATTGTTCCCTCAGAAAATACTACTCAATTACAGCCTACACCCTTTAGAAACAACCTCAAAGGATTTTGCTAATCATCATTTCTAGATTGGTGTTAAAAGAGACAATTTACCATACAAACACTCCCAAGCCACCCTCAGAAGATGATGATTTATTTGTGCTTCCAAGCAGTTCTGCAGCACCACATGAAACAAGACCAGCAAAGGACTCAGTGGTTTGGCAGGTTCTGACCTTCCAGCTGACAAAAAAAAAATTGTGCACAGGAGGTGGCGTGCGCTATAAGCCTGAAAGTGGGAAAACAGGCCAGTATTCAATGGAATGCGCAGTACTGTGGAAGCAACTGAGTGTTATGCAGCAAAACACCATAGAACATGTGGAGGTACAAAAGAAATGAGCGGTCGAAAAACAACCAATTTCTCTGGAGGAAGTGGTGCAACAAGAAGAGGGAGAAGTGATGTCAGTATGCAATATTTCGGTGTATACTGTAGGCCAGTAGCGGCTCCTGGAGGGAGTGCCGCGGGGAGGTGAGGCGGGGCAAGGGAGGGGCAGGGTGGGGGGTAGTAAACCACGGAATACGGCAGAACGGAGGTAAGTACATAAATAAATAAACAAAATTAATTACATTGAGCACGCTGCATCGCCATTTGGCCAAATGGCGATGCAGCGTGCGCAATGTAATTTGTTTTGTTTATTTATTTATGTACTTACCTCCGTTCTGCCATATTCCATGGTTTACTACCTCCCACCCTGTCCCCGCCTCACCTCACCACCCCGCGGCACTCCCTCCAGGAGCCGCTACTGCTGTAGGCACTGTAATAAATTTGTAGCCTGTGGTGAAGTAAACAGAAGGCTATATTCAAAGATCATGGATCATCATCTTCAAAACACCACAGAGAATTATGTTAAAGTAAAATAAGTAATAAAAAGGTTACAAGAATAAGAAGATTATCAAAACAAATCAGTGGTTAAAAAAGTTAAAAAAATTGGACAAACAAAAAACATTAAAAAGATATGAAAAAACAGTAGATGAAAAGTGCAAAAAAGTTAAAATATGTAAAACAGAAAAGTGAAAGAAAAAAAAGACAAACAAACCTCTGTTCTATGGGTATAGTTGTGTGCCCAACATGGCTGAAGACTATGTGTGGTAGGGGTTTGCCAGTTGCGGAGGTGTGGACACAGGGCCTGGTCAAAGGTCAGGGCCTGTGGTCCACTTCCAGCCACACACAACCAAAGACTTTGGGGGGTGGAGGGTTGCCCACCCATGGGAGGTTGGATGCAGCGTCTAGCTGTAGGTTAGGTCCTGTGGCTAATACGGCAGAATAAGTCCCAAGCTGTGCTCAGTAGGAGACGCAGATTAGTATGATTAAAAAAATGTAGAAATTCACTGGAAAAGAAAACAAAAGATAAAGTGCTGTTATAGTTAGGTATGCCAATGTTGTCATATTTTACATTAACAAAACCTCTGAAACACACTGAAAAAACAAAGGTTAAAGTAGTAAGATAAGGTGCTTAGATTTTAGCTTATGTTAAACAAACCACTAGAAATGTACTGAAAAAAACAAAGGTAAGGTGATGTTAGAGTTAGATCTTGTAATGTAAAAACTAACATTTAAATACAACCAAAAAATGAATTCACCAGTTATAATTTACTGATCAAACTATAATTTGCATCCCCACCATTACCACTGATATGACCTCACATATTACATCACTCGCAACATGTTACATCATTGCTGACATCACTGATGACATCTCAAATCACATAGCTGCACTACAAAATTGATTTCAAGGCTTTAGATAAAAATAAAGTTGAGGGTTTGAGGATCTTGCATCAACCTGTTCTTAAAGTCCTCATAGAGGTAGATTGTCAGTTCTAGGAATACTTTCATTAAGTTTTAGATGTGATCTGGGAGAGGGAAAGTAATACAATAATTGGATAGCAGTTTGGATGAAAATGCAGCAGTAAAAAATGCCATTGAACAATAAGGGGTCTGACCACTTCTTCAAACAAAGCATCTCGCCAAACACAGGGCGAGGAATGCACTTTGAAAACTAGAAAGAAAATGGCGTACTAACAAATCCCCAAAACCCCTAAAATCATTAAGAAAAACTATAAACTAGGTATGTTAAATGCAAAAGTATTAGGCGTTATATCGCGACTTGGCCAAAGATGCAGCCAAAAAACACAGATTGGCTACCCTCCACTGACTCTATGACGTCAGAGACAAATCTGGAAAACTATTGGCCTGGATGAGCAAAGGAGAAATAGGACAAAGGTGGGTGAGGTGTATCGTAGATGAACTGGGCACTACACATGATACTGGCGACCAAATAGTGACCGCCATTGCTACTCACTATAGAACTTTCTACGAGACACAGCAACTTAGTGACTCCTCTACTAAAGAGGACTATTTAAAAGACATTCAGACCCCGAACTGGGTGAAAATTCTAGTCAGGGAATTAACACTCACAGAAGTGAAAGAGGCCATGGCTGGACTGTGGGTGGGTAAAACTACAGGTCTGAATAGTGTACCTACAAAGCTTTATAAAAAGTGTGCAGATTTACTATGCCCCCATCTGGTATCCCTCTACCAAAATGCGCTTAAAGAGGGTATCCTCCTTTTAGACCTCCAGACCCCCACAATATTTGCCATACACAAGGACGGCACACCCAGAGATAGGTTCGACTCACATCGCTCCATCTCCCTGCTGAACATAGAAGTCAAAATTTTAAAAAGGAAGAGATTACATCGGTAATAGCAAGCTGCTTGCACCTCTGACTACAGTCTATGGGAGGTACATATGGTACAAAAGTAAAGTGTGCTAAAATGAATCAACGCTATGCCACCTCAATAGTGTATATAGATATATAAAGAAACAAGGTTTCTATGTACAGACAAATATAGTTAATCCAGAGCACTACACAAATACAGTCATTTCGATCTGTCTCTCTCACACATCCAACTTTTATTAACAGATAGTCCGATCCAAAATTCTTTTGACAGCAGATCAGTAGATGAATAGTACAGCCGACACGTGTTTTATCATAATAAAGACTTTTTCAAGGCTCTTGAATCTTTAGAAGTGATGAAGAAGTAAGCATATGTAAATTGTCAGAGAATCCAGAAAAGTCCTTGGAGCCCCAAGGACTCATATATTTTGGGAAAGGTCTGGGGTTTTTAGCAGACCTATAATTTACAACTTGAAAAGCGTCTTTGTGTCCCATACATTTAAATGGGGACAGCAGGAAAATGCGGGCAAAGATCGGCCCGGTTTGAAGGCGGTAAACCCGTAACCACTCACAAAGTATCTCGGCGTGTACGCGGCCAGGGCAACTGACTCCGGAATCTGGGGATCACGGTTCGATCGCCGGCGGCAGATTAGCCCAGCACCATGTGACTCTGGGCAATAGCTTGCTTAATCTACCCGACGGCCCCCAGCGCCTAGAGGCCCTTACGGGTGATTGTTTGCACTTTACAAATGTGGATTGTAATACCAATCTTTCAACCATCAAAGTTTTAAGCATTCATTCAAACTGTAATTATCTCTGGAATCAATGTCAGCAATGCTCCTCAAACAAGCACAGCTCTTACACCTCTAAAAGCCCTTGGCTGCAATACTTGTCGTAGATAGAAAAAAAAATCATGACATCACTCCTGTGCAGAGGGAACTGAACTGCCCACTCATTGTGGCTTAAATAAAATGTATGCTCACTTGCTTGATTTGAGAGTCTCTGCAACTTCAACAACCCAGTGATTCCTACCTCAATATATCAGGCCGGGTGATAATGCTCAGAGGTAACAATACACTATTAGTGTAAACCACTAAGTTAAAATTTCATGTGGCATTTTTTCAAACTTTCATGGATCAGTGCCTGCTCGCGCATTATCACAGGATTTGAGATGTCCTTAGAGCCTCTTCCATTCCAGAAAAAATCTTGATCTTCTACTGTTGAACCAATACCTTGCCGACTGGATGTGATTTGATGTTCTGTAACTCGCTGGTAATCTATTGTTCTCCACTCTCTTTTTAGGTTTGGCTTAGCCAAGACTTTTTGATTTTGCTAAAAATATATGCAAAATATACCTATAGGGGCTTTTAGTCAGTTCTCCTCATCCATTGGTCTGTTATTGTTTCATTTGCATTTTTCTTCCACCCACAACAGTACACAGAATGGGGCAATGGTTCAGCACACTTCAGAAATTGGCAAATATTACTGGGGCATATCATCAAGGCCATGCGATATTTATCGCTCAGCACTCTTAGCGCGAGGATAATTATCGCCGGCCAACTCTGAATTTTATCGCAGAGATAGCATGCTATCAGCAACGCTCATCTCCAAAGCGATAAAATTCAGAACGCAAGCTGCCAATTGTGCGATTATCGCTGGAAATACAGCGATAATCGCACAAGGTTTGGTGAAAGCTTGCTGATAGGGCAAGGCATACTTAGCCATGATATCCACCTTACATAGGATATCATGGCTAAGTCAGTCTTGAAGCAGGCGTAAGGAAAGTAGAGATAACAGAGGTTATCGCTACTTTGCTTGTCGCTCTGCAGGTTAGCGTGCATTTCTCCAGTTATGTCAAGGCAGGAACGCCCACTTTGCATCTCATTAGAGATGCAAAGATGGGCATTGGGGGAAAGGGCGATAACGCGATTGTGTGACCTTACTGATTAGGAGATAAAATTATCGCTGCTTTCCTTCCGAAAACGGATGCTAAAGCGGCGATAATTTTAACACCGGGGCTTGATGATTTGCCCCACTGTGCGTAACAGCATTCTGACACAAGCAGCAGATTCACACACATAAAAGTCCCCTTAAGTGCCAGCGGATACTATGATGACAATGCGTTTTGAGACCAAAATATATTTTTGCTTTAGTCAATGTTTTTTTTTTTTTAGATTGATGAGGGTCCAGCAGGTTCCTCAAAGGTTTTGCCAAATCCATAACAAAACAAAACACCATTCGCAAAGCATAAAGGCTGACAGCCAGTGTCGGAACTATTGGCTTTGTCAATGTTTATTTCCTTATTGTATGTGAGAGTTTGTTCAACAATTCTCTGGTTATACTGTAATGTCTTTTTTTTACCTTGTCAGCAGTTTTATTGTCAAAGATGAAATTGCAATCGAGAACTGCATTGATCTTCGAAAGTATTTTGCATGAGTTACATATCAGCTTCATTTGCGTATATGGAACAAGCAGGAGTATGACAGTCTGACAGCATTGTGCTATAATAAATAAAACAAACACAAAAAGGATTTAAAGAGCCCTGCCAGTACATTCAAATCATTGCCTATGATCTCGAACCTACTCAAGTATAAAATGTTAAAAAGCCAACAGCACATTCAAATTGGCTTAAAAGCCAACAAAGCCGCCCTTTAGTTGGTGTTTGCTGTTTTTATGGTAAAGTGTGCACCGGTCCATCATAAATTGGATTGAAACCGCCAAACGTAGGGGCATATCATCAAGGCCCCCGCGATAAAATTATCGCCGCTTGGCATCTGTTTTCGGACGAAAAGCGACGATAATTGTATCGCACTATCATCAAGCAAGCGCTAACTGCTAAACGGCCGTTTTCCATTACGCCTTGCATGTCAGCGATAGATATCGCTAATGACATACAAGGTAGGCGCTCTTCACCTAAACGTAATTAAAACGGTCGCTAACACAACATCGCCCTATTAGCAATGCAGCCCAGGACCAGCGAAGCGATAAAAAAATGAGCGATAACCGTGCTTATCGCAATTACTTTACACTTGGAAAAAAGTTTACTTAGGCATACTTTCAATGGGAGGTGGATTGTTGGGATAAGAACACACTTGCATATTATTAAGCTTTTTCTTATCGCTATTTTTTTTCGCAGGATTTCTCCCGCTATCACCTCTATCGCTGGATTTTACATAGCCTGTTAGCGGCATGTTGATAATACGCCGCTAACAGCAATAGAAGGCGATAAAAAAACGCGCTAAGGCATTTTGCGATAATTATCGCATTTGCTTGCTAATATGCCCCATATTTCACCACATTCTCATGTATGGGGCACATCAACAAGGGGTGGCGATAATATTATCGCCGCTTTAGAGTCCGTTTTCGGGCGAAAAGCGGCGATAATATTATCACATTATCAACAAGGACACGCTAGCGCGTGTTTCCTTGCAATAGCACCCCTTGTCAGCACGCCTCCCATCGCATCGCATCGCTAATGAGATGCACAGAAGGTGTGCCTGACAAGACTCCCTTTGGAAAATATCGCTAACCCAGCTTCGTCATATTGACAACAAGGGTTAGCGATATTTAAAATCACGTTAAGTATGCCTTAACGCAGGAATCTGGGAGCATATCAACAAGGGCTTTATCTCTGCTTTTTAGGCTTTAAAAGCCAAAAAAGCAGAGATAAAACTAGCGCCCTATCAACAACAGGGTGCTAACACGCAAATTTGCATGTTAGCACCCTTTTACTCTACGCTCTCCTTGCATCTCTAATGAGATGCAAAGGGGGCGTTCCAGAGTAAAATATTAGGAGAAATGTCGCTAAGCGACATTTCTATTATCAAGAATGTCGCTAACCCTGTTAGAGACAAAAAAAGCAGCGCTAACCGCGGTTAACGCTGCTTTTTTACGTCTGCTAATTTTCAGACTTAGCCATGATATCCTATGGAAGGAGGATATCATGGCTAAGTTTGCCTGTCCCTATCAACAAGGTAACGTGTGATTATCGCTGGGTTTCCAGCGATAATCTCACGTTAGCCTGTTAGCGTGTTGATTTTTATCGCTATTGAGATAAGCGTTGCTAATAGCACGCTATCTCAGCGATAAAAATTCACGCTAGCCGGCGATAATTATCCTCACGCTAAGAGCGCTGAGCGATAATTATCGCCGGTTGTTGTTGATATGCCCCCTAATGTCTGTTAAATTCCTGACTAAGGAATACCTAATATGGGGGGTGGATTGTGTGGCTAAGACCACAGACCCTATCATCTAGGATATCACCGTTTTCCACCATGGAAAATGGAGATATCCCCACTATCTCTGGAATTTTTATCGCCTCAAAGATGCGCGTTGTTGATAACGCGCTAACCGGGCGATAAATTCCAGAGGTAGCCGTCGATAAATATGCAAGCGCTAAGCGAGCTGTGCGATATTTATCGCCGTCCCTTGATAATATGCCCCTACGTACTGCTGGTGACATAGAGGTGAAAAACAGAAAATCTCAATTTTATTAAAAGGCTTGATTTGTAAGTGCAGTAAGTCTATTTCTATACGTTATCAAACTGTCGTCTAAACTAAGTTGATTCAACGGTATGCCAATTGGAGAGCTAAAATGGAGAGGGAATTTCAGCTTTTAATGAATTAACATTATGCGAATCAATAAGAAATAAAACACTTTTCTTTCATGCAATTAGCGCCTCTTTTAGAGGTAAAAGAAGCAAAACGCATAGAGATATGACAGTAAAACAGAAAACCTACTCATGCCTTCTGGCTCTTCAGCCTGCAGCTTAGCTGTCAGCGAATGATCATAATTTGTCTCTTCTTATCTAACTGTAGGCTTCGCCAACTCTGCTAATACGCACTGGCAATTATATAATCTATGCCATCTTCTGATCAGGGCTCCGTTCCAGACCTGTCAGGCGCCATGGGCATTTCTAATCTTCTTCCTCGCTGGTCAGTAAAATAACCTGAATCTTAGAAACTTCGTAAAATGCCCTGCGCACAAAAAAACAGAATTTCGGGTCAGCTGGAGCAAGCCACAGAAAGCAGCCTGTAAAGCTAAATGAAGATTTGTTACGTGTGACGTAAGCCAAGTCCTTTAGGGGCTTATTTATGAGCCCCTTGCGCCAGTTTTGCGCTGCCGTTGTGTCACTTTTAGTGACGAAGCGGTGGCGTAAATAATGCACCATGTTGCGCCATATTTACGAAGTGACGCATCTAGGCAGATGCGTCACTTCGTAAGCCCTTGCGCTACACTATACCTGCGTCAGGTATAATGTATGCAGGGTGGGCTTTCCCCTGCAAGAAAGGGTTGTAGGAGTGGCACAGCGAAATCTATGAGATTTTGCTGCGCCACTTCTAGGATGCCAATGCGTCACAACCTTACGCCTGCCACATGGCAGGCATAAGAGTGATGCAGGCCCTTTCCCATGTGAAAGGAACATTGCTGGAGTTGCGTCGGGCTTCCGTCGGGCTTCCGACACAACTCCAGCAATGCAGCACTTTTGGCGCTGACAGATACTTCAGTTATACTGACGTATCTGTCCTTCCTTACGACATGATGCATCATATTGTAAATAAGACGCATTATTGGTGTCGCAAGGAGGGCGCACTGAGAAGTGGCGCATCGCTGCTTTCATCCAGTGAAGCGCCACTTCTCGTAAATGAGGCCCTTTGTTTTTCGAAAATCTCTCTCTTTTCGGAAACCTCCCTCTCTCTCTCTCCACCCCACTCCTCCATTGTGACATTACTATTTCTTTTTTTTATATTTTTGCACTCAACGACATTGAAAACGGATGCATGTGATTGATGTTTCACTGCAAAAAATAGTTAAGGCATGTATTTGGAAGATGATGTTTTCCAACTAGTATTTGTTTTCAATAAAAGTCACGATGCCGAGACAGGACTGTCCCTGTGTATGGCTTATATATCACGGAAGGAAGTGTGCTTTCACAGTACAGCGTTCATGGTGGTTGTTGGGCCTTACACTGTCCACTGATGTTTTTATTTTATGTTAGATTTGTGACAGATAAAAGTACAAGTCAGGTTTAGTGCAACAAGACATCCCTAGACAATGGTTACTGGGGTGCAGGTGTACTTTACTAGAATCATCCAGCCTCCAACCTTACAATAATGCTATTAATAAACTAGGAAGAAGCCACTCAGTTGTTATGAGCACTCTAGATTCTCATGTCTGAAGAAATGCAGCCATCTTGGAATGCTTATTGTTTGCAATCCATCATTAGTCGACAGATTGTATTTCAGGCAGGATGTGCCAGAATGTGTTGTATTCCATTAAGTAGCTCTGTGCTTTTGGAGGATTATCGTCAGAGACTGGGAAACTCAGTGCTGGTCGGCCCTTACCAAGGGGCATATTATCAAGGTCAAGCGATAAATATCGCAAAGCGCGCTTAGCGCTTGCATATTTATCACCGGCTACCTCTGGAATTTATCGCCCGGTTAGCGCGTTATCAACAACGCGCATCGCCGAGGCGATAAAAATTCCAGAGACAGTGGGGATATCGCCGTTTTCCATGGTGGAAAATGGTGATATCCTAGATGATAGGGCCTGTGGTCTTAGCCACACAATCCACCCCCCATGTTAGATATGCCTTAGTCAGGAATTTAACAGACGTTAAATTCCTGCGTTAAGGCATACTGAACGTGATTTTAAATATCGCTAACCCTCGTTGTCAATATGACGATGCTGGGTTAGCGATATTTTCCCAAGGCAGTCTTGTCAGGCACGCCTCCTTTGCATCTCATTAGCGATGCGATGGGAGGCGTGCTGACAAGGGGCGCAATTGCCAGTAAACTGTCGCTAACAGCTGTTAGCGACAGCTTGCTGATAGGCGATAAAAATATTGCCGCTTTAGTGGCAAAAAGAGCAGCTAAAGCGGCGATATTGCCCTTGATGATATGCCCCCAATGGGCATATTATCAACGGCCAGCAATAATTATCGCTGGCCGTGCTTAGCGATCATTTTATTATCGCAAGCTATCTCTGGAATTTATCGCCCTGGTAGCGCGTTATTAACAACGCGTTTCTCCAGGGCGATAAAAATTCCAGAGATAGCGAGGTTATCGCCCTTTTGCAGGGAACATCACTGGTTTTCCAGCGATGTTCCCTGCAAAACGGCGATAACCTTGCTGATACGACCCACAGGGTCGTATCAGCATAATCCACCCTAATGTTGGGGATAGGTAAGTCTGCATTTTAGCACTAACGTGTGCTAAAATGCTGGGGCAGCCTTGTAAATATCGCAGTGTGAACAGCAGCGATATTTGCAAGGTTGTCCATCTAGGGTATGCCCAGTGACACCCACTTTGCATCTCATTAGAGATGCAAAGTGAGGCATTGGGAAAAAGGGTGCTAACATGCGATTATGCATGTTAGCACGCTCTTGTAAATAGGGTGATAGTTTTATCTCCGCTTTTTTGGCTTTTTAAGCCAAAAAAGCGGAGATAAAGCCCTTGTAAATATGCCCCCAAGTTCTTAGAAAGGAGTAATGGCAAGCCTAGTAAGGTTTGTTGGGACACCGCAACACTTAAAATATATGTTTGCACTACGATATTGAAAACATTTAAATATACTATTATAAACCCAAATGTTCTTCTGATCATTGGAAAAGAGATTATGAACTATATGTTGTCAGTCATGGAACCTTGAGTTCTATTTCTTAATGACTGATATGCAGATTTAACAATCCAGGCACCTTTGAGAATATAGTGAATAGGTTTGGATGTATGGTTAGGTAACCCATTTTGGATGGATTTAATATGTTGCAAGTTCCAATGTGTATGGTGACCAGAGATTGTTAGACCATCCTTACACATAATAAATGTATAGATATGCAACATAGGCTGTTTACATAATATTTGCCTACAGAAGCAAATGATATATTTTAAATTAATCCTGTCAAATTATGACAAGACTCACAGGCACCCCCTGCTGAAGACGGTGTATAACTAAGAACCCTGTTTATTGAGAAATTAGAGAGTCAGGAAAAAGAAGTAGTATTCTAGTCATGGTTTCCCTTTATTTTTCAGTCTATGTCCACAATGGAGTCTACCCTCAGTCTTGCCGTCATCCCCTTGACCCCTTCAGTCCATTTGTATAGAGATAGATAATGGACTCAGGTGAATAAGGTATGAAACATCTTGCAATCCAGTGATGATATTAAGCTCAGTGTTCAGGTAATGTTTCTTGTTTGGATGACAATTGATGTTGTTGAAATGCTTCTAAAACTGCATTAGTTCTCTGTGAATTGCCCTGATGCCCAGTGGGTAGGTCTGTGTTATATGGATACAGTAAATAGATAAATGCATTGGTATTATGATTTGCGGATCATCGGTGTATGAGAGTATGTTGGAGTGTGCACAGATGATATTGGCCTGAGGGATCATGTATGTGTTGAAGAAGGTGGGACTGAGAGATTAACCTTGAGGCACTCCGCAGGTCACTTTACTGGGTTGCAAGGAGTAAGTTGTCAGGCTGACAACTTATGTTCTGTCTTTTAAGAAGGTGTGGATCAAGCAGAGAGTGGGTCCTTGGATGCACATCTCATGCAGGCACCTGATGAGGAGGGAGTGTGAGAATATGTCAAATGCTGCAGAGACGTCCAGGAGAATTAAGGCTGCTCTATCTCCTCTGTCAAGGAACATGCAGATGTTTTCTCTGCTGGTGATGAGTGCTGCACAGGGGTTGGGCCTAAATCTTGGTGTTTGATGTTGAGGAGCTAGCGGGTGCTGAGGTGGTCAGTAAGGTGTTGGTTGATTACTTTCTTTAAGACCTTTGCCAGGTATGGTAGGAGATTGATGGGTCTTTAGTTGGAAACCATGGCTTGGTCAGCGGATGATTTCTTGAGCAGGAGCATGACAGTGGCATGTTTCCAATGTCCGTGAATATGGCTAAGTCGATGGAGGCATTGATGATGGGTGTTAGTGCTTCGCTGATCAGTACAAGTATTTTGGTAAAGGCGTGACAGGAGCAAGGGTCGATTGGGATCCCAAGTAAACGATCTTCATGGTAGCAGAGATTTCAATGGAGGTGATTGTGTTACAGAATAATTTCAAGAGCTTGTTGCAAAAGTCTTGTGAGGGGATGATTTTGCTGGAGGTGGGAGGAGGAGTGGTGAAATCTTTGATGATGGTGAAGAGTTCCTTGCTGCGGTTAGTGTTGGCATTGATGATATCTGCAAGAACTGTACTTGGTGTTTCCTATCTGCTGGTGGTAGTGTCTTATGGCTGATTTAAAGATGTCTTTATCTGCGGTATCTTGATTTGTTCTCCATTTGAGCTGCAGTTGCTTGCAGTGGTATTTTGTCAGCCTGAGTTCCTCTGTGTACAAGCCGGCCTGTGGTCGGGGTCTTGTCATTGGGTTGAACTTGAGGGGAGCCAGGGTATCGACGCATGCGGTGATGCAGATGTTGAGGTTTTTGATGGCTTTCGGCAAGTTGCTGGTGTGCTCTGTCTGGTGCTCAGAGAGGGTGGAAGACCAGTTCTCTTCAGAGATTCTTTTTCAGCTCTGGCAGGCTGTTCCACTGGAAGTAGGTCTGTGATGGTGTGAGGTGGATATGGTGAACCCAATAGCTGTCTGGTTGTGTGGGTGGGTTTGGTAATGTGATAGGATAGTGGACAGAGTGTGGTCTTGTAGAAAGGCTGTCGACTTTTGGTTGGTGTGGTCTTCTGGTTGAAAATTGAGGTCTACAAAGAGGACGTAGGTGCTGGTGTTGATGAAGTGAGGTGCAACAAAGTCTTTGATGTCGCTGGCAAAATTGGTGTGGGGTTCTGGTGATCTGTATATGAGGGTTACGCTCAGGGAGAAGTTGGCTGTGATATGTATCTTCAGAGTGAGGCGTTCCATGTACCTGATTGGGATGTCCATATAGGTGGTGCAGCTGATTGTATTGTTGAGAATGATGGTGACTCCATCTCCGGGCTTGTGCTCTTGGTCGTGCCTAACAATCTTGTCACCAGTGGGGATGGCTAGAGCAATGTCCGGTGCCGAGTTTGGTTTAGCCATTTTCCTGTGAGAAATGGGATATCCGGAGCATGGTCTTGCAGTAGTTCCTATATCTATTTGTTGTGCTTGGAGAGTGAGCAGGTGCTGAGGAGCATTGTGCAGGTGTGACATGTTAATTGGGAGGTGCTTAGTCTTAGTGAGTGTAAACAGGCGACTGGTTTATGTGAGTGAATGGGATGCTGAGAACTGTTAATGCAGGAATGGTGGGAGTAGGGTGTGGGAGAGAGCATGAGGACTTGCTTGGAGACGCATGTGAACACTCCTTTTGTGTTGTGTGGTGCAGAGTGGCAACAGTGTGGTGAGTGGCATCCGAGGTTAAGATCATGGAGGAGCACAGCAGAGTACCAGTGGATGTGGGGAGATCCAGCATTCCTGTTGCTGGGCACAGTCCAAGCATGGATAAGCACAAGCAGACTTGTCTTTGGCATGCCAGCGACACGCTTGCTCTGCGTTCTTGCTGCAGCAGCAATAAATAGATCCTGGGAGGAGGGAGGAACGCAGGGTACAATGAGCAGGGAACCAGTGATATCACTGCCTGTGCAGATGGAAGATGCGAAGTCCAGTGATTTCAATTCCTATACAAACGGGTGATGGTAGATCCAGTGATGTCACTTCCTGTGCAGTAAATTCCCAACTCAAACATTGTGAGGAACTTTACCATAAGCATAAATTGTGTGTCAGACCTTTGAGATGCTCATAATCGGCCCTAGTATACACAAAAGGAAAAGTGCTAGATGTACGCTCAAGCAGAGCTCCTTGGGCTGTTCATGCAGAATCACCAAATGCACTCTCACTGCTCTTCCAGCTTGAAAATAGGCCAGAGAACTAGAAGAGGATCACCTCATATTTGAACCACTTTTAATACCGGATGAAAGAGAACCCCCTATGCATAAACTGAGCTAAGACCAAGGTCATGACAGTAGAAGGAGCAGATTCAAGTCAAAACACTCCAACTTGAGTATGAGTGTGAGCCCTTTTTAAATACGCACAAAAGCTGACAATAAAGTTTTGATTCACAGAGCAGAATGTTTTGCACTTATTTTTTTGATCTCATCAGAAAGTTGAAAGGAGGAGCCACCAAAAAAAAGAGAAACTTACTCCTCTACTTTATCATATTTTACAAAGCATAGCTGCATTGCAGAATGCATAATCTTTCAAACTGTAATTTATTTCTGGCTGTATCTTACCATTTTGTGAAAGCTTTCACAATTAGACAGCCCCCCCGCCATGACAGAACAACTCCCCAAGAGCCCAGAGCAGGGGGAGAGGCCCTCAGTAAGACCTTATATAGTAGTAAATTTTTCTGATTATGTCGAGGGCCAGGTCGTTCATACAGGGTTGGGGTTTGTGCCGACAGAACAACATGATCCTTTTTAATGTAGGATTGAGTTTCAAGAAACTGTGCATAAAATCTGTCTCCATAAATTCTTTATGGATAAACCTATGGATCCTTCCTCTCTGTTCTCCACCAACCTTCATAGACCATCAACCTTTTTCCCCCGACCCTTCCACTATGGGCCCTGAAATCACAGTCTTTAAGCAATGGGTCCTGGATGAGATCTCTAAACTTGGACAATCTGCGCAGATACAACATTTTCAGAATAGGTCTAAATCTGATATGTTGGCTGTGAGATCTCTGCAGAATAACCAGAGCATGATAATAAAACCTGCTGACAAGGGGGGTGGGCATAGTGGTGCTCAATATAGGGGACTATGAGGCAGAGGTTGAAAAATTGTTAGGTGTGAGGACTAACTACATTCCTGTTATGATGGCCTCTATTCCATGCTTAATGGGGATCACTAAGGCCATGATTCAGGAAGCTAAAGAAAAGAAGTGGATAACCAACAAAGAGGCTGAATATTTGATCAACCCGACACCACGGGTACCGGTCTTCTATATTTTGCCTAAGATCCACAAGCCCCAATGCCCTTCCCACATTCACCCAATTGTGTCAGCGATTCAGTTATTCTTGGAACCCCTTTCTCAATTTTCAGATTTTTTCTTCAACAACCCGCATAAGTATTGGACATCGCTGATTTGTTGAATCTCTTACAATACATTGAATATGACACTACGAACAATTTTTAGTCACTCTTGACATCGAATCGCTGTACACCAGCATTTCCCAAGATGCCACTTTGTTGGCTGCCTCTAAGGCTCTAAGAGCACGGGAATGGTTTTATGACATCCAGCCTTTTTTTGTATTGAAGTGCATAGAACTGGCACTCACTAGGATTTCTTTTGTAGATAAGAAACAGCTCTTCCTACAAGTGTCAGGGACTTCAATGGGAGCTATGTTCGCTCCAAATCTGGCCTGCATTTATGTGGGCTTGTTCACAGAAAGTGTCAACTTTCATGAAACCAACATTTATCGCTCCAAACTGTGTGTTTGGAACCAACATATTGATGATGTTTTCTGTATTTGGTCTGGCATCGAGGATGACTTGATGTCATTTCCACAATGGATAAGTGGTGTGGACCTCTGCCTTCATTTCACATGGTCCATCGGGAGAAACTCAGCTATCTACTTAGATCTGTATGTAACCTCCAAGGGGTCAAAGGTATCTATGTCAGTGCATCAAAAATCCACTGATAGGAATTCACTATGGCACTACTCATCTTTCCATCCTTGGGCATTGAGGCATAATCTGCCCATGGGACAATTCTTTAGGTACATAAAGAACAGTCTTGAGGTGGACATTTTTGTCAATCAATCTATGACACAGCCTGAACATTTAAAACAGCCTGCTTACCCAAATCAGGCTGTGAAGCAGGCCCATAAAAGGGCTTTGAATACGCCTCGTCCAGCCCTCCTGGAGAAGAACATGACAACTAATAACACATGTATACCTGTGGTTTCTACTTTTGATCCTTTCTCGACCAAAATCCTTCAAATCATATGGAGGAATTGACATTTGTTAAATGTGGGCCCCACAAAAATGCAACAACCACAATTTGTGTTTCGTCAAGCTGCCAGTCTAAAGGACAGAATTGTCTATTCCCTCCCTAAAGGTCAGAAAGGAAATTCCTCTAACATACCATCAGGGCATTTTCCATGTGGAGGATGAAATGTCTGCAAACTTACATTAGCATCCCAAAGTGTTGTTTTGTTGAGCAATGGCCGAATTTGGTTTCAGAATAGGTCTAGTAATTGCAATCAAAGCTTTGTTGTTTATAGACTAACTTGTAACTGTGGCCTGCAATACATTGGACTTACTACCAGTAAGGTAAAATGTCAGCATACATGAACACATCAGCGCCATAAGGACAGGTAAACTTACAACCCATCTGGAGAAACATTTTCAGCAACAGGGACATGGCCCCTTGGAGTTTCAATGGATGATCGTTGAAAAAATGGATCACAGATGTGCAGGAGCAGAAGAGGGACTATTTAGAGAGGACGTGCGCTGGATTTTTTCCGAAAAAGACGCATAAGGTGGGCCTGAATGATTTGATGGAGTGGCACAAACTTCGGGGCTAACCCTCATGGTAGGATAGCTTTGTCCAACCAGGTGTGGCATACCTTACATTACCCCCTTGAAAGAGAGGAGTGAGTGTCATCCCTATTTATAAATGCATGATTTGGCTCAGTAGATATGATGGGGGTATGATAGGGGAAATTACCACCCTTCTGCGTTTCCCCACTTTCCCCTTTTCCTGCCTGTTTTGCTCCTCATTCTTTCCCCCCTCTATGTAAATGGTACACGTGTAATGTTTTTTGCAGTGTGCCCACAGGTGAGAGGTATTTATGAGGGGCACTATACTCCGAAAAACATTGTGTGGTGTCACACACGCTCAGAAATGCTGTGTATGGGGACCCACTCTCTGACTAGTGGGGCAGAAGTTGGGCTGTGATTTTATTAAGACACTAAAGGAATGGATACGGCTCTTACAGATGTGGATTATTGATGTTATTTTTGAGGCGTTGGTTTCTTCCTTTTCCCTTTTTCTAACATTTTGCATAGATTGGTGGGGCCAAAGCAACTTTAATTATGTGAAATCCCCAAATTGAATGCAACGTTCGGGTGAGAACGGGGTGCCTCTCCAATGTGACACCCATGTTCTCCTCAGTGGGCAGTCTAGCTGTTGAACGTAAAGACGTAATGTGGCTCAATGTCTTGAAATTGGCTCTCAGTGCTGGTGCTGGCATGTAACTTGCCAGAACTGGTGATGAGTGTTGGAGAGTATCTTGGCTCCTGATACGTGTCTGCGCCGAAGAAATGTGGGGTGAAGTGATTGGTGTGGCTTGAATGTTTTACCTAAACAGTAGGCGCCTATATGCAATTTTGGCACTGAAGGGGGCATATTATCAAGGGTCAATTCGCCGTTTTCTTGGCTTTATTGCCAAAAAAGTGGCGGTAATTTAATCTCCCTATTTACATTGCGGCACTAACATGCATTAACCCATGTTAGCAGATGTTTTTGTACCGCATCTCAGTCCAGTGTTGAACATCGCTAATGAGATGCAAAGTAGGCGTGCCGTCGAAGTTACAACATGTAAGAGAGCGCAAACACAACAGCGCTGTATTAACAAGATTTGCGAGGCGATATTGAAACTCCCGCTAACCGCGGGTATCGCCGGATCCTTAAGTTTCCTCAAAACCTGACTTAACCATGTAGTGTATGGGAGGTGGATTGGCAGGTTAAATCCACACTCCCATATTTTCAAGCTCATCGTTAGCGCTCACAAGTTATCGCAGTTTTTTACACGATATTGGCGCTTTTCACCGTTATCGCTGGATTTCGGCGAAGAAATCCAGCGATAGCCGTCGATAGGAAGAACAGCGATACGCGCGCTTTGCGATCATTATCGCAATTTGTTGCTGATATGCAACGAAATTGGTAATTATGCCATACATTGTTTATGTGTAAGTGCCATTGTGTTGTGACACCGCAAAACCAAAGTATACTGGATATTCCGTAGTTTGAAGACTACAACAGTTGACACCCTTTGCATACACGGTACCTTCTCGATATGCAGCCCAAATGTTAATCAATGGGCATGGGCCACAATTGTTATCAGTGCTTTAGGGAAGTGCTGTCTGGGAAAATTATGCTATGTTAATGAATCACTAAGTAATTCTAAGATGGTGAAAACCATATATCTGGCAAATATTGATTTGCCAATAAAATAATTTTTCTGAAAAGGTAGAATGTATGACTCCTTTTTTAAAAAGTATATTGATGCTGTTCCTCCTTTTCAGGTAACCACAGTTTTGAGTCCAGATATGTTCTTCCTATGACCTACTGGTAGGCGTTCACCGGGGGTAATATGGTAAATATCACACTTTCACATTGCACTTGAAATGATTGGGGGGGAGGGGTAGGTGTTTTTAAACCTAGTGGGTTAAGATTTGTACATATTTCATTTCTTGTGCTTGTCCACCTCTTCCCTTTTCTAATGCAGATCCAATGCACAATTGGGTGAATACTTGTCCTCATGCCCTGATGAATTTGCCAGCAAGTTTTTGTGTGGCAATGAAAAATGTCTGCCATTAACACTAAAATGGTCTAAATATATGCCTTGGTTTTAATCATGATTATGGGCATGGAATAAAGACCTATGCTAGATGCCACATTAAACTCATTTTTACTGTACTTCGGGTTAGGAAGATAGCATAGTTATCTCCTCCTGTCTGAGGACCTTGAGGAGGCTGGTGCATGTTTCTGACTACAGAGAAACACACAAGAAGCACTCATTGATTCAGTCTTGGTGTTGGTTTCTCCCTTATGATAAGAAAGCTGCCAATGATGAAAAAGTGAAAAAATTGGTGAATGACAGTCAACAGGCTCATGGTGGTTGCTTACATGAGGCACTTCCTAATCTTTTGGAACTGTCCTGATTTGTATGCCTTGTGTTATTTGGCCTGGTAAAATTATTACACACAGGCTTTGGGGTAGTCTCTGAATGGTTATTGGATCAAACCCCCTCTAAAAGGCGTTCAAACATAAGGGATTGCCTTTTAAGAGATATAAATGCTTTGGGTGACAAATATTAAGGGCTGTGTTGGGTTGTATGATGGAATCACGCATGCCTAAACCAGGCGTGCCTTAACAACGGCGCATAAACAACAACTGCGTTGTTTCCATGCGTTCCTTTAGCAAGCAAGTCGTAAAAAAGATTTGCCATAGGGAAGCTATGGACTTTGGAATAGTGTAATTTACTATTCCAACTCCAGTCTGGGTATCAGTAGGGAAGGTGTTAGACTTAAAATCCAACACCAGTCCAACTCCGTGTTACCAAAAGCAAGTTGTTGTAACAACTTGCGTGCTAAAGGAATGTGTGGTAAAGACACAGTTGTTGTTCAGCCTGCATTATGAAGGCACTTTGTGGTTCAGACTGTATAGTAAATGATGTTTCCCCAGTGTTGGTAATATAGCACACCACCAAAACCTGAGGCTCCAGTCAAGAGGCAATAGTTTTAACAGTCATGCTCTCTGAGAAGAACACCAACATTCCATAAGAGCATTCTGAAGGGTAAACCGGAAGTAAACAAAGAACGGAAGGGGATAACAAGTGAAAGGGTGAAGGGAATATGCCATTAGGCACATATTATAACATATTTCCTTCCCTGTGGAAGCGGACAGAAACATTATATTTGGCTCAGTTACGATTATTAATTAATTTGTAAATTTTCAAACCAAGCTGGTGTCTTCATAACCCTTTTTGTTCTATCCATAATCTCCTTACTGGTAGTTCTAGAACCACCAGGTCTGGTTCAATATAGTTCCTGTAATGATCTCTCACCACGGATGAGGATGCTGCATTAAAAGTGGGTTTGTATATCCTCTCCATACTCAAACATTGCAAAATTCTTTCCTACTTTGACAATCTTGTGTGCATCTGCAAACTTTACCCTTGTGGTGTATTTTAACTCATCCTCAATAAGTGGACCATGTTTTTTACCTTCCAATTGTGCATCTTGACTCCCTGATTACTGTTATACCTACTCTAAATTTCCTTGAAATCTTTTTAGTCTCTGCCCAATGTCTCTTCTATTGATACACACTACTTTGCCATTCTGAAGTCATGAAGGGAACATTTTGGTTTCTGTTTCCCTGCTTTTGAGGGATATGAAAGGAGACAGTAACAGAATGGGATGTGGCACAATATGCCCACCACAATGTCACATCAATTTTTTGACACTCTGGTGGCGCAATGTAACGCAGCCTATTTACAAGGTCACGCAAAGCCACTTTGCGTGGCTTTTCATGGCCTTGTAAATATGTGCCCCTTTCACTCAGAACTCTACATGAAGGGGGCGCTCCATGGGTGGTGCAGTGGCTGATCCCACGCAACGTCCATTGTCCATGAAGCATTTCCAGATTTACGAGGAATCGTAAACTTGGGAATGCATCAGATTCTAACATCACCCCAGGGGGTGAACGACCTTCACCCCGCATCCATAACCCCGCATGCTGTCACAACGCGGTCTGACCGCGTTGTGACAACGCATACCATTACCCCGTAAGTCGTTACAACGACTTGTGGAGGGGGGAGAAGGTGTTGGATTTAAAATCCAACACCTTCCCTACAGTCCGCACAGACTGGAGTTGGAATAGTAAATTTTACTATTCCAACATCCAGCGCCCCCCCTCCGCAAGTCATTGTAACAACTTGCGGGGTAATGGTATACGTTGTCACAATGCGGTCGTTGTTACGACTGCGTTGTGACAGCATGCGGGGTAATAGTATGCGGTGTGAAGACACATATTCCCCAGGGGTGGTGTTAGAGAGGCGCAACAAGGAGAAATATCCATATTTCTCCTTATTTTTTGCAGCACGCAAGAAAAAAGGAAAATGTCATTAATTATTGTTTTTGTGCAGGAAGGTGTAATGTAATGTAATGTAAGTGCCAATTTGTATCGCGCGGCAATCGCTCCAAGGAGCATCTAGGCGCCCAGATAGGACCACCAGATGTTAGGTAGTCCCTATGCTTACTTGACCGAGAACCCGAATTACACTAGGCTTCTGGCAGTTATATCTTGGAGATTAAAGATCCAGGTTTTTAGATGTTTACGGAAGTCTATTTCTTTATCCAGTAATCTCAACTGGGGGGGAAGAGTATTCCATGCTTTTGCTCCCAGTACCGCCAGGGATTTGCCCCCTCGAGTTTTGAGTCTGAAACTCGGGACGGTAAGCAGGTTGGCCGTTGAAGAACGCAGTGCTCTGGTTGGACAGTATCTGCTGAATTTTTTCCTCAGATAGGACGGGCCTAGGTTGTGAACAGCTCTAAAAGTAATTAACAGTACTTTAAACAAAACCCTTTTTGTAATGGGCAGCCAATGTAATGCCTTGAGGGCTTAGGTGTGCCTTCCTGCATATTAATAATAATCCCCACATCGCCAGCACCCTTGCAAAATGACGCAGGGGTGCCTGCGCTGGAAAACGGCAGCCAATTGTGCACACGCACTGGAGACAACACAGGGATTCATCATATTGTTGTTAACACAACACATCCCTGTTCTTTGAAAATGATGCAGCACGGCTCAGCTTAGTGGCTTGCGGTGCCACACTTTGTCATTTTTTGGGAAATTATGCCCCAGATGTTTAGAAGTGCATCCCTCCCTGATATTCCACTTACCTAGGCTAACTGCAAGGACTCCTTAATCATTCAGTGTACACTTTCCACAATCTTATTGACCCTTGGGCAATAAAGAGCAATTTCTGATATGTAATTTGTATTTCAGCCTAATGTTCTTTCATTTCATCAAATGTTTGTTGTACACGATTGATTGCTATGATGACTTCTGATACACCTTTGTCACTGAAGCTGTCTTTAAGAATTCTAATGAGTACTCTTGTGGAGGTCAGATTACAGTTCAGGCTACATCGCATTTAGAATTATAATAATCTATTATACCAAGGAACATGCGATGTTACAACGCATGCGGTACCACGCATGCAATTACAATGCAGTCATTACAACGACCGCGTTGTTACAACGCATACCATTACATCACAAGCCATTTTTACAACTTGCTGTAGGGGGCGCGCTGGATTTAGGAATAGTATAATTTACTATTCCAACTCCAGCCTGTGCAACAGTAGGGAAGGTGTTGGAATAGTAACACTTGCATTGTAAAGGTTAGCGTAGTATCAGCGTAGTCGTTGTAACAACCATGTTGTAATCGCATGCGTTGTACTGCATGCGATGTAAACGCTGCTTCCCATACCATGGGGTAACTTGGACCATGATTTAGATGATACTTCGACTGGTGATAATGGGAGCTTATGTACAGTTTTTACCTTATCACTACTAGCACAATAAATAAAATCGTTCACCCTGAGCTCAATCATGGTGTCCAGTCCTGACCATCAATAAAATGACCTCAGCACATTTTTAATTAAACGCCTTCCAATGTGGCCATCATGTGCAAGGTCAACAATTTTATCTGACATAAATTGAGGAGGTAATTTTTTTCTTCTTAGTACATTGTCTTCGTACATGTGCAATTCTCCTCTACTGCCCAGTAAGACCTTAGGTTATTTTCTAGTGTATGTTTCTTTGGCCATCCATTAAAAAAATACAGTTTTACCATGTTCAGGGTGCTGTTTTGCACATAGCCTACTATGCATTCAAGCTTAAAAAAACTGTGCACTCTTCTGTTATGGATTAGTCTAAAATACCTTTGCAATACAATTAAAAGGTAACTGAAATACGCAATCAGCCACAGCAGTCCTTAACCTCAATAAATATTCTATGCAAAAGACACAGCCTTCCAAACCCTACATCCACTTGGCAATACTAGATGTGTGCATTGTGACCCTTTGGTTGTGAAAGCATGAATAAGTGATTTTTGATCGGAACATAGGGTGAACTGCATTCCCCAGGAGAAAACTTGTAGGGGCTTATTTATGAGCCCCTTGCGCCAGTTTTGCGCCACCGTTGTGTCACTTTTAGTGATGCAGAGGTGGCGTAAATAATGCGCCATGTTGTGCCATATTTACGAAGTGACGCATCTAGGCAGATGGGTCACTTCGGAAGCCGCTGCTCTACATTATACCTGCGTCAGGTATAATGTATGCAGGGTGGGCGTTCCCCCGCAAGAAAGGGTCGTAAGAGTGGCACAGCGAAAGCTGTAAGATTTAGCTGCGCCACGTCTAGGACGCCAATGCATCACAACCTTACACCTACCTAAGAGTGACGCAGGTCCTTTCACATGGGGCTTGCCCCATGTGAAAGGAACATTGCTGGAGTTGCGTCGGGCTTCCAACACAATGCGCCACTTTTTGCGCTGTCAGATACGTCAGTTATACTGACGTATCTGTCCTTCATTACGACATGATGCGTCATATTGTACATATGACGCATCATTGGTGTAGCAAGGAGGGTGCACTGAGAAGTGGCGCATCGCTGCTTTCACGCTGCGATGCACCACTTCTCGTAAATGAGGCCCGTAGGGCCCGATTCACAGAACTAACTTAAGACAAAATCTTAAACTTACTATCATTTTCGTATTCACAGAAGGCACTTACTCATTTTGGTGACCAGTGGAAGATAATTCAAGTACTCTGAAGCAAGTGGAATCTCTTACCATACTTATGCTAAGGTGGTGACAAATCCACCTTTATGTATGCATTTACATAAGGTCATTCCCTATTTTCTTCATTTTTGCTAGCCAAAGAAAATGGAGGAAGCTACTCTGATTACTCCATAAGCCCAATCACCTTTTTAGACGAAAAGCCTGTCCAGTTCTCCCACCAGAGGTTCTCTCATTTGTACTACTGGTTTGCTACTTCATTTAAATTAATCTTATGTTGAAAGTTCTTTAGGTAATCCAGTCTGTTGCAGAAAACATCTGGAAATTCATATAAATGTCACTGTCCCCCAAAGACTTGCTAATGAGTAGTGCGGATCAGGCACAGGGAGATTATATTTGATCACAAAGGCTTGATCTAGAGTTCAGCAGACTAGGTTACAAATGGGACACATATCCCGTCCGCCTTATTACAAGTGCATTATATCCAGTGGCACTTGCCATACATTAGCTAGATTATCTGTCATGTGTGTGATTGAGTAACCCATCTGTGGAACACTAAATCAGGCCCTTAATTCTTCTGGTGTTTTGCCCTCTAAACGACAAGACCTTTGTTTATAAATATAAACTTTCCCTACCATGGAGCAGTTTAAAAAAAAATGTGCATGCTTGCCATACCCACTAACAGAATACGATTATGATTATAGATTCAATTTAATAGCTGTATGTCCCAGAACCAGTATTTAATTTGAGCTGGTGGTTACCGGTGGCGGGGCACAGTCACTCATTTTTGAGAACTGACACTTAGTTTTTCCATGTCATGCATATACCGAGTGCAAGAGATGGAAAATAAACAAAGCAAAAAGATGGAAGAAAAGAAAGATGCAAAAGGCATCATAATAGGAGATAGCAGGAACCTGCAAGAGTGAGATAAAGGGGCAGGGAGCACCTGGCAGAGGGTTAAAGGTGCCTGAGGGGAATTCCAGACTTGCGCCTATGGTAATCGGCACCCTGGTTTCTGAGCAGATCTTTGGACACCAGTACTTATTTTTCTACAAATTAAGAGCAGACACAATAATTTGTCATGTGTGTAACATGCTTACGATATTTAAGAAAGTGACATAATTTCTTTTGGCCAAACAATTGTCCCTGCTGGAATTTCAGAAGAACTCTATATCCGAATAGTTTCTGCAATGCCAAATTTTTCTCTACACACGCCTCGACTCCAAGTCATTAATTTCTTTACTACCATTCATAGAATCATGATCCTCCTCAATTACAGGTTACCAAATGTGGCATGGTTGAGAAAAACAATACGTCTGAGGAGAATGCTTCTGCGCATCTCTGCTGTAATTGAAAGAGGAGCTACCACCAGCGAGGGTCGGCAGCTCTTTTAAGTGGACTGTATTGATGCGACTTTGCAGGAATCTAGAGGCAAGTCAACTGATCAGTAAATGATCTCTCAATTTTGAGGGAGGTCCTGGTGAGTAGATTAACTTCCAAAAATACAGTTGAAGGCATCTTGCTACACATGGGGCTGCACAGGTGCTCTTCCTGGAGCCTAAATCCGAGTTAGTCTGCCAGCCTCCTTGAAGCACTGCAGGAATAATAATTGATGGACAGAATGATGAACAATGTCAAACATTCACCCCAGTAGAGAGATCTGGGCCTAAATACATTGTCTCCCCCCACGCCATTCCAGTTTAAACCCAGTGTTAGAAAAGGGTGTCTCTAGTTGGCAGAGGTAGGTACCTTTGTCCAAATAGGGAGCCTTGATTCATACCCTGCGTGTAGTTTACATAGTAGCGCTACGCAAAGTGCACTTCGCACTATGCAGGCTACGCGTAGCTACGCGAACTGCATAGTGCGGTAGGGAAATGCTGTTCGCACTGATTGCACATGCCCTGATGCTTGTCCGCACTGTGCAATCATTGCAAACAGCACCTTGCACAGTGCAAGCGGTCGTTTTCTGCCACTCGAGTAGATTTGTACTTGAGTGGCAGCTTTCTCAACGTGGATTGGTAGTTTCTCATCACGAGCGGTCACGAGCATACGCGACCACTCGCAATGAGAAACCTGACCTCCCCACATTGAGAATCTCGCCGGGAGGTTTATTTTCCACACTCGTGATCGGCAACTTGATGCTGCTGATCGTGAACGGGGAAAAAGTCTCGCCCGGATGTTGATTTTGCTCGCTCACGGTCGCCAACTTGATGTTGAGGACCGCGAGCAAGCAAAAAATGCCCGCTACGCTGCGCGTTTTTGTACTGTGCAATTCGTGTAGTGCGTAGTAGTGCAAACTACGCACGTTCCGCGAGCGTAGCGTAGTACTATGCCCAGGGTTACTTGATTCTATTCAGGGTAAGGGGGATACACTTCTACAACAACCCCTGATCACCCCCTTGGTAGCTTGGCACAAGCAGACAGGCTTATCTCAGAGGCAGTGTATAAAGCAATTGTGAACACATACTGTAATACAGTAAAAACACTACAAATGGGCACCACACCAGTTTAGAAAAATAGGCAATCTTTATCTAAACCAAAACAAGACCAAACGACAAAAATCCACAATACAGTATTAAAAATAAGGCTTTCAAATGGTAGAAATAGTTCAGTTCAATGCAAGTTGTAAATGCAACAAAAGTAGCTTGGATGCGTCACGCAAAACAAAGAAAATGGCCGCAGCGAAGGAGATGCGTTGGTTCCTTACACTCAGGGAATGTGATGCGTCGATTCCTTGCTCCGGGGGAGTTGATGCGTCAGTTTCTTACCGGAGAGGAGGTGATGCATTGTTTTCTTACTACGTGGGGAGTTGATGCGTCTGCTTCTTACTGCGGTCCTCAATGATGCAACAGTCTTGGTGCCTTGATGCGACGCATCGGGATCGTTGCGATGATCCTGGACTTCGGAGATCGTTGCACTCTATGAGTTGTTCAGTAATTTCTCGAGCCCCGGCAGGCACTGCGACGGTTTCTTCGATGATACTTCGGACAACAGGTGCGGATGCGACACGTTCCTTCGATGTTGCGTCGGGCTCCTAGCGACGAACAGTCTCTACAGGTCCTAAACAGAAGCAGGCACCTCTATGCAGGTTGGAATTCCCAGCAAGGAAATTCAGGGGAGCTGATGGTGAAGTTTTTGTGTCCCTGAGACTTCAGAACAGGAGACAAGCTCCGTTTCAAGCCCTTGGATATCTTTTCTTCAAGCAGGTGACAAAGCAAACAGCAAATTCCTTTTCATTCTTTCTTTGACAGCAAGCAGACACTGCAGGCCAACCCCAGACAGCAAACAGCACTGGGGGAGTATTCCTCCTCAGTTCATCCGGCTCTTCTCCTTGGCAAAGGTTCCTCTGGATTTTCCAGAAGTGATATAAAAGTCTGCGGTCTGGGCCCCTCTTTTTATAGCCAACAATCCTTTGTTCTCACAACAATCTCCATTGTCAGTGTGAGCCCTGACTCCAGACACACCACAGGGGGGCAGAGCCGTCATTGTGGAAGGCAGGCACAGCCCTATTCAGGTGAAGGTGCTACTCCTCCCACCACTCCAAATACAGACCTGGCCTATTCAGCCCAACCCCATCAGACTTCTGGAGCCACTGCCCCTCGCCAGCCCCTGTCATCCAAAAGTCAGACATGCAATACACAAACCTAGCAGAGGCACACTGGATGATTAGGCAAAAAAACACCTACTTTCTAAAAGTGGTATTTTCAAACACAGAATGTAAAATCCACCCTCACTAAAAGATGTACTTTAAAATTCTGAGTTCAGGCATACCAAACTTTACTTTTCCATCTTGTTCCTAGGGTCAGTTTGGTTTATAAGATGTTATAAACAAACTTCCCATTCTCTCCTATTGGAACATATAGCCTTGCAATAGTGAAAAACTAAATTGGCAGTATTTCACTATCAGGACATGCCACACACATTAGGGCATGTCCTACCTTTCACATACAATGCACTCTGCCCACAGGGGTACCTTGGGCCTACCTTAGGGGTGACTAATATGTAGAAAAGGGAAGGTTTAGGGATTGGCAAGTGTGTGCACTTGCCAAGTCGACATGGCAGTTCCAGACTGCACACAGGTTCTACAAAGGCAGGCCTAAGTCACATTTTACAAGCTGCTTCTGTGGGTGGCACAATCAGCGCTGCAAGCCCACCAGCAGCATTTGTTCTACAGACCCTGGGCACACATAGTGCACTGTACTAGGGTCTGACAAGTAAATCAAATAAGACATTCATGGAATCACTAATCCCTAACAATAATTTACAAGGAGGGCATATGCACTTTAACACTGTTCAGCAGTGGTGAAGTGCCCAGAGTCATAAAAACCACCAACAACAGGTTCAGAAAAAATATAGGAGGAAGGCAAAAAGTTCTCGGATGACTATGCAAAAAGGGCCAAGTCCAACACCCAGCCATATTCAAATCAGTCTTGACCGTGCTCCCCATGGGAACAGTCCAGCCCCAACTGCCAGGCCAGGTCCTCCCTGGGCTGGGAATAAGCATCCTTGGACCGGTTTCGGGGCATTACCCCTCATCAGCCAGGGAGCTTGACTCCATTGGCATGGAGAGCACAGGGACCACTTCTGGGCATACCCGTCCCACTCGGAGTGACAAATGCAGCACTGAGCAGGCACAACAACAAACTTAGGGCTGCAGGCGATGACACTTGCCTTGATTCTGTCGTGCAGACTCTGGTAGTGGTAACGCTCCCTCAGTTTGTAAGATAATGTTGATGGATGCCAATATATAGACCACACTCCAATCCTCCAAACTGAGATAGAAGCCCTTGATGAGAGTCGGCTCTTCTCTGCCTCAACTCTTAACTATCCTGGTGAGGACAGTGCACACAGGGGTCTTGGTGCACAGCTTAACAGCACTCGTCTTTAGTGTTGTACATGAATATCTGCATATCCGTCAGGGGGAAAAAAAGGTGTTTATTGATCAAAGGAACAACACCATCAAACCGTGAGGCTCCAGTCAAGCAATAACAATTGTAACAATCACTCACTGGGGAGAACACCAACGTTCTATGACAAAATCCTGAAGGGCAAACCACCAGTCAACAGTGTGTGGAAATGATTAAGGAAATATATCATTAGTCACAATTTATAACACGTTTCCATTCACTTGTACTTCTACAGAGTCCAGACCCCACAAGGCAATCAAATCTAGACCGGTTGCTCTTGTACCAGTCAAAGGCATCCATTTCAGGCCTTTGAGTATGAGGTTGGTGCACAAATAAGCAGTCGCAGCTCGTAGTGGGAGTGCCGTGGGCAGTGGGTCGGGGCGGGAGAGGGGCAGGGTGGGGGGTAGTAACCTCTGGCATACGGCCGACCTGAGTTAAGTACATAAATTAATAAATAAAACAAAATACATTGCGCGCGCTGCAACGCAAATGGTGTTGCAGCGCACGCAATGTAATTTGTTTTATTTATTTATTTATTTATTTATGTACTTAACTCCAGTGGGCCATATGCCGGAGTTTACTTCCCCCTACCCTGGCCCTCCCCCACCCCGCCCCACCACCCCACAGCACTCCCACTACGAGCCGCGGCTGCAAACAAGGCATTACATTAGCAGAACCGTTGACAGTCCATCAACCATCTAACAACACAAGCCACAGACATTTTCACGAGCAGTGGTATAAGAAAGCTTTGTGGTTACCAATGTTGGACGCTGGAGGACCCCAGTGACCATCTTTCTCTTTGACCCTAAATCTGGGTCAGCTGGCAGCCACCCTCATTTATCAATTGGTCTGATACTAATTTCACTCCCAACCTCGCTCCCACCTTACTTCACTTCCAAACTCGCTCCCACCTTACTTCCAAAGAGACATTGAACACACAATAAGCAATTTGCTTATATAATACAATAGGCACAATAGGGAGGCTACTAACCACAAACTGTTCACATGGAACACAGTACCAAGGGAGGAGTGAAGCACCCTCTATAATAGCTTAAGCAGGGTGCCTGGGACCAGAATAGATTGTTAAATGGCCCTTCTTAACAATCATCTCTGGCTTGCAGGTTATTAGAAAGAGAGAAGGCAAAACTTATGAATACTGGAAGAATAAATCGCTGTAGTACAGGGATAGTCAAAGGGGCATATTCACAAGGAACTATCGCAGAGTCAACGGCACTTTATCGCAGCCAAAGTTGTGATAAATCTATCACCCCATTCACAAGCTCATGTTCACAGCCCACAGCACCAGTTTACCCACGATAGCAGCCACAAAAAACATCGCCCCAGAGACCCCACGCAACTATCGCTAATGAGATGCAGAATGGGCGTTCCCGTGCCAAAAGCCGTGACAACATCACACCTCAACATTCACAATGACCAGACAGAACTGCGATAACAGGTGATAAGGCGCTTTAGCACAAGGAAATCTACACCTGCTCTGACCTAGTGTAAAGTCAGATGGCAACCTGCACAAAAGAAGGGAGCACAGCCCAGGGCCACATCGGAAGGGCAACAGATGCCATGGAGCCACCCATCATGCGGCCCGGACACCCAAGAGGGCCAAAACACCCACCAACACCACCCCCAGGACCACCCCTCCCTGGCACCCCGGCCAAAGACATGCCACATCAGCTACACCTAAACATGCACAAAACAATCCACCTAACGTCGCACAATCACAACTGGGGACATGCATGTGTCGACACAGAAATGAGCATCACACATTCACTTTCGAAGCAACAAATGAACACTGAAATGAAATAAAGACACATGGCCGCTCCACTCGGGACAATCTAGAGGTCCCAGCCTGCAAGACAAAAAACATGATAAGAAGGTGTGTCCTGTGTACATCAAAGGACAGTTAGAGAGCAAAGGGTAGAGAGAGGAAGAGAGGTAGAGAGAGAGAAGAGAGGGGGAGAGAGAGAGAGAAGAAGAGATGGGGAGAGAGAGAAGAAGAGAGAGAGAGAAGAATAGAGAGAGAGAGAGAGAGAGAGAGAAGAAGCGAGGGGGAGAGAGAGAGAGAGAAGAAGAAAGGGGGAGAGAGAGAGAGAGAGAGAGAAGAAGAGAGGGAAGAGAGAGAGAGAGTGCCCCCCCTGTGCACCCAGGCCACACTGCTCACCTGCTGCCACCGGTGTGTCTCCAACCACGTGCCGGTATGTATCGCAGTTCACCAGGTTACACATCTGAGTCAAAGCCGTCAGCTGAAACAGAGTCCAGATACGTGACTTCCACAGTACACACACCTGCACAAGACAACATTGCCTGCCCGCCCATGCACACCCAGGCAGAGGCACCCCAACCCCTCCTGCCGCCCATCGGAGCATGCCCCCCCATGCACACCCAGGCCTCACTGCTCACCTTAAGCCACCATCGCGTAGATGGGAAGTCCCACCACATTCCTCTGCAAACCACAGGCCCGGGGCCCACGGACATGGCACCCTCCACACCATGCAGTCACGCTCCGCAGGCCAACAGGTCTCACATTTGGTGCTGGGTCTTGATTACTCCATGGCAGAGGACATACCAGTGCCCCCGCACCATCGCAGGCTGCACACTCGCTCAGTCCAATGGGTGCCACTAACTCTGGTGTCCCGGAAGTGACGCCACGTGGCCGTTGGCCCGCACTGTCCGCTGGCTCTGGCCTACACTCCGGTCCAGCAGGGCACACTAAACCTGAGCTGTCCGGACCACTGGGACGGGGCTTCATCGCAGGCTGCACACCTGCTCAGCAACTCAGGTGCCACTGACTCAGTGCACCCAAAGTCACCGTCCCGTGGCGGGGTGCCTGTGCCATCCGCAAGGCCTCGAATGCCACTAACCCTGTGCAAACCCACTCTGTGCCACATGGCGGTAGGCCCGTGGCGTGCGCCAGGCCTCGGATGCCACCAACCCTGTGCGCAACAACTCATGGGCCCTTTATGAATGAGAAGCGTGGAGCGGCCGTCATCCAGCCACCACCAGAAGAGGGGAACTTGACGCCGTCAGCCTCTTATGTTGGCAGAGTCACATGACCAGTGACGCCTGTGCCGGATGGGTGTGGTGTGTGTGCAAACCTGCCCTCAGGGAGTGGCTGTGACATGCTGATGACGAGAACAGTGACCTGCACACCACCAGCGAGTACGCCTGCAACGGGTAGCAATGATGGCCCCCCCCTCGGTGTGTCATCGGAGTGGTCTGGCCCGCTGTACACTGGACCAGCGCAGGGCTTGCCACAATGACTCGTGGGGTCGGGCGTGGTCCAGTTCATGTCCGGACAAGGAAGTGACTGATGCATGTGTCCCTGTTGTAGTGTTCACGGAACCTGGTACACAATATGCAATGTGTCAACCTCTGACTGGCATCCCACAGGATGAGCATCATTGAAGCAAGGGAAATCACTGTCCCTGCATTCATCCACACATTCATACATGAATGATGAAAGACATGCCACAGCAGTGCGTCACTGGATGTTTATTTGCACATCCAGTGTAGTTATGCAGCTGGAGCGGTACAGGGCAATGCCGAGCACATTACACAATATGGGCCTGTGGAGGGCCAGCCAGAGTCCATCCGGGGATGACAAGTACTGCAGAAGAGGAAGGGTACAGTCTGCAGTCTGGTTGCCGTGTCATTGGTCATCAAACAGGATATGGCAGTCCATGTCGCTGTCCAAGGTGAGGGCATCGGAGTGTATCGGGGGTCAGTGGAAGGTCATGAGGCCATGTGCAGCACCAAGAAGAAACAGGCCAGGTGGCGGATATGAATGCTAGTGCCTCCTGATCACAAACCCATCCACGTCCTCGTTCCCGGATGTGTGCCCTGCCCCCTCTGTGGGTGTCGCAGTACCGGCTGCGGCACTGTGTGCCACTGACTCATCAGGGGCCTGAGTGGATACGTATGCCGCACTGTGAGGCACTTACACACCAGGGGGCAGGGATGTGGATGGTGTGGGGGCAGCAGCATTCATCCGCGCCACGCCTTGTGGGGGCAATGCCATGATGGAGGTCTGCAGGGCATGATAGATCCCAGCTACATTTCGATGATGTGCAGCGGTGGCTGCCATCCTTTCCGCCTCCATCCGCACCATGAGCCTCAGCTTGTGTGCCAGCTCACGGCTGGTATCGCTGGAGCCACTCTGAGCAGACAGCTGTTCTACTCTCCGCGTCATGACTCTAGCAATGTCAGTCAGGGCTCGTTGGAGACCATGGGGCAGACATAGACACCCAAGGATGGTGCCAGTTTGACAGCCATAAGTTCAAACCCCACCCGCACCTGCTCAGCCTTCTCCCTCTGGCCCTCCAGCACATGGCGTTGGAAGGCTATTTGCTGTTCCTGGGGGACTTGGTAGGGTGCTGGGGCTGTGGGTGCCTCCTGCTGGGTGGTTTGGGTGGTGAGTGGGGTCTCCTTGATGTAGCTGGGCTGCCCTGATCCTGGAGGTGAGTCGCGGATGAGGTCAATGATGTCTAGGAGGGCGTGTGCGTCGATGCTGGTGATGTCCTCCTCATCATTAGTGAAGAGTGGCTGGGACTGCTCTGCAGGAGGTGTCGACGATGCCCCTGCGATGTGAAGGGGAGATGGTGTATTACAATGTGTCGTGAACTGCTGGTGTACTGACACCAGTATACTGACTGCACAGCTAAAAGTCTGAAGAGAACTAGTATTTCAAATTTACAATATAATGATGAAAAAAGACAACATCAGCATTGTATAAACAAAACATATGTCTATGAGACAGTAATCCAAAAATTTGAATCAAAATAATTTTTTATAATCCAATCATAACGAACAGAAGGATTACACATGGCATCAATGTAAGAATAACATTGAAAATTAGAATACATTTGTGTATGTAAACTTAAAAAATAACAACGAAGTTAGACGTCAATTCATAAAGGAGTGCCCAATGCATTTCGGGATGAAAAACATCCCTTCTTCAGGGGCTGCTGTGAAGAAAAGAAAATTCATTGTGACAAACAACGATGTTAAGACATCTTTATCAAAATGAGAAAACTGGTACAAGATGCATCGTGGGTGGGGAAACGGAGGTGGGCGACTGGTCAGTTTCAAACTATAGCAATTCAACGTGCAATGTGCAGGAAATCATTGTGAATAGAACCGCAGATTAAATGCATGCGTGAAAAGCGCAAACTCACAAGCTGATGGAAAATGCAACAGTGGTCCCATGAATGAAAAAGTGACAACAATGACTGAAAGGGGGTGTTGCGTGAAAATTGCGTGAGAATGCCAAACGTGAGATGACAATGATAGTGCATGCGAGATTACGTGCAAACACAGAAGAATGACTCACAGGAAACTAGAAAAACTCTTACTGCAAATGAAAAGACGAAGGAAACAATTCCTTAAAACTGAAGGCCGCAGTGACAGTCAGATAAGTCAGAGGCTTCAAAATTGAAACTCTAAAACACAGAAAATGAACAATTGACAACCAGAAGGGGGTGGAAAAAGACTGCGGAAAGTAAGTAGAGAGTGTTGAAGAAAACTTACTGGATGGAATCTCCAGAGGTTACTGTTCAGGTAGTTGTATGACAACTGTGAACCAGTGTGGCAGGAAATGCCACTGCACTGAGAAAATAAAGGGAGTGTAAGAAAAGAAATAGGAGATAAATGAAGTAAAATGAGCGTGTCACCAAAGTCTGCATGCTGAGAAGAAATAATAAAAAATACCTGGACAGGAGGAACGCGCGTAATTCAAACGTAGAAAAGGAAGCTGGAACAAAGGTGAAAAAAGAAGAACAAACGGTTGCCAGCGTGTTTGGAAAAGATAATCAGACGAAATAACTAAAGAAACAGAAATAAACTTACCGACGAGACATTGTGAAGCAAAGAGTAACCGTAACCAATGCAAGCCAGAGCGAAGAAAAGCAACCGCGAACGTGTGAGCTGGTGAAT
The DNA here is from genome assembly GCF_964204655.1 of Triturus cristatus. Lineage (NCBI taxonomy): Eukaryota > Metazoa > Chordata > Amphibia > Caudata > Salamandridae > Triturus > Triturus cristatus. The sequence continues at coordinate 984,991,907 of NC_140583.1, forward strand.
AAAGCATAAAGCAAGGAATCACGTGAGTGCCCAGAGTGAGCAGAGAAAATGAAAGAGGACTGCGCGAAAGGGAAGCACCATCTTACAAATGAAACCTGAAGAGAACGCTGTGCTCAGAATGTTGTGAAAAAAGCTAGAATGCAAAAAGCAACTGAAAACAAAAGACAAGACAGTATAGTGGCGAAAGAAGTGAAACGTAAGAGGAATCATTATCGAATTGAAAACAGAGGAGAAACAGTAATGAAAAAAAAGGCTAAAACTGTTGTCAGAAAAACATATACAAGGGGCGGTTAATAATGGATACCATAGAAGTATGAGAAGAAGCCAGAAGAAACAGGGAAAGAATCAAGGACGGACTGGATAGATAAAAAGTGGACAAGGGGTCAGACTGGGAGAGGAACAGAAAAACTCGCTAGAGAGGAACTAAAAAACACATATTGGAAGTGATGATAAGAGGGAAAATAATAATTGATGATGGTCTAAAACCGTAGGCAATATGCAGAAAAGAAGACAGGGATTATGAAATGAATGCACATGAGACAACAGTAAAAACAGAACAGAGAAAAAGGCTAAAAAATAAATACTAACTGAAGTAAAGTGACTAGTAAAAAGACAGAAATTGTTGAATTGCTGAGAATAAAACAGGCTTACAATCTGGATGGAATTGCAAAGAATGAAACAAGCTAGCAATCTGAGTAATTACAAAAAACATTGCATTTCCAATTTGTCATTGAGCCCATGGAGTAACACCTCTGTTTTCAATTCGATAATGATTCCTCCTGTCCAGGTATTTTTTATTATTTCTTCTCAGCATGCAGACTTTGGTGACACGCTCATTTTACTTCATTTATCTCCTATTTCTTTTCTTACACTCCCTTTATTTTCTCAGTGCAGTGGCATTTCCTGCCACACTGGTTCACAGTTGTCATACAACTACCTGAACAGTAACCTCTGGAGATTCCATCCAGTAAGTTTTCTTCGACACTCTCTACTTACTTTCCGCAGTCTTTTTCCACCCCCTTCTGGTTGTCAATTGTTCGTTTTCTGTGTTTTAGAGTTTCAATTTTGAAGCCTCTGACTTATCTGACTGTCACTGCGGCCTTCAGTTTTAAGGAATTGTTTCCTTCGTCTTTTCATTTGCAGTAAGAGTTTTTCTAGTTTCCTGTGAGTCATTCTTCTGTGTTTGCACGTAATCTCGCATGCACTATCATTGTCATCTCACGTTTTGCATTCTCACGCGGATTTTCACGCAACACCCCCTTTCAGTCATTGTTGTCACTTTTTCATTCATGGGACCACCGTTGCATTTTCCATCAGCTTGTGAGTTTGCGCTTTTCACGCATGCATTTAATCTGCGGTTCTATTCACAATGATTTCCTGCACATTGCACGTTGAATTGCTATAGTTTGAAACTGACCAGTCGCCCACCTCCGTTTCCCCACCCACGATGCATCTTGTACCAGTTTTCTCATTTTGATAAAGATGTCTTAACATCGTTGTTTTTCACAATGAATTTTCTTTTCTTCACAGCAGTCCCTGAAGAAGGGATGTTTTTCATCCCGAAATGCATTGGGCACTCCTTTATGAATTGACGTCTAACTTCGTTGTTACTTTTTAAGTTTACATACACAAATGTATTCTAATTTTCAATGTTATTCTTACATTGATGCCATGTGTAATCCTTCTGTTCGTTATGATTGGATTATAAAAAAAATTTTGATTCAAATTTTTCGATTACTGTCTCATAGACATATGTTTTGTTTATACAATGCTGTTGTTGTCTTTTTTCATCATTATATTGTAAATTTGAAATACTAGTTCTCTTCAGACTTTTAGCTGTGCACTCAGTATACTGGTGTCAGTACACCAGCAGTTCACGTATCATTATGCGAGGTGGGCTTCCTCGTCTCTGAGTTGCACGCCTCACTACCTCCAATTGTTTAAATTGCTATCTGCTTATCACACAGTAGGTGTGCGCTAACTTACACAAATACGTATTACAATGTGTCCACATGTATGTAGCCGCATGGTACAGGTTGACATTCTGACAGCATGGCATTGTACATTGTGACAGCCTGTGGGTCTGTGCGAGGAGCCAGGGTCATTGTGCGTGTGTACTCTGCCCTGCTTGATTGTGTAGGTGTGCCATCGTGCCCATCTCCACCCATCCCCCCAGTACCTGGTGGTCACTCACCCTGTTGCGGTTGTGTTGTGTCCTGTCGAGCAGTGTCCAGTCCCCCGACTCCGGCCACAGTATCCACACTGATGACTGTCGACGCCAACTCCTCCATGTCATCCAGCACGAGCTGTGTCGCTGGGCCCCCACCTCTGGTCTACTTTGCTGCCTTCTGGTTGGCGGAGAGTTTCTCCTTGGTCTTCCGCTTGATGTCATTCCATCGCCTCTTGACCTCGTCCATTGTCCGCTTGTGCTCTCCGACGGTATTCACCTTGTCGACGATGTCCCGCCATATTCCAGTTTTGGTGCCCAATGACACGTTGGAGGTGACGAAGAGTTGTTGATGGTGTTCCATCACCTCCGTAACTATGATCCTGTTTGCCTGCGGACTGAACTTCGTCGTCCTCGTCTTCTTGTCCTTGCCCTTCCCTGTCCCCGATGTCCCCAGCAGGTCATCCGGGGTGCTTGTGGGGTTGCGCTCGTCCTCTGCGCCTGCTCCGGCTGCCTCCATGGTGCTTGGGTGTAGGCCAGTTTGGGTGTGGGTGTTTTTTCTACTTTTATGGTGATTTTTTCGGCCTGCCAGATGTGTGTTGCAGGCCTAGAGCTGCTTATCGCTGATTTCCTCATCGGGCTTTGGCCCATCGCGTGTTTTTTGGTGTTGTGGTTTGTGGTTTTATCTCCGTCGTGGTGGTTGTATCGCGGACATTGTCCACGGTGTCGGCGGACTATCGCATGGTAGCGCCTTGTTGTGAATTCCACGTTGACACTGGGTTATTTTCCTGCAATGGGCTGCGATATTAGAAGTTGCGTTACGCTACTCTTGCGGTAGTTATCACACTTTCTTGTGAATATACCCCAAAGTATGCTAGGGGTCTGCATGCAGCCCACACGACCGCTACATGCAGCGCCCCCACCACCCCCGGTCAACAGCAGCAGTGGGTTGGCTGCTGTCTACTAGACACAGCACTGAACAATACAAGATGTTAAATAAACAGGAAAGCATTTCTTTAAAGGTTAATTGAAGTTAAAGAAAGGAAGTAACTAGGGTGTCCTGCAACACTTAACTTTAGGAACACCTTCACTGTTAAGTGTCATCTTGCAGTAAACGTGTAAAAATATAATAAAGTCTCTTCAGTATTCAAAAAGTGCATTTCATTAACAAGCAGAACCATTTCACTTTAGTACATCAGAATTATATCAGTTCAGTGAGAAGTATTTTTTAAAAGTGATAGTTTTCAAGAATTAAGTTAGAAAATTCATGCATTCCCCCACCCAGACAACAGTGCTAGTAGTAAAATAAGAGGCAAATCAGTTGTTATGTGCACCCTTTGGGTGACCAAATTTGCTATTCTACAGAAACAATATTATAGATTATTAAATTAAACACAGGAGAAAGTTTTGTACAGAGTATATCCTGAAGTCATGTATTCAGAGGTCCTCTTATATGTGATAAACAAAAAAGGGAACATGAAATAAAACAATTTTCTAGGATCACACATTTCGATCAAGTGGAGAAGCCGGGGTTTATCCAGGATTTCTGGCTTCACATTGTGCAATTCAGCCACTAGATGTACATGCCTTGCTTCCCTTTACACCCACTTTGCGCCCCCTGTCCTGCAACCGCCACCCTTCTGGACTCAATGGCGCCCTTGGTCACATCACAGACCAAACTTTATGGCCTCTTGGAAAATGTTTGTGAGTGCTAATAAGATACAGTCACCCATGTACTCCAGGTGTAGTTTCAAGATACTTATTCAGAATGAATAAAACAACCACCAACTCTTACAGATAGTTTAACCAATTGACAATACTGACCTAGGCACTGTTCGAACTCCTAGGTAACCATGAGAAGTGTAAGATTTTAATGCCCCAGTAGCGTTATCATGTGAGCACATCATAACAAGTACCCGTGCCAAAGTACAACTATGGGAAGGGATTGGTAGGTTAAAAAAAGCTTAAAATGGTGACTGAATTGTAGAGAAATGTTTTAAATGGCAAAGACAAAATGTTAGAAGCAAATGCAATTAGTTAGAGTTCAGGAATGAAAGAAGAATGCAAATAATAAAAGAAAAGACGATAGTTGAAAGGAAGCAGGGTTGAACATAGACACGAAAGAAGAAGAGAAAGAAGGAGAGAAAGATGGAAAGGGAATAGGAATGGGAGAGAAAAGGAAAGTATGCAACTTGGAAAAAGCGGTAGAAAAAGGAGGAACAAAGAAATAAAATTGGGAGGAAAGATAGAAAGGAAAGTAGAAAAATAGTATGAAATAATGGAAAGAAAGAATGAGAAACGAATGGAAAGGTGATAGAAGGAAAGAAAAGAAAGAATTAACAAATGAAAGGTATACAAAAACAAACGGGGGAGAGAAGGGGCGAGGTTTTGGAGAAATTATTTTAAACCGTGTCGTAAACTGCATCATTTTGAAGCATTTTCTTCGGGGAACAGCTCCCACTGGCTCCTTCACAGGAATGAGTTGACCTGCTAATGTAAACTTGTACCAACAGGTCTAGACCTGAAATCAAAATCAGCCTGGCAAAAAATGTTCAAACCAGGCGCCACACTGCAGGAGGCTGTGACAAGAATATGGCGCCTATGCTTCTTCCGGGTCATGGCAGACCATAATTTTCTGAAATGACCCCTCTAGCTGGCAGTCTACCGGAAAAACTACTGAGTGGCAGAACGGCCCGCCCTGTGTAGCTTTTATGTTTGCACATTTTTTTTCTGTCCATAAGAGCACAATTGATGGACTGGCTCCAAATAACAGCAATGCGTGGGCTGTGAGCGTTTATTCTGCACAGTGAGCTACGTGGTGCCTACTAGAGCAGTGCCGTATGGATTTTAGTTACTAGACATGTCAACACAACCCGTGAGCCTGTTTCAAGCACTGCACCGCCAGCTCAGGCAGAGAAACACTCCTCCTACAGCCAAAAAAAGAACAGTATTAGGGAAACGTGCTGATACGGAGTGGTCTTATCATGAACATCTTTCAGCATCAGATAAACAGGAGCCTGAAATAGTTGGTCGGCGGCCATGATGGAACGTGCTCCCTGGCACAGACCTCGGGACTGACAGGTGAGACGAGAAGAAGGGCCGGGAATACATTTTCGAGACAATGAAGAGGGCGCGGAGGCTCGCTCAGGAAAGGTCAGAGCTATTCTCGGGATTGTATCCTTTCACCTGCACCCAAATTTAAGTTAGAGTGACAGAGAGGTTTCTGATACTGCCTCACACACTACGCAGGTTTCTCATGCGGGTGAATGCCCTTTAGTTAGAAACCCGAACCTGGGATTGTCTCAGCGAAGGGAGGAGGAGAATTCCTGCCCATCTCTGCCATGCCTCAGATGATCAAATATTTGACATTTGCTCGGACAATGGAACAAAAGCTCTGGTAGTGTCATTCAATCTGATTCAGCAGGACATGGCTTGGTTCAAACTCAGGAGGAGATCCTGAGGGTGTGTTCCACATTTCTGCATTGGCCACTGGCTCTGTTTACAGCTCAGATGAAGGCCACAACAATATTCAAACACGAGAATGAATTATATTACCTATTATTTCCTACTTGGAGCACGTCTTTTGTTTCTTCACACGACTCCCTTGTACTTCTATGTCTCCGGAGGAAGATATATTGTTGCCATACTTTTACTGTGCTTTTTTCTCTCTGAAATTTTAAGTTAAAACCAACCTGAGAGAAAATTGATGATTTTTAATGTTTAAATAGTTAAGACATCACAGATCTGGGGTGAATCCGTCATCATTCTTTAGCTCACTTCACCACCCTAGTGGATTGAAGCTAGCCTGGCTGATTAAGGGTGTTTCCCAGAAACCAGTCCCAGGATGCTTGCTTCCTGTTCAGGGAAGACCTGGCTTGGCAGTTCGGGCTGGACTGTTCCCATGAGGCACAGGGTCAAGACTGCTTTGCATATAGCTCGGTCTGAACTGAGGTGGCGAAGTGAGCTAAAGAATGATGATGGATTCAACCCAGATCTGTGAGTGGGGGTGACTGGGGGTGAGTGTCTGAAAAGTTGCAGCGTTCTGTCCATCATCTCCTTGTGTTTGCTTTGTTCGCCCTAAGTTGGAAGGGTATGCCCAGACGTGGGTCCCTTGCTCACTTTGCCACTGGATTCAAGCTAGCCTGGCTGATGAAGGGTGATACCCAGAAACCGGGCCCAGGATGCTTGTTTCCGTTTCAGGGAAGACCTGGCTTGGCAGTTCGGGATGGACTGTTCCCATGAGGCACAGGGTCAAGACTGATTTGCATATAGTTGTGTCTAAACTGAGGTGGCGAAGTGAGCTAAATAATGCTGATGGATTCAACCCAGATCTGTGACTGGGGGTGACTGTCTGAAAAGTTTCAGCGCTCGGTCCATCATCTCCTTGTGTTTGCTACTTTCTAAAAGTGGCATTTTGAAACCCACAATTTAAAAACCATCTTTACTAAAATATGTGTTATTAATTCTGAGTTCAGTGAATATAAACTCCATGTTCCAATCTTGTCCCCATAGGAAATTATACTTGTAAGATGTTACAAAGTATCTCACATGCTATTCTATAAAACAGATAGCCTAGCAATTGTGATAAACAAAATACACAGTATTTCACTATTAGGACATGTCAGACACCCAGTACCAGTCCTACCTTTCACATACACTGCACCCTGCCCATGGAAGTACCTTGGGCCTATCTTAGGGGTGACTAACATATAAGAAAAGGGAAGGTGCAAAGCTACTGGCGTTGTCAATACTCATTTCTCCAGAATTCATTGATTTTGCAATTATTTTTTTATTTTTTGATATATAATTTTCATTAAAGTTCAAATTACAAGCATAGCAGATCTACTTATATATAACCACAATAAAAAAATCTAATTTTAAACAAACATATCTGTTACCCAGACACACAACAATCAATTAATGTTTCCTTTTACTAAAGAACACCCAACATTAATTCTTGAAGAAGGTAATAGAGAAACATGACACAGGACAAATAAGAATTGCTAAAACTAGTCAACAGTAACACAAAATGTGTGCCCATCATAATTGTTGGAAACAGCCTCAACCTTATGAGGTATACATTGTTCACCACATGCAATCATACTTGAGTCCTACCTCTCCTTTAAGATGCATGACTGTATCAGACTCAGAGAGCGTTACCATACCCTGTGGCCACTCCTCTCCCACGTGCTACTGATTCCACATACAAACCATCCGAATTTGGGCTGTGGTTACCTTGCAAGACCTACACAGCCACAGTTAAAAGTGATCCCAGCTTAACCTTGCTTGGCATTGCTCATTTCATTGTGTTAGATTAGAAATATAGGATTAAAAATGAATAAATTGTTTTTAATTACTAAAATGCTTCCTGCTTAGGATGATGCATAGGAATACATAGAAAAATACACATAGACAATTATCATTATTGAATTCCAGAACAACCTTATTTTTTATTTATGGACAAGCCACAACTCTGGATCATTTGTGCCTTGTTGTTTTTTTTTTTCCCTCTCGCCATTTTTTTCCCCTCTCTTTGTTTTTTTCCTTGTTGTGTATCTCTTGCCGCTGCTGCCCCCGCAGCCCCTGCCCCCGCCAGTTCCCGCCTTCCATCTGTGTTTCCCTCCCCTGTTCCCTATTTAATGGCGGGCGCTGTGCCACAGGCTGAGCAGGACCTCTGACCTTCTGGTCAGTAAACCTTGCTCCCCCCTCGCGCAGCTCCGTCTCTGCACCACTGCCCTCAGCACCGCTCTCTGGTAGGCATTTGAGGCCCTCCTCCACCAGCAGGCTCCTGCCTGTGCCTCATTCCTGGTGGTCCAGTGGGAGAGCCTTGCTCTTCTGCTGGTCCGCGACCAGCACCAGGGACCCTGATCTCTGACTGCCGACTGCTACGACTCAACTGCCCTCCACACACTCAAGCCCGGGAGGAACAACAATTGCCAGCTGTCTACACCAAACAGCACCCACAGTCAGTTCTCCTGCCGACACTGCTGACAAACCTTCACCAACCTCTGCACTCCCAGGGCCACCGCCCTCTCGCAGGACTCCAGAACACCCGAAACCCTGAGATGCATCCTCCTCAACGTACGCTCCCTGCACAGACACGCAGTAGAGATCTGGGACCTCCTCGGCACCCTCTCACCAGATGTCGCCTTCTTCATGGAAACCGGACCAACTCCACCTCCGCCCCTGACATCACCAACGCCATCCCCGATGGATACAAGATCCAGAGAAAGGACCGCCCCAACCACACTGGAGGAGGACTCGCCATCACGCACAAGAACTCCCTCCTGCTCTTCACTTCCAGCAGCAACCACTCCTCGTCTCCCACAGAACACCTCCATTTCCAGATCTAGACCAGCCCCAGAACGACCCTACACGGCACCCTCACTTACAGGCCTACCAGACCACGAACTGCATTCACCACAACCATCACCGACCTCATCGCGCCCCATGCCATCGCCTCCATGAACTTCATTCTGCTCGGAGACCTTAACTTCCACCTCAATAACCTCAGCGACCCCAAATCCACCGCCCTCCTGGACAACCTCACCAACATCAGACTGAAACAGCTCATCACCACCCCTACCCAAAAGGCAGGACACGCCCTCGACCTCATCTTCTCGGGAGGGATCAACATCCTCTTCAGCCACACCCTGGAACCCTCTGGACAGACCACCACTGTGTACACTTCTCCTTTGATAAAGCCACCACTCACAAACCTACACCATGCCCTCTGCAAAGGCACTAGAGCAAGGTCACCGAGGAGCACCTCAACACCACCCTCAACAATGATCCCCCTCCCACCACGACCGATGTCAACTCTGCAGCCAACAAACTACACAGATGGATCACCAACTGCACTGACAAGCTTGTCCCCCTCTGCAGTTCTGACAGCCAGCGCCCCATGAAAGCCACCTGGTTCACCACCAACCTCAGAGAATCCAGATGCACCTGCAGACGTCTCGAGAAATTATGGAGAAACAGCAAATCCCCAGAAGATCGGACCACCTACAAGAACACCATGACAGAATACCACCAACACATCAGACCCACCAAAAGGACATTTATCCAGGAAAAAATCCTCGCCAACTTCAGCAACTCGAAGAAACTCTACAGCATCATTCAAGAATTCACCAAACCCCCCAGCAAAACCTTGGATGTCACACCTTCCCAGGACCTCCGCACCAAACTAGGCTCCTACTTCCACATCCAAATCAAGTTCCTCTATGAAAACTTCATTGAACAGACACCAGACACCGAAACCCCCAGCAATGCCAGACAGCGTACCATCATCTCCTGGAACCCTGTCACCACCGAAGACACTGCCACGACCATGAAGAGCATTCACTCAGGAGCCCCCACGTACCCCTGCCCATCACACATATTTAACAGAGCTGCTGCTGCCATAGCACCCGAGGTACGATGCAACATCAACACCACCTTCCAATCTGGCACATACCCCAATGACTGGAAACACGCAGAGGTCAAGCCCCTCCTCAAGAAGCCCTCTGCAGACCCAATGGACCTCAAAAACTACAGACCCAACTCTCTCCTCCAGTTTGCGGCTAAAGTCACTGAGAACATCGTCACCATCCAGCTAATGAACTTCATCACATCCAGCTCCATCCTAGACACTTCCCAATCTGGATTCCTCAGCAACCACAGCACCGAGACTGCCCTCCTCGCTGCCACAGATGACATCCGCACCCTCCTTGACCAGGGCCACACTGGGGCCCTCATCCTACTAGACCTCTCTGCAGACTTCGACACCAGCTCCCACCGTACTCTCACCGTCAGACTCTACGACGCTAGCATACAGGTAACCGCCCTCGACTGGATCCGCTCTTTCCTCACCGGCCGAACACAAACAATCAGACTCCCGCCTTTCCTCTCCGAACCCCCAGAGATCAACTGTGGGATAACCAAGGATCATCGCTCAGCCCCACACTCTTCAACATCTACATGGCCCCCTTCACCGCCCTTGTCAGACAGCATGGACTCAGCATAGTATTCTATGCCGACGACACCCAGCTCATCCTCTCCTCACGAAGGAACCCGGCACCACCAGACTCAGCTTCCAGGAAGGAATGAAAGACATTGCATCCTGGATGAGCAGCAGCTGTATGAAGCTCACCTCGGAGAAGACAGAAGTCCTTGTCCTCTGACTCACCCCCTCAGGATGGGAAAAAACCTGGTGGCTCACCGCCCTCGGCAACCCCTCCACTCCCACGGATCATGCCCGGAACCTCAGCATAATACTCGACTCATCCCTCACCAAGACCCGACAGATAAATGCTGTCTCCTTCGCATCCTTCACAAGACCTTCAAGTGGATCCCCCGCAAATCCAGAAAGACCGTCACCCACACACTCATTATAAGCAGACTGGACTATGGAAATGCCCTATATGCCGGAATCAACAAATCCCTGCTCCATAAACCCTAGACCATCCAGAACACCGCTGCAAGACATTATTACTTCAAATGGGTGCCCTTAAATATAAACATTAAACAAAAACAATAGCCAATATTCAGATTCCTATGCCTCCCCAGGGGAGGCGTAAGGGATGGCAGCAAAGAAAAAGACCTTTATTTCTCCTCATTTTCCCTTTTTTATTATGTGTGATGTATTCTGCTACACACATAGAAGGAGGAAAACACCTCTCATGATTGTATTTGTGCATGGAGGTTTCCCTTCCTTCACCAAAACAATCACCCCTACAACACAGACACCCTTGCACCATGGTGTAAGGGTGCCTGCGTTGGGGCATGGCAGCCATTTGTGGGTCAGTGCAGGGGAAAAGGACAGGAATGCGCTGTATCTCATAGATAGGATGCATTCCTACCCCTTTGTTTGGTACAGGGCGTATAGCAAGAATTCTTGCGGTTCTGCCCTGTGCTAGTACCTCGTAAATGAGGCCCACTGTTGTGTCTGACAGTGCCACACTTGTGTTGTAGATGGGTAGGCATGACAGAGAGGATCCCTTTGGGGCACTACATCCTTCACATGATATGGCCCTGGTTGAAGATGGAACATGTGGCTGGAGGGAGTCTGGAGGAAAAGTGTCTGACCATGCCACATATGTCAAAGTTGGAGGATGTGAAACAGGGATCAGTCAAGGTATAGGATGAATTAGTTTGCCACCACAAAGCCCTTGAGTAAGGGATGGTAGGAGGCTGAGATGAATGGAGTCGTGTGAGAAATCTTGCCAGGTACATGTCACCAATTCTAACACTACTACCATGTGGGGTTCCGGTTGACCCACAAATACAGGCTGCCATGTTAGTCCATTGGATATGGCAATGCATATTGTTGGTGTTGTAGGCACATGAGACATGAGACTTAAACCCTAGACCATCCAGAACACCGCTGCCAGACTCATCCTCGGCATCCTACGACATGAACACATCACCCAGCACCTACAAGACCTCTACTGGCTCCTCATCGAGAAGAGAGTAACCTTCAAGCTACTCACTTACGCCTACAAATCCCTCCACAACACCGGACCACAATACCTCATCGAAAGAGTCTCCTTCCACGTAAACAGGAGAGACCTCTGCTCCACCGACGTCGCCCTCGCCGAAACTCCTCGCATCCGCAGAGCCAGAGTGGGGTGAAGAGCCTACTCCTACATCACGGCAAAGACCTGCAACGAGCTGCCACTCAACATCAGAAGTTCCCCTACTCTGCACACTTCAGGAAGAGCCTCAAGACTTGACCCTTTGGTTGATTTGGAGCTGCACATCCCCCAACCCAGCGCCATGAGGCCCTCACAGGTGAGTAGCGTACTTCACAAATCCCTGATTGGTTGATTGATTGATTGATTGATTGATTTGTAGGGCCATCTGTGGGCAGTGTGGTTTAACCCTTTTATTTCAATGTTTGTTTGCGTTGGGGAGCTCCATCTTTCCAACAATTAAATGCCAGGGTTGAATATGTCCCCTGAAACAGTCCCATAGCAACTGACCTTCTGAAACTCTACCGCAGCCACAAGAACTTTCGTGATCAGAATCTGCTAGTTCTAAACTACACAACCGGACTGCAGCCCTGCACGATCAAAACAAAATGGCCCAATGCCCAAAAAGAAGCATTAAATCGACTTATCTACAAGCTGTATTCCAATGTTGGGCTACCTCTTCCAGGTGCTCCTCTTCTGACCACACACTTTTTATCTTTTCAGAACCCCTGTATACATTCACTTCATGAACCATGAGCTTATGAACAGCTATGGCTGAAATATGTTTCTTTGTACAACACACAACAACGTCTGGCTCTAGACAGATACACCTCAGTTGCTCACTCCTTCTGAGCTTAGACTTATACCTGAGAAACACAATAATAACAAATCTTCAGTCACTATGCCACTAACCTTCGAAATTCATTCTAAAAGCCAATTCTCTATTTATTACTATTACTTTTTCAAACAGTATTACTTCAAACATTAAACAAAAACAATACCCAATTTTTTCTGTACGTCAACTAGTGAATTCACTATTCTTTCCATTGAAACAAGACAACTCAATAAAAAGGAAAGGAATTTACAATTTTTAATAAACAACTTAAAAATAAACAAATTTCTCCTTCTGGATGCCTAGATGTCCTCCTAATATACTACCCTCCCTGCAAAATGAATAATTTGATGCAATTTTTGCAGGACTAGATGTATGTCTGTTAATTTAAGCTGCATGAGGGTTTTACTAGGTGACAACCCACCGGGTGCAACTGACAGAAACCTCTCTGGGTATGAATGTCTGAGATCTGAAACTGAATGTAAAGGAGCAGACCCGCTCAGAAGGACACCATTAGGTGTCATTTTCATCTCAAACAATCATAACTAGAGTGAGATGTATTCCTTCAAAAGGGAAAGTAGTATAATGAATTCATCCATCTTGAACTTGGGTGACAAATTTGAAGGACTATTTCTATGTTGCATTAGAGCATTGGATTAATTTAGATTCAAGATGCATTACACACGTAACTGAGGATCTGGCTCTTTTGAGCCTGCTTTTATTTCAACCCAGATAAAAACATCCACAAACACCTACAGTGCCATTTTCCACAAAGAATGTCTTCACCCCAGATGAACAGATGCCTATTTTTTCAACTCTCACAAAAACTCTCTTTGGTCCCTATTGCCCACTAAATGCCAACAACCATTAGCAAAGCAAATAGGTCTGGCACTGGCCACCAGCCTTTTGGCACTGCCAATGCGTGTTTCGTTTGTCATCATTTTTGCAACATGTTTTGTTGCGGAAACTGCTAGTCATTTACCAATCTAAAAAAATGGCTCAAATACACACATTGCCTTAGAACTCCCTGGTCCTCATTTACAAGAAATGAAGCATCGCTGCTGCAGCACAGCGATGCATCAAAATCACTTATGAAATGCTGCGTAATTGTTTTGCAACAAGGATGCTCCAAATTTACGGTATGGTACACCATGTCATAAGCTGCGAGCTACGTCTATATGGCGCTGCAAAAACTGACGCATGTGTCGTAAAAGTGTCATAAGGCAGAATAGCTTCACATAATGCAAGCCAAACAACCTTAGTGCCACTTTTTACTGCGTGAAAACATGGATAAAAAACAACACTAATTAAAAAAAATTAAATCAGATTTTACTGAAGGCAACCATGGAGCAGGAAGAAAAAAGCAGCAGCCAGGACAACAACACCAACACCAGCCAGGTTGTCCAGGCAAACATCCTGGGGAAAAAGAAGTACAACTTTAGTGTGGACAAGAATGAGATCCTGATCACAGAAGTGACAGACCACCAACACCAGCTGTTTGTCACCTAAAAATTGCCATTTTCAAAAAATGAAGCCATTTGGAAGTGCATACTGTCCTTGTTCAACAGCGTTGTACAAGCAAAGAGGACAGTGACCAGCTTGAAGAAATGCTGCCATGACATAAAACGCAGGACAAAGGAGAAAATGGCAAACAGCCTGAAGGCAGCAATGCAGACTGGAGGAAGGAGCCTGGATGCCCAGGAAGAGTGAGTGGTAGCTGTCATTCCAGAGAAGGTGGTGGCAGAAGTTCCAGGACAAGACAGTGCAGCACAAGAGGAACATCAAGACCTACACGGTAAGTCGCAAAAAGGAGGCAATGTGGGGAAAAAGGTTATGTTGTGAAGTCCAGCTAGCTAAGTGCCAGTGCTCACTGCGCCTTGGGCAGGGCAAAGGGCAGGTATGTGAGTTAAGTACACTTAAGCAACATATATATATATATATATATATATATATATATATATATATATATATATATATATATATATATATATATTACCTACTGGCGGTCGCCAGTAGGTAGTTATAGTTAGGACCCTGTTTCCATAGGAAATCCGCAACATTCTATTTTGAATAACTTTGGCGCCGGTCGACGAATCCTCGCGAATTTCTCAAAATAGGTGGGGCGCTACGCTACGCTCCTACCCTGAAAGTCTCGGGGGGATTCGTCAAGCGGGGGCTGAGATAAAAGGGGGGTCCCAAAACGCGTTTTTCCCATGCATTTTTCCATAGGACCTTTAGACAGGGCTACAGCCCGAACGGCTGAACAGAATTACTAGAAATTTGGCAGAGAGGTAGTCCTCAGGTCAAGGAAGTGCCTTTTGTAGGTTTGGTGTAAATCTGTTCAGTAGATTCTGAGAAAATAGCCTTTAAATCAATATATATATCTGAGCCAGCTTACGGTACGCTTACCGTAAGCTTACCGTACGCGTACGGTGGCGTGCGCGAGCGCGATTCTGATTGGCTGTTAGATCTTAGTAAACATTCGAATCGGCCGAAACCAGGAAGCGGCGGCCGCCATTTTGTGTATTTCACTCCGGTAAAAAAGAGTGATATCTTGAAAAGGGGGCAAGGGAGAGAGTTACAGACCCCCTAACATTTGTAAGGGGGTCAAAGAAGGACAGAAAAGTACAAAGAAAACATTTATTGATTTTAAAAAAATATCGCGGGGTACGCGTACGGTAAGCTCACCGTACGCGTACGGTAAAAAAAAGAAAAAAAAGAAATGAAATGCAGATTTAAGTGTTTAGATATTAGGGGGCTCTAAAAAGAGCCGTTGTGTTTATGAAGTGATTTTTTATTGGTACCTACAAGTAAGTACCGATGCAGACTCTAAGGTTCAAGAGGAAGACTCTGTTCCCTTCATCATTGAAGTGCACACCATCTCCTCTATAAATGTCTTGCATGTTGTAACGCAAGTGGTTGTGGTAAATGGAACCCATACCATAGTCACGGAGGAAAGCAGAAACAGATTTGTTGACGTGCTTTCTTGCTTTGTCAATCTGCGGACAGAAATGATTGGACCAGTTCCATTTTTGCCTTTGGCATATGTTAGAAAACACAAAGGCAGTTTTAGGGAAAAGTGAAAACAGTTGTGCAAAGGTGTCCTTCATAAGCATTTCCAGACCTACCCCAGTCAAAGTGCCTAGGTCATTGCCACCACAGTGCACTATTATGAGGTCAGGGTGTTGGATTTGCATTAAGGATTTCACCAATGGCATCAATTGGTGCCACTTTAACCCTCTCTGACCAATCCATTTAATGTCTACATTTGGCAAAGCAAGGTCTCTCACCATACCTGTTTTCTCTGCAAACTTTTCACTCCAGAAGACATAGCTGTGCCCTACAATCCACACTGTGAACATCTTCAAAGGAGAACTGGATGCACTCAGGAGGTGTCTTTCAGTAGAATGGCAATATGAAAAGAAAGACAGTTTGGAAATGGAGGCATACATATTTTTTTTTAAAAAAAAAGAACTGATTGGCTGTTTCATACCATTCTAGAATAAAAACTAGGCTGTATGTGTAAATTAATAGAAGCATGTTTTGTATTGGTACAGAAAAATGTGTTACCAAAGAACAGTACTATGGATTTGCTGTTAGGTTTGAAAAGTCAAGCACTCTTGCTCTGTGGAATTGAAACATTGTTTGGCGAACTTCTGACCTGACTCCACACAGCAGTGTTCCATGAGCTGTTGCTATGGTAGCAGGCAGAAGTCAAGTTGGGGGAAGGGTACTAGGCAGAAGTCAAGTTGGGGGAAGGGTACTTTTGGAAAAGGGTTGGTTTTCAACCAACAGAAATGTGTGATTACATTTGAAAAAAAGGGGGAAGCACTGAGATTTGAAACTTACATGTATATGTGTGGAAAAATAGAGGGAAACTTTGCCATTATCTGGTTCTGCTGAGAGGAGAGAGGTGTAGAGAACAGAGATCCTGGCTCTGATAATCTGCTGTTTGAGTGCCACATTTCTTTCACAACTAACTAATTTTAAAGGTGAGTTTAGAGTTTGAGAGGAGATGTATATGGTAAATTAAGAAATGAATAATAGAAATGTAATTCTTTTTGTTGAAGTTGTGTTTATTATTTTCTGTTTTGGGAGAAATTTAAATGTGAGGAACATGTAAAATAATATGGACTATGTTTTCACGATAAATTAAGGTGTATTGGTATAAAAAAAGAATAGTTTAAGGGTTTGAGGTTGGACTCAGTAATGCAAATACATTCAGCATCACTAAGGCTGGTTGCCCTTGGTGGAATGTAGGCAGTCACCCAGGTTACACATGTTGGGAAATATAGGCAGAGATTTATTGTGTACAACTCTGGTAATTTTATATTTGCATTAGTAGGAAAAAGGGGGAGCGATTTTTTGGTGCAGAAGCAGACTCTTAGCACACACCCAGCTCCTTTCCATGTATAATCATGCACAGTATTTACAAGCGAGTGGGGTTTGAGGTTTCAGTCTGTAATGCAAATACATTCAGCATCACTAAGGCTGGTTGCCCTTGCTGGAGTGTAGGCAGTCACCCAGGATACACATGGTGGTGGTCTGAAAAAGTAGTCTGGACATGGGCTTTTTAAAAAATCTGAAAAGTGGATTCATAATGTTTCACTCTGTAAAAGTGATTATCACTTGCCAAAAAAAAAGAGCAGTAAGTGTGCTTTCAAATTGGCAAAGAAATTTCGTTTTGTGACTAATGTGAAAACATGACTCTGTGTGCAAATAGGAATTACAGGCAGAGATTTATTGCGTTTTGCTCTGGTGATTTCACAGTTGCATTAGTAGGAAAAAGGGGGAGCGATTTTTTGGTGCAGAAGCAGACTCTTAGCACACACCCAGCTCCTTTCCATGTATAATCATGCACAGTATTTACAAGCGAGTGGGGTTTGAGGTTTCAGTCTGTAATGCAAATACATTCAGCATCACTAAGGCTGGTTGCCCTTGCTGGAGTGTAGGCAGTCACCCAGGATACACATGGTGGTGGTCTGAAAAAGCAGTCTGGACATGGGCTTTTTAAAAAATCTGAAAAGTGGATTCATAATGTGTCAGTCTGTAAAAGTGATTATCACTTGCCAAAAAAAAAAGAGCAGTAAGTGTGCTTTCAAATTGGCAAAGAAATTTCGTTTTGTGACTAATGTGAAAACATGACTCTGTGTGCAAATAGGAATTACAGGCAGAGATTTATTGCGTTTTGCTCTGGTGATTTCACAGTTGCATTAGTAGGAAAAAGGGGGAGCGATTTTTTGGTGCAGAAGCAGACTCTTAGCACACACCCAGCTGCTTTCCATGTATAATCATGCACAGTATTTACAAGCGAGTGGGGTTTGAGGTTTCAGTCTGTAATGCAAATACATTCAGCATCACTAAGGCTGGTTGCCCTTGCTGGAGTGTAGGCAGTCACCCAGGATACACATGGTGGTGGTCTGAAAAAGCAGTCTGGACATGGGCTTTTTAAAAAATCTGAAAAGTGGATTCATAATGTGTCAGTCTGTAAAAGTGATTATCACTTGCCAAAAAAAAAGAGCAGTAAGTGTGCTTTCAAAATGGCAAAGAAATTTCGTTTTGTGACTAATGTGAAAACATGACTCTGTGTGCAAATAGGAATTACAGGCAGAGATTTATTGCGTTTTGCTCTGGTGATTTCACAGTTGCATTAGTAGGAAAAAGGGGGAGCGATTTTTTGGTGCAGAAGCAGACTCTTAGCACACACCCAGCTCCTTTCCATGTATAATCATGCACAGTATTTACAAGCGAGTGGGGTTTGAGGTTTCAGTCTGTAATGCAAATACATTCAGCATCACTAAGGCTGGTTGCCCTTGCTGGAGTGTAGGCAGTCACCCAGGATACCAATGGTGGTGGTCTGAAAAAGCAGTCTGGACCAGGGGCGGTGGGTGAGATTTTAAAGTGGTGAGGCGCAAACGAATTAGCATACAGCACCGTAGCGAGCGAGCGCAGCGAGCGCGCCCGAACCCCAAAAGGGGGGTTTGGGGGGATTACCCCCCCCCAGAAAATTTTGAAAAAAAAGAAGAAAAATCGTGCATTTTCAAGCAAATTTGAGAAAGCAGGAAGGTTAATAAAGCAATTGTGAAAGTGCAGTTATTACATTAATAGATGGCATAACATAGGTAGCTGCTTATTCAGTATTACCATAGAGCTTCATACATTCTGTCCTATTATGCTCAGGTGCTGAATTCAGACTATAAGACTCATGGAAATCTCAGCTCTAAGAGTAGAAGAAGTTGCACAGCAGTGTAATGGTTGCCAGGCTCGTTCCGCAGGAGCGTCAGGAACTTGAAGAAAAGTCCACAGTCTTCCCCTACGGCCTTCCGACTCTATTAGACTCTAGAGTAACGAATGGCACGCAAGGGGAAAACAGGGAAACAAAACAAGGAAAGGCGGGGGAAGAAAAACAGTCTTACAACATACTGAATATTAGACTCTAGAGTAACGAATGGCAAGCAAGGGGAAAACAGGGAAACAAAACAAGGAAAGGCGGGGGAAGAAAAACAGTCTTACAACATACTGAATATTAGACTCTAGAGTAACGAATGGCAAGCAAGGGGAAAACAGGGAAACAAAACAAGGAAAGGCGGGGGAAGAAAAACAGTCTTACAATATACTGAATGTAAAAGAGGCAGCGCAATGCGCTGTTACCGTGATTCTGGTTGAGCTGAACTTTGTACACACACTTCACATAGGTCCACGCAAGTACCCCAAATATAAATGGTATAAAGCAGTGTTTCCCAAACTGTGGTCCGCGGACCCCCAGGGGTCCGTGACACAGTCCCAGGGGGTCCTCAGGCAGTAATTTTAAAAGCACAAAAAAGTTCCTTGTAGAATCAGCAGTTTTCCAGCAACAATAAAAGTGTCAAGATTACGTCGGTGATTAATGTACCTGCTGGAGAGAGATGAGAGTTGTGTCAAGTGGCAGCTTTGACTTATCTAATGTAGCACAGAGGGTTAATATGCCTACTGCAAAGAACGTGTACCATGCATTTTGAAAAACATTTTTTATGTGCCTAGGTTAGTGGGTTACTGCTTTAGTCACAGATTCTTTTGTTACTGTGCAGTTCATAAGTGACAATAGTAATCTAGCACAGTGACCTATAAACTGTCATCAAAGAGCTGCTTGCAAGCTGCATGATACAAGTTAGAAACATATGTTTGTTTCAAGTCTTTCATTATCCTAATCCTGCTAAAAAGGTTTATTTGGGTGGCAATACATTTTTATTGTTAAAGTCAATGCTAACCACTGTTATGTTCTGAATCCTGAGTTTGTGCTTCTCCAGACCAAGCACTCTTTAAAAATGCCTACCAGTATGAATAACATGTGAATCCTACACACTGTAGTCGCATTTGCCTTATGTAACATTTTCTATACACTGATTTACACGTATGAATCATTGTCTCCATGGGGCAGATTTGCAAGGAAATTGACTGTGTGAGTCGCAAGCCATTTGGCTACGCCGCACTGAGTCACTTTCGAAGCACAGGGATGCGACATATTTACAACAATATGTTGCATCTCTGTGCTTCCCCCTGTGCTGGCGCACAAACTGCTGCCATGCGCCTGCACAGGCACATTTGCACCATGGTGCAAGGATGCCTGTGCATGCTTGCTTGGTGTGTTTCCTGGGTGCATCCGGAAGTGCAAGTGGAGGTCAGAGTGCACAGGAGAGCCTTCAGACGATGCTTTGACCACGAGGGTGTTGGATTTTGTCATAGGTTTGTTGGATAGTGGAGGGGTGACGCGCGTAAGTGTGGCAGGAGAGAGAGGTGGACTGCGCAGGGTCATCACAGCATAGCGTGAGTGCGCCAGGAGTCACGGGGGCGCATGTGTTTGTAGTGTCAAAGAGCGCTGCACGTGTAAATTACGCAGACCTGTGTTGACACTACCAGACTTTGCCTGTCCCACCACCTCTGGGCAGGAAAACCGAATGAATAATGCATAGTGCACATCAGTGTACCCATATGCACTGCAGCCTTCATTACTAGCTCATGCTACCCGTACTTTATTTTCAGTTTTATATAGCGCGAACTCGACCCGAAGGTATACGAGCGCTTTAAGTGAGCACCAGTTGCGAATGGAACCTGGTTCCCCAGCTTCTAATCAGCCCATACACTCATTTAATTTAGCCACTTTGCTCCCCGATAGGCTCAGTTGTACAGCGTGATCTGTCTTCAGCATAGACCAGCACCCAGTTACAACATACCCTCCCACGAGGCAGCCGCGCTGATCCAATGCAACCTATCATTGTACGTCCCACAGACACACAACACTTTCTTCACGGACCACTATAAGAAACTGTCCAATATGCCCAAGATAACAGTATGCTGCTCAGCTGAGCCAAGATATCAACATCTGAATTTAACTCCAGGACCTTCATTTCTAGTTTGGATAACTCAAAAGAACTTCAAACTGCAGGAAGTATATACATACCCGATCAAATAAGAAATATGTTTCTATAATCTGATGAATGGCACCAAGCTATGGTGAAAGGGCATTTCATATTTCACTATACTAATTCACCACTAATTCTTTATGGGTTCCGAAGTAGCGTGCTACTCGCCGAAAAAGCGCTTCGACACCCATCAAGGGTAGCAAGCGCTATATAAATGCAAACCTTTTTACCTCTTCTATTCCTCCACTATCCTTCTCAATCCAAATAATTGACTAATCTACCCACCACTCAAATTACTTTCATATTTTCACTATACCAAATGCAGGGACAGTGGGACATAACAGAGCATCACAGGGGTGTCTCTGGGTGGAGAGAGTGGTCTACGACTGAGGTGCGTTTGTTAATCGCTGGGGAGGAGCAGCTCGGCTTGATCCTGCCTGAAGTTTAGAATAAGGCGGGCCCGTGGGGGCCCGGTGGTTAGGAAGCCGCTCCGACCCCCTCACAGCCGGCCGCCTGTGATAACAGAGTGCTGGCCTAACAGCTGATCTGCAAGTCAAACATGGCTATTGTTGGCCCTGCTCCTCCTCGTTAACATTCAGGTGATAACGATCCCTTGGGGGCCTGGAGAAGAAAAAATGCTAAAGTGAAGGCGTGCGCCTTGTATACCGAACTAAAATCAGTCATGCAGCGTAAATGACCTTCATGGCAGAGATAACTAAGAGGGAGGCACTTTCCTGCACTCGAGAAACCTAGATTGACAAAACTATGGAAAAAGCTAAGTAAAAGAAATGGGAAGATAATCAGAAGGTTGATACTAGGTGAAGAGGGACAGTGCTGAAGTAGCAGAACTGACATCAAGGCTACACTGGCACTCTGGCTGGGACCTACACAGATTTCGTGTGCCCTTTTACCAGCCCTGCTTCAAGCAGGGCTGGTAAAAGGGCACACGAAATCTGTGTAGGTCCCAGCCAGCCCATTTTGTAGTTGTATTTTCAAAATATCGGGGGTTATCATTTCTTTGGAAGTTAACGTATGTCCCCACAGGAAAAGGTGGGTGTCTCAGGTGCAGTGTTTGAGTCGGGTCAGGAAGAAAACAACGACCCGTGGGGTTTACGTCTAAAGAACACGTGCATTTTAGATGCTGAACGTTCCGCGGGGTGCACTTCGATATAGACGACCTCTTTAACACACATTATATCAAAACTCACCGTGTCTGGCAATGGTTAGAAGCAGGGCAGCGGGAAACCTGCAAGAGCGAAATACCAACTCATACGGTAGGGGTGACAAAATATATTATTAAAGGAAGGAAACTACGAGGCATATTATGCGACTAAAGGCACATCATGGAACACATTTTGTTGTATTATTGTCTAGGTATTTGGAAATGTAACATTTAACGCACTAATAGAAAAGTGAACACTGCTGTAAAACGACACGGTTTTCTTAAAAAAGGAAACTATACACATTCACAAAATCTTAGTCACCATCACCAGCGATGAATACTTTATCTTGCAAGGAAATGCAGGCATGCCACTTTATTACCACTGCTTTTTATACCCCAGAGAGTAAAACGGACTGTATAATATAACAAAGAATGTTGAAATTAACATTATGAAACCCTATATGTGCACATTTTTGTAATAGAAGGTGTGCTTCATGTATTCTGCCATTTTCAGGTTCTCCTTGTGTTCGCACCACATAAGGCCCTTAAACACCTCATTTAACAGCCCCGTAAACAGTATTGCAAGTTTCACACACATGAAGTATGTACCTCACTAGGGAACACTTCTGGACTACAGTCTCGAATCTTACAAAGTCGTTGATTCTGCTAGAGCCGGTGTGCACTGTTGGTATAACGGCGTGCGTGAACCAGTCCCTGAGAGGTGAACGTGCATTTGCAGGAATACTGAAAACAATGCCATGGCAAGGGAGGAACCATCTTTTCTACCCTGTTTCAATCACATGTAAATTTAAAGTTCTAGTTTCCTACTGCAGACAAAAGCCCTCTTCCCGCCAGTCCATCGAATGGGGATGTCCACGCGCTCTGTCACCTGTGGCACACCTGTAAATGCCCGATGACAGCGGTCCACTCTCATAGGGGGCCAAGTAACTTTAGCAAAGTCTCTGGCGCGAGGAATTCTAATCCGTGCGCGTAAGAAGCGCGTTCTTTTCCAAATCTATAACATAGAACATGAAGCAAAGGGGCCTCATTCGTCATTTACATCACCATTTATGTGCCTAAGTTTAACCCATACTACTTACAAATTGCTCGATTTACAAATAAAAGGCGTGCACACGAGTTGTACGTTAGCTGGCGGATTCTTTTGGCTCTAATATTGTGCAGAGCGGCTCTGCACAATATTACCCCACGGTGACGTAATATTGCCCATGAGTAAAGAACGGTAAAAGAGTGGGAACTGGTGGTGCGAGGCAGGGGGCAGTTTGATAAATTCGAGGTGACCCGCAACCCTGCAAGTTTATATGTATTCACTATTCTCAAACTCCTCTCCCACCCGCCCCACTCTGGAAACGGACAGGCACGTCATCCCATAAACAGACCGACCGCAGCAGTGACTTACTTACCTTCGCTTGCTGGCAGAATCGAAGGACTTCAATCCACCACGAGGCGAGTCACGACTCAGGCGAGGAGCGAGTGAACCCGACCGTTACCAGGCTGTAACCAGGCAGAACCGGAACCCAACAGCGCCGCGCGCCGCAAATGGCCAATCACTGCATGACTACATTAAGTCAGAGACAGTGATTGGCCATTGTGCAGGGCGGCTGAACCACCCACGCTCGGCATCCAATATGGATTGCCCCTGCTGTGCTGCGCGGTGACCGGCCAATCCTGGCGCTGCATGCAGCGCCGGGATTGGCTTGTAGGGCACACCGACTGCTCGCCCTGTCGCCCTTTTGCTGCCATTCCCAGACGTGGGACCCGTGCTCACTGCGCCACTGGAGTCAAGCTATCCTGGCTGATGACGGCTGATAGCCAGAAACCGGTCCTAGGATGCTTGATTCCGGTCCAGGGAAGACATGGCTTGGCAGTTCGGGCTGGACTGTTCCCATTGAGGCACAGGGTCAAGACTGATTTGCATATGGCCATGTCTAAACTGGGGTGGTGTAGTGGGCAAAAGAACGATGGATTTAACCCAGATCTCTTGACTGGGGGAGAATGTATGCATTGTCAGCATTCCGTCCATCATTTGTTTGTTGTAACGCTTTTCGCCCTTTTGCTGCCAGGCCGGGGTGCCGCCAGCATAACCCCCCCCCCCCTACTAGCTACGCCCTGGGGACTTTATTGCGCATGCTCGGGCAAGTTGCTGCCCGAAGCATACATGCGGGAACCGGGAAGGAAAACAACTACCGCCCCCCTGCGCACTCCCGAGTCCCGAATCAGTCGGGTGATGCCCGGGTAAATATCGCATATTTTGCCGTACATTTATTTTTATTTTGACATGATTTATCATGATTTATTTTAATTATTTTGGCAGCCGCGGGTCCAGCAGGGCTGGTGGGGCTATGCCCCTACGCCCCAATGGACGCACCGCGGCTGGTCTGGACATGGGCTTTTTAAAAAATCTGAAAAGTGCATTCATAATGTGTCACTCTGTAAAAGTGATTATCACTTGCCAAAAAAAAGAGCAGTAAGTGTGCTTTCAAATTGGCAAAGAAATTTCGTTTTGTGACTAATGTGAAAACATGACTCTGTGTGCAAATAGGAATTACAGCCAGAGATTTATTGCGTTTTGCTCTGGTGATTTCACAGTTGCATTAGTAGGAAAAAGGGGGAGCGATTTTTTGGTGCAGAAGCAGACTCTTAGCACACACCCAGCTCCTTTCCATGTATAATCATGCACAGTATTTACAAGCGAGTGGGGTTTGAGGTTTCAGTCTGTAATGCAAATACATTCAGCATCACTAAGGCTGGTTGCCCTTGCTGGAGTGTAGGCAGTCACCCAGGATACAAATGGTGGTGGTCTGAAAAAGCAGTCTGGACATGGGCTTTTTAAAAAATCTGAAAAGTGGATTCATAATGCGTCACTCTTTAAAAGTGATTATCACTTGCCAAAAAAAAAGAGCAGTAAGTGTGCTTTCAAATTGGCAAAGAAATTTCGTTTTGTGACTAATGTGAAAACATGACTCTGTGTGCAAATAGGAATTACAGCCAGAGATTTATTGCGTTTTGCTCTGGTGATTTCACAGTTGCATTAGTAGGAAAAAGGGGGAGCGATTTTTTGGTGCAGAAGCAGACTCTTAGCACACACCCAGCTCCTTTCCATGTATAATCATGCACAGTATTTACAAGCGAGTGGGGTTTGAGGTTTCAGTCTGTAATGCAAATACATTCAGCATCACTAAGGCTGGTTGCCCTTGCTGGAGTGTAGGCAGTCACCCAGGATACAAATGGTGGTGGTCTGAAAAAGCAGTCTGGACATGGGCTTTTTAAAAAATCTGAAAAGTGGATTCATAATGTGTCACTCTGTAAAAGTGATTATCACTTGCCAAAAAAAAAGAGCAGTAAGTGTGCTTTCAAATTGGCAAAGAAATTTCGTTTTGTGACTAATGTGAAAACATGACTCTGTGTGCAAATAGGAATTACAGCCAGAGATTTATTGCGTTTTGCTCTGGTGATTTCACAGTTGCATTAGTAGGAAAAAGGGGGAGCGATTTTTTGGTGCAGAAGCAGACTCTTAGCACACACCCAGCTCCTTTCCATGTATAATCATGCACAGTATTTACAAGCGAGTGAGGTTTGAGGTTTCAGTCTGTAATGCAAATACATTCAGCATCACTAAGGCTGGTTGCCCTTGCTGGAGTGTAGGCAGTCACCCAGGATACACATGGTGGTGGTCTGAAAAAGCAGTCTGGACATGGGCTTTTTAAAAAATCTGAAAAGTGGATTCATAATGTGTCAGTCTGTAAAAGTGATTATCACTTGCCAAAAAAAAAGAGCAGTAAGTGTGCTTTCAAATTGGCAAAGAAATTTCGTTTTGTGACTAATGTGAAAACATGACTCTGTGTGCAAATAGGAATTACAGCCAGAGATTTATTGCGTTTTGCTCTGGTGATTTCACAGTTGCATTAGTAGGAAAAAGGGGGAGCGATTTTTTGGTGCAGAAGCAGACTCTTAGCACACACCCAGCTGTTTTCCATGTAGAATCATGCACAGTATTTACAAGCGAGTGGGGTTTGAGGTTTCAGTCTGTAATGCAAATACATTCAGCATCACTAAGGCTGGTTGCCCTTGCTGGAGTGTAGGCAGTCACCCAGGTTACACATGGTGGTGGTCTGAAAAAGCAGTCTGGACATGGGCTTTTTAAAAAATCTGAAAAGTGGATTCATAATGTGTCAGTCTGTAAAAGTGATTATCACTTGCCAAAAAAAAAGAGCAGTAAGTGTGCTTTCAAATTGGCAAAGAAATTTCGTTTTGTGACTAATGTGAAAACATGACTCTGTGTGCAAATAGGAATTACAGCCAGAGATTTATTGCGTTTTGCTCTGGTGATTTCACAGTTGCATTAGTAGGAAAAAGGGGGAGCGATTTTTTGGTGCAGAAGCAGACTCTTAGCACACACCCAGCTGTTTTCCATGTAGAATCATGCACAGTATTTACAAGTGAGTGGGGTTTGAGGTTTCAGTCTGTAATGCAAATACATTCAGCATCACTAAGGCTGGTTGCCCTTGCTGGAGTGTAGACAGTCACCCAGGATACACATGGTGGTGGTCTGAAAAAGCAGTCTGGACATGGGCTTTTTAAAAAATCTGAAAAGTGGATTCATAATGTGTCAGTCTGTAAAAGTGATTATCACTTGCCAAAAAAAAAGAGCAGTAAGTGTGCTTTCAAATTGGCAAAGAAATTTCGTTTTGTGACTAATGTGAAAACATGACTCTGTGTGCAAATAGGAATTACAGCCAGAGATTTATTGCGTTTTGCTCTGGTGATTTCACAGTTGCATTAGTAGGAAAAAGGGGGAGCGATTTTTTGGTGCAGAAGCAGACTCTTAGCACACACCCAGCTGCTTTCCATGTATAATCATGCACAGTATTTACAAGCGAGTGGGGTTTGAGGTTTCAGTCTGTAATGCAAATACATTCAGCATCACTAAGGCTGGTTGCCCTTGCTGGAGTGTAGGCAGTCACCCAGGATACACATGGTGGTGGTCTGAAAAAGCAGTCTGGACATGGGCTTTTTAAAAAATCTGAAAAGTGGATTCATAATGTGTCAGTCTGTAAAAGTGATTATCACTTGCCAAAAAAAAAGAGCAGTAAGTGTGCTTTCAAATTGGCAAAGAAATTTCGTTTTGTGACTAATGTGAAAACATGACTCTGTGTGCAAATAGGAATTACAGCCAGAGATTTATTGCGTTTTGCTCTGGTGATTTCACAGTTGCATTAGTAGGAAAAAGGGGGAGCGATTTTTTGGTGCAGAAGCAGACTCTTAGCACACACCCAGCTGCTTTCCATGTATAATCATGCACAGTATTTACAAGCGAGTGGGGTTTGAGGTTTCAGTCTGTAATGCAAATACATTCAGCATCACTAAGGCTGGTTGCCCTTGCTGGAGTGTAGGCAGACACCCAGGATACACATGGTGGTGGTCTGAAAAAGCAGTCTGGACATGGGCTTTTTAAAAAATCTGAAAAGTGGATTCATAATGTGTCAGTCTGTAAAAGTGATTATCACTTGCCAAAAAAAAGAGCAGTAAGTGTGCTTTCAAATTGGCAAAGAAATTTCGTTTTGTGACTAATGTGAAAACATGACTCTGTGTGCAAATAGGAATTACAGGCAGAGATTTATTGCGTTTTGCTCTGGTGATTTCACAGTTGCATTAGTAGGAAAAAGGGGGAGCGATTTTTTGGTGCAGAAGCAGACTCTTAGCACACACCCAGCTGCTTTCCATGTAGAATCATGCACAGTATTTACAAGCGAGTGGGGTTTGAGGTTTCAGTCAGTAATGTAAATACATTCAGCATCACTAAGGCTGATTGCCCTTGCTGGAGTCACCCAGGTTACACATGGTGGTGGTCTGAAAAAGCAGTTTGGACATGTGCTTTTAAAAAAATCTGAAAAGTGGATTTATAATGTGTCAGTCTGTAAAAGTGATTATCACTTGCCAAAAAAAAGAGTAATAAGTGTGTTTTCAAATTGGCAAAGAAATTACGTTTTGTGACTATTGTGAAAAGAAATGTAGTAATATATTTAAATAAAATAAAGGATTTTTTTTTTAGTTTTTTTCAGGTATTGCTGAAGAGCAGTGAACAAAATTTAAGATGCCTACAAAATCCAGAGTTAAAAAAACCCACAAAAAAAACCTATATTTGAAGACAACTGGAGGACCAATGTTAGTAGAAGATGCTCATGTTGGGAAAAAGAAAAAATCTTCTGGTAAGCAGACAAAACAATTTCTAAAAAATATATTCAAAAGAAGGAAAAATGTACAAAATGTCTGTACTGGAAAGAATGTTTTGAAAAGAAAAGGACAGGAAAAAATTGAGAATTTAGTTAATGCAAATATACCTTCTGCAACTGAAAAGATTTACATAAATAGAAAAATAGCGTTTAAAGAGATACGTAGAAAAATGTTTCAGAGAAGAGTTATGTCCAATTTGATAAAGGATGTGAAGAAATATAAGCAAAAGACTAAGTTTTATAAAAGAAAAAAAGAAATTGAAGCCATTGCAGCAAAGGCATTAGAATTAAAAAGGAAACTATTCATTTTAATTTTGAATAGGATGCGTACATTAGACAAAATGGTTAATGTACTGAAATCACATAGCAAAAGGAAAAGAGTAGTGAACAGAACAAACTTTTGTAAAGTGTTTTTAGGAAAGTGGATGCATAGTTCAAGTAGTGAACCTTTTTTTAATGAAGAGAGCTATTTTCAAAGTAATAGTTTGCTGCATGCAGTTGACACCAGAGGTCGTGCTTACGAAGTGAAAAATGGTTGCATAATGGAGAAGGAGATAATGGTTCCAAGAGATGAGGTACAAGTGATGGCGGATGAGGCTATGGGGAGACGTCCTAAAGCCCCAGTGTACACTTGGAATTGTAGTAGTATTTGCACTGTGCGTCAGGAATCTATTGACAAATTTCGTGAGTTTCTAAGAGAATATAGTAAAAAAAAGTATAAAACAGAAGATTAAGGTGCTTCAAAGTCTGGATCCATGCAGAGTGAGAGAGAATACAGGTTTGCAGGGTCATTCTCTGGCTTGTCTATCTAGAAAAGTGTGTAATAGTGTTTTCCATCATTTTAGAATGCTGGCTGTTCATCATACTGAAATGAGAAAGTTTGTGAGACGGTTGTATTTTGCCAAAAGTCCAGCAATAAAGTTAAATGAATTGAATAGGGCTCTGTTCCGAGGAACGGTATCAGATGTAGAGAAGGTTGTTGATGAAATTCAGTTTTGTTACTTTGGTCCTGAACAAAACAGTGCAGAGAAGGACACAGTAAATGAGGAAGAAGTGGAAGAGAATGTAGAACCCTCTGTAAGTAACACATTTAATGATCACATAACAAAATTTGCAATAATCTCTAATGAAAGACCAAATTTTACTTGTATTTGTTGCCGCAGAACTCATTATAGAAAACAAACCAGGAATGTTGATCTCTACAGAAAGAGTGAAAATGAAGATAATTATAAGTGGAAGGATTTTGCCACCTATATATTTCTTGAAAATTGTTTTGATTTGGGTGAAGATCAGCGTATTTTTAAATACTGTTACAACAAGTTAGAGGAAAATAGAATGCCGACCAGAGCTGTACATAATAATTTAGAATTGGATGCTATTCCTGCTGAACTTTCTGAATTAAATACATATGAGTCTATACTCATTCAATGTGTTCATCCGTTCCAGACCATAGTACGTATGGAGCCCAAAACTGGTAAATTACCTCCTTCAGATTTACTGAGAGGTTTAAAAGGTAGAGTGGTGTATTTGCCCTTGGATTTGAAAAAAAATATGGAAACTATTGATGCGGATACTTTGGAAACTGAACCATTAATTATTCTGGTTAATGGTGTACCTACAAAGAATAAGAAGATTTGGCAGGAGCTGGTAGATGTACGGAAAGTACAAAGAGCAAATTTGTATTTGAAAAGGAATAACAAATGGTATGAATCAATTTATATAGAAGAAGAAGAAGAAGAAGATTTACAAGAAGACACAGAAACACCAACTGGACAAATTGAAAAAGTGGACAAGTCAAAGGAAGAAGAAATTTATGAACATTTTAGCATACATCCTCTTCATTCAAAAGAAGTTATGGGAGACAATATTGATCTCTTTCAGATGAAGAAAGCAAAAGGAACTCCCGTGAGTGTATGGGAGGAGAGCTTGGAAGCTCGATGTTTTCCCCAGCTGTTTCCTAAAGGAAAAGGAGGACGATACGATGAACGTCCGGAACAGATTCCAGCTTCTGAGTATCGGACTACAAGACTATATGCTGAAGATCCCAGATTTCGACAAAGTATTCCTTATTTGTTCCATCTTTTATTTGAAAGTGATTTGTCTGCACTGTCTTATGCAGTAAATCACATTTTAAAAAGTGGAGTACATTTACAAAATGTATCTGCTAAGGATTTTATGGAGAAAGTGCAGCACCGAGATGATCATTTGGAAACACAACTGATCAATCTGATGGCTTGTCAGCGTGGGACAAATGAATATTGGTACCGACGCCATGGTGAATTAAAATGCATGTTACGGAATTTAGGAACACCAACATGGTTCGTTACCCTAAGCTGTGCTGAGTACGCTTGGGATGATTTACTGGATTTTCTACGAGAGGCAAATTCTAACATTAAAAACATCGAATACAAGACAGCAGGAGAACTGTGCTCATTGGATCCGGTTAATGTTTGCAGATATTTCAATCATAGATTTGAGGCTATGATGTCCTTCATCTGCAATAAAAAAAATCCACCTCTTGGAGAAGTAGTAGATTTCTTTTGGAGAAAAGAGTACCAGGCAAGAGGTGCTCCTCATATTCATATGCTGTTGTGGATCAAGGATGCCCCAAAGTTTGGAACAGATACTGATGAAGCAGTGTTATCTTACATTGAAGAATATGCAACATGTGCTATACCAAAAAGCACAGAAGAGAAAAAGTTAAAGGAGCAAGTTTTACGTTTCCAAAGTCATCGGTGTGGAAAATACTGTCGACGGAAATACAAGAGCAAAGATAAATACTACACTAAATGTCGATTTGGATTTCCTAGACCTGTTCTTTCAAATGGAAGAGTAAACAGTTTTATGTCAGCTGTGAGACATACTATCACAAGAAAATCACCTAAGAATACCTACAACCTAAAAAGAAAAGAAGAATCAAAAAATATAAATGACTACAACCCAGTCATTTTATCCATGTGGAACGCTAACATGGATATACAGTATGTAGCTGACAATTCCATTGCTGTTGCTCGATATGTAACGTCTTACATTACGAAATCAGAAAAAACAGAATTGAAGGAAATGTGGGAAGAGATTTCTCACGAGAAGACTGTCAGTAAGAAGCTGTACAGTTTCAGTTTGAAGATGTTATCGCATCGAGAAATTGGATCCTACGAATGTTCAGATAGGTTATCTTCTGCAAGTCTCTACTCGAAATCAAGAAGAAGAATTTGGGCAAGTTTAGGCCTTGCAGCAATGAGAAATCGGGTACTAAAATCTGTTGGAGAAATTGAATATTTGGCCGAGAATGACCCAGAAAGTACAGATATTTTGAAATCAAACATGTTGGACACATATTATCCCAAGAGAAGTCAACATCTGGAGAACATGTGTCTCTATGAAGTGCTGCAGAACTACATTTATTCACGGAAAGCCGCAGAAGACATCAACAATGGAAAATATAAAGTCATTGGTGAGGAAGGATGTTTGGTAAAGCAAACAAAAGGAAGTTTGATAAATCACAGGAAGCTGAGTTGCGACACTACTGACAAGAAGGAATTTTACTACTTGGCTCTTTTACAGTTGTTTAAACCATGGCGTACAGAGGATGAACTACTGGGAGAATTTCAAAGCTATGAAGATTCTTTTAATGCTTGCAAAGACAGCATACAATGCAGTACATTCTCAAGTTATCTGCAAATGTTAAATGAAGAAATTGAACAGGAAACTACAATTGCAGCAGAAATAGCTAGAGACAGTTCTCAGGACAGCCAAAGTTCAGAAACACTCAGTCAAGATCCCCTAGGACAACCAATCGTTGAAAATGAAGCATCAATAGCCATGAATGAAGTGGAAACGGCTATGAATCAAGCTCAAGAAGAATTTATAGACTTACAAAATTTGGAAAGACAACTAAATGAAGAGCAGCAACAAATTTATGAAGAGATCAGAAAAAAAATTGATCACGGATTTCTACATGAAAAAAAAGAGTGCTCATGCACATCATTTTATCCAATCAGGATGTATGTAAGCGGACAAGCTGGAACTGGAAAAAGTTTCCTAATTAAAGTCATCAGAAGCTACCTACAGCAAAAAACGGATTCTACTTTGTCTTGTGTGGTTACTGCTCCAACTGGGTTAGCAGCATATAACATAAAAGGAATCACTTTACATCGTTTGCTAATGTTACCAGTGGAGCATGAGAACAAAATACAATACAACAAGCTAACTGGAGAAGCATCCTTGGAAGTTTCAAGAGTATTGAAGAAGATGCAAGTTCTCATTATTGATGAGGTGAGCATGGTTTCAAACGTAATGCTTGCCTTTGTGCATTTAAGAATGCAGCAAATTTTGAAGACAGACTATGACATGTTATTTGGTGGAAAACACGTCATAGTTTTTGGAGATCTTTTGCAACTTACTCCAGTTAAAGGACAACCAGTGTTTAATACTGTCACACATGAAGACACGAAGAAGTCATTGGGAAGCATCGGAAATACAAATATTTGGTCCTTCTTTGAGTACAAGGAACTTACTACTAATATGAGGCAAGCAAGCGATGAAGAATATGGAAGTATTCTGAAAGATATCAGAATTGGACTACTCACAGAAGTTGGCAAAAAAGCATTACAGAGTCGGCTGCTACATAATTTATTTCCAAAGGAAGAAATAGTTGCAGAGAAGATATACAAGAACATTGCAGAAAACAAAAGTGTCATCTGCTTAATGCCAACTCTACGTGAATGCTCAATATTCAATGAGGAGCTTTTGAAATTGGAAAAGGAAGAGATCAGGAAATTGGAAGCAGTGGACAAAATTGAGGATGGAAGAATTACTGTCACAGTAACAGGCACACTGAAAAATAAATTGGATTCACTAGAGAAGAACATTTCCAAAACAGCTGGATTAGAAAAAAATCTATATGTTTGCATGAACTGTAGAGTATTTTTAAGGAGAAATTTGGATGTTGAAAAAGGTTTAGTTAATGGAGCTATGGGAAGAGTTGTGGGTTTTATTAATTATCAGAAAAAAGATGGAATTGAATGTTTAAAAATAAAATTTGATCAGATAGAAGAAGTTAAAGACATTTGTTGTTGTACAGTTCGTTTCATGCTTGTGAAAGACTTATATGTACGTAGGAAGCAGTTTCCGTTTTCGCTAGCATATGCTGTAACTATTCACAAGTCTCAAGGATTGACTGTAGATTGTGCATTTGTGAACATTGGTTCAACTGTGTTCAAAGAAGGTATGGCATATGTTGCTTTGTCACGAGTGAAAACATTATCAGGTTTATTCA
The DNA here is from genome assembly GCF_964204655.1 of Triturus cristatus. NCBI lineage: Eukaryota > Metazoa > Chordata > Amphibia > Caudata > Salamandridae > Triturus > Triturus cristatus. Next base: position 985,025,451 of record NC_140583.1, read on the forward strand.
TGATAGACTTTGATGACTCAAAAGTTAGTGCTGATACAAATTGTGTAAAGGAGTATAATAGATTAAGAAGAAGCTATGCTCCTCATTTAGGTCAGTATCCTGTGTTGGAGAAACGTGTAGTTTCTCGTAAAAGGAGAAATGAGAATATCTGTAATGAAGATGTAGAGAGGAGGAAAAAAAAGAGGAGTGATGTAATTGCAAGCAAAAAGAGTAAGGAAAAAGAAGAACAGGTTGTAGGATGTCATTTTGAAAATAGCTCTGGTGTCAACTGCTACGCTAATGTAGTGCTGAATGTTGCATTTTATCTGGAAAGTTTGCAAGAGCAGATAATAGTAAATCAGGGAAAAAGATTCTGTTCTGAGCTGAGTCTCCTTTTTCAAAAGCTGAGTAATGATAAAACTCAAATAGAAAGTGCTACTGAAATTAGAAAACTTTTAGATGTATGTTCAGGACGAACACAGTTTTCTCAAAATGAACAGCAAGATGCACACGAATTTTTGATGTTTTTTCTTCAGGTACTGGAAGAAGAAGAAGTTGCAATTGATAATTTATTTGGTCTCTCTTATAAATGGGAACATAGTTGTGAAAACTGTTATAATATATGTGGCTCTAATGTTGATAATGAAAGGTTTATTTTTTTGACATTGCCAGAGAGTAAAACAGTCACTTTTGCTAAATTAGTTAAAGATGCTAATCATAGCATACAATGCGGTGAGTGTCAATCTGACATGTTTTCAACATTAATTTTAAAGGAATACGGACAGTATGCAATTTTAATGATGCAACGATGTAGAGCTGATGGTTCAAAATTGGATACTTTAATAAAGAAGTTTACAGGACAGCAATTATAAATTTCAGGAAAAACTTTTGTAACTGTTGCAATAATTTTCCATGAAGGACCTACTGTTACTTCTGGACATTACACAGTTTATCTTAAATGTGAAAAAGGCTGGACACTGTGTAATGATTCCCAATTGGTTTTTAAGCAACGTTTGCCTTTTGATTTAGCAAATTCCTATCTAATCTTCCTGAAACCTAAATTTTAGAGAGACTTGGCAAGATCTGGACAAAACAATTTTACCATTTTATTGGATTACCATTGGAATTTTCAAAAATAAAGATTTTTTAAATTATCATTTGGCCTAATGGAAAGATAACCAATTGTAATGTGGACTTTTTTAATTTTTAATGAAACTTTCGAAAACCAAAAATTTAGAGAAAATCGGTAACATCTGCACAATTTAAATTTTGGAATGTTATTGGAGTGCCATTGGAAATTTTTTCAAAAAACATTTTTTAAATTACTATTTGGCCATGTGGAAAGGTAACCAATTCTATTGTGGACTTAATAAATTATTAATAAATCTTTCGGGAACCAATATGTTACAGAGAATCGGTGAGATCTGTACAAATAAAACTTTAGAATTTTATTGGATTACCATTGGAAATTTAATCAAAAAAGAATTTTAAAATTACTATTTGGCCTAAAGAAAATGGAACCAGATGTATTGTGGAGTTATTTGAGATATAATATTGTGATTATACTTCTGAAACAAAAATATCAGACGGTATTTTAAAGAAATAAGTATTGATATTAGATGATATTTTTTTAGAATATTATGCATTTCTATAATGTTAAGTTTAAGTAAAAAGAGATTCTGGGCTTTTTTTTTTTTTTTTTTTTTTTTTATTCCTCATATACCAAGGTGGGCATTCCAGATGGAGAAACCCGCCCCCTCTCCTCTTCCCGCGTTATTCCAATCTCGATGTTTAGGGGTCTGAGGAGAGATGGGAAGGAAATACCCCTCTAGTAGCAACTGTTTTCTTATTCCACTCCATTCCATTCAGGCCATTTGACCCAATGTTTTGAAGGCAAAGAACCAACAGTGCCCAGGTGAAATCATTGGAATATGCTCATCTATTCCGCCATGCCACAAGGGCCGCCCAGATCTTATCTTGGCTGGTACTATCACAGGCCATATCAAATTCGCTTATATATATAAGGTACTTCAGGCAGTCTGCAAAGTTTGGGGCATTTTCACTCTTCCAGGCTTTACATATTTCTCGTCGCGCTAGGATGATGACATAAAAGATAAATTTAGAAGCCAGATCATTCTGTTCAATGTGCGATGTTACTCCAAACATGATCATCCTAGTAGTTACTACTAATTGTCTGCCTAGAACCTCAGCCAGGAACCCTTGTACTTTAAGCCAGTAATTTGTTAACATTGGGCACTCTACAAACATGTGCAAATCGTCTGCGGCTAACAGTTTGCATCTCGGGCAATAGTAATCTAAACTTGTTATTTTGACTAATTTTTTAGGTGAGATGTATACTCTATACAAGGTAAAGAGGTGATTTCTTTTTAGGGGGGCAGACTTAACCACCGTATAAAGCATTGCAAATGAGTCCACCCACAGATCCCGCAGATTAACGCCTGTACCAATAACATTGCCCCACAGCTTTTGGAGTTCAGGCTCGGTAACATCCTCCACTTCTATCAAGGCCCAATACCAGTAAGAAAGTTCTTTTGGCCATCTGCCCTTTTTATTGACCAGATCAAACTTTGGGTTTGGGATGTTAATATTCCATGGAAAGGTGGCCCACCACCCCGAAAGCTGATAATATTTAAATCTTGTAAGTGTTCCCCCTGTCAGACTCTACAGAGAATTCCAATCCAGGAGCTCCGAATCTCTCTGTAGATCCCTCCAAAATACTAATCCTGCTGTTTTAAGTGGAGATGAAAGGGTGTCTTTAAGACAGTCCGGAGTCCCTGGTGAGTCCCATATCGGGGCGTTAGGGGCATAATAGGGGATACTCAATCTTTCCTAATAAACATCCAGTTTTTTAAAGCCGTGTTTAGAATTTTTAGTCTCACCCTCTTGTAGTATTTTGGATCTCCAAATTTGAACAGAAAATATTCCTGTCCTTGTGGGATACCATGGAGAAGTGCCCGAAACAGAAGACCCAAAGAGGAGGCATCTGTCTCATCAGCCAGGAGTCTGAAGTTTTTAAAATGAAAGGAGTGGCAATATATGAGTAAATCTGGTAAAGCTAACCCACCCATTTTCAGGGTTCTCCTCATTTTCTTCCAAGAAATTCTTGAAGTCTTCGTATTCCAAATGAAGGAGCCTATTTTCCCCTGAAGTTTGGCTAAATCTGGTGAGTTAAACATTAGTGGGATGGAATTGAATAGGAAAGTGATTTTGGGCAGTATAATCATTTTAATTAAATTTACTCTCCCAAATATGTTCAGCTGAAGGCCTGACCACCGTGATAGAAGGTTGCACACCTCCTTATGGACTCTACTGAGATTTACTTTCGATATCTCCATAATATCTTGAGCTAAATGAATGCCAAGATATCTCATGCGGAGTTTTACATCAGGAGCTGCCACCTCCTGATTCCATTGCATTATCTCGGTCTTTTCCCTATTGATCTTATATCCCGAGATCTTCCCAAAAGACTCTGCCTGAGCAAATAACCTAGGAATGGCTTCAGCCGGATTAGATGTAAACAATAAAAGATCATCAGCATATAAGGCCAATTTTAACGTAAAGTCCGCTATATTGAAGGGTTTAATTGCCTGGTCGCCTCTCAGCTGACAAGCAAAAGGCTCGATATAAAGATTGAACAACAGGGGAGAAAGGGGGCACCCCTGTCTTGTTCCACGTAAAATGTAAACCCAATCCGTAAGTGACCCATTTATCAGAATTTTTGCCCTGGGAGAGAGATACAGTGATCTAACTGCTGTTACATAATTTTTCGGGATTCCAAACCTGGACAGAGCCAACCATAAGTATGACCAATTCACTTGGTCAAAAGCCTTGGCAGCATCGATTGCCACAATAGTCAGGGGGGATTTTTTATCTGTTGCTTGGGCAAGAAGACCAAGTGAGGAGGTGGACCTTAGACAGGTCAATACTTTTAAAAGAGGAAATGAGAATGGAGTTGGTGGTCGAAGTCGCTGAGTTCTTTAAGGCAAATAGTGGTACCGCAACAGATCAATTGGTCTGGGAAACCTTTAAGGCGTGGCTGAGAGGGTATTTAACCTCCTTTATGATTAGGAAAAATAAGTCACGAAGAAGAGAGGAAGAAGATCATCTCACAAAAATTAAATTAAAAGAACAACAGTTGCAGAAGGCTGCACTAGACCTCCAGCCTAATCTAGCCACTATACAGAATGAATTTGATGCTCTGAAAGCTGAATATCAGGCAAGGTTGGACAAAATAGTCAAAGACAGATGGGACGCTAGTAACTTACAAAACTTTTCGTATGGGGAGAAATGTGGCCGATTACTCGCCTGGAAGGCTAGATCAGACCGGGCTAGGAATGTGATTAAGGGGTTAACCATAGGTGACACTGGGGCCATCTCCCATGACAATGATATAATCTCCGGGGAGGCAAAACGGTTTATGCAGGACCTATATACTGAAGAGAGCGGCACCTCAATACACGATGCCGAGCAATGGTTAAATCAGCTGGAACTGCCACAATTGTCAGAGGCTGACAGAAGATATCTGAGCTCTGAAATACAAGAGGGCGAAGTCTGTACTCAGATTAAAAAAATGAAAAAAGGGAAAGCAGCGGGGCCGGATGGACTCCCTGTAGAGATCTACCATCTGGGATTGGATAAGGTTGCCCCGATTCTTACTACACTGTTTAATAAGATACTGATATCGGGCGAGGCAATTCCACAAACCTGGTCAGAGGCAACAGTCACGCTGATCTTAAAAACCGATAAGGACCCTGCAAGGGTTGAGTCATATAGGCCAATCTCATTATTGAACGTGGACTATAAGATTTTTGCAGGGGTCCTGGCAGCTAGAATGGCTAAAGTTATAAAATCCATAGTACATAGAGACCAGAGAGGTTTTATCCCCGGAAGACAGCTAAACGAACTAACATTCCAGGCCATCGCCGCTATAGATGTAGCTACAGAAGATTCTGGGCTTTTTTAATACAATCTTTGAGATTGTTATTTTTTTTTTGCCCGCTGTTAAATGATGAATGCAATTGCTTTCACAATTTATAGTGAAATGCAATATATTCTGAAAACAGCAAAAATAAGGCAAAAATATTTTTTGATAAATATGTAAATATGTGTACTGTATTATAAAATGTTTTAAAAATATTAATACTTTTTTCTTTTTTTTCAGATTGATATAGAAAATTTTCGAAAACTAGAACCATTTTTAAAGCAATTTTTAAAAAAAACAAATGAATAAATATTTTTTTGAGTGGGTATGGTAAGTCAATAATAATAATTGTAGTCTCTCAAGGACCTTGTAATGTGATAATTGATTTTTAGTGTTTTTTTAAAAAAAAAAAAAAAAAATACGCGCACCGTACGCGTACGGTAAAAAAAAAAAAAAAAAAGTTTTTAAAAACATATATAAAAAAAAGATGAAAGATAAGGTTGGCTCTTAAAAGAGCCGTTGTGTTCATGCAGGGACAGAGGAAAGAAAGATTGGGAATATTAGACGGTACGACAAGTGTGCTGATCTATTTTACTGTTCACCAGGGAAACACTGGTCTCCCTATAAGTAATTAGATCATGACAAGTGGCGCACCGTACTTCAACCCTCGCAAACCGAGGGTTAATTTCCAGAGGGCCAGAAAAAGGAGATGCTCCCCCCACAGATGAAGGGCTCACCTGACCTGCAGAAGAAGGACTCGGCTCTGCAGATGATGGTCCAGGCTGAGCTGCTGTGGATGTGCTTGGTTGGCTTACTGAAGGGTTACCTCCAGTAAGTCGAGCATGTGTCCTTCTGTGTACATCCTTGAGGTGTCTCATCATGGTATGATTCCCAAAGGAATACTTCCTGTCAGGATTACCTCTTGAAAGTACACGCTTACACAGCTTACAAGTTACTAAGGGTGCATTTACCTTTTGCTGGCCTTCAGGAAAAGTAAAATAATCCCATACATAAGAGGTCTTTTGTTTCCTCGCTCTCTGCCTCAAGGTAGTGCTGCTAGTGCTAGCCTCACTCTCAGAAGGGCTCTGCTGTTCTGCCATCGTATCACAAAGACAACCCAGCTCCTTCTCCTAAGGGATCACAAGCAGAAATGAGGGGAATGGGTGTGGTGTAGGAGAGTTCTAGAACTGAAAGTAGTTTCAACCAATCAAAAGTTGTTTTTCATGATCACATGACCTACCGTACGCTTACGGTACGCTTACGGTGCGCTTACGGCAAAAGTACGCATGCGCGTAAAAAAGACACGCGCTTGCGCGCATGCGCTTAACAGTCACTCCCCGACACTTCCGCGTAACGTGCGCGTGTAGCGTACACGCGTACACGTCCCACGCAGACTACGCGCGGCTATGCAAATTGCGTAAATATACGCAAACAGCGTAGATAAATTACGGACGTTGCGTAAACCGTACGCTTACCGTAAGCTTACGGTACGCGTACTAAAAAAAAAAATAAAAAAAAGGAAAAAATGTACTGCAAATAAATTTTACATGTTTATTTTATAAAATATATTTAAAAAAACATATTAAAGAATTTTAAAAATGTAACCATAGTCTTTATAAAAGGATAGAAAATTAAAATAAAAATATGTTTAAAAAAATAGAAGAAAAAAAAAAAAATTAGCATTTAAAAAACCTTGCAAATTCACTGAAAAAACCATGGGTTTCACACACGTTATAGTTAGGAATTAGCATTTAAAAAACCTTGCAAATTCACTGAAAAAACCATGGGTTTCACACACGTTATAGTTAGGAATTAGCATTTAAAAAACCTTAGAAATTCAATGAAAAAACCAAAGGTTTCACACATGTTATAGTTAGCTGGACATTTCACTCGTAAAAAACCAATGAAATTCCCCCGTTATAGTTAGTTCAGCTAACTATAACTCGCGCGCCCGCAATGCACTGCTGATGACGTCACATATTACATCACTCATGACATGGTCAGTGACATCACTCATGACATCACTGATGACATCTCAAATGACATCACTGATGACATCACTTATGACATCATCCTTGTGATAGAGTGGCAGACCTCCTCTTCCCCTAATATAACCTTTGATACACACATTCAAAAATAGAAATTAAAATTTTAAAAACAATGGACATACCAATACCAGTTACAACAACCTATACAGTAATTCTAAGATCCAAATACACATCCACTCATTCACCAACAGTCCTATACAGTCACTCATACATGTACTCACTCATCATATGTACTCATACACGTATACATCCTGTTACACAATGCCACTCATCCATAGAGGTACTCACACACATAGTCACTCATGCTAATAAAGAATCAAACATACATTTACTTGCATATACAGTTATACACACACCGCCACACTTACTTCTACAGAAACTTACACATACTTAGTCTTTTAAACAATCACTTATAGAAACACATACTTATTCATACAGGAACTCTTATTAACAATAAGATAGACCAGCATGTTTGTAGACGCTTATAATACTCCCATTCTTTCTTTCCTCCATCCCTGTATGAACCCAACGGCTCTTATAAGAGCCAACCTTACCTCTCAACTTTTTGTTATTTTTTCTTTGAAACTTTTTTTATTTTTTTTTACCGTACGCGTACGGTAAGCGTATTTTTTTTTTTTTTTTTTTTTAAAACACTAAAAATCAATTACCACATCTCAAGATCCTTGAGAAATTAATAACTAATTTTTTTAAATCTTTTAGAGATAAAGTGGACCAGACCACAAAGTATGCAAGTGACCAATTGAGCATTCACCTTTTTCTCCCCCTCTGGAAAAGAAAAATACATTATGAATCCACTTTTCAGATTCTGAAAACAGCACATGTCCAAACTGCTTTTTCAGACCACCACCATGTGTAACCTGGGTGGCTGCCTACATTCCAGCAAGGGCAACCAGCCTTAGTGATGCTGAATGTATTTGCATTACTGGCTGAAACCTCAAACCCCACTCGCTTGTAAATACTGTGCATGATTCCACATGGTAAGCAGCTGGGTGTGTGCTAAGAGTCTGCTTCTGCACCAAAAAACGGCTCCCCCTTTCCATCTAATGCAACTGTGAAATCACCAGAGCAATACGCAATAAATCTCTGCCTATAATTCCTCTTTGCACACAGAGTCATGTTTTCACATTAGTCACAAAACGAAATTTCTTTGCCAATTTGAAAGCACACTTACTGCTCATTTTTTTGGCAAGTGATAATCACTTTTACAGACTGACACATTATGAATCCACTTTTCAGATTCTTAAAAAACCACATGTCCAAACTGCTTTTTCAGACCACCACCATGTGTATCATGGGTGACTCCCTACATACCAGCAAGGGCAACCAGCCTTAGTGATGCTGAATGTATTTGCATTACAGACTGAAACCTCAAACCCCACTCGCTTGTAAATACTGTGCATGATTCCACATGGTAAGCAGCTGGGTGTGTGCTAAGAGTCTGCTTCTGCACCAAAAAATGGCTCCCCCTTTTTCCTACTAATGCAACTATGAAATCACCAGAGTAGTACACAATAAATCTCTGCCTGTAATTCCTATATGCACACAGAGTCATATTTTCACATTAGTCACAAAACGAAATTTCTTTGCCAATTTGAAAGCACACTTACTGCTCTTTTTTTTGACAAGTGATAATCACTTTTACAGACTGACACATTATGAATCCACTTTTCAGATTTTTTTAATTGCACATGTCCAAACTGCTTTTTCAGACCACCACCATGTGTAACCTGGGTGACTGCCTACATTCCAGCAAGGGCAACCAGCCTTAGTGATGCTGAATGTATTTGCATTACTGAGTCCAACCTCAAACCCTTAAACTATTCTTTTTTTATACCAATACACCTTAATTTATCGTGAAAACATAGTCCATATTATTTTAAATGTTCCTCACATTTAAATTTCTCCCAAAACAGAAAATGATAAACACAACTTCAACAAAAGGAATTCCATTTCTATTATTCATTTCTTAATTTACCATATACATCCCCTCTCAAAGTCTAAACTCACATTTAAAATTAGTTAGCTGTGAAAGAAATGTGGCACTCAAACAGCAGATTATCAGAGCCAGGATCTCTTTTCTTTACACCTCTCTCCTATTCTCTTTCTATTGGTTGAAAACCAACCCTTTTCCAAAAGCACCCTTCCCCCAACTTGACTTCTGCCTAGTACCCTTCCCCCAACTTGACTTCTGCCTGCTACCATAGCAACAGCTCATGGAAAACTGCTGTGTGGAGTTAGGTCAGAAGTTCGCCAAACAATGTTTCAATTCCACAGAGCAAGAGTGCTTGACTTTTCAAACCTAACAGCAAATCCAAAGTACTGTTCTTTGGTAACACATTTTTCTGTACCAATACAAAACATGCTTCTATTAATTTACACATGCAGCCTAGTTTTTATTCTAGAATGGTATGAAACAGCCAATCAGTTCTTTTTTTTATGAAAAAAATATGTATGCCTCCATTTCCAAACTGTCTTTCATTTCTTTTTACCATTCTACTGAATTACACCTCCTGAGTGCATCCAGATCTCCTTGGAAGATGTTCACAGTGTGGATTGTAGGGCACAGCTATGTCTTCTGGAGTGAAAAGTATGCAGAGAAAACAGGTATGGTGAGAGACCTTGCTTTGCCAAATGTAGACATTAAATGGATTGGTCAGAGAGGGTTAAAGTGGCACCAATTGATGCCATTGGTGAAATCCTTCATGCAAATCCAACACCCTGACCTCATAATAGTGCACTGTGGTGGCAATGACCTAGGCACTTTGACTGGGGTAGGTCTGGAAATGCTTATGAAGGACACCTTTGCACAACTGTTTTCACTTTTCCCTAAAACTGCCTTTGTGTTTTCTAACATATGCCAAAGGCAAAAATGGAACTGGTCCAATCATTTCTGTCCGCAGATTGACAAAGCAAGAAAGCACGTCAACAAATCTGTTTCTGCTTTCCTCCGTGACTATGGTATGGGTTCCATTTACCACAACAACTTGCGTTACGACATGCAAGACATTTATAGAGGAGATGGTGTACACTTCAATGATGAAGGGAACAGAGTCTTCCTCTTGAACCTTAGACTCTGCATCGGTACTTACTTGTAGGTACCACTAAAAAATCACTTCATAAACACAACGGCTCTTTTTAGAGCCCCCTAATATCTAAACACTTAAATCTGAATTTTATTTCTCTTTTTATTTTTTTTTTCTACCGTACGCGTACGGTAAGCTTACCGTAAGCTTACCGTACACGTACCCCGCGATTTTTTTTTAAAATTAATAAATGTTTTTTTTGTACTTTTCTGTCCTTCTTTGACCCCCTTTCAAATGTTAGGGGGTCTGTAACTCTCCACCTTGCCCCCTTTTCAAGATATCACTCTTTTTTTTCTGAGTGAAAAACACGAAATGGCGGCCGCCGCTTCCTGGTTTCGACCGATTCGAATGTTTACTAAGATCAAAGAGCCAATCAGAATCGCGCTCGCGCACGCCACCGTACCGTACGCGTACGGAAAGCGCACCGTAAGCGCACGGTAAGCTGCCACAGATATATATATTGATTAAAAGGCTATTTTCTCAGATTCTGCTGAACAGATTTACACCAAACCTACAAAAGGCACTTCCTTGACCTAGGGACTACCTCTCTGCCAAATTTCAAGTAATTCTGTTCAGCCGTTCGGGCTGTAGCCCTGTCTAAAGGTCCTATGGAAAAATGCATGGGAAAAACGCGTTTTGGGACCCCCCTTTTATCTCAGCCCCCGCTTGACGAATCCCCCCGAGACTTTCAAGGAAGAAGCGAGCGTAGCGCCGCACCTATTTTGAAAAATTCGCGAGGATTCGTCCACCGGCGCCAAAGTTATTCAAAATAGAATGTTGCGGATTTCCTATGGAAACGTGGTCCTAACTATAACTACCTACTGGCGACCGCCAGTAGGTAATATATATATATATATATATATATATATATATACCAGTCACACTGGCCAGTTACATGTTGCCCAGCTCACTCCAGCTCTGTCATGTTATTCACTTTCATATGTGAAGTGAAGCACCAGTCCATATCACCTCTGTTAACCGCCACTTGTAGTTGTATGTACAACATGAGTCACCAGATCTACAAGTCCCACAATAGCAAGCAAAAATACATGGGACCTCAGTCACCAGAGGCCTGTGCTGCCGTGAACCTCACTTTTGATGACAGTCTGGTGGTGCTGGTCTTTCAACCATATTTGTGTTGTGACACTAAGCCACCCTATATGGCTTTGAATAGCCATATAGGTATGGATTAAGACAAAGCAGTGCAAAGCGCTGCCTTGTCTTACTCTATGCCCATGTGGCTCAGACTAGCCTCCAAGTGATGATCTGCACCGTGAGCCTCCGAGGCATCAGGAAAAGTTATGTTATGGGGACATACCGGGCTTGTAATAAGCACCTGGGTGTGGGAGTCAATGCAAGTAATGCACGCCCGAGTACCATGTGTGTTGAAACAACCCATGGTGACATGACCATTGTGCCACTGGTGTGTCATTTTTTGTGTTGCACTGGCATCACACTGGGCCTGTACATATTTGCAATGCCACTTAAAACAACCCTGAATGGCTTTTCATGGCCTGGTGAATATGGCCCAGTATCACACATTACTCTGCGTGGAAGGAACGTTCCACGGGTGTTGATAAGGGTGTTCCCACCCAATATCCAAGGTATCTGTTTCACTTACAGATTTACAAACTCTCATGAATCTGGGAAATGAGTCAGATTCCTATGTCTCCCCAGGGGAGGCGTAATGGATGGCAACAAAGAAAAAGACCTTTATTTCTCCTCATTTTCCCTTTTTTATTATGTGTGATATTTTCTGCTACATGCATAGAAGGAGGAAAACACCTCTCATGAATGTATTTGTACATGGAGGTTTCCCTTCCTTCACCAAAACAATCACTCCTACAACACAGACACCCTTGCACCATGGCGTAAGGGTGCCTGCGTTGGGGCATGGCAGCCATTTGTGGGTCAGTGCAGGGGAAAAGGACAGGAATGCGCTGTATCTCATAGATAGGATGCATTCCTACCCCTTTGTTTGGTACAGGGCGTATAGCAACAATTCTTGCGGTTCTGCCCTGTGCCAGTACCTCGTAAATAAGGCCCACTGCTGTGTCTGACAGTGCCACACTTGTGTTGTAGATGGGTAGGCATGACAGAGAGGATCCCTTTGGGGCACTACATCCTTCACATGATATGGCCCTGGTCGAAGATGGAACATGTGGCTGGAGGGAGTCTGGAGGAAAAGTGTCTGACCATGCCACATATGTCAAAGTTGGAGGATGTGAAACAGGGATCAGTCAAGGTATAGGATGAATTAATTTGCCACTACAAAGCCCTTGAGTAAGGGATGGTAGGAGGCTGAGATGAATGGAGTCGTGTGAGAAATCTTGCCAGGTACATGTCACCAATTCTAACACTACTACCATGTGGGGTTCCGGTTGACCCACAAATACAGGCTGCCATGTTAGTCCATTGGATATGGCAATGCATATTGTTGGTGTTGTAGGCACATGAGACTCACTGTAGGATCGGGGTTACATTGATGTGTGGCAGTAAGTTGTGTCCTTGGTCCAAAATAAGAAGTGTCAGAAGAGACATGTACATGTCCACTTGAGGAGGCCTGAGTCAAACAATGTGTGATACTCTGAAGATAAACTACTCTTCCAATGATGAAATGTGGTAAACATCCATGCTAACAATATACATATTTTCAGTGGGGCCATCTCCTCAGAGTTTCTACACAGTCCCACTGCCCACTAATATGGAGTCAAGTGTGTGTGCACTTTAATCACATCAGTTTCCGCCACTCAAAAAACCATCCTAAGAACATGTCTTCACACAATCATGCAGTGTATCAAGGTTTGAAGGTGTGCAGAGGACATGTGAAGTATAGACCCCCTGCCATATGAATGCACTATGTGCATGCAAGACACCACAACAAGCCAGAGTGCTGTGGCGTATTGTGAGAAATGCAGACTGCAGGTACATTACTAATTAATTTCCCAAACCACATCACTTCCACAGGAGTGAAGGGCTGAGTACCGATCACAGGAAATGCTGACTCCCTGGGGATTATGGTGCAATGTGCATAGTGGTGGTGTCAATACGTCCAAATACCTGAGGGCATATTTACAAGCCCAGTGTGCCACAGGAGCTTCCCTTATAAAGATGTTGGTGCCGTGCACTGACCTTACACATATCTACAAGGCCACATAAAGCCACCCTGCATTGCTCTTCATGGCCGTGTAGATCCGGAGAGAGGCAATGCAGCGCAAGTTGCTGATTGCCTCACACTACGATGGGGAGGTGTGCCATAGGGCTCATGGTCATGACATGAGAGACATTCCCAGATTTATTGCAAGCTGTAAACCTGGAAAATTGTCAATATCTGATGCCTCCCTTAGGGAGGTGTAGGGGAGGGAAAACAAGGAGCAATCACATCAGTTTACTGCAAATTAACCTTTTCCGATGTATGCAGCATTCAGCAGCACAAACAGGTAGAAGAAATAGTCTCCATATCTTGTTTCTGGTCAAGATGGTGCCCCTACCTGCACAAAAACAACCATTCCAACAACATATGCACTCTAGCATCATGTTGCGAGGGTACCTGGGTAGCTGCATGACAGCCATTTATGTACCAGTGTCATGGAAGAGGACAGGAATGCACAGTACCTCATAGATATGGGACCCTCATGTCCTTTTCTGTAGAGCTGCACAGCGGGATGCTTGCAATGCTGGCCTATGTCATAAACTTGTAAATGAGGCCATGATTGTCAACCTTTTGACACTTGTGAGCAACTGACAAGGATCTCCAGCAACATAAATATTTTCCATTCCAGAGGATGAAACACTTACTTCTGAACAGCTGCCTGTCCTGAAAGTGGATCCTGTGGAGGATGACAGACTGCCAAGTCTTGATCAAGACACCATCCTGGAAATCCTCAGCTCCATCAAAACACCCTCTCCAGTCACAAAAAAGGGCCAACAGCATTGAAGAGTCTCCACATTGTCTGCCTCACACACACCAAACTCCACCTTCCAGCCCACCCCTAACACAGGACTCTGAGGACCCTCAAACTAGTATTGTGTGGTAAGAGTGCAGTGTGAGCTGGTAGATGGGGTGCGGGTGGGGATGGAGACTATGGCAGGCACCCTAGAAGGAGTCTGTAGGTGCCTCAGCCCGAATAAGGACACCCTGGAGGCTGTGAGAGGCACCTACTCTCCGCTCCGTGGCTTGGGCCGGTCACTGGCTGACATCACTGATGTCATGAGGCAGAGGCATGAGCAAATACCCTCCAACGTGGCACTAGCGAGGTTGCCAACAAGCAGGGCGCAATCCAGAACATCCTGTAGTCCATGGAGCGGAAGCAGGACTCCTAAATTGCAACAATGGGTGCCTACCACAGCAGGTCTTTCTCAGTGCTTTGCTGCCTTACTTGTTGTCACAGGGAAATGTTAGTGGGAACTCAGGGTCCACATCTTCAGCCCCTGATGCGTGTGCCTCTGTCGGTTCCGGGACCTTCAACACCACCTTCACACAAGGCACCACAGACATCAGAGGAGGAAGATGTGTATTTCAGTTCTTTGCAAAGAAAAATTGCCTGGTAGCATATCTATGTGCCACACAGGGGCGTAACACAGGCCCCTGCATCCCCCGCGGTGTGGGGGGCCCCCTCAGCACAGTGCTCAGGCCTGAGCACACTGGAAAAAATCCAGAGCGGGGACCCTCTGTGTGAATTGCAGGGGGGCCCCTTAAACTTTATATACACAACTGGTGCCACATGGCATGTTTCTCCAATGCCCTGTGTTTATACCCATGCCAGTGAACCTCTCAACAGGTACTGTCCTTCATTTGCTTGCCTTTGATCTCATCCTTGTGTGGATAAATGAATGAGAGAATGTATTGAGCGCGAACAAATGTCCGAGGCGTCTTATTGCTAAGCAGAACAAGAAAAGACTGCGCTGATCTCCTATTTCTGTACAAAAAGCCATGTTTTCAAAGACTTTCACAAAGCAGAGAGAGAAGGAGCTATTTTAAGTTCCATAAACATGCTATTCCAGAGTAGGGCTGTGGACCTGAAGAAGCTTCTGTAGCCCCAGGTCATCCGTCGAAAGGGTGGCACCACCAAATTCTTGGCTGAGCTAGATCGGAGGGTACTGCTGGGTCCATACCACCTCAGATTCTTCTTGAAATACAAGGAGCCATGCCCGTGAAGGGTCTGGTAGGCCACACACAAAGTCTTAAAGACAATGCATTGCCTAACAGGCATCCAGTGAAGTTTACTGATGTCCCCTTTTACTGACTGAAATGTAGGGATTTTTAGAAGAAAGCATGCCACTGAGTTTGCAGAGTCTGAAGATTCTTCAGTGGGCCTATCGGGAGACTTATATATAGACTATTGCAGTAATTAAGTCTTGTCAATACAAGGGAAATAGCCACTGTCTTTAAGAGCTCAAAAGGTAAGTTTTTTTCAATTTTCTTGATCATTCTTAGAGAATAATAGGAAGCAGAGACGATCTTGTTGACTTGTTCCTTAAACTTCAGATTGTTATCTAGCATTGCCCCCAGATTTTTAACGTATGGTATCGGGGTGGGGAGTGAACTTAATTCAGGTGGCAACTAGGCCAGTGACCAGAAAGATGGATTATTCACAAATTGAATTACCTCTGTCTCTGATTAATTTAATTTCAAGCAATTACCATCCGTCCATTTGCCAACAGTACTCCCACAGCGGCGTAACC
Organism: Triturus cristatus; assembly: GCF_964204655.1. Classification (NCBI taxonomy): domain Eukaryota; kingdom Metazoa; phylum Chordata; class Amphibia; order Caudata; family Salamandridae; genus Triturus; species Triturus cristatus. Next base: position 985,041,209 of record NC_140583.1, read on the forward strand.
TACAGGTTAAACATCATGGGGCTCAAAGAGGTGCCCTGTGGAACTCCACAGGGCAGAGAGTAGGGTCTAGAAGTGAACTTCCCATCGTCACCACTTGTTGTCTGTCAGAGAGAAAGGACTGTAAGAGAGCAAGCGCAGGACTATCTATCCCCAGACTCTGCATAGGTCAACCAGCAAAGCATGGTTGACCATATCGAAGGCTGCTGAAAGATCCAGTAAGACAAGCGCTGTGTCACCCCGCCTCCATCTAGAGTTGCTCTATTTTCCTCTGCTGCCACCACCAATACGGATTCGGTACTATGGCCTTGCCTAAATCCGAACTGGGTGTAATCAAGGAGATGGTTCTTGTCGATGAAGGAGGCAAGTTGCTCATTCAACACTTTCTCCACTAGCTTTGTGGGATAGGGAAGCCGGTAGATGGGACAATAATTATTCAGATGTGGACTGTCTATGTGGACCTTCTTTCATAATGGCAATTGGATCTTCCTCCTGCCAGGAACATTCCTCTCCTCAACATGTCCCAAGACATGTATCCCTCATGGACTGTGTCTGGACATCCAATGGCTCACTAACTATGTTGGGATTGTTGCCCCAAGGACTGCCAGTTGCTCCTTGCTGTTGACATGCAAATAAATCTAGTTTCACTTATCAGCATGTTGCATATCTGATCATGAGTGGAGTAAGTAGTCCATGGTGGATGTGCTGACTCTCAAGGCACTATCTGACATCTAAAGTGTAATGTGGGTCTGAGATCCAGGGGTAAATATACACAGTGTATGCAAAATAGCGCATGTGATCCCTAACTACTGCAAAACTATCAAGTCGTAAGTCAAGGCCAAATGCACCGGCTGCTCAGTGTGCCTGCCTATATTTACTAGGCCAAGTAAAGTCACCCTGTGAGAATTTTCATGGCCTTGTAACTATGGGCCCCATTCACGCATTACTCTGTGTGAAAGGAGCATTCCACGGGTTTTGCTGTGGGTGTTCCCACCCAACATGCATGGAACTTGACACATTCCCAGATTTACAAAGTTTAGTAAACTTGGGAATGTGTCAGATTCCTACACCTCCCCTGGGGGAACGTAGGAGTTGCGCAACAAGGAGAAATATTTTTATTTCTCCTCCTTTTTTGCTCTTTCTATGTGTGCTGCATTCTGCATAAATCAAGCAAAATGCCATTAATGATGGTTTTTGTGCAGGAAGGTGTCCCTTTCTGCACAACAACAATCATCTCTGCAATGCAGGCATCCTTGCACCCTGGTGCAAGGGTGTCTGCATTCAGTGCACGGATGCTGTTAGTGTGCAGGCATGGGGGAAGGACAGGAATGTACTGTATCTTGTAAATTCCTGCCCTTTTATTTTGACACACGGCAACGCAGCAGGAAGGCTGACTCTGCAGCAGTGCATCAAAATATAGTAAATGAGGCCCAAAATGTTGGTTCTGGCCAGGTGGCTGTTACAACCATGCACACTAGCCAGGAAACAACAGTGATGGTACTACAATTTGATGCTACGGAGAGTGTGCAATTGGCTGCCATCAGTGTGGCACCAAACCCATCCTAGATTAGTATCAATGGTTTTACTTCCTCATTCATACAAAACATGTTGCATCAGGTACACACACAGTGCAATGTTACATTAATACCTGTTTTGGCCTGTGGGTCCATTCACACCAAGAGTGTCAGATCAGATCAGTTCAAAATAACTTTATTCGGTTTTCATGTGTAAAACCATAAGTTTCCAATGTTAAAACAATACTTAATACAATTTCATAAAATCTTTGCACAATTCATCACATGCAAAAACCAGACCCTGTTGAGATCTCATGCAAATCATAGGTAAAGTACAATAAAAAAATACTCGTTCCCCTAAGTAAAAATTAAAATAAAACAGTGGATGGATGACTCCCGGAATCCTATCCAATAATTATGTCTCATTAAGGGGACTCGATAAAGAGTGGACCCTCACAGACACTACCATTTAATCTAAGTAAACTCTAAGCTTAACTGCAGATTTAAGAAAATTAAGGACAAATAGAATAGAATCTTCATGCAACAGCTGTAAATAAATAAGAGTTGGGCGTGCCTGGCTGAATTTCATCTTCCTTGAAATAGGGACAATAAATGTTTTCCGGGGATTACATAAAACCTACAGAAGGATAAAAAATGAAGCAAGTCATGTGTAGATTCACCGTCGCAGCCACAAGATGCTAAGATCTGTCCTCTTCTGCTCCCCCTTAGGAAAGCCAGCAGGAGGTGAAAAAAGCCCAGGCGAAACCTAGTCAACAAAAAACGTTCATAAGTACTAAAAGATCGCAGAAGGTATGGCTCAGTAGATAATTAAGTTTTCAGTATTAAAAATTGACAAATGCCAGGTTTCCTCAGTTGCAGCTCTTCCCTCTCCAATTTCCTTAGACTGCAAAAGGACTCCCTTACCCATCTCACATCCTTTTTAGATACCGATTCTGGGTTAGTATATAATTCTGCTCTACCTAGTCTTTCAAAGCTACTCTTTATGTATCTGAGCCATGGTACGTGACGGGCATAATCAAGGGTCATACACTCTTTCAATATCAATTGGGTCAACGACAATTCTTCATTCCATCAAATTTCTAACCAAAAAGTTAGTGGACAGAGAGCCAATGTATCACACAGATACGGGACCTCCAGTTCTTCGTGCACCACCATATTAGGAGTTCCACTGGGCACACATAATAGACGCTTCAAAAACATATTCTCAGCCACTTGTAAATCTTCTATAAAAACATGCCCCCACATTTCGCTACCGTAAGAGGCCATCGCGACACACTTGGCCTGATATATCTTTAGGAGTGCCGCTATCGGTCTTTTGCCTAATTTAGAAGTGAAGTTAAAAATGGCTGTAGTTTTCCGCACTAAATCTCCTCTCTTTCTTTGTTTTGGTGGGCCCCATTTCATTTGCTCATCCAATATGACCCCCAAATACGAAAAGACATCAGTACGGGGGACCTGGGCAGTGCCCACCCTAAATTGAAAGGTCTTTTTCGTGTGGAGGCCCACCTGCATCACAAAAGATTTAGAGTGATTTATAGATAAATCCCAGGCCGTCATAAAGGCAGAGAAGGAGTCATGCAGAATCTGTAACCCCCTGGCAGTCCTGGATATAAGGACCGCATCATCCTTGTATAATAAAACCGGCAGACCACGTCGGCCTACCTGCGGGTAGTCAACCCTTGTAGTTTGTAGCACTTTATCCAGATCATTCGTATACAAATTAAACAAAAAGAGGGAAAAGATACACCCCTGGCGTACACCTCTCTTTATGGCAAAAGTTCAGGAGACTCTTGGGTCTTGCGAGAATCTAACCTGCGCCTTAGTTGCTTGGTGAAGATTTTCCCAAAAATAGACTATATTATCATCTGCCCCAATAGCCAACATGGTCTGCCACACTTTGACCCTGTTCACGCAATCAAACGCGGAGGACAGATCCATGAACGCTAAATAAATCGTGCCAGGGCGGTCAACCGTATATTTATTAAGAATCATGGATAGGTTGAGACACTGGGCCAGAGTTGACCGCCCAGGGCAGAACCCATACTGGATATCCAATAGAGCGGCATGTGCCACTGTCCAAGTGGTCAGCCTATCTAAAAGTACTCGACCCACCTCCTTAACCACCCGAATCCAACAAGGAGATTGGTCTGTAACAATGAGTTCTATCCCGGTTGCCTTTTCTAAAAACTTGCTCTATGGTAGAGGTAGCCCAAGACTCAGGGCAGCCGGAATTTGCTGCTGCATTCAAAACTGCCATGAGAACCAGCACCCAAAAAGTTGGATTTGATTTAAAGAGGTCATCTGGGATGCCATTAGGTCCCGGGGCTTTATTAGTTGTCAACCCGACAATACCATCCTTGACCTCCAATAGGTTGAAAACCATGTTCGGTATACCTACCTCCCGGGAAGCAGAACAGTTCAGCTCAGGGGGCACTCAAACATGGCTTCAAAGTGGAGCACCCACTCCTTTTCGGTAATGTGGGCACCTACTGCTCTACTTTCCTCAGGGTTTAAAAAGTGACTATTGAGTATGCTCCAAAATCTGGAACTGTCCCTCAACGTGCTAGCCTCTATTAACTCCCTCCAGGCTTCCGCCTTTAAATCGGACTTACACCTGGCCAATTTCGTCTTATACTCTCTTTGGCAAGATCTCACTGATATCTGGTCTCTTGGACTCCTGTTTAAGGCTTCCCCCAGTTTCCTGGTCACTTGGGAACAAAGGGAATCAAACCATCAAGGGGACTGAATAACAAAACGCCGAGCCGGAGCACTTAAAAAACCACTTCTTTTGTCTGAAATAGTTTTAAAAGCACTAATTACCTCCCCCGACGCCAAGGTCAGAGTAGTGCACATAGCTATCTCATTAGCACAAGAGATCGTCATATACTTGTAAAAAACCTCTAGGGATATCTGGGTCCATTTTGCCCTCCTCCCACCATCTGTTGGTCTCACCTCCCCACTCTGCCTAGCCCACCCTCTATGCAACACTAAAGGCCCACGAAAATGAACACACAGGGGATTCAGATCATTGTGTACACATGCTTGTATAGCGAAACCTGTGAATAATTCTTGTAGAAGTGATGATACCAAAATAAAATGTATAAATGAAAACACCCCTACCTTTGAAGGAGGGAATAACAGCCTTGCTACAAGGGTCGGATAGACACATGAGGGACAATAAATCATATTCATGGAGAAGGCAAGTCAATGTCTCCCCTTGATGGGAATGTTCAACGTGGATTCCTCTCACATGTGGACATCCAAGATCAGCCAATCTAGATACCCTGGGATCACTGCATGTGTGGATATTAAAATCACCAGCAATCACAACATTTTGAAAAGTGATAATAAGATGTTGCCTTACAAAGGAGCCCAGCAAAGAAATATTACATACACCCTGGGTACTAGATGTTGAATTATAAAAATGTCTGAGGCCAAATTTATGGCCCCCCCCCTACAGAGTACCAGGGACTGTATACACGGGCTCTCTGTTTGCAAAACTAGCAACTTGCATTCGACTGCCAGGGAAATGTAAATTGCAAGGCCACCTCTTGGTCTTCCTGCATGTGAGGGGGTAGCCAAAACAGAAAACAACTTTTATCCCTCCAGTGGTAAACAGCTTCCGGTCAGCCACGTTTCTTGCAGACTGATCACACTGAATTGTTTTATATACGCAATGCATGATGGGTCCGAAAACGTATTGGTTAGACCAGCAATGTTCCAGGATATAAAGTTTCTGTCGGTTTCACCCATCGTCCCGGTACTTGGCTGTGAGGTTTCCTGCAGGCCAGTTGACGGCACTGGATTTGTGAGAGCAGGCCCACTAAGTCAAACACAAACATCCCAGGTGGCCAAGGTTGCGAAAACATTTGTTAGCTCCAAAGTGGGAGTAGGAAGTAGCTCCTGCCGGCCATGTGCTGTCCAATTCCATTAATTTGGATCAGGATTCAAATTCAGATTCAAATTCCTGGAAGATGGGTATAATGGCATATGAATATTAATTGGTGCCCTAAAAGTATTAACCATGTAATTCTGCCCCAATGGTTCAGGTTTATAAAAGAAACCAGGAGGTGAAGCCATGATGGATGTCTTAGGACCAAAAGGGGCATTATTCAAAGTTGTGAACAAAATCCTTTCTGCGATGTGAGGCTGATTAAAATTAATAATTACACAGTCACCCTTACAAGACTTATGGAAGCTGCCAACCCAGTTGACCCTTCGCACCATATTGATGTTTTTCTCTCCCCTCATTCCTAGAACAGTATTACAGGATTACCAATGTAATACATTGTTCTTCCGTTGAGTATAGTCCTCCTTGGTACCCTGAGGGAGAGTTGGCCCGTTCCCCAGTATCACAACATATGGGGTCGATTCTGCTGGCAGATGGATAAGAGGCAGGTGCTGCATAGAGTTCTGCGTAGAGTCCTCCCATCCCCCATGATATTGCTCCCCAGGTGCATTACACTCCTGAATGGGTTGATCCCGTGTAGACGATCTTTAATTTGGGCCAGAGATTATGCCCGGTTTTGGCACAGTATGGATCACAAAGGGGGCGAGACCAGATACGAATGTGCACAGTCCCTCGATATCCTTAGAGGGGAAAGTAGAGGTTCCCAGGTGTTCATATGTAAGCCTCCCAAGGTAGAACAATCCGCTGTTGAGGGAGGCATTAATGGCCTTGATTCCAGATTAGCAGCTACACCTTCGAGCGGTACACAACATTTGAGTTCAGAAATACACTTTTCAATTGCTGTCAAACATTGGATTAATGGGCCCAACTTAGTGTCCATCATAACCCTCAAGGAGTCCTGGAAGGATTCTAATATGCTCAACAGATCTACTTTTGTCAGTCCTTGGTCAACTGTGGACTTTTGAGATGCCGATTCAGCTCTTTGTCTTTTAGCCTTCCCCCCCAGGCAGCTGGCCCTTTCTTTCCGTGCCCGTCCCTTGATTGAGAAGCTTGACACCTCCTGATCTCCCTCGTGTAGCTAGTCCAGCTGTTAATGATTTAATAGAGTGACTAACGGACGTAGCCCCCGCTTGCCCCCTGACTGAGTGTACATTGTCCCTACTAGGATTATTGACCACGATGGTCGGTGTGAGGTGTAACTGTTGACCAGTTGAACAACTGTTCGATCTGTCTAATCCGACCGGTTCTTGGATCCCGGAGTAATTAGGAAATTTGTCAACACTATCCACAGACCTTTGTACACACATTGGCAAGGGAGGATGGGCAGTTACAGGGGATCTAGAAAGAACTCAATCTCCTTATCGAGCACCGATACGGCCCGCTGCAAAAACGAGTCCATGGTCACTAGTGAGCCTAAGGTGCCAGCCGTGGCCCCCCCCGCGAGCTGTAGTCTCCCTACGTTTCCCCATGAGTTACCCAAGTCAATCAAGCAGTTAGCGGGCCTTTTGGAACAAGAACAACAAGGGTCAGAGTCTGCTAATACATTAAACATAGGTTAGACACATGTTCTTTGGTGATCCGGCTACCGTATCCCTTATACTACGAGTGCTCCATTACTGCGGCCAGCAAGCTAATCGTAAAAATATAGGAAGATGGTCGATCTTGCTGTAGTAGGTTACCAAGACCTAAGGAGGATGAAAAGAGGAAACCAAGAGGATAGGCCCTGTGCAGCCTCCTCCGGTCTCGGACGAGCGCAGATGGCCTGTTCTTGGCCCGTGCTTTGCCCGGGAATACCCGCCCACGGCCTGCACTGCTGGAGACCCGGTAGGCAATTTAGCGCCTCCTGGCGCAAGGGCTGAGTCAGCTGGCGTTGCTGAGGTAATGGAGTCCCGCTCCTCTCCTTCCCGGTGTGACAGGCAAAAGCAAGCAAAAGCAAAATGACGCTCTCCCGCACTGTGGGAGACCCGGTATGCAATTATGCACCTCCTGGCGCTAGGGTGGAGTCAGCTGGCATTGCAGTGGGAATGGAGTCCCACTCCTCTCCTTCCCGGTGTGATAGGCAAAAGCAAGCAAAAGCTGAATTACGGTCTCCCGCAGTGCGGGAGACCCGGAAGGCCATTATGCACCTCCTGGCACGAGGGCAGAGTCACCTGGCGTTGCGGTGGGAATGGAGTCCCACTCCTCTCCTTCCCGGTGTGATAGGCAAAAGCAAGCAAAAGCTGAATTACGGTCTCCCGCAGTGCGGGAGACCCGGAAGGAAATTATGCACCTCCTGGCACGAGGGCAGAGTCAGCTGGCGTTGCGGTGGGAATGGAGTCCCGCTCCTCTCCTTCCCGGTGTGACAGGCAAAAGCAGGCAAAGGCAAAATTACAGTGACGATTGACATTTGAACATCCCTTAAGTGACTCCATTGCAAACTTCTAAATTTGGACTCCTTAGGTGCTCCATCTACTAACACACCTACGCAAACACTAGCAGCAACTCCCACTGCATGTGCTTAACACAACCTAAGCAGATGTCAAAACTGAAAATCACGAAATAAGTAAGCAGTTAAGAAAGTGTAAAACAGGGCTTATTTAAAATACTATTGAGGTAAAATTCTGAAAACTATGACCTACGCTAATCTTACGTCTATAAACTATGCCTAAACTATCCTAATCTAAATGACCTACACTATCCTAATTTAAAACTAACCTAACCTACCTCACCTTAACTTATCCTACTTTGCACCTATATCAAAACAGACAGGTTCAACATGAACCTTTCACACCCTTATAACACAATAGCACAGCAGACTAACTATAGCTAAACACAAACTACCTGAATATGAAAAACTAAACAAATATATATTTGTATTTTTCCCCTAAATGTGTGTTTCTATAAACTTAGACTAAACATCAACCCTCCACCCATTTATCAAATTACCCACCCATATCCTCACTTAAACCACAGATCACTAGTAAAACTATATTTTAACTCTATACCTAAACTAACCTACCACTATACTAATAACCTAAGCTATAAGTCTATACTATAAAATGATTAAACAAGAATTGGGGCGGGCAAGGTAGTCTGACGGAAGGCCTACATCTGTTGCTCAATGCAGTCCACAGCCTGATGCAAACTCTTCACCTTCTGCAGCAGTGTTGACAGCTGCAATTGTACTCTGGCCAACTTTATGTTCATATCCTGCTGGCTCTTCTGCAACTGCTGCACCATGTCCATAACTTGCTGGGATTGCGTACTACCCTGCTCTGCTATCACTGCTGGTGGGGCAGAGGAGGATTCAGATAGTGGGCCAAAGGAGGGTCCAGGTAGTGGGGCAGAGGATGGTCTGGGTAGAGGGGCAGAGGAGGGTCTAGGTAGTAGGGCAGAGGAGGTTCCAGGAAGTGGGGCAGAGGAGGGTCCTGCCACATGCCACCATGTCCGTTTCCTGCAGGATAGTTGGTTTGTGCCTCCTTTGGAACTTCACGTGCTCGAGCTGGCTACATTCAGCTCGCTGCTTCCCTGGCTCTCTCGTAGGTCTCCCCATTCGTCTGTAGGCCTTTCCCACCTTCTGGATGTGACAATATTTTTCCAGCCAGAGCTGAAATGCATTTTCCTCTGCTGGGGTCATGTTGGCTGTTGGAGAGGAAAGACACATGAATTAGACAAAGATTATTTGTCATGCTTGAGCACATTCACATGCATCATTCACTATTTGCAGCACAAGTGGCATACACTGCCTACCACACTTACATATGTATAATGTAGAATGACCAACCATCATAAGAAGCATGTCTTTTGCCTAAAATAACAATGGTAAATCACTCAGGATGTGGCCGTGTGGGCACCTGAAAGGCCAGTGACAGGCCGCATTGCCATGGAAAAATGTGCATATGAGGACAGTTATTGGTATATGCTGTTCTGTACACATGGAATGGTACCGATGCTCCATCTATGTGCTACCTGGGGTATGCCATGACACATGCCAGAGGGTACAATCTAGGGAAAAACAGCTAAGTGAAATGAGTGATGTGTAGCAAGTACACATATTGTTACTCAGCAGTGCTTCACTGTTATGGCATATACGCAGGCCACACACATAGCAGCATAGATAAACTCAGTGCCAGGTATTTGAAACATAGACGGATTGTTGTGATCTACCTCACGTTCAACAGACCTGTTGTAATTCTTGTTATAGAGATTGACACATGACCATGCCAACACCATTATACCATAGATCACCATTTGAAAATTAAACAAGAACATGTGATCTATGGCATACCCAATTGTCTATTTCAACCTTCCTGTATGGATTGTTACAGAGAAGCCCGTCAACTCAAACTTCCTTGTGCGCAGCCGTGCATCAAAAGAAAAGGGCAGGAATGTGCTGAATCTATTAAAAAAGATGCATTCTTGTCCTTTCTTCTGCGCTGGCGCACAATGGGCTACCATGTTCCAATTCAGGCACCCTTACGCTATGTGAAAAGTGTGTTCGCATTGTAGGGGTAATTGTTTTTGTGCAGGAAAGGTGACCATCCTGCACAAAAATAATCATGAGAGGTGTTTTCCTCTTTCTATGTGTGCAGCAGAATGCAGCAAACATACATGAAGGAGAACTGAGGACAAATAAAGGTATTTCTCCTCATTGTACCTCCCTTACGAATCTGACTCATTCCCAGGTTTACAAAACCTTGTAAATCTGAGAATGCGTCAGGTTCCATGGATGTTACATGGGAACACCCGCAGCAACACCGATGGAATGCCCCTTTCAAGCAGAGTAATGCATGAAAGGGGGCCATATTTGCAAGCCCATGAAAAGCCACACAGTGTGTCTTTATGCGGCCTTGTAAATATGGGGAGGCACACTGTGCCACCGGTGCATCAAACAAAGTGATAAATCGGCGGTGCAGTGGGCTTGTAAATAATCCCCTCAATGTCTGTTATTTAGTTAGCACGTTTAATGCCATAGTCACCTACATAAAAATCTGGCCATTCCAATTACAAAACTGTTAAGAGTATTTAACTACAGATAAACAGCTACAAGCTCGTGGTATATTGGAACTTACTGACATTCCCTCCAACTTCTAGGCCCAGATGATAAAGGAGATCCTGCTTCTAGTTCACAATGTCAGCCCAACTGTGCTTGTAGTGGCGGAGGTTCCGGTCCACACCAAGCAGTCTATGCATTTGGAAGCACACCTTCTCCCACTGGTTTTGACTCTCCTTGGTTGGGTACCGCAGTAGCATCCTGCCTCCACTTCCTACCATATTTGGCACATATTCTACAATGAGCCACAGCAGGCCCCCAAACTGTTACTCGGTCAGGTTTCTGGCCATGCCCCTGCCCGACAACTCCCTACACCAACTAATCACCCTAACCCCAACTACAAATAAACCACAAGCCTTTTCCCCTACAGCTATGACTAATAACCCCTATTTAGACAGACACCCCACAATACACTACACAAAACAACGCAGAATACAACAACAGGACTAATATGACAATTTAGGGACAGGACACTGAATGCACAGACAACTAAACGACCAGGAAACACCGCCAAACTCACCAGCAAACACCAAACAACTCCAACACCAAGCACAGACAAAAAGACAGTAAGCGAAAGTTAAAAAAAGTTCCACTTTCTAGTTTGTAGCATGGCTGAGCCATTACATAATTTCCAATGTGGGTGCGACATGTTTTTGTTGCATGCGTCATTTTTCTAACTATTGCGTGGCTTTTTTCTGATGCTTCTCTAGACAAAGGTCCAAGTTCCTAGTTACACTATGGGCAAAGCATTGATTTTGATGCTATGCCCTTGATGCATGGCTTCCGGCGGACGTTCTTTCTACTCATGGGTCACGTTTAGTAGTAATGCATCTATTTACCTACAAAAGCATCACATTCTATACATGAAAGTCATCTTTCATGCCATTGTGTCATTTTTCCTAGTCTAATGTCACATTTAATGGTCACGTGTGACTTTGCATGACAAAAAGTTACGTACAGTAATGTCACCTTTCATTCCATGGAGTCATTTTTCTTAGTCCAATGCCACTTTTAATGGTCATGCATGACTTTCCAAGACAAAAATCACATTCACTACAGAATATTCCCCTTTCATATGATAGTGTCACCTTTCGTAGTATAGTGTAACTTTTACTACTAAAGTGTCACCTTCCTACTGAAACGTGTTTGTTTACTGACACACTGCTATGGAACTGGTCAAGGCACAATTGACACACAACACTTGACAATGCATGGTACATTGTTCTAGGGGGTTTGAAATTGATGCCTGGCATCCAACCTGATTGTGCACTTCTGAGGGGTATTTCTAGTTGACGGAATGTGTGGACGTTGATATTTCCTGGAAATGTGACTAAACACAAAGACAAGTAATAGTTTCAAACATTTATTATCATAGTTAATCTTTCATTGATGTTGTTTAATGGTCCATTCATAAACATGTGTTTCATGTGAAATAATTTGCACAATGTGTGCATGTCAGCAATTTCCTGCAGCTATGTTAGACCTGGCATCTTTGGCGTGGTTTTTTCCCTATCTTTCAAGCCTCTGGCCTCCTGTTTTTGACTTTGTGCTGCATTTCATTTTTGCTTGTTTTCGAACCCTGGGCAGTTCACATTGCTGATCAGTGCTAAAGTGCCAGTGCTCCCCATGTAAATTGGGATTGTGATTGGTTATCCATGATTGGCGTACTTGATTTACTGGTACGTCCCAAATAAAGTGCACTGTGGGTACCCAGGGCCTGTAAATAAAATGCTACTTGAGGGTCTGCTCACTGATTGTGCCATCCACATGAGTAGCCCTGCAACCATGTTTCAGACCACCTGCTGCAGTGTGTTTGGGTGCAGTTGTGAACTGCCATGTTGACCTGGCAAGTGCACCCACTTGCCAGGCCCACACCTTCCCTTTTACTACATGTAAGGCACCCTTAAGATAGGCCCAAGGTAGCTCCAGGGGCAGACTGCAGTGTATTTAAAAGGTAGGACATGCACTGGTATGTTTTGCATGTCCTGATAGTGAAATACTGCTCATTTTGTTTTTCACTATTGCAAGTACTATCGCTCCCATAGATTATCATTGGATCTGCCTTGTAACCTCTTACAAGTATAACTTCCAATTGGGAAGAGATGGAGATTTGGAGTTTGGGGTCCCAAACTCAACATTTAAAAATACGTATTTTAGTGAAGTTGTTTTTTAAATTGCGCAGTGGACATTTTCTTGCTTTACCCTTTTGTGCCTCTGCCTGCTTATGGAATCCATGTCTGAGGGAGGGTGACAGTTGGGCTGCCTATACATTCACTCTAGACAGCCACAGAAAGGGAGCTGTGTGCCCTGCATATCCTGATGGGCCATCACCAGGTTTATGGTTTTTACGGAGCTAGAGTGGTGGGAGGAGTTGTCACTAGCACCTGCATAGGGCTGTGCCTGTCATCAAATAAAGCTGCCTCCCACCTGTAGTGTGTCTGGAGCCAGGTCAGTGAAAGGCAGGTCTTTGTGCATTACAAATACTTCCCTTTGAAGTTTGCCTACTTCAAGGGCAGAAACTGGTATAGGTACTGGAGCTGTGACACCATAACTTCAGAATACTTGCAGACTAAGAGGACATTCTGTCAGGAAGAAGAGCTGGATGCTGTAGGAGGGGAACTGCCACTCTGCGTGTTGCTTTGTTTTGCTGGCCTGCTGCTTGCTACTTCTGTCCTGGGAGTGCAAGGACTGGACTTTGCTTTCTACATCCTTCTTGCCAAGGTTCTCCAAGGACTTGTGTGTGCTTGCCTCCTGTTTAGAAGTCTCAGGGCCTTCAAGGACTTCATCTGCAGCCCCTGACCTCCTCTGCTAGGAGTTCCGACCTGCCAAGAGGTGGCATTCCAGTTCTGGACCCTTGGAGGTGGCTTTTGCTGCGAAGAAACCAAGAAAATCCACGCATTGACCTCCAGTGCCTCTTTTTCCTGATGCAGCACTGCTGTGCGGTTGAAAAACCAATGCATCTCTGTGGTGTGGCTGAAGAATCGATGCTGCACATGCTGTGGCAGAAAGATCACTGCAGATCGAGTCCTGAGCACTGTGTCTCCGACGTCTGAGGCACTCGCTCCTACTCCGACGCAGGCCCTACTGTGTGGCTGAAGAAATCAATGCATCACCTGCTCCGTGCCTGCAAAATTGACAAAGCGTATTTTTCGCCACTGCCACATCGACCCAGCACGCCTGGATTTTCGACGCAACAGATTTATCACCTCCCCTGACAGTAAGGAACCAATATATCACCTCTCCTGTGCTAGAGTAAAGAACCAACGCATCTTCCTTGGCAGTAAGGCCCTGATGCATCACCTCCCCTGGGAGTAAGGAACTGACACATCGCTTTGCTTTTCAGGTGCCTCACCTCCCCTATGCCTGTTTTTGCCTTTTATTTTGATGCATTCCAGGTTCTTTGTGATAAAAGTGATGCATCCATAGTTTCCTGAACTGTTTTCAAAGTTTTAAAAGTGATGTCTTTACTTGTGTATGCTGGATTTTTGTAGTTTTGGTCTTGTTTTACTGAGATAAATATTAGTCATTTTTCTAAGCTGGTGTGGTGTCTTTTTGAAGTTTTGTTACTGTGTTACTGTGTGTTTATGTATAAATACTTTACACATTGCCTCTGAGATAAGCCTGACTGCTCATGCCAAGCTGCCACGGAGGTGAGCAGGGGTTATCTTGGGTGTGTAATCCCGTCAAGATGATTAGAATAGGGGTTCCTACTTGAACAGGGTGCAAACCACTGCTAGCTAGAGACCCCTTTTCTAACAAGATGTATTCTGGATGTTATCCTCCTCTTCATCAACATCCTCTATCGGGTCTGGAAGGTGTAGGTCACCGTCCCAGAGGACACTAGTCTGCACACAAATGTTGTGAAGTATTGCACAGACCAAGGTGATCTTTCAGACCACTGGGGGAGTCTAGCAATCCACCCCCTGAAATGTCAAGGCAGAGGAACCTGGCCTTCAGCAGTCTGAAGCCTCTTTCAATGATGTTCGGGTCCTGCTGAGAGCCTCTTTATAGTCCTTCTCTGGCTCAGTCTGAGAGTGTGCATGGTGCTGGATGCCATATCCCTGGTCAGCTGAAAGAGAAGCAAAAGGCCAACTGTCAATACTTTAGAAAACTGTTACTGATGCATGACAGGATATGTGAGTTATGTGTAGTTACATTGTCATACACATCTCTAACTTTGTTTTCACAATATGTGTTAGTCATTCAGTTGTTGATAGGTTGACACTTTTCCCTTCCATTACTCTGGGTTATAGCAGATGCTGAGACTGTAATGTAGATAACATTATTTTCTGTGATGTCTATTTGGAGTAGCTTGTGACCTCTCAATGTTATGTGCTCACACAACATGTTTGCAAAAGACACACAATTGATGGACGGAATGCAGAACAAATCAAAACATTCGCCTCCAGTCAAGAGATCTGGGTTAAATCCATCATTCTTTTGCTCACCATGCCACCCCATTTTAGACCTGCCCATATTCAAATCAATCTTGACCCTGTGCCTTATGAGAACAGTTCAGCCTGAACTGCCAAGTCAGGTCCTCCCTGGACCGGAAACAAGCATCCTAGGACAGGTTTCGGGGTTTCACCCCTTATCACCCAGGATAGCTTGAATCCAGTGTCACAGTGAGCCCGGGCCCACGTCTGGGTATACCCGGCGCACTTAGGGCGAGAAAGCAAAAGACACACAATTGATGGACGGAATGCAGAACAAATCAAAACATTCACCCCCAGTCAAGAGATCTGGGTTAAATCCATCATTCTTTTACTCACCATGCCACCCCAGTTTAGACCTGGCCATCTGCAAATCAGTCTTGACCCTGTGCCTCATGGGAACAGTCCAGCCCGAACTGCCAAGCCAGGTCCTCCCTGGACCGGAAACAAGCATCCTAGGACTGGTTTCGGGGTATCACCCCTCATCACCCAGGATAGCTTGAATCCAGTGGCACAGTGAGCCCGGAACCCATGTCTGGGCATACCCGGCGCACTTAGAGCGAAAAAGCAAAAGACACACAATTGATGGACGGAATGCAGAACAAATCAAACATTCACCCCCAGTCAAGAGATCTGGGTTAAATCCATCATTCTTTTTCTCACCATGCCACCCCAGTTTAGACCTGGCCATATGCAAATCAGTCTTGACCCTGTGCCTCATGGGAACAGTCCAGCCTGAACTGCCAAGCCAGGTCCTCCTTGGACTAGAAACAAGCATCCTAGGACCGGTTTTGGGGTTTCACCCCTCATCAGCCAGCATAGCTTGAATCCGGTGGCACAGTGAGTCCGGGACCCCCATCTGGGCATACCCAGCACACTTACTCGAGAAAGCGAAAGACACAAAATTGATGGAGGGAATGCAGAACAAATCAATTAACCCCGGGCGTAGTACTCCGCTTTGCCCACGGAGTGTATGTAGCGCTGCCTGCTTCGCAGATTTTGAAGTAGGCGTAGCAGGCAGCGCTACGCACATGCCAGGGCGAATCAGAGCTGCCTGCCGCCCGCCACCCGCCTCCCGCCCGCCCTCCTTTTAAAATAATGTAAACTATAATAAAAAAATTAAATATAATGCCTTACCTGCAGCGCGGCGTCCCGGGGCTCCCTCTTCCTCGTTACCGATAACTTCTTTTCACAAATGCGCATGCGCGGACGCCCGCGCATGTGCATTTCTCGCAAGAAATGCGAATGCACGGGCGTCCGCACATGCGCATTTGTGAAAAGAAGCTGTCAACGAGGAAGAGGGAGCCCAGGAGATGCCGCGCTGCAGGTAAGGCATTATATTTAATTTTTTTATCGTAGTTTACATTATTTTAAAAGGAGGGCGGGCGGGAGGCGGGCGGCGCGTAGTGGGGCTATGCGGAGCACGCGAGTGTGCGTAGATTTGGCCACACTACGTGATGCTTCACGTAGCCCCACTACGCCCACTATGCCCACTACGCCCAGGCTTAAAATCAATACATTCACCCCCAGTCTAGAGACCTGGGTTAAATCTATCATTCATTTGCTCACCATGCCACCCCAGTTTAAATCTGACCATATGCAAATCAGTCTTGACCCTGTGGCTCATGGGAAGAGTCCAGCCCGAACTGCCAAGCCAGGTACTCCCAGGATCGGAAACAAGCATCGTAGGACCGGTTTTGGGGTGTGGACTTGCCGATAGTGGTACATATTTGGGTACTTGTTCCACCGAACATAGATGTTGACATGGGAGGCATGCCTTACATTGACACATGCATATTGCCATGGAAGGGGCATGCAGACACCACCACATCACTCATGGAAAACCTCCCTTACACATATGGATGCTACACTGCATTTGGGCTGGCAAAGCATTGTTCTCTACCATTCTGCCATGAAACTCAAGCCATAGTGACTTTGTGTGTCTTGACAATGTTAACTTGTGGGTGTGCCTGACACATGCACTGTGATGCATGGTGCATGTATGAGCCACACCCTCTTACTTTAGTTTCTATCTGCATCAACAGACACAATCATGGGTATTTTGCTATCCATTTCTCCCTGTTAGTGGGTGTGTTAAGTATTATAATTTAGCTTATCTACAAGTAGGACATTCCCATATTGTCCATTCTGGAATTGGTCATTGATGATGAAGTGCCTGAATATGTAGGCATGATGAAAACTGCCAGGGTATGTGGCCAGCATGTTGGTAAAGAGGCCCCAATAGTCCACAAATGCTTGGACATTTATGGAGTGTGTGTGTGCTACTGGTTCCCAGGGCCGGCTTTAGGGCGGTGCGACTGGTGCGATCGCACCGGGCGCTGACTTTAGGTGGGGCGTTGTGTTTTAAAAGCACCTTCTGCCAGCGTTCTTGCCTCCAGCAGTTTTCAGCCGTCAATAAAAATGTCAAGATAACTCTGTGATTAATTTTCTTCCTACAGAAAGACCGGAGGTTTGTCTAGTGGCAGCTTTGAGTCATGGGAGGGTAGCGCAGATGGTTAATGTGCATACTGCAAAGGACCTGTAACAGCAGATCACAAAAGAACCTGTACCAGCAGATCCCAAAGTGCATATAATTTAAATAGATCCGTGGGTCATTGCTTTTGTCTGAGAGATCCTTTTATTACTTGCAATTAATAAGTTAACATTCTAGCATAGAACAGTGAGCTATTAACTGTCATCAAAGAGCTGCATGCAACCTGCAAGGTATAAATGAGAGAGTTATGATTTTTCCCCCGTCTTTCATTATTCTAATGTTGGAAAAAGGATTAATTTGTATATAAATCACTTCTGATTATTAAAAAGAACCCCAACTATGGTGTTTTGTTTTAAATTCTGAGTTTGTGCTTCTCCAGACCAAGCAATATTAAACTATACTGCCTACCAGTGTGGATGACATGTGACTCCTACACCTTATAGTCCTTTGTCTTATGTAACATTTCCTATACACTGATTTACACACCTATGATTGATTGTCTCTGTGTTTTGTGCGAGTGATGTAAAGTGGTCTGACTCCCTACACTGGTATAAGTGGCGCTATACAACTAATTTAATGCATCTGAGCAATGCAGTGGTTATGGAGACTTGAGGGGCACTGTTAAAGGGTGGTAGTGAGGGAGTGCATGGCAGAGGTGGTCACTGGGGGGGCGCCAACAACCATTGTCGCAATGGGCGCCACCAGCACTAAAGCCGGCCCTGCTGGTTCCTATAGAGATGTGTGGTGACTGCAGAAGGTACAAGTTGTGCAGGTGTGCAGTCTAGGGCACCCAGCACGTGTGAGAACCCAGGCGATGGCATGAAATCTTTGCTTGGTCTCTGGCTGCAGTTCCTCAATGTTGGGGAAGAAAAGGTAGCGGGGTGTCAGCCAGGTAATAGCATCCAGGACGGAGGAAAGGAATGAGGAGAAAGTTGGCTGGGAGAGTCCAGCCACTCTGGCGGATATTGTTTGGAAGGACCCCAATGCCAGCATATGTAGTAGATCCATGAGCTTCAACTATGGAGTGATGTTGGTAGCCCTGACAGCTGTTGGTTGTAGCCTTGAGGCAATCAGGTGAAGCAGGTATTCAATGGACTGCCTCCTCTGCAGGTAAAGAGTGATTATCTCATCCTGCCTGAGTCCTATCAGAGTGGTCCTCTGGCAATAAATGTGCTCCCTTCTCCTGTGTGTCCTTCTTGGTGGTAAGGGGGAGTGGGGTGGGTGCTTGGGGTGGGGTGGTTGGTGGTGGCCATTTCCGTGCAACTCCCTGCTGCAAAATAACGACCTCCATGGTGTAGTTCTGGTTGTAAGACTGTCCTGTTCAGTTCAGCTTCTCTTTATATAGCAAAGTCGATGTCTCATTTCCTACATGTGGGTTTCACAGGCGCAGGAATTTTGACGTTACCCAGCACTAAACTACTTTTGCACCCACTGCGTCACTGTTCAGAAACGTCATAAATGTCCATGCATCACCTTTACGCGTGAAATTATGACGGTACACCTACCTTGCATATATTAATACGTATGTGATGCAGGCAATTCCGACGCAGGCTCCTTTTGTCGCAAGAGTCCAAAAGGTGGCTCATCCTCAAATATATGTCCCCTTGTAAATATGGAGCAGTGATTGAGGCGCCAACGTATCAAACATTTTGATGCATTGGTGGTGCAAGATCCTTGTAAATAAGCCCCCCTAATGTTTATTTCGGATATGTTCCTAGTGAAAGCATAGATTGTCATCACTCAAACTGAAGTTCGCCTGTTCCTGAAGTGGGCTGAACCACTGACGCATGCTGAAAACTGTAGTGGGAAGAAGAAAAATGTGAATGACACAATATGAGAATAACAGATGAAAAGGGCTGGCTGACAGGGGCTATAATTAAGTATATTACTATTTATCTATAAGCTTAATGAAATTGAAAGGGCTTGACTAGCGTGACAAACCATCCTCTCTCACATATCCTTATATGTTCAAGAAGTATTCTTGTGAGGTCACAAAAGTTACAACCAAATTAGTAAAATCAAAATGTTTTAAACAAATTTCCATATTGTTACCTTGTGTTGAACACAGCACATTTTAGCACAATTTCCCTAGGATGCAGAGCCTAGTTTAAAGGTTGTCACGACAAAGCGAGGATTGCAGAAAGTAGTAGCGTTAGCCCTTTGCTCAAGAAATGTATAATAGTAGTCCAAGATCTTCTTGCATTCTTTCCACAAGAAGAACTGGCATGGCTCATTAGTGCACATCTGTAGGTTTCTGTTTGTCTTGTGTTTCCATTCGAATGCATTAAGACAAGGTTTATAAATATAGTACTGAAATACCAGAATTTGACCAGCACAAGCTCCAACTAACCAGAGATCAAAGTTCTGGTCCATTGATAAAGCAATTTGCCTTTGCTTATTTGGATGTTTGCTTGCTATTTTTGCATCAAGCATGTGTAAGAGTTCAATGCACTTTCCGGAGTGTCTCTTTTCTTTCACACGCCATCTTTTCTAGGCAGCAACTGTCTATTGCCAGACCTATGTATTTGGGCACAAGTGCAGCCATACTTTGGGCTGAGCTCATGATACAATGAAGTGGCAGTGCATTTTGCCCATGTTTGCTTTTAATTTCTAATAGGTCTTCCCGGTGCTTAATTTGAGCCATGGTTGTTGGTAGGGACTAGCACTTATTTTTCAGCATGAGGCATTTCCTGAGAGCAAGAGAAGGAACAACACACAAATTGAAAAGATGGAGGAAGAGAAAGACCACCGTCACAAAGGGAGAAAGCAGGGACCTGCAAGAGGGAGATAAAGGGGCTGTAAGTGTCTTGCGGTGGCTTAAATAGGCATGAGGTTGATTTAAGACTATCAGCCTTGGTTTTTGATGCGCTGATGTTTAATTGCACCAGCTGCAGGCTTCTGAGCAGAGGTTTGGCCACCCGCACTCTTTCTTTTACAAATTAAGCACTCTTCTCATAGATATAGGCACTAAAGAGGCGTTTTATTATAGCCCTTGGTTCATATTGTGTGTAGTGTGGCAAGTATTGTTTGTGGTATATTTTGGAGGTAGTCCTTCTTTCATTTATACCCTATTTGTGCCAACCTCAATCCGTATTCCCTTCGAAGGCCCCATAGAGATTCCGAGCCTCGAGGTAAGTCATAGCACCCCTCAATCAAGACCAGGTTGAGGAATCCTTGAGCATCCCCATGCGCCTCTACGGTAACACTACTCAGGTCACTTCCCTTTCTGGGTCGCTCTTCCCCAGGGAAGCTAGAAAACGGGTAGCCTTCTTGTTCACGAGTCCTATACCACTGAAGTCAGAGGGATTGTGAAAAATTCAAGCGTCATACAAAGAAACAGATGTAGCAAATGTGCCACGAGCATTCAGCAGGAGAGCGGTAAGGGTGTGGTATGTAGCTGGTAGTGCATTTTGGAGCACTGGTGAGGTAGCACATTGTCATTAACAGACAGCACATTTTCAGTTGAAATGGCCACTAAATATGTATAGACATGCCGTTTTACTAGTAAAAATATGTAGCACAAAACCAAATATGTGTGGAAATCAGATTTCAGTGGATATGTATCACTTGCTCATCACCAAGTAACACATCTTGATTTCTTTTGCTCCTGTTAAAATCTTTTTCTCCATCACACTTCAGAATTACAAAAAAGCGCTTCATTTGTGCTTTCCTAATTGCTGACATATTTTGAAATATGTGTATAGGTTATTTCCAGATATTTAAATGTAGGGGTGTTAGAAATAAACTGACATGCTACAGCCTTGCCTTTCTATTTCTGTAGCCTGACAGGATTGTCACCTAGGTCACTTTTACAAAATCCTCTCACTTTGGAGTCAGATAAATAAAAGTACACTCCAGTTTCCAAAGAAGCAGCAACTTGTCAGAAGACACAGCCTATTTGACCTTTGTCTTTGAACGCAAAGCAAATGTGACAGGATACAAACAAAATTTAAAGCCATGGTTACAGCTCATTCACCTTCTGAACTCCGTCATGATTATTTATGGGGGTGCAGCAGCACGCCCAGCACCATGACATCCAGCGCCTAAGCTCAAAAGCAACTTGAAAGAAAGAAAAGCGCGCCAAGAAAAAACCGGCCCATTTCAATCTCATCTGGTAATGAGATAAGCTGACACTTACAGCTCTCAGCGAGTAAGGTGTTTGTATCTTGTTGCTGTCCCACTAAGTTAGCCACATAATTTTCCTCTCCCAGGCGCAGCCAAGGGGCCTACATTTTAGTGTTTACAGGCCCCAGCCTGCTGGCTCAGACAGTAGGAGACTCCAGGTGGTGACGCCGGGGATAGAGAAGGTGCTTGCTGTGTCCTCGGTCGGCTCCATTGCCAGCCCTTTTTTTCCCCATTAGAAATCATAGGGGCATATTAGCAAGGGCAATATCGCCGCTTTAGCTGCACTTTTTGCCGCTAAAGCGGCGATATTTCTATCGTCCTATTAGCAAGCTGTCGCTAACAGCAGTTAGCGACAGCCTCCAGGTGATAGCGACCGGTTTGGGGCCCGCTTTGCATGTCAGCGATATTTATCGCTAATGACATGCAAAGTGGGCGTACCCAAACTACAGCTATCGCCTATTAGCATGGCAGGCGTAGCGATAAAAAAAATGTCGCTAAGCGCGATTATCGCTATATTCCAACGCCTGCTAAAAACATGACTTACCTGTTTATCCAATGGGAGGTGGATCTTCAGTTTAAGTCCCCATTGGCGTTAATGCGTGAATATCGCTGGATTTCCAGCAATATTCACGCATTTCACCGTTATCGCTGGATATTTTAGCACAGTGGAGAAAAACGTTGCTAATAGCATGTTTTCGCCGCTAAAATATCAAGCGATAGGCAGCGATAAAAATGAACGCGCTAAGTGCGTTTTGCGATAAATATCGCAACTTCTTGCTAATAGGCCCCATAGTTTGAAGAGAACGTCCCTTTTAAAGGGCATGTCAACTGTTAAAAAAAATAATAATAACCCGTGTGCAAACTAATTGTTGAAATCATGGAAGAGGCTACACTGAGGTTAATACTATCATTGTCTTCTGTCAACACCAGAAGAGCGCTAAAAAGTGTGGCAAATTACACCAACTGCTCTCAAAATGTTGTCCCTTCCAACTGCCCCCTCCACCACCCCCACGACCGAGAGAGAGAGCACCCAAATGGCAAAATGGCACTTTGCCTGTGGATCAGAAAACCCTTGTATTGTATCTAGGTGATCCTATCCCAGTTAAAAAAAATATTTTCAAAGGTAACTTTGTTACTTTACTGCCTCCAGTTTATACACTAGAAATGACATGAGAAAAATAAGGAAGTGTTGCCTCTTGATCATTTTGAGCAGCAAACATATATTAAAATGCAGTTAAATGCACACGGGAAACACTTCATTTTCTGATTGGTAGAATGCAAGGAAAAAAGCCAAACGTTTACAAACTTTTACTTTAGGCTTTCACTGCTAGAATAAAGAGTCATGGTGGATGGAGTTCACTTAGTTGCACTACTCGGAATTCCGTGAAATTGCATAAAACTACATGGAAATCCATGGAGTTCTGCTCCGCCCTATTCTTAATGGTCTAAGAATGACTGAACCAACATGGCTCCTGGAATTGGTTTGCCTGCTCCGTGAGCATGTGCAGTATGGCCATGATGCGCAAGCACACACCCTTGACAGCCTCTCGCTCGGCTATGGGCCAGTGGGACTCTTCTAGAGTCTGCGAGGGCGGGGCTCTCTAGGAATGGAGGGAGGCATGAGTTCTTAGCTAGTATCACCGCCCACTTCCTTACAAACTTTGTACCTTCTTTATCCAGCTCCAGAGTTTCCATCCACAGGCCCCGGTGTCAACCCAGCACCGTTGTTTCATAATTAACTCTCACACCTGGAAGCAGCGAACGGAGTGCAGCTCAGCAACCGCCACCATATAAGTGCAAGGTTCTGCCCATCGCACGGATCCATGTTGACTCCCCACCGACAACAATTCCAACTCTGCATGTCAAAGCACACCCCACTGTAACTAGCATCCTCCTGTCTGACACTCAACACTCAACAGACTCAACCCACAGTCTAATTACCCAATTGGAATCCCAACACAAAGTCAAGTCTTTCTCACACTCCTTCAACCATGGCGGCCATCCGAACAAGTGATAAAAGTACTCCCAACATCCACCAAGACAGGCCTTGCCAGTGGGAAGTACTGGGCACTGCCTATCACTTCACTGGAGGTGGAGTCAAAATGGGGATTTTTATCACCAATGACTAGGGCTCAAATTTCGAGAACATTTTGGATAGTGGCCCACACCTGACTGCTGCATGCGGAGAAGCACTGTTCAGGCTCCGAGTTGGCAACAGTCCCCTCCCACCATCACAAGCACACACAGGTAAGGCAGCCATCCAGGCTGAAGGGGGTCTATTCTGGGTGCAGGAGTGTGTACGAGATCTGCCTCCACCTCTGCATATTCACCTCTTCAGAGGGGTGCTGGCCTCCACCATCAGGCACCACAGGATCCGGAACCTCCTCAAGTAGGAAGCAGTGCTGAAGGTGCTGGGCACAGAGGGTGGTGTACTTTTTTATAGGCTGTGCATGCCGTTGTTAAGTTGGGAGACTTGACAACATGGACAAGTGCAATGAGAAGGAGGGCAGAGGGGGAAAACTCCGCCTCGCAGCGGAATCTGATTTTTTTTGCCAAACTCCACTCTTCCAGCGGATTGCGGAGGTGGCAAAACTCCGCAAACTCCGCTGGCGGAGCAGAGTTCACTGCCCACCCCTAATAAAGAGTGGCACGTTCATCCTCCTCTCACACCATTTCCTGTTTCAAAAGCCATAGGAAGCCCATTAAAGGGGATAGCTTTTTTTTTATTAGTCAAGCTGGCAAGTGTTTAAACATTACCAGTAAGGAACAACCTGTATGCATCCTGTGTTAAGTGCTTCAATTACAAGATTTTAGTTAAAAGATGAAGTAGTATTGGTTAGAAAAAGGTTGTAGTAAAAAATCAACCCTAACTTATTTTTCATATATCACTTACTATCACAGATTTATTAGTTCACTGGGCTGCAAGTAACAGTTTTCAGTATGACCTAACTCTGGCCCTGATTACAAGTGTGTTGGTTTTTGTTGTGGCAACTGGTAATCCATCATCAATAAAACAGCTATTCTGAGTTTTCATCCATGAACGGGTGAAAAATGCACAGATCCATAAATAATGGGGCGTTTAATGTGCATATTTTCCCTATTCGTGAGAGAAAACCTCTGACTTTTTCCACCTGCATTGAGCAGACACAAATCGTCAGTGGCAGAGAGGTGAGGTCTGGTGGGCGGGTTCAAGGAAGGATTTAATCAGTCTGGGAGCATAGGCCTCTCAGCACATGCTGCTGCAGGGGTCAGACAGGGGTCGAGCTGTGGTGCTGGCAGTAGCAAGTGAGGTCCTGTGGCTCTGGGCCTGGAATTATTGGTTCCAAAATGTATGGACTTGATAATTCCAGCCAAAGACAAATTTAGGTGCAGGTGGTAGAATTCTATCCGGTGTTACATCTCACAGCTCTAGGCGTTAGGAGAAAGTTCAAACTGCATGTGCACGATGGCATGAGATGCCCATCACCCATTCATTGTCATCCAGTGTAAGCGGTATAAATATTTTGGCATTAACTCTCATTTCACTACTTGCTCATTTGTCCTTCTAACTGCACAGGACCCCCTACAGCTGGATGTATCACAGTATAACCCTCACCACAAAGGGGAATGGCCATCTAATGGATCTTTCTCCACCGATAGGAGGGGTGGTAATTAGGATGTTCAAAACACAACATTAGCCACACAATGAGGACTATTAATTGGTGACCAATTCACAACTTTGAAATAAGGGTCAAATACCCCACTCTCAGGACCATAATGTACCGCAAATGATAGTCCCAAACTCCTAATGAAATTAAGTCTAGGTAGAACGATACACACCAAATATCTGATACCGCCACACAGAATATAAGAAGCAGAACTAGGTATTCGGTAAAGATTAGCAGATTCTTCCTATAATGCTTTGGACCAGCACAGTTTCAAATAAAGACATCAGGACGCAGTAACAGATTCAGGCAATTTAGATAATTTGTTATTGTATTGTATTGTATTAATGTATTAAAATCCATACAGATAAGCAGTTTCTTAAGCATCTCAGTCAAGAATATTAAGGCATGTAGTGATAGACTACACATGTAGGCAGAGTTCAATATTGAAGCGGATGGTTCATATCAAACATCAATTATGAAGTTACAGATTCCTACTACTATCAAAAGAAGAAGGATAGTTCATTTCTCTAACAGCATTAAAGATTTAGAGTAAAGGGATTAAGGAAAACCATTTAAAGTGTTCTAAGGGTGACTCCATGGGCAAAAGGAAATAAAGTTAAATCAAGTAGTTTCGCAAAGAAGGATTCCAAGTCAACTGCGTAAAGGCAGCAGCATCAGCAAATAGGCAATTCAAGATGGGAAAATTATCATAGTGTTGTGTTGCACCAGTGCAAAGAAAAATAATGGTGTTGCGTTGCACCAGAGAAAAGGAAAATACTGTGTTGCCCCTACTGTGGAGTTTATTCTTTTATAGTCCTTATGACACCTAAATGACGTGGTATCACAAATATGGGACTTTACAACGCGATCATTTACATCGCAGTACGTTACATCGCAGTTATTACAACGCAAGTCGTTACAACGACTTGCACTAGGGGCGCTGGACTTAGGAATAGTATTATTAACTATTCCAACTCCAGCCTACATAACAGTAGAGAAGATGTTGGAACAGTAAATCATACTATTCCTTAGGGTATAGCGCCATCCAGCGCAATTCGTTGTAACAAGTTGCGTTGTAATGACAACAATGTAAAAGTACTGCGGTGTAACAACTGCGTTGTAAAGGTCGTTCGTCCGGTATCACTCTACTAGTCAGTTCGTCATAAGATTAGTTTATGTATGTAGTCACCAAATACATTTTATTTATTCCTTCATTCTTTGCCAGGTTTCTCATGAGAATGATTTTATTTTCTGGGCCTCCCAGGCTTAGTTAGAGTTAGAAATATACAATGTATCCATCTATGAGACTAGGTTCAAGTTGATTTTCCCAGCAAACCTTTTCACGGTGAGCTTCAAAAGAATGTCCTTTGTATTTAAAAAGAAACATGCACAGAACAAATAATGCAATCTTTGCAGAAACACCAATTAACTAATAAGCTTGCTAAGGGAAAATTGCAGCTCCAGAAAGAACATGTGAAAGAAACCCTTAAATGCATACTTTCAGTTTTAAATTAATTTAAACTCAATTGGAATAAAATATAATGCATTGAATCATCACTTCATATTTAGAGGAAAATAATCAATGTTTCACCAATGTATTATTAGATGTTATCGTCTAACGTTGGCTATGATCTCCTATCACAATTTTCAAAATCCATACATGTAAATTATCTTCAAAAAACATTTTATTAAATTTTTATAATCATTAGCATCTCTATTATCACATCTGAAATTTTCAATGTCCTACCTAATTTTATCACAATCTATTTCTAATGCATTTGCAATGTGAAATCATAGAACTATTAGACCTCACTATTAGATCTAGTAGTTTTCATTATTACGTGAATAGTAAAACCTAATTGCATTAATATTCTTGTTATGACAATCTATTAATATGCATTATAAATGTTTCAGCAATTTATTTTATTTTTTCTAATTCTTTCAAGCATGCTTTATGGTGCTGTCACTTCACTTGTCTCTATTTGTGTTACTGCTTTCATCCCGTGCAGTGTACACGTTTAAGTTTCTGTGTCTAAATCGGTAAATGTGTCATGTAAAGTATTTTTGAAATATTAGCGCTATACATTGTTTCTGTTATTTTGGTGCTTAGATGTGCTAGTGATATGTTAGAGAATCCATGGCTAATATTCTGGGCCCCAGCTTGCCAGCAGAGCAATTTAAAAGTAACACTTCAAAAGCAAGGGAAGGTTCTATGCTCCAATTTACAGTATGATTACCAGTGCAGGCCTTGCTACACAGCCATTCACCAAACAATTTAAAGCATATCGTCGCTGATGCTTTAACTGTGTGTGTATGTGTGCTCACATGTGTGCCTGTGTGTCTACATGTTTTCTCCAGAGCATGTGTGTGTATGCATGTGTTAAAGGGAGTTCTGCTTCACACACTCAACAGACATCCATCTCTCATAGTACCCCTACACCCCCGGTACATGGAGTTATTTCTAGCATACTCTGGCCCACCAGTGGCACCTCAGTGATAATTATAGATATATAGTTGGATAGACAGGCATCCATGACATAATCTATCCAGGTGCAGCAGAAGTACATTGCTCTATGTGGCAAAAATAACAAGCTTATGTTGGGTCACAGAAAAACATATGTACAAAAAGTAGTGTTTTTTTATGAAAATGAGAGGCTTTTGTTTTGGAGAACTGTATTTCCTTTTTTCATAACCATTAGTTTGTATTGATAGCAAAATGTGTATGCTTTCATGAGCCGACAAGCTGATGATTGGGAGTTAAATGATTGTGTCTGCCAAATGTATATTTCAGTATTTGCTGATATGTGAGTGATAATCAATAGTGTTCTGGGAAATCTTAGAACCTAAGATAGGCACTGGAAGCATTAGTGGGGCCCAAAATAGCCATGCTGTTGCTCAGAAGGTGTCTGGGCAATAAAGATGACTTTAAATGTTATTTGTATCTAGTCAGATTTGCTGAGTTCTAAGAGACAGGGGTCAAATGTCAGGTTATGCCTTCTGACAAATTGCTGCTTATTCTTTTAACATAGAGACTGGTGTTTACTTTTCATTCTCTGACTGCACACATAGAGGATTTTTTAAAGTGACCCATCTGACAATGTTGGTACTTTACATGGAGTATGAAAGGTAAGAATGTAGGATGTCAGTTGTTTTTCTAACACACAACATTTAAATACCTTTAAAATAATTGTACAACTATTTAAAAATATATCAGCAGTTAGGAAAGCACAAATCATTTACATTTTCTTGTAAATATGAAGTGTTATAGCGACAAAGATTTTAATGGGATCAGACCAAATTAAGACACTTTACAAGTGATGTGCAACTTATACATTTTTGCTGAAAACCGATTTCCACACATTATCGTGTTATAGTTTTATCAGTAAAACTGCATGTCAGTGCAAACTTTGTGTCCAGTCTACGGAAAATGTGCTTTCTGTAAATGAAGGTGTGCTACCAAACCATGCTTTAGTAACATATTTGTGACATTAGGATCACAAATTCACCACTGACTCCATACCACACCCTTACTACTCTTCTGCTGAATGTGAGTGACTCATTTGCTACACTTTCTCTTTGTGTGACACTTGGATTGTTCACATTCCCTATATCTTCAGTGATGTAACATTAAGGCCAGCATTCCTACTATCAAATTTGTTCCAACACCACTGGGCCTAATTTAGAGTTTAGCACACAGTGTATTCAGCTCTGTCCAAAATTATGTCTCTCACTACAGGCAGCAATGGGCTGGCTCCAAGGAGCAATGTCCAAAACATGGGCACGATGAAGTGTGACATCTCTGCACATTCCTGGCCTCAGCCTCCCTGAGGCAGTATTCAAAGAAAGATCGAGGGACAGGTCCTACCTAGAAACTTCCTCTCACTGAACAATTCAATTTGCAGTCTTACTCCTCACCCCTACTAAAATTAAAAATAGCAACGCTCAAGAAAAATGAATCAGCAGGTCTTTGCTAACAATGCCCTCATAAATTTCAAAGGGAAGCCCTGTCTCTATCCTTCTTGACTTCAGTGTCTGGGCCACCACCCTCCAGCCACAGGAATGTAAGCAATACACTTCCATTGTCTAGGGAAGTTGTTTTCGTCCTCCATCTTGTACTATGTTAAACCAGGGGCATCAACATGGTCCCCATTGGTCTCAGTGATCAGACTTAGACCATTCACAAAGTCCTATTACCATACATGTGCTACTAACATACATATGCACACATATGAATCCAAACTGCTCATGGATGCCAGTGCACGTTTTTGACGGTTCACATACCAGTGGAATTTTACACTAGAGGGGTCAGTAAACTACACTTTCTGTGATACAGAGAAAAAGGCCTGGTCACACTAAAGATTTGTATAACAGGGACATGGGAAAAGTTATATGCCCCCTGTGAGGGCATATGTGGTATGTACCTTAAAGTCACTTGTTACTAGACACAGGTCTAGTCTCTGCATATACTCTAGTTTAGCATGACACAAGTGGCAAATAAAAAGTCAAAATGCCAGCTCCAAATATAGTACTGCAATCAGGGCAGGGGTACATGTCTTTTTACCATGTGGGGACATTTGAATTCCAACAACCACAAATATGGAACTAACGTGCAACTACTAAGAGACGACGTGTAAGAGAAGTGTGTAGATCATGGATTGCATCTGAAAAAGCCTGAGTTAGAAACTGAAAAGGCAATTCCTTTCATCAATAGGGAGAACTGTACAGAGTAACCTCACTCCGCATTGCTCTCAACTATTTGGTGAAACAACACTGCTAAGAAACAAGTCAAGTAGAATCTGCTTTTTTTTGTTTACCTATGGAGCAAAATATGGTTAAAACCCCAAATGCACTCCACATGTGAACCAGTGAAATGTGTGAATTTACAGTAAGAGGCAGACAAAGTGACAGAAATTCTAAAAGTTCTCAAAACCCCAAACTGCTGCAAATCAGTAATTTAATTAAAGGACTGCTATTGTATTTCAGCCTACAGTTCACATTTATTTGCTTATCTAGGATGTAGATCCAGTGAAACACATGCCTTCACACTATGGGCCCGATTACGATGTCGTCCGGAAAGCAGTCCAACCGAATCGTTTCAGGAATACTTTCCCAACGAATTGTGCTGTGCGAGTCTGAACGACCGATCGGGATACTTCCCAACATCGTTCTGTCCGACTCGCATTGACTTCAATGGGAGCCTGTGATCTGAAGGAGAACACAGGCTCCCATTGAAACAAGCATTTGCAATGCAATAGGTCTCGCATTATTTAAGTTTGAGCTATTGGCATTTCTAAATAATGCAACACCAATAGCTCAAACTTTAATAATGTGAGACCTATTGCATTGAAAATGCTTGGTTTAACTGACAACGTTTTCGACTGTAAATAACTCCTGGAGCCCGAGCTGCACATAGCGGGCTATTCCGTAGCTGGGAGCTGCCTGAGGAATGTGAGCGCTCTCTGGGGTGGCAGGGAAGGACGGGGCTGGGCGCAGCAGAATTATTCTAGGTGCCAGGAAGGGGGCAGAGACTTTACACGGGAGAGGGTGGGCGATGAAAGTATTTACAACGGAGGAGAAGTGGGCAGAGCGTTGCCTGGTGATCTGGTGGGTGAAATGCTTATTTTTTAACCCAGTGGCGCTAGTTCTAATCCCGGGTGTTACATAAACGTGTGATCCTGGACACATCGCCTTATCTCCATGTGCTTAGTCCTCCTAAACTATGTATTGGGTAGAGTGACAGCGATGTGCATTGCTGCAGAGTCCAGCATATGGGCAGCGGCAACAATGAAACTCGTATTCCAAGTTCCAAGGTGCCTGATCAGGGCTAGAGGGTGGGGGATGGGGTGAAGACAGATTCCGATCACTGTGCCCCGCTCACTTGTGCCCCCACATCCCTCAGGTTGGTTCCCGCGGGCACCAAGCAGCACTCTTTAAACCACACTCTTAAAGGGATTTAGGACTTGTGCAAAGTAAATACAATGTCCGGTTTCTCACTTAAAAAATGTTCCATATTAAACCTTGGTCCGGTGCGCCGAGATGCTTTTGAATGGCCGAGCGGTGATCTGTGAAAACAGGGTAACGGTGAACTCTAATCTCGGTGTCAGTACTGGCCAAAATGTGTGATCCTGTGCATTTCATCTTCATGGCACAGACCTTCAGTTCCTTTATCTGCCGAAATTGAGTGTACAGTGCTTAAGGACACGGCATTGCCCAGTATTAAGAAGCGCTACACACGTCGAGCTGGGACGTAACTGTGTACATTCTGTTTTGCTGCATTTTCCGCAGGCATTTGCTATTGTGGGACAGTGTTCGCAGGGCTATAAAACATTTGCATAAATATGTGCCTGTCGATTGGATGAGGGAGTTTGGAAGGGCTGAAGCTGGGCACGAAGCCCCCGTCCCGTCCTCCCCCCTCTGACCTGTTTTTCCTTTGCCCTGCCCCATCTCCCAGGTTACAGACAGGCTGGACCACTGTCAGAGGAGGGAGCGGACAGGGACGAGCTATGATGCTGCTGCTGCTGGGAGGTCTTAGTAAAAAGCACACACGCAAAGGCCAATAGCGTGCCACAAAAGGAAAAGCACACACACAAGCCTGTGCAATTCCTAGGTACGTTTTCAGACCCCCTACAAGAGGTCTCTCGCTATGCGTGCAGTGCTGCGCACTGCAACGCAGGCGCAGGACCTAAAAAGCAATTGGTCTTTTAAAGACCTGTGAAGTACTCGGGTGCGGCTGTGTGCGCATCTGGTAAGCTGTCTCTGACTCATCCTGGGCTGCCATGCGACAGAGGGGGGAGGGGGGATCTGAAGCCCTTTGATCCGAATGGGCTTACTCGCCTGATGAGAACTTAACACTGCTGCAGGAGCACCCCAGCGCAAAAATACACAGGCTGTTGCCAGCCAGAGCAGCACCTCAACACGCACCATCTGTTGCACGTACCCGAACTTCAGGGCCTGAGCCTTGCTGCTTCATGGAGTACCGTTACTCTCCTTGCCCGAAAATAAGTTCCGGTACTCAGGGGGAGAACACTGAGAAGTGCCGGTACTCAGTACCATTTAAAGCACTGGGTGTTTTGCAAGGTATAAGAGACTGAAAGCCCTTTTGTGCTTGGTGCAGGCAATATTTGTGGTATTATCAGGGACATCAACTGTAACAACAGTAAGAACCAGCTCATTAGGCCAAAATAAAGGCCCAAACACTGACCTGTAAGAGTAACCCCTCCGGCACTGCCAGATTGCCCTATGTAGGCCCAGCAGAGCGCCGCAACACTCATTGGTCAACTGGTCTTTAAGCTGATGCCCACCCAGCAGGTTGTGGACCGCAAAGACCCCAAAGATCCCAAGCATTGAAGCTTTCATCATTTCTTGAAACCAGGTGGCTATTCAGATAGTTACCTGCATCCATCAGTATCTAACTATAAATAAAAACTACCCACCTTTTGTCAAGCGCACCATGGACTCTCCTGCCCCTTCTCTAACTCTCATGCCCCCATTTCTAAATCACAAGCCCTACAGACAAAGGTTGCACAATATGTTAAATCATAAGAACAGGAACGTTGGGTTTAAGTAAATGAAACACAACATATTAACTTAAGTAACAGGTGTTCAGAAACTCGTAGCTCGTACAATGTGGGCTTTCAAGTGCCTTTTTAATATTGTCCTAAAAGGCAGTGCCAAACTCAAGAAAGAGTTAGAATTGATTCTTTCTTGAGAAAGGAAAACCATACTTTTTCAATATTAAAGTTTATATTTTTTTCAAATTAATGTATTGGTATATGCAGCTGTGTGTGCTGTTTCTAAGGACTGCAAGATGTTTGCATTATACACTTTTGCATGCAAATAGTTGTAGAATGTAAATATAAGATTACACAGTGAGATTGCCCTGTATGGCAATCTAGACACTTCCTGAATTTTCGGTGCCTGTGAAAACCAGGTGAAGGTTGGGCAGAGCAGACAGCATGCCCTGTTGCGTCGGAGTCATTTTACTTTGGAATTTGACTTTGGCTGCCTGTGTAAGATTTTTTCAAGTTTAAGGCATTGTGGGCCTCATTTATGAGAAGTGACGCATCGCTGCGTGAAAGCAGCGATGCGTCACTTCTCAGTGCGCCCTCCTTGCGACATGATGGATGTGTCATATTTACAGTATGACGCATCATGTCGCAAGGAGCTACAGATACGTCAGGATTTCTGACGTTTCTGTAGGCGCAAAAGTGACGCATTGCTGGAGTGTGTCACGCAAGTGACGCAACTCCAGCAATGTGTCCTTTCACACGGGGCAAGCCCCATGTGAAAGGGCCTGCGTCAGTCTTACGCCTGCTGTGAGGCAGGCGTAAGATATTGACGCATTTGCACCCAAGAAGTGGCGCAGTGAAATCTTGTAGATTTCACTGCGTCACTTCTACGATGCTTACTTACGCGGGAACGCCCCCCTGCATACATTATACCTGACGCAGGTATATTGTAGCACAGGGGTTTACAAAGTGACACATCTACCTAGATGCGTCACTTTGTAAATATGGTGCAACAAGGTCCAATTTTTACGCCACTGGTGCGTCACAAAAAGTGACGCACCGTCGGCGCAAAAGTGACACTAGGGCTCATAAATGTGCCCCTGTATTTTTTTTCGAAAGATACACAAGCCCGCATTTCCTCCTCCTGTTGCCAACTCAAAAATGGAATCCTAGCATAGCAGCACAACTTATATGAAACACGATGGTTAAAATATTACCTTGAAATAAATATAACTCTTTCCACTACTTTTCACAAAGCTTACAACACGTTACAAGCAGTACGCCTTCGACCACCAGATATCACGCATAAGAAATAATTTTAAGGAGTTCTTATGTAACCACGTGTCATGCTGCTTATTCTGGGATCCACAATTTGACAGTTCAAAGAAAATGCCCACTAATCACAGTTTTTTTGCCTCTACACTGTTTATTGAGTAAATCAAATAAATGAAACATATGCATGTCAGCAAGAGAGCTTGAAGTTCAAACATCAATCACTAAAATTCCAGGCCTAGAGGATGCTCAACTATGTTGAAGCATACACTCAGGTTTTGTGCAAAGCATGCATGCATAAGTTACATACTTATTAGGCTCGAAAAATATATAAAAATGGACAGGCAAAAATCCAGAGCAAGGAAACTACTGGTGCACACCTTTCAAATACTTCGGTCTGCGGACATTTCCTAAACAACATGATCGGTTTCAGTGTTTAGATTCCGAAGTATAGTATTCCACCAATGTTTACCCATTATAGCAATGGCACAAAATTACAGTTAGATGGCTTACGCAAGGGGAGAAGGAGATCTTTGTACTAACTTAATCTCAGACTTGTAACTATTTGACTAAGTGACATAGCACACATTTCCTGATATATAGGCAGGGCCACTGCAATTATGCGCCAGGAGAGGACCAAATTATGCGGCATGGTTGAGCAAATTGA
Source organism: Triturus cristatus (assembly GCF_964204655.1). Classification (NCBI taxonomy): domain Eukaryota; kingdom Metazoa; phylum Chordata; class Amphibia; order Caudata; family Salamandridae; genus Triturus; species Triturus cristatus. The sequence continues at coordinate 985,075,829 of NC_140583.1, forward strand.
GCGGCCAGAAAACGCAAATTATGCTGCACATTTTGTAATAGTACTACTTCCTTATTTCATCATTTTTAAACTTGGTAACACTCTCTGGGCAGTGGTTGCACATCCTTAGTACCGGTTTAACACCAAAATATCGAAATAAGCAACATAAAGGTGACCAGTCCAGCTTTGCAAAGGGCCTTCCATTGCACGGCAAAACGTCACTGCATTTATTTGCAATTTCTGAACCGTTTGAGCTAGAAACACTTTTTTTTGTTAAAATCTACAGATTATGCAGCAGATAATGGATTATCTGGCAAATGAGACAAATCTATAACTATGTGAAAATCACAGCGGCCGCACAATCGCATGATTCCAGTGGCCTTGCATATAGGTGAGGAGTGGTGTGGTTACTTCTTAAGTGAAATGTGGTATTGGCATAGCTGCTACCACTTCATTAGTATCTGACGCAGTGAAAAGGGTTCCACTCATGACATTTCTCCAAGGCATTTAGGTTCTCTCCAGCTGAGTTTCAGTGAGAGTACTACCATGACAACGTGATGGAAAACTATCCTAGTCATATTAATAAATATAGAAGTTTGTTGCCTCCCACAAAGCCATATATCCTTCTCCAGTGTCACATCCTTCTAGAAGCCTTAGCTACAACAAGCATTGGCATAGCCAATAGGTCTCGACTTTGGGACCTTATAAGTGTTTAGCCATGCAACAGCATAACTAAATAACTTATAAGGTCTCAAAAGCGGACCTATTGGCTATGCCAAGCGGCCGTGGGGCCGCAAAAGTGAAAGTAATCGCGGTAAAAGAGGAGCGCGCGCCCGCGCACATGCACTGTAGCTCTAGGCTGGCCTGGTAGCACTTTTTGGAGCCCTCTCAATAAGTCTCGCCAGACCAGCTCATGCGCTGGGTCAGGCGAGACCTAAAAAGGGGTGGTTGGGGAAAACCTTGCACATTATGGCGGGCACACCACGGTGCCTGCTACATTGTGCATGGCTGGAACGAGGGGTCCCTTGGGTACCCCCATGGGCCCCAATCAGACACCTCCAGTTGAAGGGAAGACCACAACAGGCCCCCAAAGACAGATTCCAACAGTTGGTTTGTTTCAGGCAGTCCAAATCGATTATTGTACTTGCTTGTTTGGAAACCATGTCCATAAAGCTGTATGATTCAGTTCCGAAAGACTCGGGCTGTCAGAATGCCTTTCGGAACCGATTCAGGCTGCATGAACGGCTTCCAGGCATCGTAATTGGTCGTTGGAAATGTGTTCGATTCGTTCAGAAACAAGGGTTCTGAATCGGATTCTGCAATACCGATTCCCATCCGGAACTGTTCTGAACGGCATCGTAATCAGCCCCTATGTTTCACAACTTCCTACAAAAAAAAAGAATTGCTTGTCTTAGTCCTCGCTTCTTGAAGCAATTAGGGACAGATGTACAAAGCATTTTTATGGTTACAAAAACTTTGAATCAGAGTTTGTGACCACATAAATACTTTTTCTAATATGCCATTCACATTTCACGAGTCTTTTCCTTTCCTAAAATGATATTGTAACCCCTAGGCCTGGGCGAAAATTTCGTTCCGTTCGCGGAAATTGCGATAATTTGACATTTTCGCGTTCCGCGGAGAGCGCGAAAATGTCAAAAATTCCGGTTTCCGCAGCTTGGCGATAATTTGTTTCTTGCTCGCGCTGTAAAATAATACATTCTCGCGCGCGCGCGATCGCCTTACCTGAATCCCTGCGTTCGCCGACAAGTTTTCTTGATCCGGTCGCGTTCTCCATGAGATGTTGTATTGTTTTTAGCCATTTGCGCTGTCTCGCGACAGTTCGCACCCGCAGTGACGTCATGCGTCGCGCGATCACGTCTTTCTTCTCGCGATCATGCACCGCGAGAACAACTCAAAACAAGATGGCCGCGCCCGCAAGCAACCACATGGGTAAGTTGGCGACCCGCAACCATGCAGAAAATCTCGCGAACATGCCGGAAAAAAACTTCCGCATCTTCGCGATATTTCTGCTTGTTTGCGATAATTTTAAACATTTTCGCGATAATTTGCGAAGGTTAATTCCGCAAATTCCGCCCACCCCTAACCCCATCTCAATTCGTCATTTGAAAGGGATGTGTTATGGGTGTATCTTCTAAATACTGAATTGGTATGGGATGTTTCAATGTTTTGTGACTGTAAGCTCATTGCAAACTTCAAAAAGTTGCCGACTCCTAAGCCAAAGTGGTAACCCATTCAGAAAAGGGAAGTGGCTACTTTGTGAATGTAAAAAATGTTTGCTGGAGATACCACTGTCACTATTCCAACAAACTTTTAAAAAGTACACCTTTTTTAATAAAGCAGAATTTCTTTTAAGGAAAATAGGCTTCACTTAAAAATGTTTACTTCATTTAAAGGTGAACACTGATATGATGGTCTGCTAACTATTGCAGGCCACCATCCATGTGATGAACACAAATTAGTGTGACTCTAAATTTGTAACCTACCTCATTTAAATTCATGACGTAGGTTCAGATTACAACCCACTCCGAATCAAAATTTTACAAACCAACCGCTTACTACATAAGAAACTTCATAAAAATATATAATGGTAGCAAATTGTGAAGGATATTTTGACCAATAATGAATAATTCTGCCTTTAATTTCCCGTTATAGTGTTGGTGCTGACGATTGCACAGGGAAAGTATTTTTATCTTTTATGCAAATGAAAAAATTTACAGAGAAAGTAAGAGGAAGTGGTGGTTTTCCTGAGCAAATCTTTGTTGATGCAAAATGAAGCAATTTTGGAAATGAATAGTAATGAGAGGAAGAAGTATGAGTGTATCAAAGATGCTATAATTCTTAGATCTGGCCTCACTGTGACCCAATACTACAAAAACTTTAGAAGTGCACAGAAAATATTGACTGCAGCACCTTTTCCCAGCACCTCTTACTGGTAGGTACCACCCTGTGTAGGACAAAATGAGAAAGATATTCAGATAGCAAAAGGTTATGGTGAAAAATACCTTGTGGCACTCAAAGCTTGCAAAATGGCAAAGGGGATTACTGGGAGACTCTGTAAGGGAAAATTGATCCTTTCAGAAGTGCCACAGGAATGGAAAGGGGTGACATAGCCAAAAGGCTCTCAAGAGCAAATACAAGGATTTTTTTTTACAATTGTAGGGTATAATGCCACTTCAGGAATCACTGTCCAAAATTACCTCCAATGCTGCCAGCGTGCCATCTCTGCCCACTGGCATTTCCGAAGCAGTGACAGTATCAGTGAATTGCTATCAACAGACTGGATTACTAGGACTCTATCTTGGTCGATGGCACCAAGCTGTCTGACAAAATACAGATGTTAGTAAGGCAATGGCTATCAGATTTGCAATAGACCCATCCAATATTATTCTAAGAGGCTGTTGTCATGGAGTAACTACAATTAGTGTGGGCTACATGTACCAGTTGCTGATGTTGATTTAAAGGTATGTAGCGAAACCAGTCAAAAGCCAGTATGCCCAACTAATGATCTCAGTATGGACCACCTGCTGGAGAATGAACTTTGAAACTGAGTCCAGTGAAGGCCTTCTTAGTCAGAGCAAAAGTCACCACCACAGGGGAGATCCTTGAAAAGAGGATTCCTCTCGGCGAAACATGGAGGTGTAGCAGGGGGTGTAAATACAGTGGAAATGTGTATTCCATAATCTGAACTGCGGACCTTTTTAGGAGGAGTAGAAGCTACCTGACACAGTGCACAAAATCAGAGCCTAACAGAGTTTTAAGACCTGCTTGTGCTGAGAGGTTTGGCAATCCTCAGCCAGAGTGTCCTGCTTGCTGCACCAGAATTCCCTAGCACAAGCCAAAGAACAAGTATATAGTTGCCTTGCAGTTGGTCATGACAATGGGATGCATTATTTGCTGCCCTCAGTTTGTCAACAAGCAAGTAAACCCCAGGCAGTCCTGTGCATTAGAACATCTTAATACCATTCACTGACCAGGTTTCCTTGACAGGACACTTTGAGGCTAAAATGGCAATGTGGAAGAATCACTTTTATTTAAATTGGCCTGTGAATAGTGCAGAAACTGATTCTTATTGACGCTCACGTTCTTCTTGCAAGGTGAGTGCCGGTTCCACCCTGACTGGAGGTCGTCAGTCAGGTGAAGCTTGGTTACAGTGAGCCAGGGACCCATGGTTGGGCATACCCTTACCACTTAGGAGAGTACCTCAAACACACAAAAGGTGATTTGGGGAATGCTTGCACTAAGTATAACCACTGGCAATTGCTCGGGATAGCATTCCAGCCCATTGTACAGAGCTAAACTGGTCTTGGGTTGAATGTGTTCCGGTTCATGGAGGACCAAGCAATTGCCAGTGGTTAGACTAATTGCAAGCATTCCTTCCATCGCCTTTTTTGTGCATGAAAGTTAAAAGTTTCAATAAAACTCTCATGAACATAATGGGTGTGTTGTAAAAATAAATAGGATTAAATACAGCAAAGGAGAAACGAGCCAATTAACGTTTTGCTCTCATTGATTTGCATTTGTGTTATGGGAAGTGCCAGAAAAGAGCAGTTAGCTCTGCCCATTTTTAATTTTTGTACCGGTACTAGCTAAGGTAAAAACACACCAGCATGAAAAGTAACTTTCAGGCCAGTTAATAGAATGATAAGATCAAACTGACACTTCATTGTTTTAAAAAAGAGACTTGAAATCAAATGTTTATTTTATCTTTGTCCTGAGCTTGAACTAGTCATACTGCTGCAAAATGGAAATGGGGCAGAAATTGTTGTAGTTTGTGAAAAAGACAAGGATAAGATTTAGGGTCACCTTTAATATACTAAGTTATTTTTTTGTCACAAACCATGTGACTTTCAAAATTAGAGCATTTGTGATTGCAAAATCTGGGGTAGTGGGTATAAGGCTAATGGTTGAAAAAAAAAGTACCTGCAGCCGTCCCCATCGCACTCTTCTGCTCTTCAGCCGTCCCCATCGCGCTTTTCTGCTCCTCTTTACTGCAGTAAGGCACAGGCTCCCAGAATGCCCTGCAGCCAATCCTCAAGCTCTCACACAAAAGCAGCTTCAGGATTGGTCTGAGTGCCCTCGATTTGCGCTCCAGAACAGACTGTGAACTGTGCCTGCTCTCTCCAACCCAGCTGCATTGCTGGGTTTGAGGGAGCTTTCACTGCGCATGGCAGTTTGGCTGAACTGAGACGTTCGGCCAAACCATTATGCGCACTGATGGGAGTGCACTACCACTCCCCTCAGTGCCTATCACTTCCAGGTCCGGCCCCCAAGGCTCGGCAGTCAGCTGGAAAGGAAAACTGAAACAAGTATTCATTATTGTTTTATTTTTCCTTTCCTGCTGTTTTTGGGGGGTGACGCTGCTTCGCCATAGCGGAGGAGCTGCTGCTGAAACGCAGCCCTGTTTCCGAAATGGAAATGATTATAAAAAAACTTTATTTAAAGGCGATCACAGACATGCTGGTATGCTGACCCTTAAAGGCTACTATCCCTGTGATGGCTAGCAATTGGAGTTAGTTGCAAATTGATACCTACCCCATCTTTGGATTGTGAGCCAATCCAAATGGGAATTTTGTAAACCGACCTTTTAGTGTAGAGTTTGGTTTGCAAAATAAAAATCCATTCTCAAAAGTCTGTGTGCAGTTTGCAACCATGCTTTGTGAATCAATTCTTAGTACAATTGGCCCTTAACTCCTTCCTTAATTAAAAACACCTTAAAGATGCCTCACAAGAGGGGGAAATCGCTCTCTCCATTTCTGACTTCTTATGCAGCAAGCAAATGGTAGACTCAAGTGTGGCTTTGTGAACACACAGCACAAGTGTATTTCAGAAGAATGAGGACCAATGTCATCTAATTGAGACGCATGACAAGCTTGTGTGAAAGTGTAGTGCTGCCAAATATTTGAGTATCTTTGACCTGAACAGTGGCTGCTGGCAGTTTGCACAAATATCTGTCACTTGGATAAAAATGGAATTTAGAATCCTAATGAAAGCTAATCCCCACTGGCCTAGAGAACTTCTGTGTTACATATTAAATTATATGGAGAGTTTCAGTTCTACCTGGAAAGACTAAATGAGCCTCCTGAAAAACATTCTGTAGGCAGCGCAGCGAGTGAAGCTGACAATCAAAGCAATCAACTGACAGAATTAGCAGAACTTGGTGATCCACCTTGGATGGTTGGTAGGTAGAGGGGCATTGCTTCATTTAGATGTAAGGTTAAAGTTCAGGCTCGGTAGGACTAGATGGTTCCAAAGACAGACTCAGGTCAAAAAAGATCAATTGCACAGTGTACTTTTAAAATTGTCTTTAACTGGCTCTAGAAGGACCTTCCTGATACCAGTGACCTGTATTTCATGAATGTGAATACAAAGGCCCTTTACAGTACAGATGAATGCATCTGACAATGACAGTAACTGTCATCTTGGCACAAAGAGCAACATGGAAAGGAACATTGTGTGACTTTCATCATTCATCGAGCAGAACTGGGTGCAGTTTAAGAAAGGGAAATTTGCCATATTAGGTTTAAGTTTAAGAAAGGGAACTTTGCCATATTGATAGCATTGAAGAAGATTTTTTACTCAGGGCTTTAATAGGATGTCCGTCGGAGTTGCCTCTAACCAACACTGTTGCAATCCCAACACCGCAATTACAATGCGACCGCACATGTTGAGGTCGCATACTCCTATTTCTCTTTTTGAGCTTGTGCTATGGCCATAAACCGTCCGTAGCACAAGCTCTCATAGAGAAATGGGAGATTGTGTTTATCCCTGCATCGTATGGCAGGCGCCGTGTGGCAGACACCGGTAGGTGCCTGCCATATGGTGCAGGGATCAACAGGGGGCTCAGCCCCCAACCGGAACCCACAAGGAGAAGGGGTCCTGAGGTCTGAGGACTTCCAACACTCATCATAATCGGCCCCAAATTGTCCAGGACAAATGTCATGCATGCCCCATAAGGTAATAGGGAATAATCTGGATTGGAATAACCTTCGTCATGCATTTTTTTGGGAAGGTATGCTACAGGTTAAAAGCACATGCAACAATTCTTTTACACCCATCTGCTTCTCATTTCATCATTCTGTAATTTTTTCAGTGGATGTGTCCTCTAACAAGAGTACTATATGTTTTGGTAATTGCTATCCACCAGGCTTCGTTGGGTAATAAATGGCCACTAATGTGGTTCTCATTTCCTTATAGGTGACTATTATCCCTATTATCAACCCGTTGATGACTAATGGAAAAAGATGTATAGCTATGTGTTCAAAACCCTTTTAAACTGCAACCAAAGGTAGGGCAATTGAACGTTTTTCTCTCCTTGTTTACATCTGTGTAATCCGTCATGATTTGTTCTCTCAATTTCCCTGAGTGTGAGAGGTGTGCATCTGAGGAAGTGTTTGGGTCTTGAGTGGTGGGATTCACCAACCTAGGTGTTCCCCTTCTCTATGTCTCCATAATATTATGGGGTGATTTATATGTTTAGTGGTACTCCAAAGTATGTTGTGCCTCATTCCCTCCATGACACTCTTGGCCTCCCCCTTGGAATAGACACAGATAGCCAAACATGTCTGGTTTGTTTAGTAATAATGTCCTATTCATTTCAGTTTAGCAGGGAGGATTCTTTGAGTTTATTATTCTGAACTAAGAAAATTCCAGGAGGTAAGGCTTTGGAATGGCAAATCAGGCACCTTATCAAAGGACTGCCAAGTGCATAGCCACTGCAACACACCGTGACATAGGAGATGGGCAGAATTCCCAACCAAAATATCTTCCACCAAGGTCTGCAGAAGAATCACAAGCTCAGTAACAGGCAGTGATTGGTTGAAGATGTCTGGGAATTATACACCCACTGTGTGAATTACTCAATGCCTATCTCCTCCAAGACAACCAGAGGAACTGTGCAACGTTTGATAGCTGGTGTCCACAGATATGTCCAGACAAGCATGAAAAATGCACTTTGAAGTGATTGATTCCCTTAAACTGGGACAAATGAATAGCACTTAGTACTAGAAAGTGACCTTTACATCAATCCAGTCAGTAAAATACATGTCTGTTCTGTCATAACACCAGAGAGATAAGCCCCCCTTACCTAACTAATTGATTATTGAATACCCTATCCTCAAAGTTCAACCACCCAAATGCCCCCATTTACAAAAAAATATATATTTTTTTAAATCTCTTCTTCTGCCCTTTAGACGTCCATTGTATGCTATTAATTTAGAAGGCAGAAATAGGTATGGTACTCTTTAAGGAATTTCCAAAGTGGGAAATTGACCATGACAGCTTACATGTAAATGTAGAGGTACTTGTATAGCGCACAACTACCCAGAGGCATCTCAGCGCTTGTACGACTACCGCTGAGGAACCCTTCCTGGCCTTTCCCTGTGAAGTGCCCACTCCTGGGCACCCCCAAGGTGAGGCCAGGAATGCATCCTAGCGTTGTTGGGGCCGTTGTGGAGATTAAGCAAGCTATTGCCCAGAGTTGGACCCATGATTAGGATAGGCACCGAGGCAAGAATTAACAGGTCTGAGGAAATTAAGCCCAAGACCCGCCAAGGCGGGAATTGAACCCTGGTCCCAGGCCAGACTTCCGCATCAGGGTCTGCCGCTCTAACCATTGAGCCACACTTCTCCACATTCAACCAAGAGCTCTTTCTTAGCGGTAATGCATACTTAAGATAGCGGAAATGGTAAATGCATCGATAAACACATCAAATGGATGGGATGATACAGAACAGCATGATCTGCAACAAATACATTTCTCAAATAGAAAGAGTTTAGAATGATCATCTTTATTTAAAAAAAATCCGCACAAAGACTTTTAATAAGCAACGCTAAATTAAGGATACACCATATCACTAAAACAACTGTTAGCACAGTTGTCATATATGACTATGTAAGATGTCTGTTCATATTTTCTTTCCGAACATTTTTAAATGAGAGTTTACCCTGAAGAGACAATTTATTCTGAGACACTTCGGGAGCACTAATTTGTTGTATAAAGTGAAACTTAAATACATTTATGCAATACATTGCTTGATGAAAAATACCTGAGTAAAATTGAAATCATTTCTGCTGTTTCTATTATCGCCTATAGCTTATTTGCTGTCAGTTAGTTATTGTGTGCTGCAGGATGTACAGTCCTAGCCTCCTATTCAGCAAACCTCCAAAAAGTGTAAGCCTTAAATTTGGTTTCAGGAATAGTATTGTTCAATTGCAGAAGGACTCTGATCTCAGCTCTGTGCTCAGTGGTGAGTGCTTGAGGTCTTGCCTGAGAGTTTTCAATTTTAAGTCCACGAAGGAGCAATATTGTAGTTGGTGGATTTTGTTTGATAGCTGTGGGTGTTTGAAGGAAGATAATTGGGATTGTGCCTGGCCTGACCAATAAATTGTCATTTGGAAGACTATATGATTGTGAGGACCAGTTTGAAAATGTTGGAGTGGGCTGACTCAATGGGATACTTAATGTTCATGGTAATGAGAGGGTTAAATAGTGCTTCTCTCTAAGTATTGATAAAGAACTTTCCCAGTAGCTTCAAGTCTAAAAGAAATACCACCTTTGGATTAGATGATGGGTGAGGAGCTGATGAGGCCTGTGATTTGCTAGATGAATGTTTAGCTGAGATTAGGTTTGCAGATTGGGTGAAAAGTGGAGGCTGAGAGAGGGAAGGTGCTTTTTATTAATTAAGGTATGTTCCTAAGGGTTACATTACAAGGACAACATATGGGTGAGGTCAGCAGTAGCGGCCCGTCCCCTGCCAAAGTGGTGGCTTGGGCCGGAGGAAGGAGGTGGGGAGGAGGGAGTTTCAGGGGCCAAAAATACATTAAAAAAAGCTTACTTGAACAATGTTGCCTGCTGCGTCGTGCTTATCTGCTATTCCCCTGGGCACAGGCTCCCAAACTACACTGTGGACAATCCTGACGCTGCATGAAAGCAGCGTTGGGATTGGCGTGAGCGCTGGCAACTTTCGCTCCCAGACAGACTGGAATCCTGTGACGGCTCTCTCTAGCCCCAACAATGCAGCTGCAGCTGGAGACATCTTCACTGCGCATGAGGGTTTGGCTGCCCTGAGACAGCTGGCCGAACCCTCATGTGCAGTGAAGGGAGTGCCCACCACTCCCCCACTAGCAGTGACATTCCCTGGTACCGCTCCTGGGGTCGGTCCAGGGGATTAACATAAGAAGATAATAAAACGGGTTTAAAACCCATCTAATTATCGTTTTATTTGCTGGTGGTGGCAGGGGGAGGCGGCGCTCCTCCGCTCTAATGGAGCGGCTGCCACTTGATGTCAGCTTCAGGAAGATGTGCCCTTTCAAATATTCAGTAACTCTAAATGTTCTAAAGTGTTCCCCAAACTATGGGGCTTATTTACAAGCCCCTTGCGCCACTGTTGCGTCACTTTTCCCATGTTAAAAGTGACACAAAAGTGGCGCATGGGGCTTGTAAATCTGCCCCTATGTCTGTGTCTAGGGAGCTCAATATCCTTAATAATATTTGCATATTTGGGAGAGGGTGTGGCCTAAGAGCTAGAGCATCTGATCTAAAAACTGGGGAACCGGGTCGAGTCTCGGCAGGACACCCAACATCCTGTGATTCTGGGCAAAATCACTTCATTTTCCCGTACCTAACAAAAAAAAACATGAATGTGTCCATCTGTAATGCAACTGGTACTTATGTAAAACGCTCGATAACTTCAGGTTAAGTCGCGCTACATAAAACTCTTAAAAAAAATGTATATATATATATATATTTTCAGCCTATTACGAAAAACAAATAAGTGTAAGAAGTTACGTTGCTTCAATGATTAGAGGTATCTCATGGAGGACCTGTGAGCAGTGGCGGTGCGTCCATTGGGGGCGTTGCTCCGTAGCTCCCTCGGCGTTTCTAAACTTAAGTAAACTGAATCAGTTTACTGAAGTTCAAAGACGCCGAGGGAGAACCAACTGACTATCATGTCAGTCAGCATGACGTCGGACCGCCCACCCCCTTCAGAGTCTGAAGGGGGTGGGCGATCCGGCGTCATGTTGACTGACATGATTGTCAGACATGGGGCAACAGGCAGCAGCACAAGTGCGCATGAGTGGGGAAGGTGAGCGAATTTTCACCCGTGCCCAGTCATGTGCACTTGTGTTTGCACTGGATTGCGCATGCCCATTAGGATCCCCTCGGTCTCCTAATGGGCAGGCGGCGAGCGTAGCGTAAGCTGTGCCCTCCGCCAATCCTGGCGCAGCTGGCATGATTGGCTGAGAGGGGTTGGCAGGCCCCTCCAGTGCCGTTCGTGAAGGCGCCCAGGGGAGCAGAGGTCTGAGAGGTGGCGTGGACCCGTGGACCGGCTGTGAGGTAAGTTTTTTTAAAAATATTTCATTCCCCCCCGTGCGCGCCCCCCTTCCCCCCCCGCGAGCCGCGACTGGCATCATGATGGGTGTTGTTAGACCGCCGCACACAGTCTGTTTTAGCCCCAAACTTCTCAGCAGAGCCAGACACTTTCAAGCCTCTATGGATGCGCCGGTCTGGTTAAATTGTAAATCTTTTGCAAGATATTATGTCTCTGCAACGTTAATGGTGGCCGCAGACGTATAATATGTAGGTTGTTTTAATTTCAGAAATATTTGGGGTGTATGTCGGATATTGTTAACTGGTCAAGGGGGTCTCCCTAGTTCAGGAAGACTTGGGGCCCGATTCACAGAACAAACTTAAGACTAAATCCTAAACTTAGTACCATTCTGGTATTCACAGAATGCACCTAGTACTTCTGGTATTCACAGAATGAACTTACTACTTTTGCTATTCACAGAATGAACTTAGTACTTTTGCTATTCACAGAATGGATTTACGACTACTAAACTTACGTCCGCACTCGGGCCGGAAATTCCGGCCCGGAGGCGGGGCTTCCGGGCCAGAGGCGGAGCTTCCGGCCCGGAGGTGGAGATTTCGGCCATAGCTAAATCGACCGGAATCCCCACCTCTGGGCCGGAAGCTCCGCCTCCGGCCTGGAAGCCCCGCCTCTGGGCCGGAAGCTCCGCCTCCGGGCCGGAAGCTCCGCCTCCGGGCCGGAATTTCCGGCCCGAGTGCGGACGTAAGTTTAGTAGTCGTAAATCCATTCTGTGAATAGCAAAAGTACTAAGTTCATTCTGTGAATAGCAAAAGTAGTAAGTTCATTCTGTGAATACCAGAAGTACTAGGTGCATTCTGTGAATACCAGAATGGTACTAAGTTTAGGATTTAGTCTTAAGTTTGTTCTGTGAATCGGGCCCACAGTGCTTTGCAAAGATAAGCTTCTTCGTTCGGTTTGGCGAGCCAGGAGAGAAGGACAAGTGAATTTACTTTACGAGAAGGGGATAGTTAGGCCTTAAAAGTGTGTAATAAAATTACAAAAATCAGGTTGTTGCAACAAAGCTAAGAATATCTTCATAAACATAAAGATACGTACACCTAGCTCCGTCCCGAGTTCACCATTTTAAACCTATAAAAATGTTGTAGCTAAAGTTGCTGAGTGAAAGGGAAATAGTGATTTGGCAATGGTGACGCAATTTGGTCAAGTAGAAAAGCCGAGATTCGACCCCGGTGGCAGGCTTAATAATGTAATCAATAGACTGCACGCAGTATATTTTTCAATCATTATTGGTCAACGAGAGGGTCAGACATATGTCGGTTGATGAGACATGCATGTTTATCTTCGGAGTGCTGTAATGTTTGCACCCCTGGGCTTTGACAGATGCACAGATGCCAGCGATCAGTGGAGGAAGTGCGGTTGATTTGTTGTCATTGCCACATGAGCATTTTACATAAAAAGCAATAGATTGGGTTTGGAAGCATTGAGCTCTTATCCGTTGCAATAATATACATATATATTAACTTAAATTTAGTAATTTTTCATCTTCAGGTTATATAATGTTTACATGTCAATTACTGAATGTTTGAATACCAGTAGTTTAATGTATACATTTTCGTGAGGGCAGGGAGGAGACATATGAGAGATATGCAATTTGACTCACAGGCGCTTCTCTCAGGCGCAGGAAGGGAGGGAGAGAGGTGGAGCAAGGCAAAGAGGCAAAGCACATTTCAAAGGGGGTTGGGCGACGAGGTATTTTGTGCATCTGATTTTTGCCCACCCTTGTGTTGCGTAATTATTCCACACACTTGAGTTGACAATTGGCTGAGTAGCGAAAGATGATGTTTTGAACGCTGTGTGTGTTCATGCCATATTTAGAGCGCCTAGAGCGTGGTCATAGTCCTCCAAGCGCTGTCTTGTTTACAGTCGGAGATGCCAATCCTTGGGAAAAGGGGATTCCATGTCCCAGGCCCTTCCCTCCAGTGCCTGATCTTTCAACTGTTGCTCATTTAAAATTCCAGTCACAACCTGTGCTTTAATAAAGTTATTAAAGCAGTGGCGAAGCTATTACTGATTAAAGGGTCGAGTTTTTCAGGTGAGGAGGAAATTTAAAGAAAGGGCGCAAAACGAAGTGGCATGTCCAAGATCACACAGTTCTTGTCACCCGGGGAGACGAAGGCTGAACGTTGGTTCCCTGGCTCTGCCGTCTTCGTTTTAGACCATTGTGTATATCAGGTACGACGATGAAGCACCGAGATACAATGCTATTTGTTGTTATGTGTGATGTAAAAGATTAATACCAGCAATAATACCATTTACGTATGATTTTAGACTCCCTGGTGTAAATTGTATTTCAACTGTGACAAATGTTCTTGCTGAGTCTAACAGATACCAAGAGCACCGCAGGCCATTTGTTGTGTCCCGGGTCACGAGCATTTGTCGTAGCGGGTAAATCACAGCAAGGGGAGATGTGTGGCTGGCTCGTCTACTCTCCGTGCTCCAAGTCCACTGCACGTGTGGCAAAGACTTTTATTAAACAGCACACTTCAGAATGGACAGTGAATGAAAGGGAAATACAAAGGTGTGTAGGTACTCAGTGACCAAGAGTGTCTTTGTGTTATTGAGAAGTGCTGGCACTCTCCCATCAAAAGTATTGCACGACCCTCACTCAGAGAAATCTCTCTTGGAAGCTGATGCATGTTTTCTACACATAGCGGGTAGCAGGCTGCACAGTGGGGAATGAGTGGTAGGCAGGGTGTATTGTTGGGATCTTGTGTGGGGGAGAGTTTTTTTGTCGTTTGTGACAGATCAGAGGGGCCTGAGAACACGTCGCAGGACGTAGAGTGCGATGAAGGAGGTGGTTGAAGATAGAGTGCTGTGGGATATGGGTGCATTTTTGGCAGGTAGATACGGTTAGCAGCCCCTTAGTATGATGGTTTTATTTAAGTTTTCTGGAGAGGTGCATGAGTGCACAGGGAGAGGATGGAGACGAACAGATTATTATAAGGTCCCAAGTAGAGCAAGGGACAGAGCGATGGATACGAGATAAAGTTAAAGGCAAAAGTGAAACAGATAGGAGAAGGAAAGACACAGCGACTGATGCAGAAGGGGAACAGAGAGCAAAGGATCTAGGAGTGGTGGATAAAGGCAAAAGGGGTTAGGGGGGATGGGCACAGGGAAGAGAAAATGTACAGGAGTGATCCGTAAGGGCACGTGGAGAGGCAAAGACACAGAGGTGTGATGAATAAGGGCAAAGGGAGAGCAAAGACACCGAGGAGTGATATGTAAGAGCACAGGGAGAGCAAAGACACTGAGGAGTGATATGTAAGGGGTCTGGGAGAGCAGAGACAGACAGGAGTGATATGCAAGGGCACAAGAAGAGGAAAACAAACAGAGGAGTGATATGTAGTGACACGGGGAGAGAAAAAACACACAGTAGTGATATGTAAGGGCACATGGAGAGGCAAAGGCACAGATGAGAGAGATGTAAGGACGCGGACAAAGGAAAGACACACAGGAGTGAGATGTAAGGGCACAGGGGGAGCAAAGATACAGATGAGTGATATGTAAGGGCACAGGGAGAGGAAAGACACATATACTGAATAAGCAGCTACCTATGTTATATGACATCTCTTTATTAATGTAATAACTGCACTTTCACAATTGCTTTATTAACCTTCCGGCTTTCTCAAATTTGCTTGAAAATGCACCATTTGTCCACTCTTCTTTCTGCGTAGGTTGTTCCGGCTCGCTCGCTACACTCGCTCGTTGCGCTGCATTAGGACAATAATTTTACGCCACACCACTTTCAAATGTCACCAGCCGCCACTGCCTGTGAGATATGACAGCGTCACCACAGGTGCAAGGAAGCCTGCCGATGGGGTCTGATGGAGCCATGCTGAGCGCTGCCTGCTGGGTCAATATGAATAAACTGGCCAACAGGTCTCGAGACATTAGGAAAATTGTTCAAAGCAAAGGGCATTTAAAAGGGACCGGGTGAGGGGTGATACAGATAAAGGGGGGTGGGGGTGAATCGCTTTTTATAGATGAAGCAGACTATCAAGAATGTAAATGTATTTATTTTGCACTTTAACTATCTCATTTTAAACGGCAAAGAGTATGTTTTAAGTTTTTTAGTGACATAATTATGAAGCGACCTTTGTCAACTTAAAGTGTGCCTTTGATGTTTTCATATCAATGAATGAAGCTGGCACCCACTACCAATCAGATATAAGTGAACCGAAAGTGCCAGCCACCCAAACACTTTATTACCACTGATAGAGCGTCATGAGATTCTGAAATTTGTAGGGGTGCATCATATTCACTGTTAGTCAGCACCCGCATATTAATCGATGTATGCTAAGTATGCTTTAGAAGTGTATTATTAGAACTCATGTTACATAGAGGTGATTAGAGATGTAATGCTTTTGTGAGGATCAATGTTGCAAGTTATCGTGAATGTATTTAGTAAATGCATAATGATTAGTTTGTGCAAAGCAATGTGTTAGGTTAAGCGTGTGCCATGTTAAAGTTACACGTGTAGGTTGCTTATTCATGCATATAAGAATCATGAACCAATGCTTAGAGTGTGATTTATTAGCGTTTAACTTTGTAAGGGCCTGATCGCATATACGTTAGAAGAGAAGGGCCTGTTCATTTTCTTTTGTTGGCTAATGATGTAGGCCGAAAATGATTTCCCTTGGTAAAGGCTTTTAGGTTGCAGGGAGATGTAAAATCTTGGAGACGTGAAGTGTTTTTCGTTCCCATGTTTCTGTTGCAGGTGCAAGGACATTTAGCTCGTTAGAGAGACTAGGTCTTTGTTTTAGGAGTTAGGATGCTGTGAGAAGCCAACAGGGGAGTGCACTGGAATGTGGAGATGATACTTTCAGCGGAGAAGGTGCCTGGGACCCAAGGTCAAGCTAACCATCGTGGATGCCAGACGAGAACTGCAGGAAAATTACTGAGAGAAGACCTGGCTGAAGAGGTGTGCCGAAGGGTGTGTTCTATGATTTTGGGGTTTTGTATTAGGGACAGTGCCCCGTGGGTTGAGCAGTTGAGCTTTAGATGTGAAGCTAGAAAGAGCATCTTAGATCGAGCTCTGACTAAGTGAATGTACTTCTTAGGGAGTCTTCACTTCTGACACCTTTTATTCACTTGCTTGGGATGGGAAATGTTAAGTAGGGATGTCACCTTAGAGTCAATGTAGGGATAGACTAACGCTTTTTCTTTTTGACTAATGATTCCTCATTTAGATATAGGTTTAACTATTGCTTTCTTGATGATTTTGGAATCAGTGATTCTTTTTGTCTTAAGTCGGATTAGAATCCTGCGTAGGCTTGCTTTTGTGTTAGTGCCCATTTATCTTCTACACCTTGTATTGAGGTGTCTGTATGTTCAGCTATTTTTGGTTGTAATAAAATCTTATAAATTTTAGATTCGGAGTCAGTGGTCCTTTCCAAATGAAATCTAATTGTGGTAAATATATTTTGATAATTGTATTCATCCCCTCCATGCTATTTAGCAGCTCAAAAGATCCTGGCGACCTGAGAGGATTCTTGGAGATAACCAGGTAGGCAAGAATCCGGTCCTATCAGTTGGTAGCAGAGTAGGATGGTTATCTCTGATAGCGAGGGGAGATCTAGATTAGGATAAGAGATCCTTGAGGCCCATAGAAGTCAAGTGATGGTGACTCATTGGATGACGAGCAGCGGACGACGGCGGCAGATGGAGGTTGATGGAGAGTAGCAGTGCAGCGGAAAGCAGCAGTTCGTGGAGGAGTGAGTATGAATAGGGTGAGATGTTTATAGATTGCGGTGTTGATTTGTTGTGTGATGTCTTGCGGAGTTGGAGTGAGTGTTGAGTGATTGTGAGATCAGGCTGTGAGCGCGCGCAGCCCGGGAAAGTCTTGGACTCGACGAGTAGCTTAAGCGATTGTGGTGTAGAAGACACCCGAGGTAGATTTTGTTGACCACCGAAAGGGGATCGTGAGACGTCATCGATCACCTGGACCGAGATAGGGTGAGCGAATGTGTGAGTGCGTGAGTAACCGACGCTGGTCGTGGGTTGTAGTACGTGGAATTTGAGTATTTGTAACCTATCAGAGGTGATTGTCTCATCAGTCGTGGACAGACAGTTGCCAGCCGAGGTCGACAATTTCGAGAGACTGTGGACAGACAGTCAGAGAAGTAACTTGTTTGGGACAAACGGTTATTTCAGCGTATGAATGGGACGAATGCAAGGGTGAGTGGTGAGTTGTGAAGGAGGGTAACTGCTGCGAGCGGAGGACGGGTGACGTCAGAAGGTGCCACGCTGCGATAGGTTGGTTGGGGCAAGTCGCACTGCTATTGCTGGGGTTGACATCAGGAAGTAAACGAAAACATTGTGTGTGATCGAAAATTGTTCATCATGAAATGTTTTAAAGTTTTTCAAGAATTATATAGAGGTGACAAACATGTGGTTACTCGTGGGGGAGACGAGGCCCCTCCCGAGGATACTCCGGTGTATTACATGGCAAGGAAGGTGGGGTTGCATACCATAATTTGGCTTGAAAATTGGCATAAGATGACCCAGAGTGAAGGAGAATTAGCTTTCCCACGATATGGCTTATTCAGGTTGGAAGTGTTGTATCAGTTGAAATCCGTGATGGCGGCTTTGCGACCTCTGCCGAGACCGCCACAATTTGAGGCATTGCATGCATGGATTAGAGCAGCGCATGATAGGAAAAGAGATCGAAGTCAGGAAAGGGTGAAGAAGTCGATTAAGGCATTCCAGGAGGCAAGGTAGGATGTAGAAGAGAAAAGGTGGAGAATACAAACAATAGAGGGAGATGGGTTGTATCCATTATTGGTAAAGACTGACGGCTCAAAGGAAAAGAGTGTGGACGATGATGATAGTGATATGGATGATAGCCTACTAGAGAGGTTGTTGTCTGAGAGACCACCTCCATACAATCCAGATTCCTGTGAAGGGAAGTCAGCCCCAGTAGAAAGGACTAGTGGATTACGGACTCAGTCAGAGGTTAGAGTAGAAGGGAAGATTTTGAGAGTACCAGGAACCAGCCGGTAGCCAGCACAGAGGTTGGGAGAGGTGTGAGGTTACCGGATGCTCTGAAGGTACCGGTCACCATTGTACCTATTGTTTCTGTATACGACCCAGATCAAGAGAAGGTTGGGAGTTCAGTGCAGTCAGTTGTAGGAGTGAGGAGTGTGGTTGAGGGAAATGGATCAGTGAGTGGAATGGAGCAGACTCCAAAGCCTATAGAATGGAGTACGCCATTGCCAGCTACAGCAGACTCCTCTAGGGGACAGGGGGATGCAAGACCAGTGAGGCCGAGGTCTTTGGCCGAGTCAAGATCAGACTTGCGGATGTGGGCACCACCAGTGAGAAATCAGAATCAGAGTGAGAGAACCGCAGAGAGTGAACGAGGCACGATAGTGAATCGTTCAGTTCCAATGAGTATGTCAGAAGAGAGTAGATCTCAGGAACGGGTGTGCGATTATGATGAACGAGATGGAGCAGCATGTCGAAAAGTACTGAAGGGAGCCTTGAAAGGAAAAATTTTAGATGTTGTGAGGTTGAAAGCAGAAGTAGATGAGATAATAAGCGGAAATTTGCCTCTTGAGAGAACATACATGTACGAACAAGACAAGTTACTCTTTGTAGCGAAGGATGTGACTCGCAAGGCACGAACGGCACATGAGAAGTTATCAGACTTGGCCAGGAAGTATGGTGTGGACCTGTCTAAAACAAAATCATTGCAGGGAAGTCACAGATTGCAGTATAGCGATCAAGAATTGGAAGAGAAAAGGGTCATGGGATTGAGAACCCATATCAAAGATTTGATGATAGCAATGCGTGCACGGATCATGCTTGATAAGTGGGAAGAAAGATGGTCCAAGAAGAAAAGTTCTAGGAGAGCGATAGGAGAGACGCCACCTCCAGGTGGGGGGATGACGGAGGTAGGGAATTTCCCTTTACTAGAGGTACAGAATGGAGGATACGTGCATGTGCCCTGGAGTAGGGGGGACTTAGCTGCATTCACGAATGACTTTCCCCGTCTTAGGGAAAAGCCTGTGGAGTGGTACAAGCAAGTTGATCGCTTTGTTAAGATCTCAAAGGTGTTGTGGGTCGACCTGAATACATTGTTTGACATTGTGGTTCCCAGTGACTTATGGTCGGCATGTAAAATTGCTGTTGAGTGGCCAACTTCAGAGCCTGACAGGGATCCAGTCTCAAATGGTCCATCACCTGTAGTCATGAAGAAGTTTGAACAGGTGATTACATGGTTGAAGTTGAAAATCTCACCTCAGGACATTGACTGGGTGAAGATAGATCGAACAGTGCAAGAGCCAAAGGAGACGGTGCATGAGTTTTAAACAGTACAGTGGACTAGATGTGTTAGATACAAAAGACATGGGACAGTTTGTTTCAAAGTTCGTGTTGGGATAGAGGCCAGAGGTTAGTCTCATGATACAGCAGCATTTGATTTGTTGGCAGAGCAAGCCTGTGGATGAGATTTTACGGTATGCTAGGTACTGTAGTGATGAGATAGACTCGAAGGACAGGAAGTTGAAAGACAAATTGATCCTTGTTCAGATGCAAACAGCTCAGGGACAGTCTAATGGAGGGACGTTAGGAAGAAAGCAGGGAAATAACCAAGGTGGAAATCAGAATGTCCAAGGTCAGGGAAGACCAAAGTCAATAGATCCAAAGACAGGGATGGATGTGGCGACATTGAAAAAGACCACGGCGTGTCATCTTTGTCACCAGATTGGACGGTGGAAACGCGAGTGTCCTTTGAATCCATTGAATCAGATACAGCAAGAAGGAGAGATAGTTCAGGTACCTGTATCTGAAATGGTTCCCACAGTGACTCGACCTAAGATGGTCAAAGGGGGGCCTAGTGTTTCGCAAGTGCAGATTCCTCAACCACCTAGGGTTCGGAACATGCAACAGGGAGTTCAAACTTACATGCAGATGCCCATGTTTGAAGGGAGTGAAGAATTCGGCCCAGATCCGTTGGCATGACGGTGCCTGAGAGGGGAGGAGGACTGCACGCTTGGAGCAGTCTTAAAGGTGGACTAGAGGGGACCATTTGTGGAAGCAGACATTGATGGTCACCCCACAACCTTTTTGGTTGACACTGGTGCTACCCGGTCTACTGTACGATCTGCAGTAGTCCCCGACCTACCCCTCTCAGGAAAATCAATCCAAGTTGTTGACATAGCAAATAAGAAACTGACTAGTCCATTGACAGAGCCAACTCCGGTGAGAATAGGAACTTTCAGAGATCGACACCAGTTTGTGGTGTGCGATTCAAGTCCAGTTTGCCTGTTAGGTAGAGATCTGTTGTGCAAGCTGAATTGCACCATCTATTGCACACCGAAGGGAGTGGAAGTACAGACGAGAGATGATGATGCAACCTGTAAGGTTGAAAATCAACATGTGTGCATAGAGATGTATCCAACGCTGACAGTGGAGGAATTTCCACTCGATCTGAGGGATTCCGTGTCAATTGATGTGTGGGACCTCAGTGGAGAAGAGATCGGGTTGGTCAAAGGCATAGACCCAGTGAAGATCCAGGTCAAGCCGAATGTAGAATTTCCTAGGACGCCCCAGTATAATCTGTCACCTGAAACGATTGCAGGGATTAAGCCTGTAATTGAGTCTATGATCAAGCAGGGAATTCTGGAGGAGATCATGGGTAGCCCATGCAATTCACCTATCATGGGACTACAGAAACCAAGTGGAAAATTCAGGATTGTACAAGATCTGCGGAAAATTAATGAGATAGTCGTTCCATGTTGTCCAGTGGTACCGAATCCGTCTGTAATCCTGTTTCAGATCCCAATTGAAGCTAAATGGTTTACAGTGATTGAATAGTGCCAAGCATTCTTCTCGATTCCCCTACATGAGGAAAGCCAATTTCCTTTTGCTTTCCGTCTGGAGAATCGTGTGTTAACGTGGTGTCATATCCCACAAGGGTATACGGAGAGCCCGTCGATCTTTAATCGGATCTTGAAAAAGAATCTTGAAAGTCTTGTGTTGCTGCAGAACTCTGTTCTGGTGCAATACATTGACGATTTGGTTGTTGCATCCGAAACTGAAGACACTTGCAGGATCGATACCATTGCCTTGCTGAATTATCTGGCAGAGAATGGACACAAGGTATCTCCGAGCAAATTGCAGTACTGTCTGAGTGAGGTGCAGTATTTGGGTCACAGAGTTGAGAAAGGCAAGAGAAAGGTGTCACCAGACCGCATTGAAGCTATTATGAATATGCCTGTGCCCACCACTCAGAGAGAAGTCAGAATGTTCTTGGGAATGGTTGGCTACTGTCGCCAATGGATCCCAAATTTCTCCTTTGAAGCAAAGCCGTTGCAGCGGCTGACGCGCAAGGACGTGAGTGATCCGGTACCATGGGACGAAGACTGTTTGAGGTCATTTTTGAGGCTGAGAGAAGCCCTGTGTTGTGCTCCGGCTTTGGGAATGCCTGATTACAACAAGGCATTCGCACTATTCTGCTGCGAAAGAGAAGGTTGCGCATTAGCAGTCTTGACTCAGAATCATGGAGGTGTCTGTAGACCAGTTGCCTACTTCTCAGCTACTTTAGATCTAGTAGCTTCTGCGTTGCCCGGATGTCTCAAATCCGATGCGGCAACAGGTGTCAGTATTAAAGGACTAAAACACATCTCCTCGCCAACCATCGATTGACGCGTTATGAGCAAGTTATACTTGCTGCAGAAAATGTGACTTTGAAGAGGTGTTCTGTTTTAAACCCTGCCACATTGCTGCCTATCCCAAATGTAGATGATGAAGATTGTGAGGATCATGATTGTCTTGATCTGACTGAACTGTGCATCAAACCGAGACCAGACATTGTTGGTGAGCCGCTCCTTGACCCTGATGAAATTTTCTTTGTGGACGGTTCATGTCTAAGAGACAGTGCTGGTCGGTTGAGAGCAGCGTTTGCTGTATGTACCATCACAGGGGTGGTTGAAGCTGCTTGTTTAGAGGGAGTACACTCTGCACAGGTGGCTGAAATCATTTCCTTGACTCGTGCCTGCTTGCCTGCTGATCAGATTCGGATAACTATTTATACCGATAGTCAGTACGGGTTTGGTGTCGTTCACGACTTTGGACAGTTATGGTCGCAGAGAGGGTTCATGACATCTTCTGGTCGCCCATCAGAAATGGGGAATATGTGAGACAGTTGTTGGAAGCATTGCAATGTCCGAAAGAGATTGCTGTTGTCAAATGTTCAGCTCATTCCAAAGGATACGACTTTGTGTCAAGGGGGAATTGCTATGCTGATGAAGTTGCCCGGTTTTGTGCAGAACAAGGATGCATATTTACTGGAGGGTACACTGGAGAAAGCCAAGAAAGAACCGATCTCAGCATGATGTTAGCCATGGCCGATACATGGGAGGAACTAAAACGATTGCAGGATGAGATTTCTGATCAGGAACGAGATAGTTGGATACAAGCAGGGTGTGAAAAGGGAGATGTGGATGTCTGAGTTTCAAGCGATGGACGAGCTGTGCTGCCGGAATGTCTGTTGAGCCCAATGGCGAGATTGATACATGGTGCAGTACATCTTGGCAGAGATGCGATGGTGCGCGTGTTTCGACAGACATGGTACAACCCAAAGTTTCGTGCAGTAGCTGAAGCTGTGTGTCAGAGGTGTGTTAGATGTCAGCAGATGAATGCAGGAAAGAGGACTGCTGTGACTTTGAGCCACATTGGGAGGTCAGGAGGGCCTTTCAATAGGATGCAATTGGATTTTATTGAGATGCCAAAGTGCAATGGGCTGAGGTACATCTTGGTTGTGGTATGTGTCTTTTCAAGATGGGTGGAGGCTTACCCAACATGCAGATGTGACACACTCACTGTAGCAAAGCTATTGCTGAGAGAGCTTATCACAAGGTTTGGTTTTCCGACCTCTTTGGAGCCAGATAGAGGGACACACTTTCATAGTGAAATCATGAAATTGCTCTGTGCTGCCTTGAATGTGGATCAGAGACTGCATTGCAGTTACCGACCAGAGGCTTCTGTGATTGTGGAACAAATTAATGGGACTTTGAAAGCACGGATGGCAAAAGTGTGTTCTTCAACATCCCTGAAATGGCCCGACGCATTACCCTTAGTCCTCATGAACCTCCGTAGTGTTCCTGATAGGAGGACTGGGTTGTCACCTCATGAGATAGTAATGGGGAGGGCAATGCGATTGCCAGCGATACCTGCTACTGCCTTGATTAACATCACTGATGACTTGATTCTCGACTACTGTAAGGGCCTGGCTGACGTAGTCCATTCTGTTTCTCAGCAGGTGCAAGCAGCAACTGTTCCAGCCGCAAGTGACCTGTGCCACGACTTGTGCCCAGGAGATTGGGTGCTTGTGGGTAAACACGTGAGGAAGAGTTGCCTTGATGTTCATTGGCGTGGTCTGTACCAAGTAATACTGGTCACAAACATGGCAGTGAAGTGTGGGTGACTGCCGAACTGGGTGCATGCCTCCCATACCCGCAGAGTCCCAGCACCCTTGAAAAATACAATCCCTCTCGTAAATGAAAATCCAGCTGAGGTGGCAGGGCCATCTGAGAGGGCAAGTCAAGCTGCGAGGGTTGCTGATGCAGTTGGTTGTGCACTAGATCGAGCTGAAAGGGGTTGTGCAAATCTAAGCCCCGAATTTGAATCAGACAGAGAAGTTGTTGCTGTAGGTGGAGTAGAGTCAAATTCTGCCGAAGAAGGAAGTAGTGCACAGGGTAGTCAAAGGGAGAGCAGAGGTGTCACAGAAGCAGAAAGAGTTTGGCCCGTGAGTCAGAGGCGGTTGAACTCGAGATTGGCACCTGGGAGAGACCTTGCCTAAGTTTCTGAGACATCTGAATCTGAGCAGAGTGACGAAAAGCAAGCTCGAACCGATCTGAGAAGGTCAAGGAGAGTAAGAGTGCCGTATCAAAGGTACGCCTCACCAGAGTGGACATACGTTGTGACTGATGCCAGGCATACCGAGCACAGGGAGGCTGAGATCCTTGACATTGACCAGCAATTCTCCGAACATGAAAATAGAAGTGTTGTTGCGAGTTCCAGGATTGGAAATCGAAGGAATACTGACCCTCAATATTCCGAATCCACCGCTTCTGAGTAAAGTTTGTGAGTTGATTTTGGAGACGCTGGTTTTTCCAACCTTTGGTATCGTGCCACCACACCAGGAGTTGGTGATACTTCGTCTCGAAATTTTGCAAGGGGTTTTAGAGCTCTTGGGTGCGAATATCGTTCTGGACTGAAGGTAAACCCTTTGTTGTACATAAAGGTCCAAAGAAGAAGATAACCTAGGCCCGAGTGGAAGAAGAATAAAGTTAGGGACTTTCCGTCAAGACAACGAAAGAGGGCTAGGGAAGTCTTTTGTGGACTGTGTAAATAAGGAACTGAAAAACTGCTAGGGGATTTCCAGCTTTGAGGCGTTGATGAGATTGGTTTGATAAGCAACACCCGGAGGAGAAAGAGACTCTTACATGTTGTTGTTAAACTAAGAATTTTGAAAATCTTGTAAAAATGGCGGATGCTGGAAACACTCACCGTAGGGCTAAATTAGTGATAGGTACACTTCAAAGGGATATTGATAGTTGCTATAGTTGCTATAGTTGTAGCCTCATATATCGTTTCACATGAGCAGGAGGGGGAGGGGGAGGTACAAGGGACACCTACACCAACCACCTCTAGCCAGAAAGAGGTTACTATAGGAGCTCAAAGAGCTTTGATACTTGAAGAGAATCGTAGATTTAATATAGATCTGTCTAGAAGTGACTTTAAGCTTAATGCTTACGCGAAGCTGTTGTATGAGTATGTTGATGCAATGGATGTGAAGGATTGCTATGTGTGCATGCAGCTACCTTCTTCTGTAGATGAGGGTATTAGATACCATCACCTTCCATTAACATATGGAATTTCTTGTAGTTTGTTGCTTAGCATTTTTTATGAGAGAAGACAATTTGAGTATTTCTTTTCCAATTATGATGCAGTACTTCCTGAAGTTCCAGCCTATAAGCATTTGAATAAGTACGATTATTACAAGTCAGAAGACAGACTTCGGAAGTATTTCATACCGACTTTGGAATTGGATACTGCTTATGCTCACCGACATAATTTGACCTGTTCATTGTCAGACACAGAGAAGAAGTTTATAGGTCAAGTAGAAGATAGATATAGAAAAATAACCCAGACACGAAACACAGGAGAGAGTCCAGTAGATTTGACTGATGAGGAGAGATTGCACAGATCTAAGGGGAGTTATGGACCCATAGCGTTAGATCAGACACAGAAGGGGAAGTTGTGTGTGAGACGTCCTCAGACTTATTATGAAAAGGTTTCAGTGGGACAAAGTACGTGTGACCATACCTTTACTATGAAGGACTCTGCTAAGAACTTTTTGCAAGGTCCGATGCAAGTGATTCCAACTGTGTATTATGTGTGCGGAAGGAATGCCTATATGAGGTTGCCTGCGAATTGGTATGGTACGTGTTACTTGGCTATTATTTTTCCAAAAATCTATCATGCGGAAGATTTAAACCTTTTGGAAACTGGACATCATTCTAAAGTACGGAGAGCTGCAAGTGCAGGAGCAGTGGTTGGTGATATCTTTGGAGCGATGATACCGAGTTTGGGCATGATTTTGAATGATGTGAAGATAAGAAAGTTGGCGACTGTGGTTGATGAATTGTCGATGAATACTGCAAGGTCTTTGTTGTTGGTGGATGGAGAGATGTTGTCCATAAGGACGATGGTTTTGCAAAATCGTCTTGCTTTAGACGTATTATTGGCAAAGGAGGGCGGAGTCTGTAAACTGTTGAAAGTTCAGGAATGTTGTACGTATATTCCAGACAATAGCAAGGATCTGGAGAAATATATAGACAACATTACCATGATTCATCAAGAGATTGCGGATCTGACTGAAGAGGGTGTGTGGGAAAAGATTGGAAAAGGATTTGGTTGTGTTGGAAATTGGTTTGCAAATCTGGGAAAGAGGTCCCTTGGATTTGTGCTGAAGCCCCTTATTATCGTTGTGGTTTGTGTGATCTGTTTGTGGGTTCTCATCAGAGCCTACAAGTGGTACAGAGGAAACAGGACTGAAAGAGCTCTCAGAGCGAGTGAGAGGCGAATGGCTAGACTGCAGGACAGTCAATATCAGCATCTTAAGAAAATGGAGAAGTTCCGACAGGGGAGGATGGCAACAAGCACTGTTTAGGTCGGTTCTTTCTCCAAGGGAAGACATTTTGTGATGGTGTGATGACATTTGTCATCAAAGGGGGGAACTGATAGAGCGTCATGAGATTCTGAAATTTGTAGGGGTGCATCATATTCACCGTTAGTCAGCACCCGCATATTAATAGATGTATGCTAAGTATGCTTTAGAAGTGTATTATTAGAACTCATGTTACATAGAGGTGATTAGAGATGTAATAATGCTTTTGTGAGGATCAATGTTGCAAGTTATCGTGAATGTATTTAGTAAATGCATAATAATTAGTTTGTGCAAAGCAATGTGATGGTTAAACGTGTGCCATGTTAAAGTTACACGTGTAGGTTGCTTATTCATGCATATAAGAATCATGAACTAATGCTTAGAGTGTGATTTATTAGCGTTTAACTTTGTAAGGGCCTGATCGCATATACGTTAGAGGAGAAGGGCCTGTTCATGTTCTTCTGTTGGCTAATGTTGTAGGCCGAAAATGATTTCCCTTGGTAAAGGCTTTTGGGTTGCAGGGAGATGTAAAATCTTGGAGATGTGAAGTGTTTTTCGTTCCCATGTTTCTGTTGCAGGTGCAATGACATTTAGCTCGTTAGAGAGACTAGGTCTTTGTTTTAGGAGTTAGGATGCTGTGAGAAGCCAACAGGGGAGTGCACTGGAATGTGGAGATGATACTTTCAGCGGAGAAGGTGCCTGGGACCCAAGGTCAAGCTAACCGTCGTGGATGCCAGACGAGAACTGCAGGAAAATTACTGAGAGAAGACCTGGCTGGAAAGGTGTGCAGAAGGGCGTGTTCTGTGATTTTGGGATTTTGTATTAGGGACAGTGCCCCATGGGTTGAGCAGTTGAGGTTTAGACTGGAAGCTAGAAAGAGCATCTTAGATCGAGCTCTGACTAAGTGAATGTACTTCTTAGTGAGTCTTCACTTCTGACACCTTTTATTCTCTTGCCAGGGAAATGTTAAGTAGGGATGTCACCTTAGAGTCAGTGTAGGGATAGACTAACACCTTTTCTTTTTGACTAATGATTCCTCATTTAGATATAGGTTTAACTATCGCTTTCTTGATGATTTTGGAATCAGTGATTCTTTTTGTCTTAAGTCGTATGAGAATCCTGCGTAGGCTCGCTTTTGTGTTAGTGCCCATTTATCTTCTACACCTTGTATTGAGGTGTCTATCTGTTCAGCTATTTTTGGTTGTAATAAAATCTTACACATTTTAGATTCGGAGTCAGTGGTCCTTTCCAAATGAAATCTAATTGTGGTAAATATATTTTGATAATTGTATTTATCCCCTCCACGCTATTTAGCAGATAAAAAAGATCCTGGCGACCTGAGAGGGTTCTTGGAGATAACCACGTAGGCAAGAATCCGGTCCTATCACCACCTAAAACTCTATTTTAGAAATCCTGCTTTCAGTGAACAATCCCTCTCCCTCCTAGCTCTGGCCAAGTGTCCTTTATGCATGTGCAAACTTATGCTATTCTGGGTCCCGTGCTCTCCATGCCACTGGAGACAGCAATCCTGGCTGATGAGGGCTGAAACTCCGAAACCAGTCCTAGGATGCTTGCTTCTAGTCCAGGGAGGACCTGGCCTGGCAGTTCGGGCTGAACTGTTCCCATTGGGCGCAGGGTCAAGACTGATTTGCGGGGAGGAGCCTAGCGCTTGACCAAGATGGCCGCGTGAGCTTTGAGCTCCCGAGACCCTCGTGCCCTCCGTCGACTATCCTGTCTCTAATCCTGTCTGTATGCATGGCATCGTGCAGATGACTTGTCAGGGAGGCGATTGATGCTACCCGAGGTCGGATCGCCCACCGGGAACCGGAGTTACGCATGGCGGAGGATTGAGGCCTATCTCCGAGGGATGCCATGGGCTAGAGTTGGCAGGATGCCCGACCTCTAATTGAACAATAGCGGCCAGGCGAGGTGTGAACTACCGGACGGAGGTCCCCATCCTTTCACTTTCACTTTCTCGCCCTTTGTTTGCCCTGCCCAGGGAGTGCTCTCGGCTGCTTTATTATCATTTGGACGCTCTGCACGCTACTCTGGCGGCCCATCGCAGGACTGAGCACTCCTGATTCCTTTCGCTGAGAGAGGGCCGTCCTGTTTGAACCGACCTGCTTGAACCAACCATGTCGGGCAAAGCAGAGGTGGATCGGCTGAAGCCTAAGGCCACCAGGCGGGGAGCCTATACTCAAGCCAATAATATGGACCGCTATGCCCAGCAGAAGGGGTCACCGGGTGGACCGAGCCAGTCGCCGGATACACAGAAGACTGCCTCACCCTTGGCCCCGGAGCTCTCGCTGCAGGATGTCATGGGCGCGCTCGAAGGGCTGCAGACTTCGATTGGGAGACAGTTTGATGCCCTGGCGCACAAAGTGGATACCATCTTGGTGGACGTTAATCTGATCCGCGCGGATCTGGGCAAAACAAATGAACGAGTTAAAACTCTGGACCTCAAGACCACGGGCCTCGCTGATGATGTCTCGGAACTACAGACCGAGGTCCGTAAGTTGCAGACCGAGAGTGATCTCGCCGCCCGTCAGCTGGAGGACTTTGAGAGCCGGGCCAGGCGCAACAACGTGCGCGTTATCGGGGTCCCGGAGTCCTCGGACGAGACTTCTGTAGACCTGCTCGTCGAGGACTTGGTGCTTAACCATCTGCAGCCTGAGGGTCTTGGGAAGTTTTTCGCAGTTGAGAGGGCCCATAGAGTGCCGGGTGGGAGGCCCAAGGTGGGAGCCCCACCGAGGCCGATTGTCGCCCGGCTCTTTCATTTTCGAGATCGGGACGCTATCCTGCAAGCATCGAGGGTGACGGGCCCGGTCCCCTTCCAGAACGCGTCGGTGAATTTCTATCCTGACTTC
This sequence comes from Triturus cristatus, assembly GCF_964204655.1. Taxonomy (NCBI): domain Eukaryota; kingdom Metazoa; phylum Chordata; class Amphibia; order Caudata; family Salamandridae; genus Triturus; species Triturus cristatus. The sequence goes on from NC_140583.1 coordinate 985,105,264, forward strand.
ACCCAGCAGGTGCAGAGGCAGAGGCAGGGCTTCCTGGGGGTGAAGAGGCGGCTTCGGGAGAGGGAACTGAAATATGCCATGCTCTTCCCTGCCAGACTACGTGTGGTGTACGAAGACCGAACATTCTTCTTTGAGTCGCCTGTCATGGCCGATGAATGGCTGGACGCTCTGCCCCGACGACGGACGGGAGAGGTCACTGCCGCAGACGGGGACAGTGGCCGGGATGAACAAGGTTGATGTCTTCGGAACCGGACTGACTCGATTTGACTCTAGCTAATGACTTGAACAGAATGCAGTAAATACGGAGGGTTGTGGGAGGACGAGGGGAGCTCTTTCCTCCCTTAGGGTACTTTTTGTAGACTTTGGGTTTGGTAGGGCGACAGGCACACTGCAAGTTGGGGGGGCTTTGTAAGCTGCAGCAGGGGTGCAGGGTGGGGGGGATAGTTGGGATTTTGGGTTTGTTGTTGGGGGGTTTGTTTCTGCAAGGCGTAGTGATTATTTTCAGGACTGTTCCATGGTGGCTCTTCGGGTGTGGGGTGGGCCTCTTTACGTGTGGGGATTGGGGGTATGGGTTTAAGTGTTATTAGCTGGAATGTTAATGGTTTGGGGGATCGCATTAAGCGCGGGATTGTTTTGCAATTCTTGAAACGGTCATTGCCGGATGTCGCCCTACTGCAGGAGACAATAGGAAGGGTTATAAATTCATAGCTCATTCGGGATTCTCCTCTGGGTCCAGGGGTGTGGGCATCCTAGTCAGAGCCTCGTTACCATTTGAGGTGGACTCCACCATTGTTGACGATAGGGGGAGGTTTGTGGCGGTGGCGGGGCGGTGGGAGGGAAGAACTTTGGTTTTAGTTTCGGTTTATGTCCCGCCGGCCCTGCAGGCCTCCACGTTTACAGATCTGGGTAGGGCCTTGCTGGATCTCCCGGGGGGTATGCTTGTGGTGGGGGGTGATTTCAATGCTGTCGGCTCTGGGCTGCTGGATAGATGCCCGCCCAGAGACACAGGGGGGGCTCAGAAGTGGCTTCCAGACTTTCTAGACACACTCGGCCTGATAGACTGCTGGAGGCTCCGGCACCCCACACAGAGCCAATACACCTTCCACTCCGGGGCGCATGGTAGCCTCTCTAGGATTGATTACCTGCTCACTCTGGCTGCGCACGCCTCATTGGTGTCCGAGGCCAGGCACATGGCGCGTGGTATATCGGACCATTCGCCAGTGTGGGTCAGGCTGGATGTCGGCCTTGAGGGAGGGGGAAGGGTGGCTCCTATTAACCCTTGGTACTTTCGAGACCCCAAGATGCGCAGCGCACTGGTGAAGACAGTTGATAATTTTTTCAAGGACAATCAGGGATCCGTGGACTCGGCTGTGTCGCTGTGGGAAGCATTTAAGACCGTGCTGCGAGGGGAGGCCCTCTCCCTTGTAGTGGCGGCCAAGCGGCGGAGAGATGGCGAGGTTATGCAGGTTGAGAAGGAGATTGTGGCTTTGGAGGGAGCGCTAGAGGAGGAGGTTACAGAGGCCTCACTGCATGAGCTGAGCTTGAAGCAAGCCGAGTATAAGGACCAGGTGACGAATGCCGCTAAGACCCTCAGTAGGGAACAGCAGGGCCGCCTGTATGATGTTGGTGACAAGGCCGGGAAACTCCTAGCTTGGCTGGACAAAAAAGAACGGGTTAATAGAGTAGTGCCGGAGTTGACGGGAGAGGAGGGAGAGGTGATTGTGGAACCTGAGAGGATTGTACAGTGTTTCTCGGACTATTTCCGTATGGTTTATGCCTCAGTGTCGGATAGGCCGCCCGAGGACTCGCGTGACCTCTTGCGTGATATCGCTTTGCCCTGTCTCTCTGACGTAGATAGGGATGATCTTGATGGTGACATAACGGTCGATGAGGTGGCGGGAGCTATCCGCGCGCTGAACTCGGGTAAGGCCTCGGGCCCGAATGGCTTGCCGGTTGACCTGTATAAGCTGTTTCCGGATAGGGTCGCCCCTCACCTGCGCGCCATGTTCGTGGAGGCGCGGGGGAGTGGGACCCTCCCGTTGGATCAGCGACTGGCGACAATTGTTGTTATACACAAAGATGGTAAACCCCGAGATAAGTGTTCCTCATATAGGCCTATCTCACTCCTTAACGCCGAGCCGAAGATTCTGGCTAAAATCCTGGCGGCCCGATTGATCAGGGTACTTGGAGACTTGATCCACCCAGATCAATCCGGTTTTATTCCGCATCGTAACACTGCGTTAAACCTTCGGCGCCTTCATGGTGTAATCGCCAGGGCGGGCACGCTGCGTGAACCAGCTATTGTGGCGTCTCTCGATGCCACGATGGCCTTTGATACGGTGGAATGGGCATATTTGTGGGCTGTGCTGGCCAAGTTCGGCTTTGGCCATGGTTTTGTGAGCTGGGTGAGGTTGCTGTATGAGGGACCCCTTGCGAGTGTGGTGGTAAATGGCCGGGCATCGACTCCGTTTCAGCTTGGGAGGGGTACTCGGCAAGGTTGCCCCCTGTCGCCATTGTTGTTCGCCCTCGCCCTTGAGCCGCTGGCAGCGTGGATACGCTGGCACCCGGATATACGGGGACTTAGATGGTCGCCCGAACACGAGGACCGCATTTCGCTATATGCTGATGACATCCTGTTGTATCTTGCCTCGCCCAAGAAATCACTTATAGTGGTCTGTGACGTTCTTACATCTTTCGGTAGGAATTCGGGTCTCGTCATCAACTGGAGTAAATCGTATTTATATGTTCTGAGTGGCGAGGCTCCACCGATCCCGCGAACTTGTTCGATCCAGATCGCTCAGCAGGGCTTCGTGTATCTGGGGATCTTTATCTCCACGGACTTCGCTTTGCGGTATGAGAGGAACCTGCTCCCCCCCCTAGCGCGCCTGCGGCGGGATGTAGAGGGCTGGCGGAGGCTGCCGCTCTCCCTCGTTGGGCGCGCTGCCTTGTTCAAAATGATGTCTCTTCCCCGGTTCCTCTACGCATTGCAGAATACTCTAGATTGGGTACCGGCCAACTACTTTCGGGAGGTCGAAAGCCTCCAACGAACGTTGTTGTGGGATGGGCGGCCGCGAATAGCAATTGCTAAGTTGACGCTTCCATGGTATGATGGGGGTATTGCGCTTCCAGACATCCGACGCTACTATTGGGCCACCCAGCTGAGCGTGATTAATCATGGTCTCTATGGCCCTGTCCTCAGCCCTGGTTATGCCATGGACAGGTGGTTGCTGCGTGGTGGTAACTATCACAGGGCGTTGTACTCGTGGTCCCTGGACTCGTCCCTCACGGGGCCCACTGGGGTGGCGGTGCGTGTGTGGAAGATGGCAACTGAGTCGCTGGGCTGGAAGGATAGGCTCACCCTTGCTACCCCGCTGTTTGAATCTGAAAGATTGGGTAGGCTTTGGCATACAAAAGGTTTTGATAAATGGGACTGATCGGCATCTCCAGGGTCGGAGATGTGCTGATTAAGGGGAGGGTGAAGTCCTTTGAAGAGTTGCAGAAGGAGTATGAGCTGGGGACATCCGAGTTTTTCCGCTATGTTCAGGTGCGTCATGCCCTCCGGTCAGTGCTCGTGGAGGGTGAGAGGGTGCCTGAGTCCTCTCCTTTGGAGGACCGGATCCTTGATGGCCATATGCCTGAGAGCACGATCTCGCTCATCTACAAGAAATTGATAAATGTCCGGGCGGATATGCTTCTGGGGCTGCGGGACCAGTGGACTAGGGATGGACTCGAGTTGGATGACGAGGATTGGCAGTCTGCTGTTTCCTCTCCCAAGGAGGTTGCGATCCCGTCGCGTCTGAGGCTGGTGCAGCTCAAAATACTGCATCGAGTGTATGTGACGGGGCCAAGGCTGGTTCATATGGGATTCTCTGAGGAAGGCCTATGTAAGAGGGGATGTGGTATGGTGGGTACTTTCCTGCATATCATTTGGGAATGTGGTGTCATCACGGAATTCTGGAGGAGAGTCCATGCAGTGATGGGGGAGGTGACGGGCATTGCTATGCAGCCGGAAGCGCAGTGTTGTCTCCTGAATGTCTGGGGGCCCACTGATCACGATGAGGCACAGACCCAATGGGTGACTCTGGGTAACATGGTCGCTAAGAGAGATATCGCGCGATTGTGGGGCTCCGTGGGGCCCCCCACATTGACCGCGTGGAAAGAAAATATGGACTGGAGTATGCTCAGGGAAAAGACAGTATATTGCGCTAGAGGCCGCCCTCGGAAGTGGCACGCCATCTGGGGGCGGTGGAATCAATACAGGGGGGGAATATGTCTTGCCCCTGATTTGGATCCCCCCGAGGAACAGCTTTCTTCTTGACATTCTTTCCAGCTCAGTATATAAGATGTGATGGTTAATTGACTTCTTGGGCCTCTGCTGTCCCCCTTCTTCCTCTTATCACAGTACTGTGACTGTTAGATGATTGGGGTCCGGCCTCTCCTGGGGGGCTATCACCATGGGCATTCAGTGTTCTTGCCTTGCTGGGGTTTGTTGTGTGTTTGCGTTTATTTAAAAATGGAATCTTTTCACTGCTCCTTTAATGCAATGTGGACGCTTCTCTGTCCTTCTCTACCGAAGCTGCCGAACCTCCGGGTTGTCGGCTGAATAGCTGTGTCCAGACTCTTGAAGAAATAAAGGTTTTAAAAAAAAAAAAAAAAGACTGATTTGCATATGGGTAGGTCCAAACTGGAATGGCATGGTGAGCAAAAAAAACGATGGATTTAGGGCCAGATCTCTGTACTGGGGTGAATGTAGGATATTTTACTGCAATCTGTCCATCAATTGTTCTTTTTGCAATAGTCACCCCGAGTGGGACGGGTATGCCCAGATGTGGGTCCCGTGCTCTCCATGCCACTGGAATCAAGCTATCCTGGATGATGAGGGCTGAAAGCCCGAAACCGGTACTAGGATGCTTGTTTCCAGTCCAGGGAGGACCTGTCCTGGCAGTACGGGCTGGACTGTTCCCATTGGGCGCAGGGTCAAGACTGATTTGCATATGGGTGGTTCCAAACTGGAATGGCATGGTGAGCAAAAAAACGATGGATTTAGGCCCAGATCTTTGTACTCGGGTGAATGTATGATATTGTTCACATTCTGTCAATCAGTTGTTCTTTATGCATTTTTTTTTTACGCCAAAAGGCACTCTTGGATCCAAAAGTGACTAAAGGATGCATTTCAAGATAAAATAAAGCACCCAATGCCGGTATTACGTTTCACACAACTATGCATATTTTACGTAGGTATCCAAATATGTCGTTTAATTATGCAAAATATGTGCATTTCACACCCCCCTAGCCCCTACCATAAGTTCTGGCTATAAAGTTTGTTAATATTTTACAATCTTTCTAACCCGGCCTCTCAACTTGGCCGTTATTCTCATACCGGGTTCTAAATTAATTTGGTTCCCTTTACAGGTCTGTCTTTCCTTCTATTTGAACTCTGATCACGAAAAACAAAAAATCAGCAAAACGACTAAATACATACAATGGGTGTTCACAGGTCCGGGTGTGCAAATGTGGACTTTATGGGAATCTTAAACTAATACTGATAAACTTAACAATTCATTTATGAAAAGTGTTGCATCGCTGCAATAAAACAGCAATGCAACACTATTCACTGTGCCCTACTTGCGACTCCATAGGTGCGCCGTATTTACTGTACGGCGCTCCATATCACAAGGATTGACAGATGCATCAGGAATCCTGACGTATCTGTCAGCGCAAATCTCACGCATTGCTGGAGTTGTGTTGTAAGCATGACACAACTCTAGCAATGCATGGGGAGGCCTATACTTATTGCACTGTGTCACCTTTACACCTGCTAGGTGTAAGATTTTGGCGCAGTGACGTCCTAGAATTGGCGCAGTCAAATCTGATAGTTTTCACTGCACCACTTCTACGAGGCTTTGATGTGGGGAAACGCCCACCCTGCATACATTTGATTATACCTGACCCAGGTATAATGTGGTGCAGGGGTTTACAAGGTGAAGCATCTACCTAGAGGTGTCACTTTGTAAATATGGTGCCACACGGCACTTTATTTACGCCGAAAAGTGAAGCAATGGCGGTGCAAAAGTGTTGCAAGGGGCTCAAAAACCTGACCCTCAGAGTACGGGAAAAGTACTGTCTCACAACCACCTCCCGTGCCCTACCCCTCGAGATGTTGCCTGAAGGTCGCATATCTGATTTGGCAGGTGAGCATGACCCACGCGTCTTTGACATAAATTAAATGTAATGAGAGTCTGAAGACAGTTCAATGAATATCTATATATGAAACCTTGGAAACGCGGTGCCTTACTTGATATCAGTGAACTGGCAAGTACAAGCACGAGAAGGCTGTGCGTGTAGGCCCTGAGGATGGAGGTGAGGGCAGACACTGGTCTGCAGCGGGTTGCAACGAACGACTGTTTACTAAGTGTTTTCTAGCAACCCGTGATTGCTCCTAAATTAAAACATTCTTACAAGTTAATAGGCACATGTCCTTTGTGCTTACATTTTTCTCATTAATATTACTGCTTCTATAATTGCCTTTGATATCATCAAAGACGCTTTTTTTTATACTTTTACTGAAATTCCTTTCTTCTCCTAAATTTGTATGACAGGGCTGTGAGATGTGGTCTGTCTTGTAGGGAATTTAGAATATTTCCGAGGGAGGATGGCTGGCTCAGAATTCTGCAGGTCACAATTTTGCCTGGCATGGTTGACTCTGCCACGTCACTGGCGTCATTTCCGAAATTAGATCTTGTTACAGAGGTCTGTCACCTCTGATGCTATGTATTGCTGTTCAGTCGGAAATACCAGGTTAACATGTTTTTGAAAATAATCCGTGACTCCTACAGGTTCTCCTGCCAGATTCAGGCGAGGATGCGAGTTACTCTCATCACTTTAACCACTGTGTGGGTTTGGGTGTGATGTGAAATCTCGAATGAGAAAACTCGGTTTGCAGTTGTTTTTATTGTCTTCAATTTTCCTTTCTTTTTTTTACTTTTTAGTAAAGCTGAAGTTGATTTGTTTCTTAGTGTGACTACAGTTATTTTTTGGGCTTCTTAGTTATGGAAAGTCTACTTTGTTGTACATTTTTGTTAGGCAAAACGTATTTCATTTGTACCTTTGTTACTTTAAACTGTATTTAGTAGCATTATAATGTTTAACAATGAAAAGCTTGCATACCTATACCATGTATTTTCCAGTTCTTCCTTCTGATACAAACAGCCTTACAATTGCACAAGATAGCTAAACAAACTGTGCAACTACCCACTTTACCCTTCCCAATAACATTGGCAGGATGTGACAAAACACTGCACTTTCAAACATTGATAATATTTATTGACTTATAGCTGGTGTCATTAACACTATTAGGGTAAGCACTGATAGTGGCCCTGGGCCAACATTTATTATAGCCTTATAGCCCTCTGTAGTGGGCTATACCGGCCATTAAAGGCCCTCTCCAGCGTTCAGCTTAATGGCCGGTATAGCCCAGCTACGAAGGGCTATAAGGCTATTAGAACATTCTGCCATAGAGAGCAGAATGTTCTAGCAAATAAATCAAGGGGCTCACGGAGCCCGAGGGGATTGAAATCCCTTAGCTCTCAGAGAGACTTTTGATCAACCAACATTGTAATGTTGCTCTGCGGGCTTTTACCGGCCTTAGAAGCATGGAGCACTTTATTGTATTCAATGGATTGCTCCACATTCCAATGTTCTTACATAGTTTACACCACGCAGAGATACGTGAAAAAATATAGAACTAAGGGGCATATATATGAGAGTCTTGTGTCACAAAGTGGTACATGAGTGACTCAAGGCTCTGAGTCAGATTTATGAAGCCACCAAAGCCACCTTGCGTGGCTTTGAGTGGCCTCATAAATCTTGAGTAAGGCAACTCAGCACAAATCACTGCATCACTTTACTCTGCCTGAGGGAGGCATTCCATGGGCATTGCGGTGGGTGTTCCCACGGAACTCCCATTGTTCTCAATGCATTCCTAGATTTAATATGGCTTGAAAACCTGGGAGTGCGTCAAAGTCTTACGCCTCCCAAGGTGAGGCATAACATGGCGAAATATCTCTATTTCTCCTCGTTGTTTTCTCTTTCTATGTGTGCTGCAGGAAACAGCCTCTTAGAATTGATTTTGTGCAAGATAGTGCCCCTTCCTTCACAAAAACAAATCCTGCTGAAAACACAGGCACCCTTGCACCATGATTTAACAGTGCCTGTGTTGGCACTTGGCTGCCGAAATGGTGCCAGAGCAGGGGTAAAGGACAGGAATACACCGTACTGGATAAATATGGTGCATGCCAGCAGTTTCACTTTGGCGTATGGCAGTGCAGCAAGGTGGCTAGCTGTGTTGCCCTACACCAGATCCCCATAAATTAGTGCCAAAGAGAATATTAACTAAAATGTCGTGTCATGTTTGCCTCACTAAAGTGATGCAAACCAATGTAAACATTTTTATTCCCAGTTTACTTTCCAAATGCACTTGAAACTAGCGCAAAGCAACGCCTACTTTACATTACTTTGCCCCAAGGGAGCGTTCCATGGATGGGGCATGGGAGTTCCCATGCAACCACCCACGGTTTTTTGATGTAAAAATTATCTACTAAAAAAGAGTAGACAGGGTTTTGCATTAAAAAAAATTATGCCCTCTTGAAAAAGGTGCTACCAAGGAGAAATACTTCTATTTCTTCTTTCCTATCTGACTTTGCATGTGTGTTGTACTGTACAGCACAGAAAGAAAGAAAAGTTTTAAAGTCACTGCAAGCATAGTATTTTGTATTGGAAGGATACCTTTCCAGTACAAAAGCTATGCTAGACTCGCGTAAGCACCTTTGCACTATGATGGTAAGGTGTGTGCATGTGTGCATGTTGCTCGGCAGCCTGATTGTGTGCCAGCGCTACGGAGAGAGTAGGAGAGTGCCATTTCTCAGTAGATATGGTATTGTCCTGCTCAGCGTTTTGTGGCTGCTGCACTGCATTGCGTGAGGATTTCGTAGATAGACCCTTGAGGGGTGTATTCACTAACATTGTTTTGAAATATACTTTGCTTGACACTAACACAAAGGAGTGCCAGCACTGCTTTGCGTTACTTAGCTCCAAGAGGTCTTTCCCTCTTTGTAATAAATGGGAATTCCCGTGCTATCACCCATGGGTTTTGCTTCAAAACCCTAGCTACAGAAAAAGTAGACAGGGTTTTGCATAAAAAAAATAAAGACCTTTTGACATTGGTGATATTGAGGGAAAATACTTTATTTCTCCTGTTTAGTAGTTTGTTCAGAAAGTGTACCCCTTCTGTACAAACTCAATGCTAAACATCACGTGCACAACCTTGCACTAAGGTAAAAAGAAGTGTGTGTTGCATGGGCAGTCCTATTTTAAGCCAGCATAGGAGAGAGCGCAGGACAGCACCATATCTCTGTCGATAGAGCACTGTCCTGCTCTCACCCTCTCCCACAGTGCAACACTGTAACTTTGATTGTTGCACTGCATTGCAAGACATTTTAGTAAATATACCCCTAAGCTCCAAGAAAAGGGAAAAACAATGAGCAACACCAGATTTAGCATTAGTCTCTCAATCATAATGTCATCCATTGTGTGACTCTTTCAGTTGTGATATGCTGGGAAGTTGACAAAGCTGTGATATTTGTGTTCAAAGTAAACCTTCCAACAGAAATTCAGATACAAGAGACAAAGAGTAAATCAAAGAAGATAAATAATTTTGTGGAAAATGCAAATCATATGTATAGGGATTTTAAGTGATATTCTGTTGGACTCTTGTTGGCACCTGATTTTCTTTGGCATTAAGATTTCATGCAAAGCCAGGTCAAGATATTTTAGTTGATGTGGATGTGCATAAAAGTATGTAAGACTTTTTGCTGGTGTAGACCTACTATGCTGCCTTTGCCCAAATTACAGGGGTGTTGATGGTCAGACGCACAAAGACATTGTGACTCAAGTCAACTTTTCTGGGGAAAACATTATCATATTTGCCACTGTGTGCCAAGAAATGTCATGAAACAACCACACCAAGGAAATCTTTACCATGGTGTAAAATGTCACCTTTCTCTCAGACAGCTCCACCAGTTTAACCCCTAACAGTACCTCTGCACAGAGGTGTCCTTATTTTTTACTAACAATATCACCTGCATCTACGGAAATGTTGAGCCCCAACCAGACCCCTTTATCCTTGAAGCATCCAGCTCATCTCTACCAACATGCAGAGGACCTCCCTGACCACTTAGCCCACCATCACCACTCAAGAAACCACAATGACTGTGTGGTCCTTTCACTCCTTAGCACCCTAGGGACCCTGCACTTTTCACATTTTCATCATAGGACTGGACAACATAAGCGCAGACCTCACACAGATCCTGAATAACTCAATTATTGTTAGCCACCTACCCAGATGCCTGAAAACACACCACAGTACTCCACTTCCTCAAGAAACCCTCAGCAGAGCCAAAGCACTAGCCTACTGCCCACCTATCTCCCTGCTACCATACCCAGCTAAAGTAATGGAAAAAAGATTAACAAACCCCTAGCCACCCACCTCACTGACAACCACCTACTCAACACCACTCAATCTAGATTCAGGAGCAACAACTGAACAATGACTGGTCTCATCACTACCATGGACAATATCCGATAATCATGGTCTAAAGTGATACCGCAAACCTCATCTTACTGGATCTTTTCTCAGCTTTCAACAATGTCCCCCACCCCATCCTTATCCAATTACTGCACAAAGCCAGCATCCTATACACCACATTTTGATGTTTGCTCCTTCTTGACAGGCCACATCCTGCAGATCAGCCTGGCCCCCTTCGCCTCGTAAGTAGCAACCTCATCTGTGGAGTTCCACAGAGATTTTTACACAGACGCACTCTGTACAATGCCTACATGACACCATTCGGCTGCATCATCCATGCCCATGGAATTAACATCATACTCTCTGTTGCTCATACTCACCCTCTCCGACAAAATGCCAAACGCCTGAACCAATTTCCATACCTTTGTGACCAAAGTCACCAGATGTATGAAAAACAACTACTTCAAGCCCAACACAGATAAGACAGAAGTGGTATTCGTTAGCAAAAATATATTGACCTAGGACTCCACCTGGTGGTCTGCCAAACTCCGACCCATACCCCTTCCAGAAAACGAGGCAAAGAACTTTGGAATAGTAATTGCCAACCAACTCTACATGACTGGCTAAGTGAATGCAACCTCTGTTTCCTGCTTACACACACTCAAGATACTCAAGAAGATCTTTAAATGGCTCTCCACCAACACTCGCAGTACCAACACCAGAGCTCTCATCACCAGCAAGCTGCAGTATAGCAACAGACTATGCTGGAATCAATGCTCAGCTGACCAGTAGACTCCAAACCATACAAAACTCAGCGACGAGGCTCTCCATCATCCTCCCACTCTGCACCTGAAAGAGCTCCACTAGCTCCCAATCCATGAACAAGCACTCTTCAAACTGTTTAATGCACAACTACAGAGCCTTATACAACATTGGCACCACATCTGTCAACAACCGCATAAACTTCCAGAATTCTACCAGACAGCTCTGCTCAGACACACTCCTACTCACATACACCCTTCTCACATGCATAACCGGATCCAGCGAATGCTCACTCTTCATTACTTCTAAAGCCTAAAATGACGTGCCTCTGCACACCAGAGCTTTCTCCTCAGTTCTAGAGTTCCAGAAGAAACTGAAGACCTGGCACTTTGCCTAGACCGACCCTGGCTCAATCCATTGAGCATCTGCTCCAGCACAAGGAGACCCTGCCAGGTAAGTTGTGAGCTACATAAATACACACAGCATAACATAACATATCGTTCATGGATACAGGTTCCAATTTTCTGCCACTTGTAGCTTCAAATACTGGTCTGCATTCTACAGTCCTGTATGGTGCAGGGGCAATTCTCCAATCCCCTATATGTGTGTGGACTTATCTAGAAGTGTGAAAGTCGTTGGTTGAGCAGACCAGACATTGTGTGTCTGATTCTGAAATATGAGAATATATAAAGGGCAGATAGCTGGTCTGGGTCACACAGCATTTAGATGCCCTCTTCATTCTGAAGCTTCTTAGAAAAGTTTTCTTTTGAGATTGGGATGCCTCGGTTATCAATACAGCATAGGAGAGGACATTTTCTATCTTTACTCCATTCTGCATGTCTAGTCTCTTCCATACCCTCTGCTTCATATCACACACATAAAATTATGATCTTTTTGAATGTGGCTGGTTAGGTGAAGGATTTCTCAGCAAGCCCAAGGGCTGAAAAATGTGACTGAGGCATATCTCTCCTGAGTTACTCAGTAATAAGTTCCTACAGCCAGCGATTCCTTGTCATATTGCTGTGTTTGAAATTCCCATTTTACCTGAGATTGGGCATCTTCCCAAATTAGTTTTACACTTTATGCTATAATCCTGGCAAAAAAAAAACTATTTCATGGGGATATTTGTGAAAAAGTAAAGGAATCCTAGGTGTGCCATTAACTTCAGAATGGAAAAGTTCCCAATCTTAGAGATCCATAATGCTTTCACCAGTTTTGGGTTTGTGTCATCCTTAATTTGCATTACTTTGCAGTTGCCTGCTGTCACTGGTTCCTTGTACTCCTCATTCATTCATTGGACACCAAACATTTCTCATTTATAACCTAAAAGTAACCACTTTGTGATCCAATCTTCTATTTTTGTGATTGCTTATCTCTGTCTCTTTCTCTCTTACATTTCAAGCTATAGAGTCCTACTTCAGTGTAACAAATCACCTTGCTGAAACCAAACAAATATTACTTAATTATTCAATATCATTTCAGTTACAAACATGAGTCAATAACTCTTGCAAATAATCACCAGACATGATTACTGACATAAAAAAGATTACTGTTGCCTTATTGACTAATACTAATGGAATTACAGACCTAATTCAGTTAAATTAATTAAATACTCATTTCATAGTATGTAAACACAGTTCCTGACTAGAAAAACAAAAAGCATTTTCTTGAGTTCCATTTCTGAAACCAATGGGTGAACTAAAGCTGTAGTGAGTACCATCATGTACCCAAAGCTGTGACTCTATAATATTCTCAAAGGTTGTCCACAGTACCTTTCTCCCAGGCGACCACTGCTGACAGTGTGAATGGAGTTCATGGTTGATAATGAAAACATCTCCAAACATTTATCATGCCTAGTTTTAAACATTCGTGAGTATCCCCATGTGTCACGATGGATACAATGGGCTAACTCTCTCACTGTGACAGATGTAGACTACAGATTTGATTCCATATTACAAACACAAGTGTAATATGCAGTATGAGCAGGAGGCTCCTCTGACGAATGAAATAATGCCTCTATCATATAATCTGCGCTGATGGGTCTGCTCAGTCTGCCTTATTGACAAGACACCAATATTCTGCAGCATGCGCAATCATAAAAGGGTGCATGCATGATGGCAAGTTCTGTCCTGAAAAAATACACGCCCTCCCGAGGGGACTGTACAGCCCAACTGGCAGAACTAAAAGCCCTGATACTGGCACTACAAAGTAAGGGATCACGGTTCCCAGCACTTATAGTGTGTGATTCGTACTATTGTGTCTTGATATATGATGAATGCCTTCACTATTGGGGTCAAAATGGATTTTGAGATTCCAAGGGCTGCACAATCAATGATGCTTTGGGAACAGGTGGCAAAGTGGATAGAATGCTTGCCACGGACTCATGTTATTCACACATTGAGTCATAAATGTGTTGGCATTCACATTGCAGGGGATCCCATGGCTGATGAAGCCGCTAAGTCAACAGTTTGCACTACTGCTGTTGCTGCAATCACTTGTTCTACTACAAGATTTGTCAGGGGCATCATGGTGGCTGTCAATGCTGCTCGCAATGACACACACTTGCCAAAAAGCTTTCCACTCAAGTACTCCCATAAGTTCGATGCACAAAACATACCGTATGCTCAGATTCCAGGAGTGGGAGATAATTATAGCAAACACTGATCGCAGAATAAGGTTAATACCAGCTGCACATGAGGGTCTGGGTTCAGCAAATACATGAATTACTGCTACAGCTTCATTGTTTGGCTGTTTTACAGGAACTACATTAATTCTGGGAGAACCAAAGCAACATCCAAGTAAAACGCACCGCCACTGAAGAAGTGAAGGTTGTACCGGCAAGACTTGGCTGGGACCCAAAGATTGGTGATCTGGTCACTGAGAAAATTGTGTAAAAAATAGAATTTGGTCTGTCTTACAGAGCACCTGTACCTGTCCTGGCTGTCAAAGGTACCAGAACTGTACTTCTACTACCCCTTGCCGGTCGATGAAACAAAAGGTTTGTCTTAATTGATCTGATCAAACCACACTATGTGGCCGATTCTCAACAGTAGCCCACATGGTCTCCTGGGTAGCTACCATTCTCTTTTCGCTATCATTCAGGAAGTTCAGATGGAAGCTTTAATAGCTAAAAAAAAGATTCCCCTTACCAACGAGAAACAGCAAACAACAATTAAATATTTCTCCTTCCTGTTGAAACAACTACAACTGTACAGTCAACTAGTACAGAAGCACAAATCTCAATTCGAAAAATTGACAACATCTACATGAATATGCCACAAGGTGAGCCATTTCCCAGTTCTTCCAAACCTGCTGAGCTGCCAAAAATAGACTGAATGGCGTCTGGCTACTTCTTGAACTATTACAACTTCTCATCGGATTCAACTGAAACTGAGATGCCATCGCCACAGTCTCTCCCTTTCAAGCAACAAGTGCGTGCTTTCTATCTTTGGCTGAAAAAGACATATTTTGTAACTCCTTGATTACACCTCTGGATTACAGTTGGAATAATTTTCCTGGTCCTCTGGTCTGGTTTAGTGACAGTATTTTTCCTGCTTCTGAACGGATATTATCTACCAGACACTGTACAGCTTGTGAACTTAGTATTGAAACTACATGCATCATTGCACCATGAACAAAGGGAACTGTCCCTGGTGAGCATTACAGAAGTTCCAGCTCTAGAAGGAATAGTGTGGGACAGGGTATCATATGATGTGTATGGTCCTACTGAACATTTACAAATCCCATATTTGTTTAAAATGTCCTTTATTTCATCACCTCTAGTACTTTCTCTGATGATTGGAATACTGATACAGTTCATAACATGCAAGAAGAGCTAGAGCAGTCAACTGTGTTTTCTTCTAATGAAATGTATGATGGTACATCTAATAATGGTGAAATGTTCTGTTATCAACATTGTGTTCACTAACCGATAAACCAGAGATAACCCACTGGAAGTGACACTACTTACTTTGGTTAACTTGTGAGGGGTAGGGCCCAGTGAGTTTACCCTCCTACAGGCGAAGAAACCCCTTCAGGGCTAAACATGGCTGGAGAGAGAAGGAGTAAAGTGGTCATGCAAGCGAAGCTGGATTAATATGCCTGGCAAAAGGAATCAGGCCGGAAAGAGAAAGCTGGGGAAGACCTGCCAGATAAACCACAGGCAGCGGAGGGCTGTCCATCACTGAGTGGGAGAACGACCTGGACTGGTGCATGTTGACAGAGAAGACGGTGTACGAGTCTAGAGGGTGTCCAAGTAAATGGAAGCAGATTTGGGAGAAGTGGAATAATTATATGGGAGGCATATGTGAGCCCCCGAGGCAGAGATATGGGGATGACCCATCGTAGATCAACAAGACGCCCTGTTGTGTGTATTAACAGGGTAATGTAATCAGGCAATGTATTTATTGTAAAAGTTAACAAGCGATGCTCACTTGATTGCTATTGTAAGTAAAATGTCTGAGGTGTGTAACTTGTCATCAATAAAAATATTTTTTTTTTAAACATTATGGTCACCACTCTTTACACAAGGCAAGTATTTATAATTTTACCCAATGGGAACACTGGCTAGATTGCCTATTTATTTGGTTTTGGCATACCAGACCAGGCCTCTTAATATTGTAGGCTTGCACTGTGCCTGCAAAGAAAAATATGCTAACAAGCACAAAGCTGATATACTGTGCTTTCTTTCTTTCCCAGCTGCCTGTACAGGGTTTTAACTTTTGGAAAGACACAATATCAATCAATCAATCAATCAGGGGTTTATATAGCGCGCTACTCACCCGTGAGGGTCTCATGGTGCTGAGGGGGATGGGGGTACAGCTCCGGATCAGTCGAAGAGCCAGGTCTTGAGGTCCTTCCTGAACGTGTGCAGGGTCAGGGAGCATCTGATGTTCACCGGGAGTTTGTTCCAGGTTTTGGCTGCGATGTGGGAAAAAGCTCTTCCGCCAGTTCTGTTCCTGCGGATGCGGGGAACCTCTGCCAGGGCAAGGTCGGTGGAGTGGAGGTTCATCTTGGGTACGTGGAAGGATACTCTCTCGTTGAGGTATTTGGCTCCGATGTGGTGGAGGGATTTGTAGGAGTGGGTGAGGAGTTTGAAGGTGACCCTCTTCTCGACAGGGAGAAAGTGGAGGCCTTGCAGGTGCTTGGTCATGTGTTCATGGCATGGAATACCGAGGACAAGTCTGGCTGCGGCGTTCTGGATGGTCTGGAGTCTGAGTAGAAGAGTTTTGTTGATACCGGCGTAGAGGGAGGTGCCGTAATCCAGTCTGCTGGTTATGAGTGCGTGGGTGACGGCCCTTCTGCAGTCAGCGGGGATCCACTTGAAGGTCTTACGGAGGATGCGAAGGCTGTTGAGAATGGTGGAGGCGACGGCGTTGATCTGGCGGTTCATGGAGAGGGAGGAGTCC
The DNA here is from genome assembly GCF_964204655.1 of Triturus cristatus. Classification (NCBI taxonomy): domain Eukaryota; kingdom Metazoa; phylum Chordata; class Amphibia; order Caudata; family Salamandridae; genus Triturus; species Triturus cristatus. Next base: position 985,122,016 of record NC_140583.1, read on the forward strand.
AGGATGATGCAGAGGTTACGAGCGTGGTCTGTGGGGGTGGGTGGGCTCCCGAGGGCAGATGGCCACCAGGTGTTGTCCCAGGCGGAGGTGCAGGGGCCGAGGATGAGGACCTCGGTCCTCTCTGAGTTTAGCTTCAGACAGCTGTCCTTCATCCAGGCTGCCACGTTCTTCATACCTTCCTGCAAACAGAGTCTGGTGTCTTCGGAATTCTTCGTGAGCGAGAGGAGACACTAGACATCGAATCTGTTTGGGGGACAAAATATTGGCAGGTTCAGACAACTAAGGCCTTGTTTAGAGCATGCCTAATACCACATCAAATCATGATCCTAAATAAAACAGTGCAACAAACTTCCTGTCTTGGAATAGCAAAATGAAGGATTTGAACACACCTCGTATTCCCACATTCTAATGTTTTGAGAACTGGCAGCATGTCACACATTACGGTTAGGCTACTCTAGATGACATGATATGAAATGGTTCTTACAATTCATCAGAGCCCAATTGGAAGGGATGTTCGGTTTGGCCTCTGGATACTATTGGGTGTCAATCTAGATACCTGGGCAATACCAAAGGGTTTCAAATAAATAAATAAATAAGCGATATGTACAATCCAACCACATCTGGGTAGTGACATCATATAGTGTTGGGAAGTTGGGTCTTGATTGGCTAAAAACCCAACACTCTCTCAGATGAAACAACACTTGATCCTTCTTTCTGATGACATGGAGCTCAGGGATTTCTTATTAGGTCCCCGGAACCCACGTCAAAAGCGCTTCTTGTATGCAATATACAATTAGCTGTGGAAAGTTTCTCAACAGGAAGCTGCTGAGAGACTGCACAAGATTGATAGGGTTAATTTAGAAAATGCTTTGGCTGTGGTTGACAATGGTATGACCACATTATACTCCAGGATATATTCACTGGGCAACATAGTATCTTCTGCCATTGTTTAATGCAACAGGATATGTCTATTTTACAGCATGGACAATCACAACTATGTCCATTGTGCTATTACGCTGGATGCTTCAAACATTATTTTCTGGCCAAGTCCTGTGGCATTATATGAATAGCACTAGTCTGTTTTCTGCATGTGACCTAACTGAAAGGCAGATATTGATGACATGAAGAGATGCAAAGTATACAATGTTGCACATTGAAAAATTAGATCAATTACCTTTTACTGTGGCTGGGACACTATCCACAGACTGGATAATACATGGTTACATTACCCTACCAGTCACGACTTTCCAATTCGAATATTGTCTGCAATACCACCAAGTAGGCAGATATGAAGCACTAAGGGAAGGTTATCTGCATGAATACTGGGAATTACCAATCAGGTTTAGATGTAGGAATGGGGACACAGAAATGTTTCTTAGAGGTACAGACTGTGAGAATGCTTTGAGCGGATCCTTAGTCAAACTTAAGACAAAATCCTAACTTTACTACTACTAAATGCCTTCTTTGAATACCAAAAGTAGTAAGTTTAGGATTTTGTCTCAGATCAGTTCTGTGAATCGGCCCCAACGTTGCTAATTTATACGTGGATTGCAAAGATGTTTTTTATTATAAACAATAAGCATCTCAGAGGGTTAGCAGAGTAGTCACTTCAGCTGACACAGAGGGTCCCTGTATGACTTCACCATGCAGTGGTCTGACTATGAGGGGTGTCCAGTTCATGACCAGGACGGGGTCCTACATTCTCTCCTGCCAAGTAATGGGGTTGGATCATCCCTTGGGGGGATTCTTGGCCTTACACCTACACACACGGTCACATTCTCAGCGTAGGGATTGCATAGTAGGAGTATACCTGATTACTACCTTGTTTTATTTGCCTGCATATATACACTGTCTTAGCACCATAATGGAACTATATCTGCTATTTACGCATTTGGTGCTTGTAATCACTTTCATCTGATTCTGTCTACTGATTATCGCAACAGATTACATTGGTTAAATAAATATATTGAAAACGTCTCGGTGTGTATTCTCAGTATATTTCTCTGAGGACAAGTAAGCACAAGTGACTGAACAAGAGAGTTCTGATTGGTTACCACGATCCATGAGGTGTCAGGGTTGTCATGTTCAGTGGTTGCCAGATACCATTTACTCCATATGCTGTTTAGGGGGGCTGGTGGTGGCACTATGAGCTAGCTTGTCTCTAGGCCAACATATCCTACTGGGGTGCTTGGCATCAGACTAGGCGCCTCACCCCAAGTTTATGTTGTCCAACAAATGTACAAATCTTACGGATTAGTGGGAAATACACAACACCCCCTTTAACAATGCATAAGCCTCGGATGTGGTGGTTCCCTGGGGCATTTATAAGCCCTAGGACGTGGGGTCTGTGTGCCCCCACCCCTTTAATTATCGCATGCCTCCAGGACCTGGCACACCCGGGGGTCTGTCAGAAAAGAAGCACACCAGCCCATGCTTCTTTTTTTTTAATTAAACAAAAAAAAAGCTTTTGTGACCCTGCAGGGTCCCTGTGGAATCCCCCACAAAAGGCCTAGGGGTCAGGGTATTCCTACCCTTCCCACTTCTCTTTTTTATTTGGTTGTGGGACTCAGCTCAAGCAAAGCTAAAAAGATCTCAGCAAGAGATTGGGAGGGTTCACAGATCCTTTGCGTCCCTATATATCCAAATTTAGATTTTAGTTCTTATCTCTAAAACTACTGAATGGATTTACACCAAATCACAATCAACACTTCCCTGGACCCATATGTACTTTCCTGCCAAATTTAGTGTAATTCCATTCAGCAATTCGGGCTGTAGCCGTGTCTAAATTTGTTAGGCAGATTAACATGGGAAATGCAAGTTATTCCCCCCCCCCCCGTTTTCTTTCTCGGGCGCCTCTTCACAGATCACACAGAAACTTTACATGCACAAGAATCACTGGGGCACTTTTTTGGGAAACTTTTGTGAAAATTCGTCAACTGGCACCAAAGATACAGGCTGGCAGCTGGCAGTGCTCCCTTGTGCAGTGCTTAATTTGTAAAAAACATAAGCGGCATGGATCTCGTCAGGAAACCACTGCAGCATAAACCATCTACTGCCCTTCGCGGTACTGCCAATGACAATACCAGCTCAACTACTAACCATCTCATTCTAACAAGTATGACAATTACAGGCCTCCAAAGATATAAGAATGGCTTGGGTAGTAATTATTAGTCCTTGTCCATATATATCCTAATTAATAAACAGCTGTTGTTGTGCTCATCCCTAATTAGGCAGACAGCGCCACCATGTGGCAGACTGTCATAAGAGCTGGTACTGACATTTAAGTGCCGGTGCCGAGCACTGGAAATACTGGATCAAATTAGGCACTGCCCTTGTGTAAACCCCTATGTTCCTTCCACAGTACTTACAGCTGAGACCCAAGTAATGGTGAATGAAAGCAGCAATTTTACACACGTGGTTGTGGAATGGGATGAAGAACCAGTGAAAACCCTATGTTTGGGCACAGTTTGCACGTCTATTTTGAAAATGATGACTATCCTGAATCCAACAAATCCAGTTGGCCGCACACTGTTCGTCACACCAGCATGTTGCCCCAAGGAACTCTGGTAGATGTAGTGGCGACGGAGAGTACGCCTATGCCACAGTGTTGACGAGCTCTGGACCAGCACCTGCGCGCCATGAGAGGTACTCTACCTGTTTTTACGTTATTGGCAGTCCACGCGGCACCCCTTTACACTTACCTACTCCCGGCTGACGAGAGGCAACTACCTCGAAACACGTGTCCAGGGATGGCTAATGCGACACATACTTTTTTTCAACACTGTGGCATAGGCGTACTCGCTGTCGCCACTACATCTACCAGAGTTCCTTGGGGCAACATGCTGGTGTGACAGCAGTGTGCGGCCAACTGGATTTGAACTATCCTGAATCCAGTCCAGATGGTCTTTGTGCCGATTAAACTACATGTGTATTAAAAAGACAGTGGTTCGTGTGGACAATGTACAGGGTACTTAATATTCTAGGTGCAGTTAACATTAGTATAGGGATGCTGAAAAAGAAGACCAGTCACACAGATTGCAATACACAGACCAATAGTGTTTGTACAAAATGATGTATTTCTTTTGTAATGTTATAGAAAAACGTGTTCAGTGTCCAAAGTGTACTTATAACCTATATCATCAGAGTGGTAGTTTATAACATTTATTGAGGTTTCAAAATCAACAAAAACGTCCGTTGTTCAATACATAATCATTATTCCTAGCTTTCTATCACATTTGTGAAAGGTATAAAATTATTTGGCTAAATATGTATCAATGGCGTTTCGAACCCATAAGCAGTAATGGTCTCATCAGGATCTTTAAATGAGGGAACCTGAAAAAGAATTAAACTACACAAACACCTTCCAAGTGTGATTTTATACAGAGCACCCTGAGGTTCCATGACCAGAAGAACTCAGTTAACTGCCCTTCCGACTTCTCCAGTCTTGCAGGGACAATGGACAATAGTCTGGAAATGCTACTTGCATTTTGCACCCCTGGTCAATGCAGCAGCTTACAACAACCTGGCATTTACCCTTCCCTCCACAAAACCAACATTGAAAACCCCTCATGTGTCACTGCAGGCTCCATTAACCAGCATCCCAACAGTTTGATATTTCAAGCAGTGCACAGAGTGTAAAAAGATGCAGAATTTGACTGAGGATGTGATACATGATGAACAATGCATCTTCGAAAAAATTGACATAGACATCCGAATCAGTCATTCTGGTTCAATCTATTAAGGATATCTTCATCTCTCTGCCTCCACAGCTGGTGTCCCCCCTGAATATTGAGTCAACAGTGTTGATGGGACAGATTGTTGAAAATAAAATATCATCAGGTATGAAAGTATAAATTTTCTATATCTAACTCCACATATATTTACCTACGTGCTGCATACGGCTTCAAACTGTCTAAATTCAGGTTTAGGAATAGTAAATCTAGACGTTCCTGTATGAGCCTATTTTTCGATATTTTGTCTCTTGATTTTAGTATGCTACGATAGTGGTGGTGTCAATATCCAGTATTACAATCTCCTCTTCTGTGTGTGCCTGCTCCATCACAACCGAAAAACATTCAATCTAATGTGCATGCTTGATTCATTGAGGAAAACAGTTTAAGATCTCATCCCTCTAAAAGGATTGGTCTAGGGACAAAGCAGAACAGTCAAGCAAAACATCTGCAGCAATCTGCAGCAATCTCCACTATCAAAAGAGCATGCTTTAAGTTCTACCAACACCTTGCACCTCATCCTGAGTTCCTTCCTCATTCCACTGTATTACTGGTCTCAATGCTGGATGGATTGTCTCTGGAGATTACACCCAAAAAAAGGTCTTCGGTGTCTTTGACAGTGCTGTAGAAATGCATCTTGCCCAACATTTTAACCTTAATTATTGCCAGAAAGAGCATCGCATACTCCACTGTAAGGGTGGGACAAATCACATTTGTTTAATTTAGAATAATATGTGATGATTCCATAATAGTATACCTCAATACCTTCAGGTAATTGCTTCATGCAGCAAAAAAGTCTCAAGGCTGCATGGCAGAGTTCAAATGAGGCGTTTCTTGCTCGAACCAGTTTACTATGACCAAACATTATACACAATTGTATAACTAGCTTCTGGTGAAATACTTAGGTGAAAAAGATGTAACACATAAAATAGGAATAATGTGAGATTGTGCTTCACAGGAGGCAGTATCCACAGTCTTGGATGACACTCAGGACTGGTCAAGGACCCATGCACATAGTGCAACTGTCTGCCCTTGTGGTACTTTGCTTAGTTGTGATGCTTAAGGAAATCAATGCGAGCAAACACACCTCAATACCAAGCAGAGAAGTGCAAGGCATGACAAGTTAGTTGGGTGGGTCAGGTTAATTTTGAAGACTTGAGTCCTAATGTTCCACAAGGTAGTTCAACAATTAATGAAATCTCAAACAGGGAAGTGTAGAATTATTTTGAAGACTGTCTAGCTTGTTTTGTGATGCAAAAGCCCTCTTGTGCATACCTTGTGTTTACTAGGCAATGTGAAACACCAGAGATATGTTCTTGTCCGTGGATAGGGATAAGCCTCACAAATTATATTGAACTGGGGATCTTTTCCTATACCTTTCTGTAATACTGATGGTGCTGGTGCACATGGAGAACCAGCTCTATCATGAAGGGGCGTTCCTGCATTTTCATTGGGGCATGGTCCCATGTAAATGAGGGAATCACTTTGCCTCTGCACCCATCTCATATTATGGACGTGGGCACAGAGTCAAACATGCCCTTACGAGGTGCACTGAAAGAGTGACACAAAAAAATGGTTAACTTTCAGTGTACCTTCTAAAAGCTGCCCTCTGGAGGAGAGAAAGGGAGCCCTATGAACCCCACAGACATCCCCCTGCAGGGGGGTTCAGTCACTAGCTGCACCTGCCTGCAAGGGGATCTCTCTTCACATTTCTAAGTGCAGGTGGCAGCATCAGTTCGCGGCTGCCCTGGGGTCAGCACATTCTTTCTAACAGGTCTCACTGTCCCTGTTTACACCTGGCACAACCCTTGAAAGGAGAGTTGTGACGGAAACGGGAATGCATGCTGTGTGCATAATATGGCGCAGGTCCATGCTGAATCATTCTTTGCCCTATTTAACATTACAGTGGAGTGGAGCCGCAGATGCTTGTGCAGCCCCTTCTGTAATACATCGTGCTGGAGCACATGTAGCGCCAGCGATATCCAAAGCGGGATTTCCCTTATTTTCATGGGGACATGATCCCATTCAAATGGGGGAATCTCTTTATCTCTGCGCTGTATTATAGACATGGGTACAGAGGAAAAGTAGCTGTCAGTAGGTACACAAGTTCTTTGATGCCCTGAGGGCAGCACATTCAGCATAATAGGACTCACATTTCCTCTTTGCGCATCGCACACCTGCTTTTAAAAAAAAAGAAAGTAATTTTTATAGAGCAGAATCGCACATCAGTATATACATAAATATAATTTATACAATACGAGTGTTATAAGATACCTATTAAAATAGAAAAAAAAGAGTCCCTTCAGGGCAGCTTATCGAGAAACAAATACACAAACACCCATATAGGTATAAAAAAAGGGCACAGATCATAACAGTTGAGGTTAGGACAGTCAATACATTAAGAATGAAAAAAAACAAATACGTAATGGCAATAGATAAAGTGCTATTGTGTCTCATTAAATCTCTACTTATACAATCACTTTGTTCAGGCAATGATTGCAATTATATACAGTATAATTGTAGGAGCAGCAATTAATACAACTCAAGCTTCACAAACCGCCTTGGTCATAAATGCCAGTAATAAGAGCAAAGCATCCTTGCTCCCCCTAGCTCTCAATAAACAAATAGCAGAGTTACAGTACCATATAACAGGATGTTCAGATACACACATGCCATGCCTACCTATACATGTTTAAAATGTTATGGCTCACATGCATGTTCAACATTAGCCTCAAGCAATCACCGTTGCGTTGCTACCAGGTAAAGGCCCAACTTCTTTATTAAATCCCAAAACTGCCAAGAAGCATTAAATCTCTTTAATCCCCCCCCCCACCCATCTTGCGTACACCTCCTCAAACCTTTTTGTTCTAAGCAGTTTATCAAGCCAGTCTTGGGAGGTTGGATGCTATTGATATACACACCTGTCCCTATTTGCCAATACTAGAACTCTGGCTCTTTCAAAAACGCCGAAGCATGACAAACAAAATTGTCGGTCTATATTAACCTGGAGGCCATGACTAAGAGTGGAGAAGACCTTTTCCCAAAACTGTCCCAACATATGGCAGGTATTAAAATACGAAGCCAGGTCCCCATACCCTGCTGCTGACATTGAAATCAGTGATCCTCAACCACAGGGTACAATCTATGAAAGGCTGTAGGAGTATGATAAGCCAATCACTGGGATAGGAAAGACGTCCTCTTAAAATGTGCCGCTCTTAAAGCCTTATTGCCTATTACTGAAATAGTTTGCCAGTCCTTCTCAGAGAGGCTACATTGTGTACACAGCCTAGTTTTTTCTAAAAATGCTTATGTTGCCTAAGCCCCTGATTATGTAATAATCTGTATCCATTTCCAATTGCCTGGATCTTAGACCTTAAAAGTGAGCGTATAGCAGGGTGGGTGACCTGACTAGATTCCTGCCAATGTTTCCTCAAAAAAAGGATGATCTGCTGGAAGCCCAAGAAAAAAGCTTACATCGATCACCATACCGAGCATGCAGTTCTTGCCATCTAATACATTTACCCCTTAACAAAAAATGCCTCAACTCTTTAAAACCACAAGCATTCCAGCATCTTATCTGAGTATATGGTACTGCCAGGCCAACATACCGGCACTTCTGTAATGTAAGATACTCGTAACCTAATGGAATATGTTTAGATAGAAAAATTGATTGGAGTCGGCCACCTATCTACTGTATGACCTTGTATCTAGTTTTCTTTGGGAACTTTGCTGACTTAATAAAAACTGGCAACTGAGATTCGGTTTCCTGGATCATTTTAACTATAAAAAAAGATTGACCATCCTCTTTCCATCTAGTGATCTCGCAAACATTTTTTTAAAAGACGCTTCATAATATGTCCGTACATGGGGTAACACCAGCCCTCCCTGGTTAATATCTAATTGAAGTAGAGGAAATTTTACCATAGGAACCTTCTTTGTTCCAGACAAAATTCCTTAAAAGCGCATCCAAATCCGTAAAATAACTCTTATTAACTTTTATAGGAAAATTCGAAAAAATAAATAGAAGCAAAGGTAAAATAGACATTATTAATAAAAGCTACTCTGCCAACTAATATAATGGGGAGGAGTGCCCATCTATCCAATAACCCCTTAATTTTCTTCGACATTCTATATAGTTCAGTTGATAAAGCTGGGAGTAGTTATTTGTTACAAAGATCCCCAAATAACATATTGGGCTTTGTGAACAGGATTTGCTGCTAGAAAGAAACGGGGAGATTGCTAGCTAAAAGTATTGAAAGCAGTGCTTAATCTGAACTGGTAGTTTCCGGTGCTCAGCACCAGCACTTATTCATCAACACCAGCGCTTGAGCAACAGTTTTTTTTTGTGTAAATATTTTATTGACAGTTTTCCGATAACCATTTTACATCTAGCTTTGCAAAGGATATCGATGTGAACTACATTCATTTTTTCATGACTCTTACATGTTCCTTATCAACAACATATTTAATCAACTTTTAATGTTAAGCCTCCCTCCCACCTCCTCCCTCCCCTTCCTCTATCCTCCCCTTCATTCCAGCTGCTGAGTTACAGTTTCACTTCCCCTTGTCGCATAAATTGTCAATACATGGATGCCTACTCATACTCTAAATTCCTTTCCAGTCTTATTTATCACTGCTAGAGGTCAGTACCATTGTGGTGCCCTGAGATGCAGGTACCTGATTTCCTTGCATAGCTATCGACATGGTGGACCATGCTAGAAGTCCTCTTCAGCTTTTGCGTCTTGTCGAAGAAGTTTCATTCTCACCAGCTCCGCTGTGGCCCACTCACATACATCTTGTCTCCAATCTGTGTGTTTGGGTGGTCTAGGGTTCATCCATGCAATAACCACATTGAGCACCAGTTAAGGAGGTTTTCATTTTTGGTAGGCACAGGGAGATTAAGGGCCTCATGTAGGTAGCCAAATACCGGTCGGTAACGGCCGATTTTCGGTAATTATACCGTTACCGACCGGTATTTTGGCCATTGGTATGTAGGGGGACATATTTTGCTTTCGGAATTTACCGAATCGGTAAAATTACCGATTCGGTAATAATACCGAATCGGTAATGTTACCGAATCGGTAACTTTTCCGAATCGGTAATTTTACCGATTCGGTAAATTCCGAAAGCAAAATCGAGATGTAGGGGGAGTGTGTGTGTGTGTTTATAAGTCGGTATTTACCACCAACTTATAGTTGGTGGTAAATAATGAATGTATGTGTAAATGCATTTTTACGCGCGTAGCAGTGTGCAATGTGGCATACATACATGCCCTTAGGGCATGTATGTGTGCCACATGTGCACACATGGCCGAATCAGGGGTGCAACAGGGTGTCAATGTGACACCCTGCCACCCTTGTATGTGTTCCCCCCATTACCGAATCGGTATTTACCGATTCGGTAATGAGGCATACCTTCCCATCAATGGGAAGGTATGCCTCATTACCGAATCGGTAAATACCGATTCGGTAATTACCGACTAGTAACGAATCGGTAAAAATTACCGACTCATTACCTACATACGAGTTACCACTTCTTAAATACCGAGTCGGTACGGCTCGGTATTTAAGAAGTGGTAACTGGTACGCTACCTACATGAGGCCCTAAGTGATTTACCCAGAAGCACAGGATGTTGAGCCAAAGCCAGAACTCAAACCTGCTCCGAGGTCGGCAGCTCTGGCCATTACGCCACATCCTCTCCCCACTTGTAGGGTTTGTTGGTTCTGTGTGAGCAAAGCTAACAGGAGAAATGGGCTGGTCAAAGCTGCCTCCTGATGAGAGCCCTGGCACTCATTCTTTTACAAATAACCACTGATTGAAAAGGAGCAGCTCGGTTTTATACGGATACATTTCAGAACCCCCAATCCTTTTAAACTGCTCAAACTTGTCCCACATCCCCTGGATAATCTCCTTTTCAGGCTTCAAATAGAGGATAATCTCATCAGAAAACATTTTTAATTTTGCCAAATCTGATACGGGGGCATCAATCTACTCATTACCTTGAATCCTGACAGCCAAATGTTCTATAAAAAGGTAAATAAAACTGGGGACAGAGGACACCCCTTACACATTCCCTTATATATATTTATTATCCTCGCTCGTTAAAGTTCACAAAAATCTATGCTTGTGCCCCATGATATAAATTCTGCAGCATTTAAATAAATTGAGCAGGAAAGCCAAACTTCTCAAGGCCATAAAAGAGCGTCCCAGTTAACCAGGTCAAATGCTTTCCCTGCATTAACCACTATTACAGCTGCTTGAATCTGGTTAGTGGCGAAATAATCCATTGCTTGACTTAAGAAGTCCCTATTTGCAGACATCACACGACTTGCCACAAACTTCGTCCGATCTACATTTATTAATGCCTGGGCTGCCATAGTGATACGAATAGCCTATATTTTCACTAAGAGCTTGTAACCACCTTTCAATAAGCTAATCGGCTGGTATGAGTTGACACCACTTGTATTCTTATCTTTCTTTAAAAAAGACGAACAATCATGGACTCCTTGAAGGATGAGAGAACCTTCTCAACCTCTTTAATAAAGTTGAACAAATCAGACAGAAAAGGGTATCAGTTCACTTGCAACCATTCGAAAAAACTCAGCCGGGAACCCATCATTGCCACATGCCTTCACACTAGGCATTGTGGTAAGAGCTTCCTGCACCTCTGCCACTGATATGTTGGAGGTCATTTTTACTGCCTGTGAATTTGCCAACTGAAGCAGCCTGAATATTGAGATATGCTAGCTGCGGGATTTAGTTTCATACAAGGTCCTATAATAAAGAGGAAAAACGTGGGACACTTCAGTCATCTCTAAAATGAATTGTCCTGTAACTGGCTTCTGCAGCTCCCTTAAACATGGCGTCCCGCTTCACCCATGTTGACCACGCAAGATATTCCCCACACTGCTGTCTCTCTTTGTATACTCATTGCTGAATTACCCTAGAGCTGTAAATTTTCTCCATTATAAAAAAACCCTCAAAGTTTGCTAGGCTTTTTCCAGATGGTCCTCTATGGGATACTGTAAATCCTGGGGCCTATTCTTGGCCTGAAGTGCTAATTCAACAGCCGATTACAGATCAGCTATCCTATCTGTACTCACTTTAGTTTGTTGAGGCTTATAAGAAATATTCTGCCCCCGAGCTGTAACATTAAAGGCTTCCCACACTAAAAACAGTGATGCTGTTCCCCTATTTAAACCGAAGAAATCCTAAATACTTTTTCTCAGTAATATAAGCCACTCTTGGTTAGAAAGAAAGTTCCGGTCCTGCTGCCACCTAGGCCTTTCCCCTCTAATTGTATCGCACTCTACCACGATTGTGACCAGCGAATGGTCAAAAAGGAGTTAGTCCAAATATCTGAGCCAACCTATTTGATGGAATGACAAATTAAAAAAAATCATATAACAATAATAATAGTATCATTATGAAAAGAAATCAATATGGTAAGCGATGTGAAAATAATAGGAGTAGCAAGTATATTGTGAAATACCAGTATGGTCACTATGTGATGCATTGATTAATTGAAAGTCTTGTTACAGCACATGAACGACTCTTTTAGTTTGGGGCTTATATTGTTTTTTAGTTTTATTTAATGTATCCAATGCCAAATCCTGGATATAATTAAAATAACCCCTATGATTATCGGCCTTACTGAAAAAACCGACTACTTAACCTCCTTTTCCTGATTGATGTCATTCCTATGTCTCTGATCAAAATTAATCGAATCCTCTCTCAATTCTGCTTGTTTTTAATAAAAGTGATCCCCACCACACCCGCCACTAGCCCCTATAACTCCCCGAGACCCAAAAAACCATAGCCCCCATGATGGGGAATCACCCACAATATCCCTCTCGTGGCTGCTCCTACCCCACGCAGTGCCATGGATCTGCAGGATAGCTTGATTCCAGTTGCATGGAGAGCACGGGACTCACGTCTGAGCATCCCCGTCCCACTCGGGGTGACAAATGCAAAAACAACATTTGATGGACAGAATGCAGAACAATGTCATACATTCACCCCAGTAGAGAGATCTGGGCCTAAATCCATTGTTTTTTTGCTCACCATGCCATTCCAGTTTGAACCCAGCCATATGCAAATCAGTCTTGACCCTGTGCCTCATGGGAACATTCCAGCCCGAACTGCCAAGCCAGGAGGTTCTCCCTGGATTGGAACCAAGCATCCTAGGACCGGTTTTGGAGTTTCACCCTTCTTCAGCTAGGATAGCTTGATTCCAGTGGGATGGAGAGCACAGGACTCACGTCTGAGCATACCCGTCCCACTCGGTGTGACAAATGCAAAAACAACAGTTGATGGACAGAATGCAGAACAATGTCATACATTCACCCCAGTACAGAGATCTGGTCCTAAATCCATCGTTTTTTTGCTCACCATGCCATTCCAGTTTCAACCCAGCCATATGCAAATCAGTCTTGACCCTGTGCCTCATGGGAACAGTCCAGCCCGAACTTCCAAGTCTGGTTCTCCCTGGATTGGAACCAAGCATCCTAGGACCGGTTTCGGGGTTTCAACCCTCTTCAGCCAGGATAGCTTGATTCCAGTGGCATGGAAAGCACGGGACTCACATCTAAGCATCCCCGTCCCACTCGGGACGACAAATGCAAAAACAACAGTTGATGGACAGAATGCAGAACAATGTCATACATTCACCCCAGTAGAGAGATCTGGTCCTAAATCCATCGTTTTTTTGCTCACCATGCCATTCCAGTTTGAACCCAGCCATATGCAAATCAGTCTTGACCCTGTGCCTCATGGGAACAGTCCAGCCCGAACTGCCAAACCAGGTTTTCCCTGGATTGGAACCAAGCATCCTAGGACCTGTTTCGGAGTTTCACCTCTCTTCAGCCAGGATAGCTTGATTCCAGTGGCATGGAGAGCACGGGACTCACGTCTGAGCATACCCGTCCCACTCGGTGTGACAAATGCAAAAACAACAGTTGATGGACAGAATGCAGAACAATGTCATACATTCACCCCAGTACAGAGATCTGGTCCTAAATCCATCGTTTTTTTGCTCACCATGCCATTCCAGTTTGAACCCAGCCATATGCAAATCAGTCTTGACCCTGTGCCTCATGGGAACAGTCCAGCCCGAACTGCCAAACCAGGTTTTCCCTGGATTGGAACCAAGCATCCTAGGACCTGTTTCGGAGTTTCACCTCTCTTCAGCCAGGATAGCTTGATTCCAGTGGCATGGAGAGCACGGGACTCACGTCTGAGCATACCCGTCCCACTCGGTGTGACAAATGCAAAAACAACAGTTGATGGACAGAATGCAGAACAATGTCAGATATTCACCCCAGTACAGAGATCTGGGCCTAAATCCATCGTTTTTTTGCTCACCATGCCATTCCAGTTTCAACCCAGCCATATGCAAATCAGTCTTGACCCTGTGCCTCATGGCAACAGTCCAGCCCGAACTGCCAAGCCAGGTTCTCCCTGGATTGGCAGCAAGCATCCTAGGACCAGTTTTGGGGTTTCGCCCCTCTTCAGCCAGGACAGCTTGATTCCAGTGGCATGGAGAGCACGGGACTCACGTCTGAGCATACCCGTCCCACTCGGGGTGACAAATGCAAAAAGAACAGTTTATGGACAGAATGCAGAACAATGTCATACATTCACCCCAGTACAGAGATCTGGGCCTAAATCCATAGTATTTTTGCTCACCATGCCACTCCAGTTTCAACTCAGCCATATGCAAATCAGTCTTGACCCTGTGCCTCATGGGAACAGTCCAGCCCGAACTGCCAAGCCAGGAGGTTCTCCCTGGATTGGAACCAAGCATCCTAGGACCGGTTTTGGAGTTTCACCCTTCTTCAGCCAGGATAGCTTGATTCCAGTGGCATGGAGAGCACGGGACTCACGTCTGAAAATTCCCTCACCATGCCATTCCAGTTTGAACCCAGCCATATGCAAATCAGTCTTGAGCCTGTGCTTCATGGGAACAGTCCAGCCCGAACTGCCAAGCCAGGTTCTCCCTGGATTTGAACCAAGCATCCTAGGACCGGTTTCGGGGTTTCACCCCTCTTCAGCCAGCATAGCTTGATTCCAGTGGCATGGAGAGCACGGGACTCACGTCTGAGTATACCCTTCCTACTCGGGGTAACAAATGCAAAAAGAACAGTTGATGGACAGAATGCAGAACAATGTCATACTTTCGCCCCAGTACAGAGATCTGGGCCTAAATCCATAGTTTTTTTGTTCACCATGCCATTCCAGTTTGAACCCAGCCATATGCAAATCAGTCTTGACCCTGTGCCTCATGGGAATAATCCAGCCCGTGGGACGGGTATGCTCAGACGTGAGTCCCGTGTTCTCCATGCCACTGGAATCAAGCTATCCTGGCTGAAGAGGGGTGCATGCCCGAAAGCGGTCCTACGATGCTTGGTTACAACCCAGAGAGAACCTGGCTTGGTAGTTCAGGCTGGACTGTTCCCATTGGGCACAGGGGAGACGCTTCGTCCAGGGGGAAGCATACTCGCCATCAGTGAGGCCCTTGCACCAGGAGCCGGAGGGGCAGCGAGAACAGCGGAGGCCCCACCCCCTTGACCCGCGATCTTACATCTGCGCCTCGCGCATCCCGCTTCGCGGGAGACGCTTCGTCCAGGGGGAAGCATACTCGCCATCAGTGAGGCACTTGCACCAGGAGCCGGAGAGGCAGCGAGAACAGCGGAGGCCCCGCCCCCTTGACCCGCGATCTTACATCTGCACCTCACGCTTCGCGGGAGACGCTTCGTCCCGGGGGAAGCATACTCGCCAGCAGTGAGGCACTTGCACCAGGAGCCAGAGAGGCAGCGAGAACAGCGGAGGCCCCGCCCCCTTGACCCGCGATCCTACATCTGCGCCTAGCGCCTCCCTCAACGCGGGACGCGCGCGGGCGTACGCCCGGGCAAAGGGCGGGCCGTTTGTGGCCATTAGGGGCCGGAAGTGGCCGGGCAGGGCCACCCCCTGAGAAGTGCGCCACGCCACAAGGTACTGTGATTTCCCCTACCTCTTACGAAACTGATTGGTGTTCCACAGACTTTGTTTGTGTCATTACCCCTTACCCTTTACTCTTGCATTGTAACCGACCGCTTTGTTTTTTCGGTCACAGTGCCTTTTCGAAGTCAATTGACTGGGCACCCAAGGATGGGCAAGAGAAAGAGCACAGAGGGAGGGTTGGTGGCCAGTAGCAAGCGGGGGAAAAAGGCTAAGAATACCACTCATTCTGCCATGAACTGTGTCCTGTCCAGAATCAAGGAAATAGTTAATGATTGTGAAGTGTCGTTAGGAAGCGGGACTCCGGATGCCATCACTCAAGGGGGAAACAAGGCATCAAAGATCGCCGCCAAATGTGTTAAAAAGGTGATCCCTGCGATGTTTTCAAGTCCACAGCATTGCTCACATGTGTCTGATCCATCACTTACCCTGTCAAGAATTCCTGACGAGGCCCCAGCCCCAGTAGCACAGACTGTCCCAATCCATCAGGCCATTGTTTCTGATCCATCTACTCCATTGCCCCTTCTCAATCCAGTTCTTTGCTCCAACAGGTTCTCTGTCCTTGATTCGCACAATGATGAACCCATCCCTCCACCTGATAGGGTTCTTACCCCTACTCCAACTTCAGCCAGGTACCCAGTCGAAACCCTGGTAGCTTTGCAGGCCAGGATCTTCAGGCTGGAAGAGCTGGTCACAGCTCTTAATAACAAGGTGACCAGCCTTACTTTAGATCGTGGCTCTTATCCGACCATACCTGAACAAGCCCCACTTTCCGGGCCCTCACCAACTTTAAAAACAAGCGACCCAGCTCCCCATCCTCATTCTTGCCCCCTGGCTATCCTTTCCTTAGTAGCACCACAAAATCGGGCCATAGGTATGTGCAACAATAAGCCACCCCCCACCACAAGGTCTTTTGCTGATGTTACACGCAATCCGATGCTGCATAGGGCGTCCAACGCCTTTCCCAAGGCTAGGACAGACAGCAATGCAACTCCTTTAGCCAACAGGGGTGGGTTAAGGCCACCACCACTCTTGGTGGCTAAGGGCCCAGGGTACCATCAATCTCCCGCAAAACCCCTGGTCTATATGACACATGTCCCGAAAGTGAGCAATCTTGGAGGGTTTGAAAGCAGCGAGTCTTTGCACAATAAAGTCATCCACTGGTTGAGGCACACTAAAGGCTGCAGATCAATCATCCGAGATGACATCTTGAGGGTTCGGCGGCTATCTAGAGTGGATTCACCCATTGACTGTGTAGGAATTGAGGTTAGTGATCAAGTTCTAGCTGAAAACCTAATCTTGCTGGAATACAGGTCTACACCACCCACTCTCTCCTCTATTCAAATTTGCAGTTGTTCGGTCTGGACTCAGTCTAGTGACCGGGTAGATTCAGGCCTAAGACAAGTGGACTGACTACCCAGGCCCCATGCACACGCTTTTCTACCTTTCCCAGCAAGCCCTCCATCAGAAGGTACTCGTCCATCTTCTGCCCCTCCTCGGGACCCCATCGTGGCTAATCCAGTCGTCCATGCAATTTCAAGCGAAGAGCCGGGGGGAGGCCATACTATGAGACCCACAAAATGTAGGGTTGGAGCGTTAGTCTCTCCAACTACCTCATGTTCAACAAGAGTTATCCAGTTTTTATCCTGGAATATTGCTGGCCTAAAAAGGAATCTCACCGACCCTGTGTGGAACGATTTTATTAATAAATTTGATGTCATCCTTCTCCAGGAAACTTGGTGTTTGGAAGTTGGAACCCATTTATAGATCTGGGTTCGCTACCTATTTTGTTCCGGCAATCAGCTCTCCCAGAGGGCGCCCATCGGGGGGCCTACTTACCTGGGTGAATATAGAGCTGAACTGGTTAACCAAGCATAATGTCAGCCTATCCCACGATATCCTCCACCTATCAGTCGGCAGGTCCGAATTCCACCACGGCCTAGAAATCTTTAACCTATACGCTGGAGGGCCATCAGGAGCGCAAGAGAGTCCTACGTTGTCTCATCTTGAGTCCTTGCTTTCTGCCCTTACTTCTACCTCAGGAATTGTAGTTGCTGGTGACTTCAACTGCACTTATGAGCCCCTTGACGATGATGACATCCTAGGCACAGAGCTGGTCGATCAAAATATAGGTATCCCCACGCTTGGCCTACCGCCACTCAAAAAATGGTCAAAAAGGGCTGTCCAAATCACCGCCATAACTCTGGAGTTCAATCTAAGGGCGACAAATGGTAGATCTCGCTCCGACATCAAAGGAGCACCCACATTTATTAGAACTAGGGTCCCTTCGCGCCTAGACTACATCTTGCTGGATATGGAGCTGTGGCCGGATCTCATTGACATGGAAGTTCTGCCAAGGCATGAGAGCGACCACAACCCATTAACCATGCAACTCAGACGTGAAATGATCACCACATCTATTGTGCCCGATGGAGTTCAGTCCTATTGGTCCAGAGATGTTGCGCCATCCAACTGCAACAGACGACTTAAGTGGTCTAAAGTTGCCAAGCAAGAGTTAGATCTGGCCAGGATAAAAGACATCGTGGTTGAAAGCACGGGTCTGCTGGAGGCTGCCCGGGTTCGCCCTCCCAGCATTACATCACCTAGCAGCTTTGAAAAGATCTACCTGGAGACCATTAAAAAGGTGGGGAACTTCTTTGTAATTAATTCCAACGGGGTTCGCAAGCAACCCCGACCAAACCCGGATAACCTGTGGTTTTCAGCTGACTGCAGGGCAAGCAGGCAGGAACTTGTTGGGGCTCTAAAATCAAGGGATCAGCCATCTATTGTCTCTGCCCGTAAATCTTATTACAACTCCATAAAAACAGCTAAGAGACTCTCGGAGGAGGACCATTGGCAGGATTTGAAATCTGCAGTACAACGCAAAGATCAGACCCTGTTTTGGGACCTCATTAATATTAGCGCAAGGGGCGGGGCTGATCCAATCCCGAACCACATAACTGAGCACCAGTGGTTTGAACACTTCTCCGGTTTATATTCATCAGGGGAAGATGCTCCCTTGCAGACCGATGGCCCAATTCGGGAGCCTATTGCCCCCCAAGGGGGGGGGGGGGACAATTTAGCCTTAGTGAGATCCACTCGGCTCTAAATATGATTACTCCTGGAAAGGCAGTTAGACCCGATGGCCTACCTGTCGACCTCCTTCTTCACGATAGAGAAACCTGGGCCGAGTTCATCCTACTGACCCTGAACAACATCGCAACTAGTCACCCCGTACCAGACTCTTGGAAGGGGGCAGAGGTGGTGGCCATCTATAAAAAAGGAGACAGAGAGGACCCTGCCAACTACAGGCCCATCAGCCTAATCGATGTGATCCAAAAAGTGGTTGGCAGGGTCCTCCTAACCAGGATTAGGGACGGGATCGATGAAGCTGGTATCTTGTCCCACTTTCAGGCAGGTTTCAGGCAAGGAGTGGGAACCATCGACCAGGTTTTCCGACTCTGCACTTTATATTGGAAATCCGTGACCATCGAAAAAGGCAGCCTTTACCTGGCGTTCATCGACCTCAAGACAGCTTTTGACCTGGTCCCTCGTTCAAAGCTGTGGCAGGTCCTGGCTGATCTTGGTATTCCCTCTCTAATTCTGGATCTCCTCATTCGGCTCCATGAAGATAATTTTGCTAGAGTCAGGTGGGGCCTTCAGGGTCAGACGACCGAGAGAATAGCAGTAGGGAGAGGGGTCCGTCAGGGTTGTGTTCTGGCGCCGACCCTATTTTCCCTCTTTATCAATGGGGTGGCAGACCATTTGAGGGTCGATGGGGTCGACGCGCCTACCCATAACGGGGAAAAAACACCCTCCCTGCTGTTTGCGGATGACACGCTGCTGATCTCGAAAAGTCCTATGGGTCTTCAAAAACTTCTGACCCGCTTCTCCGACTTCTGCAACACTAGGGGCCTAGTAATTAACACCTCTAAGACCAAATTAATGGCCATGTCCCCTTCCAAGAACTTTAAGAACAACATCAGGGTGGACAACTCCAACTTGGAGTTGGTTACAGCTTTTGATTATCTCGGGGTGAGGGTCAATAACAAGTTGAACTGGGCCCAACATCTCTCTAAAATGCTTCTGTGCCACAAACGCACAGCCGGAGCTATAGCGAGACACCAGAGGTTGTCCTATAGTCGTCCTATTGCTGCAGCCACAGAGGTTTATCAGGGGAAGGCTTTATCTGCATCTCTTTATGGGGCGGAACTATGAGGATTCGATAACCTTACAGATCTGATTAAATCAGAAAATAAATTTTTTAGAGATATTGTTTCACTCCGCTTATCCACCCCTCTAGCCCCCCTTAGCAGTGACCTAGGCAGACACCCTATAGGTGACGTGGCCAGACTACGCCCTTTGTTATATTGGGTTAGGCTTAGAAGGTCCCCGGACTTGTGCCAGTATGCATCTGCCCTGAATGACATCCTCCTACTCGGTGCTCGCTCTAAGATTCCCTGGGTATCTAATCTATATAAACTGGTGGTGGCGTTAGGTTTGAGTGAGTTTTGGGAAAGCCAGAGCCCCCCTTCCAAACCCATTGTAAAAAAAATCTACTGGGCCTGGATCAACGCCGCTACCTTGAGGTCCCAGAAAGGTATTCTTAGGGAGAAATTTTTAGATATCAAACCCATACCCAGACTAGAGGCCTTTTTGGATATGATTAAGTCTTCAAGCGATAGGTCATTATACCTTAAGCTTAGATACGGTACTCTACCTCTACACGAGTTTCAGACAGGGTGGAGTGGCAAGCAGGGTGCTGCAAAGGGCTGCCCGGGCTGCGCCTCTCCCACGGAATCAACCGCCCACTTTCTGTTTGCTTGTCGGGCATACAGCCAAGTACGATCTAGATGGCTGAAAGCGATCTGTTCAAATCTGGGCTGTAGGTCAGCCAGGGTGGCCCTGCGCATCCTTACTTACGAGACTACAGTCCCTAGTGTTATCTGTGGGACTGCTAAGTTTTTTGGGGGGGGCATGGAGGATTAGACAGAGGCTACTTAAGAACTGTTAGCCTTTGTGCCAAGCTCAAATGTTCCCTGTCTGAGACTAGCCCTAGCACTATTTGAACAGGCCTTGTTGCTATACTTGTCCTTTTTTACACTGTATTGATTGCTGATTACGTCTCCCCTTTGGGCCTATGAATTATGCTGCTACAGATATTGTAACAACCTTCTCTTGCTTTTATTTATCTTAATCTCTGATTTTATATGTTTTATACTTTTATGATATTTTACATATCGAATAAAGTTTTTGACTGACTGACTGACTGTACTGGGGTGAATGTATGACATTGTTCTGCATTCTGTCCATCAACTCTTGTTTTTGCATTTATAGGTAATAGGGCCCCAGATTGTTGCGAAAAGCTTTTGCTCAGTTTAGTCTCACTGTACTTGTTGCCGCCTATCAATTCTGCCTCACCATTGGTGTAATCAGGTGAGGTGAGGATTTGTAAGCTGACTTATTAAAGGAGCAGAAGGAGTTCTGGAAGCCCGCCCTGAGTGACAGAGAGGTGCATGTATTGCCACTGAGAATGGCTGCCTTCTCAATGAATAACTGACATTCTTTTTTGTATAAAACATTTAGCTGATTACATAAAAATGTAATGCCTAACATTTAGCAATAACTTTTTGAAAAGCAAATAAGCTTGTAAAAATTTCATAATACATGCAAATTTTAATCTAAATAATATTTCAAAGGAGAGAAGGGAGTTCCAAAATAAAAATGTGAGAGTAAGTACTGGAGGACAATTATAGCAGAGCAATGGATGCATATGTGGGTAAGGGATATGCAGTAATACCATGCAGAATGTCCACAGTTATACTGTTTTCCCCAGAATTTCACAATATTAACCTCTTGTCATCAATGGCAATTTTCTTTTTGGCAAGGCATTCACTCCCCATATAAACAACTATAATATTAAGTCTTGTTTATATACATGCAGATATTTTGAGTGTCTTATGCTATTTATGATCTTTATTGAGTGTGAGCGGCCATTAGCAGTGCTCATTACTCGCGTAACTTCGTGCAGTGTAATTCTGAAAAATGACCACAAAATTATGTGAAATTATGTATAATTATGTAAAATGCATCTTTCCCTCAAAATTTTTTCGAATAGCCCATTTGGGCAAAACTTCAACTTGAAATATCAATATTTGGCAGCTTGCATTTGAATCTGTTAGTTTGCGCTCAAAATGTATCCGAATCGTCAGCTCGTGTAAAAAATGTACCTAAAATGTTTGTTGACTACCCAAGTTAGAGGAACTGCTGCTCACATTCAAAACACTGCCATTCGTGTTCCAATTTGTTTGTTTGTACTTAAAAATTATCCAAACAGTTTGCACAAGTAAAAAAATCTACCTGAAATGCGTTCATGTTAAAAAAATTACCCGAATGGTACATCTCACGCTCACATTTCTAGCGGACATTTTGTGGTATGTAGTAATGGCATAATTTCTGTAATATCACGTAACTTTTTTTACACGAAATTACCAAAATTACGCCAATTTCTCCAGCATAATTAAAATGTCGTCCAGGCCTCGTGACCATGACTTATGAGAGACGAAGTATTGAGTGAGTCATGATGCCCCTCCCTCAACTAGGGCCATAAATAGCATATTACACTTTCCATATCTGCATGTGTGGTTTATGGCAAGCTGGTTATTTCAAATACAGTAGTTAACATTCAGCATAATCATAAATTGCAGGTCTATCACGTTAGAGATAACGTTTCTAGGTAACTTTCTAAACAGAGTTAATGTAAATCTTCATATGTCTTTTCTTCTAAGATCTGCCAAGAGCTGACATAGCTCCTTATTTAACGGTGTTTATTTCATTCATAGGGCACAGTGCAATGTTCTGAAGCTGCCTCTATCAAATAAGTAAATTCTCCATTTGGTTCAGAACTGTATCTTAGGTAATCACACTGGTACTTATTTGAAATAAATCAAGCAAAGGTTTCTTCCTCACTTGAATCTTTTTTTTCTCACAAGCTGTTGTTTGGGACACAATGGTAATAAGTTGCATATTGAACTCTACCGATCTGCATGTATGGATTACACCTAGATGTGTTTCCATATACAGTGTTCATAAACAAATATTTTCAAAAACAGTCGCAATAGAAATCCATCCAGAGTGATACACTCACAATAGCTAGGCCTTTACACGGTGTTTTCTTCAGTGAGTTAGGCTCTACTGTTGCACTAACACCTTTGCTTTAAAAGTAAACATGTATTTGGGCCACATTTGCCTTCACCGGCAAGGCACGGCAATAAATAGCATATTACATTCTGCACATCTAAATATATTCTATTTATTACTTGTGCTGAGTGTGGGAGGATCAGTGACCCACGAAGTTTCGAGTGGGCCATGATGCCTCCCCCCACCCTCAATAATACTCATAAATAGCATATTATTCTCTGCACATCTGCATGTATGGTTTATGGCGTGCTATTTTTCATGCAGAGTTGCTACAAACATATTTATATCATCGTATCCAGAGCACAAGGGGTTAAATTGACGCAGTGAGAAAGAATGACAATAACTAAGGGGCACATTAACAAGGGCTTTATCTCTGCTTTTTTGGCTTTAAAATAGGGAGATAGAAATATCGCCCTATCAACAACAGGGTGCTAACATGCAAAATCGCATGTTAGCACCCTTTTTCACTACGCTTCCCTTTGCATCTCCAGAGAATGAGATGCAAAGTGGGCGCTCCAGAGCAAAATAATAGGAGAAATGTCGCTTAGCGACATTTCTCCTATTATCAAGCTTCATGCTAACCCTGTTAGAGACAAAAAAGCAGCGCTAACTACGGTTAACGCTGCTTTTTTACTTCTGCTAATTTTCAGATTTAGCCATGTAATCCAATGGGAGGTGGATTACATGGCAAAGTCCACCATGAGCTATCAACAAGGACATCCCTATCCTTGCAGTTTTATCGCTGCATTACCAGCAATAACCTCCCAAAATGCCGCCATCGCTGGATTTTTTATCGCCTAGGCGGTTAGCGTTGTTAATAATGCGATAGCCAGGCGATATTATCAAGCGATAGCGGGCATTAAAAAAATTAACGCTAAGCGCCCTTAGCGTTGATTTTCCCTGTTCCTTGTTAATATGCCCCATAATTTTATACGTTTGTGGAATTGACAAGTAATTTCTTAAGTTACATCACTGGGGGAATTGTCCTGTTTTAGCAGGACATTTATTGTGCAAAGGTAACATGTGGTAATATGTATTCAACTTTTTACAAAGGACAAAGTACAACAACAAAAATCAGTTTATGTGTTTTTTCTATCAATGTTTGAGGAGTTGTACTCATTTAGGGGCATATTATCAAGAAACAGCGTTACAATTATCGCCACTTTAGCGGCAGAAAACTGCCACTAAAGCGGCGATAATGGGCTTGATAATATGCCACAGAGAACTCCCATAGAAGCCGATGTTCTGGTGTCATCATGAACACTAAAGCGGTGATAATTTTAACGCCGTGCTTGATAATATGCCCCTTTATTGCTTAAAATCCATATTTTCTCATATTTCGAGATTTTTCCTAAAAGTTTGAAGACATTTGCATAAGACATCACCAATTTCCCCAAACCCTGTAGTATGTGATGGTAGCATGTGGAAATTAAGGGGCATATTTACAAGCTGGCGATAAAAAATTAACGCCGCTTTTGCACTAACGCCACACTACGTGAGATTATCGCTGGGTTTCCAGTGATAATCTTACGTTAGGCAGTTAGCGCTAGGATTTTTATCGCTTTTGAGATAAGCGTTGCTAATAGCATGCTATCTCAGCGATAAAAATCCACGCTAGCCGGCGATAATTATCCTTGCGCTAAGTGCGCTTAGCGATAATTATCGACGGTTGTTGCTGATATGCCCCTAAGCATGTATTTAAAGCTCTGCTTTTTTCCTTCTGTCAACCCATTTTAGGGGCATATCAGCAACAACCGGCGATAATTATCGCTCAGCGCTCTTAGCGTGAGGATAATTATCACCGGGTAACGTGGATTTTTATCGCTGAGATAACGTGCTATTAGCAACGCTTATCTCCTCAGCGATAAAAATCCTCATGCTAACTGCCTAACGTGAGATTATCGCTGGAAACACAGCGATAATCTCACGCAGTGTGGCGTTAGCTTGCTGATAGGGACTCACAAACTTAGCCATGATATCCACCTTCCATAGGATATCATGGCTAAATCATTCCTGAAGCAGGCGTAAGGAAAGTAGCGATAACAGGGGTTATCGCTACTTTTCCTGACGCTATGCTTCATATCGTGGGGTTTGTTGATAGGAGAAATGTCGCTTAGCGACATTTCTCCTGTCATGTTGGGTCAGGAATGCCCACTTTGCATCTCATTAGAGATGCAAAGCTGGGCGTTAGGAATCCCGACGCTAAAGCAAGGTTTCACGCGTTAGCGTGGCCTTGCTAATTAGGCGATAACATTATTGCCGCTTTTTCGGCCGAAAACGGCGATAATTTTTTATCGCCAGCTTGAAAATATGCCCCGTAGAGAGGAATCTTTGAGAGAATGAACATCGTTTTCTACAGTCAGTTGCAGTGTGCTCTAGTAATAATAAAGAATTTGAGAACTTTGCACAGTTGTAATAAATGAGCAAAAGTGTGTTTATGGGTACATTTGTTCCAAATGACATGTTTTTGTCCAAATTTGTTTTCACTGGCATGTTATAAATATATTTATGCCATGCCACTTTAATTTTATTCTAGATTGGCAGCTTTGTTCAAAGCCTCTCTTGCCCAATCTATAAAATGCCTGCTCTTCTCTGGAGTGTTGATTTCCTGTCACTGAATTGTAAATGTGTTCATAGGCAAGTGGTGCATGTTTGAAAAGTGTGCTTAGATATGATCATTATTGGTCTTGCCTGAAGGGTTATACAGAGTGGTTTAGTCTACTGCACAGATCTGTTTGGTCTTCTGGCACACGACACACCCTCTGTGTTGCACAAATAATTCTTATTCGCTTTCTAAAGAAAGATTTTTGACATAGTTGTACATTATGGGTACATAAAGTATTCACTATAGGAAGTCTTTGTTTATATCCAGATGCAGCTGTATGTATTGTGTAGATCTCTGTGAAAGTAATCTCTCAAAATAGGTGGTAGATTGTAGAAAAGTTGCTCTCAAAGGCAGTTCACAAAAAATCATTTATATTGGTAGAAGAAAATGTGGCGCTAATGAGGTAGGGAGAACCACCCTACTCTCTAATGCATGGTCTAAGACAACACAACAATATACAAGCAAACCTCCTGCACACACTAATATATAATGTCATTAACAACAATCAAAAGTTAGCAGTTGTCTTTTTCTTTTTATTCCTTTTTGATCTTTTGTTCGGTTATGAAAATGTTTAGCCTCAAAAGAGACAACACGTGTTTCTCCACTCAATAGGGAAAAGTCCCACGACTTCCTCAGAGCTAAAAGAAGTACAGAACTGAAATCCAATGTAATGCAGTACATTGTATTCAAGTATCATTATTCATCCCAGCATTGTGACTTTCATCATCATTTAGATTTAGACAATCTTAAAGGTGTTCAGGTGGTGGAAACTCATTCACAAAATATAAAGCATATGTCAATTAAATGTACTAGTGTAAATATATCTAAATTCTCATGATCAAATGTAGAGTCTTATTCGTAAATTTAGAACAGCATCCAACTTAACACACGGTTAAAACACATCCCAATTGTGTCTCTTTTTTAGTGATAAATCAGAACCAGGTGATGAAATTTTGATACAGAAATCTCTCCTTGATGATCACCCTATATTTGTAAGTAAAGATATGCAGTGAAAAGATAATAAGTGAGAGTTCGTATGATGCCTATATTATTTTCCAAAGTTTCTATTTTTAAATGGGAGAATTAATGGCCCAGGCCACAGCATCAGAACCAAGTATTGTCATGAGAAATATTTTAGAGTTAAGTAGTCAAAATAACAATGTAATCCGAGGATCGGTCATACCTTATAGTTGGTTGCAATTCTGTCCCACTCTTTTCACTTGATTGGTTTCTAGAAATATTTTATTTCTCTTGTAATATCGATCTGATTTCCATTATGTTTTATCAATATGTAAGTGTTATTCCCTTACAAGGCTCCATAAGTACAGAGTTACTTTTAGATTTGTACCCGTTCCTTAAGGAACATTTTGAGTAACACCTTATAATATGTTTAATACATAACACCCTGCGCAGTATTGATTCATACCTTCAAAATGCCTTTTAGAAAAACCCAAATATTTCTTGCTTACCGGTACATTGAGTCTCTCTCAGTGTAACCTGCAGCAAGTATGCTGTGTGTGTGTCACGAACGAAGCGACTTCTGTAATGTCAGCTTGTGAGAGCTATTGGCAGTGAAAAAGGACAATTCTTTGTGAGTCCCCCGCTCGTTAATCTAAAACGGTCACCATTTTGGAGTGTACCTTATCAAAGGTATTAAATCTTACAATATAATTCTCTCCGATTCATGTATGTAAAGATGTGTAAGGTGCAATTACTACTCCACAGACAATTAATTATCATCCCTAATGATGTCGAATATTTCTCTTTAGCTTGGCTAACATCGTGTTCTAATATCCCCTCACGGATATCTATTCAATATACATGTTTATCCATGTAACCGACCCTCCCATGGCTTTATTACCCCATTTGGTAATTATATATTTGAGGCAGCACAAGGGCAAATCTCTGATCCTTCCACAACTGTAACTGCATATAAGTTTGCATTGCTAATATAAAGGAATAACATTACAACATACTTTTTATGATTCGAATACACATTTCAGTTCTGCCTGTGTGACAGTAAAACAGTCTTCAATAACAAACATATATGGTTCGCAAATAGCTACAATTTACTAAAAACGTAGCCTATTCACGATGGTTTTCTCATTTGTCATTATCCAGGCCTAATCATAAGATATGTACCGGTTTCTAGTGTTCACCAGATGTATATGATCCAACTAATTTCTCTATGTACGTGGACACAATTAGCATATGCTCATTTCTATTATAACCCTTTAGCTATTCCAAAAGCAGTTAATATTCTGATTGTCTTCATCTCTCACTCCCCCAGAAAATATTGCAATTGATGGTCTTTGTTGAGTCCAGTTTCAACATTCCTTAATCGCAAAATCCACATTGCTTCCCTGGTCCATAGGGTGAACTCTCTATTACCCTAGTATGTGTTCAATACCATAGAATCCCAATATTCCGTCTGTCCTGTGATGCACACTCTGCTATATGCGTAGCTATGGGGTATCTTACATCCCCTTATTTTGCAGCCCTCATGTGTTTGCTAATCCTGTCTTTTAGAGCTCTGCTGGTACTCACTATATATATATATAAATATATATATATATATGCATTTGCATTCTATTGCATACACTGCAAATTTGGTATTACAGTTTATGTTGTGTATATCTTGTTTGTGGGGTGCTCAAATTGTTCTTCGTATCATGGGCCGATTTGCCCATTGAATAGTGTAGGTTATGTCAGCCAATGTTTCTTCGGAATAGATGTCAGGTAACTTGGACTCAGTAGGTTTTTAAGACATCTGCCCCTACGATTGATAATGTCAGGCCTCAATGATGTAAACTCTTCAAGTGTCTTGTCTGCATTAAGTATGTGCCAATGTTTTTTTAAGCTCCGTACCAATACACTGGACATTTTTGTAAAGTCTGTGACAAGATGAACTTTTTCTGTTTTCTTTATTTTCTTTGTCTTGTCCTTAAGAGTATACTGTCTATTTATTTTCATAATCTTGTTTGTAGCTCTTCATAGGGTACCTTTATCATAACCCCTCCTTCCAAATCTAGTTTCCATGTCTTGAATGCATTTCTGAAAGTCTGACTCGAAGCTACAATTTCATCTAGCTCGCACTAGTTCGCCACACGAATAGCCCTAACCTTGTATTTAGGGTGTGTACTTGATTCATGTAAGATCGCATTACGTGTGGTTGGTTTGCTATATAGTCTACTGTGAATCATGATGTTTCTTATGAAGAGTTCCACATCAATATATATAACTCTATTTTGACTGTACTGAAAGGTAAATCTAATATTCAACTGATTGCTATTCAGGTATTCGAAAAATTGATGTAACGTCTCTATTGTACCAGTCCATGTCATAAGGCAATCATCAATGTACCTCCCCTAATACAAAATTGAGTCATTCCATTGTGTACAGTTTGAGCTACAGTTCCAGTCTTCCTCCATCCACGCCATAAAGAGGCTAGCATGCGCTGGAGAAAATCTGGAGCCTAAAGCAACCCCTTGAGTCTGTGTGTACCACTGGTCCTTGAATAGGAATACATTGTTGTCTAGTATCAGTTTTTTTTCATATCCATTATAATTTCGATGTGATCCCACAAGCTTGCACATCTAGTATTAAGTGTGCGTCTCAGGGCCTGGAGATCCAGGTCATGCTTAATGCGTGTATATAGGGCAGTTACATCTAATGTTACCAGTGTGTAGTTTGGTTCCAAATTTATATCTGTCAATAGACTCAGAATATGCATTGTGTCTCTTATGTGAATGGGTAAATTGTTTACCAAGGGCCCTATTGTAATGCAGTCCCTGTTTGTCACCATGTTTATCAAGATCCCATAGTACTAGTTTGTGGAAGATATCTAAATTGTTGCACTTAGGAAAGTTGGGCGTCCATTCAGATTTTCCCCTCAGACCGCTAGTAATGTTTCGGTCCATTTGTATATTGAGATCATCAAGTATCATGCCTATCATGGTAAGGTCTCCCTCATAGTCAGATATGGATAATAACATTTTCGTGTCAAGCACATCTTGTATTGACAAAGTGCTGGAAGCAAAGTCTATTCGCCAAGAAGTCAAAGTTTATTTATCTGGAAGATTTATTTTAAAGTGTTTTTTGATCTTGAGACTTCTTATAAATTTGAATAGATCCATTTTCATTTTGCAAATATCCCCCATGTTGCTAGGACAGAAGCCCATACCCTTACCTAACAAAGATATCATGTCAGGACTTAGGTTTATCAGTTGAATTAATCACAGAAAGACAGTGTAGGCAGTGGTCCCCGGGACCATTGCCTTCTCTTAAAAAATGTTTTTGCAACCATTCACAAAGGATAAGTGGTCCCCTGGGGATCCCTTCCCATTTGTGACTGGGTTATCACCTACCGGAAGTAGGCGGTAAAATTTGAATATTTTGCGACCACATTTTGTTTGCAAAACATTTGTACACAGCACTGCGAGTCGCAATTAGGAAGGGATGCCCTTAACATGTCCCTTCCTAATACTGAATTGCTAACCCCAAATTGCGAGTTGGTAACAAGTTACTGAATAGCTATTTGGACTTTGTACATGCCAAAAAGCTTTTTTTGCATTCACAAACAGGCCGATTCTGTGAATCGCCCTGTTTGTGACTGGCAAAAAGGTTTTGTACATATGGCCCAAAATTTATTTATCGAATTTTGTGAATTGCAGTTGTATATTTTATGTTAAAAATCATGTGCCACAGCAGTCTCAGTAATATAAGTAAGAAACACATGCATAGCAGGGAGGCTGAAGTGAAAGTCTGGCTACAAACTCTTATGTGTGCTATGACTAAGCCTGGTCACAGGGACTTCACAAAAAATCGAGACTCCTTAAAGAATTAATTTTCTCCATTGTGCCTCAGAAAGGTCTGAGAAGGATACAGCAAATGCAACAATAGTACATAAATAATAATAAAATAAATAAAAAGAGAGAAAGAAAGAAAGAAAGAAAGAAGAAAAATGAGGGGATTACAGTTCGAAACAGCTGACGTGAATCTAGTTATTTGCAAAATAATTAATAAAAAATATAATGTGCAGAGTTTTATGTTTAAAAATGATGTATGCTAAATGCAAAAATTGTAGTAAGCAACTATACTTAAAAACTGTAGGCCTGTAACATAGAAATGAAGTATGGGTTCTTAACCCGACAGAACAAAACTCCATGAATGAAGAACAAGACAAATTAGTACTGGAAAGCTGTTTTTTTTACATTGAGTTGCAGTTGTGCAAGATGTTTTTCTTCTCTTTGCTGCAGACGATACAATTTCAGAAGCTACTGTTTATACTTAATGAATAAACATTTGTTGTACTAGATGACCGATAATAAGGTTCTCACTGCAAAAGATGTAGACGACAGGGAGGATGATTCATGGGAAGAGGTTTTTGGAAAACAAGAATGGATGTGCCGCAGCATTCAAGGACACATGATTATAGATGATTGTACTTTTGTGAGAAGATGGGTAGTAAACCTGTTCCCAGGAGTGGGCTGAATTCTTATTGGTCAACGTGAAAAAGAAACACTATTAATGTTGCAACATAGAAAATGTGCATTTAAATTAGTGCGTGTTCTTAGACTAGAAAAGAGAGCTGAGTGAGCAGAGCAGTAGATGTGTGGGTCTCGTGTCCCAGACTCTCTGAGAAGAGACTCTTTACTT
The DNA here is from genome assembly GCF_964204655.1 of Triturus cristatus. Taxonomy (NCBI): domain Eukaryota; kingdom Metazoa; phylum Chordata; class Amphibia; order Caudata; family Salamandridae; genus Triturus; species Triturus cristatus. The sequence goes on from NC_140583.1 coordinate 985,153,207, forward strand.
GGTGTTCTTGGACATCTATTTATGAGAAGTCTTAGCTTATTTCCTGATTTGCTGTAATTTAGGCTGAGAATATTGTCCAGCTTATCATTCTAAAGCTTCATACTTATGCTTGATTCTCTCATCGGATTCTTCATCGGTATCTGAACAGACATCTTTAACCTCTCTTACATATTTTCAGATTTATTTAGAATAGGGAAATTTCTTTATGGGACAAGCTTAATGCATTTTTATTGTACCGATTTTTTATTGATCTGTTGTATTGGGTCATCTTCTTATCAAATAATTGACTGATTGAAATATTAATCTTTGATGAGAGCTTGAAAATAATACTTTAACAAATAATGAGAAACTAAAAGAGTTGGAAATAAAGCCCTTTAACTCAACTTAATTCTCTTCATTGATTGAACTAAAAGAAATGATTGTTGATAACGTTTTATATTGAGTTTAGCTCCTTACATCTCTGTCCACATCAAAGATCCATCCACTTATGTAAAGGGGATCATGACTGATGAGTGACAGAGGAACCTCATGATCTTGGAATTTTTTAAGTGCAGTAACAATTTATGAAGAATTTAGCGTCAAAAGAGTTTATTACACAAATTGTAGGGAAAACATGCTAATGATGACTTGTTAAATGCTTCCTGGACAAGTGCATAATATTTAAATAAGACAAATGCACATAGCACTTAAATTTGTAGCTTTAGTTGCCAAATATTTGTTTTTACAAATATACCCCCCTTTCACTACTGGCTTTCTTGCTGCAACAGTAAAAATCAAAGCGTCACTCTGAACATTTTCACATTTCTATTGATTAAAATGTAATAACTTTCTCTTACTTCTTTTTTCCTGCCTTGTCAATCTTCTCCTTCTCTGACTAGAAAATTCCCTGAGACCTGGCTGAGTAAGAACAAAGGGGCGAGGTAGGATACAGGAGGTAAACAGGCATAAAGAAAACAGTATAGCAAGAAACAAGTGTCCATATGTACAAGCATTTTTGAGATTGCAAACAGCCCGATTTGCAGAATGCTTTGTTTTATGTACAAGCACCAAATTTTGATTCTACAAAATCACGATTTTAGTTTACGAATCACCCTAAATACGCATGTGCAAATACCGAATCATATTGGCATGTATTAATGTTTTGCAACAGAAATCCGGTGGCAAAACATTAATATTTTATGGCACCTCAATGAAGGTGGTAATCTTTGTGAACATTGACAACAACATTTTTTATGCCTACTCTTAGGAAAATGAAAGTTAATGTTACACTTTTCATTTCCTTTTTAACCATCCTGTTTTCCATCAAGTAAAACAGGTTTCATTAAAAAAAATATATATATTGCTTCATTTAAAAGCAGTCACAGATAAAGTGATCTGCTGACCTCAGCAGACTACCATCTCTGTGATGGCTCTCATTCCTAATGGGTCACATATTGCAATCTACCTCATTAATATTAATGAGGTAGGTTGAATTTGCCACTCATTAAGAACTGCTAATTAAAAAAAAAAAGTTTTATAGATTGAGAATAGCGATTACTAAATAGCGATTTGGAAAACAATTCCTATTTAAAAATCTCTATTCTTAATATTTGTGCATCTGGGCCAAGAAGTAGAGGGAGAAAGGGGTAGAGAGAGAGATGATGGAGAAATATATGTGAGTTAGGGAGAGAGTACAATAAATAAAGAAAAGAGATGTAGCCAAAGAAAGGTAGAAAAAAGAAGATGCATGTAGAGAAGGAAGTAGAGAAATCGAAATGGTTTCACAGTGCGGCAGAGATGTAGACAGAGATGGAGAAGGAGATGTAAAGAGACGCAGTGGAGTACAGTACTGCAAGGGATGAGGCAAGAGAGAAGTAATGTAGAAAAAAAGAGGTGACTTAGAAAGAGGTAAAAGCAGTGAGAGGTGTGCAGACTAAAGGAAAAACAAAGAGAAGCAAGGGAGAGGATGATAACATGGTATAGAAACACTGGTCTGGTAAAGAGAGTAGTGGGGAACAGAAAAGGATAGAGATGGGGTGAAGGAGAGAAAGAGATGTGGTGTAGAGCAAACAGAGGCAGCTGAAGAACATAACTGAAATGGAGAAGAAAGGTGAGATTTATACAGAAGTAACGTGTTCTAAGAGTAAGGGATAATGAAGGAGATATATATATATATACAAAGAAAGAGGTTGAGAGAGATAGTTGAGGTGAAGGGTGTGAGTTGAACTGGAGAAGGAGGTCCAAATAGAGGTATGTCTTTGTGGGAGAGACAATGAATCAGAGAGGAGTTGATGATAGAGACAAAAGGAGTAGAGGTAGAACAATAAAGGTAGCAAGAAAGCAGTAAGATATGTAAGGAGGTGAAGAGAAGAGAACAGAAGTTGAACAGGACAAAGGGTAGAGACCTGGAGTGATGAGGTAGTGAACTAATGGTAAAACAAATTGAAAGGTTACTTTAGTGAGAGAGAAAGAGGTGGGGTAGAAATAGGTGATGTAATGAGGGTGATGTGAGTTAAAGAGAGAAATTAAGATGGAAATTGGGGTGAGGGGAATGTGGTGGGTTAGAGAACGACTCAGAAATAGAGGATGGTAAGGTAGCAGATATATAGAGAGACAGAGCGGTGAGGCAAAGATTGGAATGAGGTTGCTTGAGAGTGAAGGAAATGGAGGAGAGATAGATGAAGGTGAAATGGAAAAATGGAAGAGTGATAAAGCAAGAGGGATGAGGTTGATAGATTTGAGGTAGGCAGAGAGGATAAAGAGTGATATAGATGTAGGCACAGAGCATGATAGAAAGAGAGGCAAGGTTATGGGAGACAGAGGTAAAGGGAGGTGAAGTTGACTGAGGTATATTGATGAAGAGGGGAAATAGATAAAGAAGAAGCAGAGAGTGCTGAGACAGAGGGAGAGAGGATGATGGTACATAGACAAGTATATCTAGAGAGAGAGAGGTTATGACAGAGGGTTAAGGTAGAAGAGATGAGATGAAGTAAAGAGATAAAAATGACACAGAAAGATTATTTTTCAATTTAGTTACCACCAATTGCCTGAAAATGTGAGGGTTAAGGCTGGGCAGGCTAAGCATGCACATTAACGTACAGATTTACAATGTTTTAGTGCAACGCATCAACGGAAACGGAGAAGAGAAAGCAACAGAGACATATTTATTAAAAAGTGACTTGGTGCTGCTCAATACCCGTGTGCTGATACACAAATAAGCTGCCTAGCACCACACACAACCTTTCCACCATGGTGCAGAGTTGTGTATACATTCTCTCCTCCATAGCATTTGTACTGAGAGGAAAACTCTACCAGTAGAAAACCCTATGCCAGTACAATTCTTAATAATTCCATGCATTGTATAAGTGTTGTACAGTGCAGATACATGCAATGTGTGAAATGTTTGAAGAAATGAAACCATTTACACTTCTAAAACCCCAGGACCTCAGGCAAAGGCTCTTTGAGACTCACAGGATGTCAGGGAGAGGCCAACAGCAAGTCCATTCCTGTTCCAGTTGCCCTAAGTCAGCTGAGTACTTCAAGGAAAAGGTCTCTTGTAGCTTGTTGTATCTCTGTAGGTTGAACAGGAGATCAACTGTATGACTGAGAGTCCACGTTTTTGTCCTGGGTACAAGAAGAATCAGGCCCAGTCATTCAGGCTCCTCTCAGATCAAAGGCAGCAGATCCAGTACTCATCTGAACTTCTACAGGTCTAGAAAGTGTTTTGAAGAGGGGCCTAGAGGTGCTAAATTTATACTGGCACTAACTAGTAGGTGTGAAAGAGTCTTAGGCACGCCCTAACCATTGGGGCAAACGTTCCCGGGGCAAAACATACCCACTTTATGGCCTCATTTATGAGGTTTTACCATAGGGCAGACCTGCAGGAATGAGATACAGTGCATTTCTGTCCTTTTCCCCTGCGCTGGCGCACAATAGGGTGCCATGCGCCAATGTAGGTACCTTTGCACCATGGTACAAGGGTGCCTGCATTGAGGCGATGATAGTTTTGTGCTGGAAGGGTAACCTTCCTGCACAAAAACAACCACAAGAGGCTTTTTCCTTTTTCTATGTGTGCTGCAAAATATAGCACACATAGAAAAAGGAGAAACGAGGAGAAATAAAGATATTTCTCCTTGTTGTGCCTCCCTTATGCCTCGCCTGGGGAGGGGTATGTTTTTGGCACTGCCTCAGATTTACGATTTCTCGTAAATCTGGGGCGGTGTCAAAATGTCAAGGATGTTGCTGGGAACGCCCCCAGCAACACCCATTGCACGCCCCTTTAATGCAGAAAACTGTGTTAAAGGGGGCAATATTTACGAGGCAGCATTAAGCCAACAAAAGTAGTTTAGTGCTGCCTCGTAAATATGGAGCAGGCCCCTGCACCACCAAACGTCACAAAAAATGACGTTGCAGCGGCGAAAAGGGTCTCATAAATTAGGCCCTATGTATTTTGAAGATGGTGAAAGTCTTTGGCTACACTAAATATGGGCTCTGAGGACTGGGGATGTGTGTGAGGAGTTTACTATGGTAATCCTAGTGTCTTCTCACATCTAACACAAAATACAGTTTGAGGCACCCATTGTACGCACAAGAAACACACAGACAGAAGTCTGGGTGGAGAAAAGCAGAGTCCTTCAGCAACCAGAAAGAGGATGACCAAGAATTGCCTTCACATCCCGTTCTCTCCCCTTTTAAGTGTGCCTCAAGTGTTATATGTTAACCCAGCAAACTTGTCTAGCATGAGTTTCATACTCAAGAATGCTTTGACACTTTAATGTGAAAAAGGATGCACGTGGCCTACATCCTTCATTTTCTCTGCAGGTTGAGAGGAGACATCTCTTCCCATTCAGGTCACTCTATTGTTTGCTCCTCCATGGCATTTTACACTAATTCCAGGCTAATTACACCTATTTAAGGCTGCTAGAATTTAGAGAGTCAATTTAAAGTACCCTCTAGGAACCCCAGGCATGGGCAAGGTAACTTTCTAAAAGTTACTTTTCCTTAATATTTTTAGTAGGTATTAAAAATCCAATTCAACGGTAACGTTGGATTTTTAACAACTATTAAAACTAGTTGTTTAATTATTTTTCCAAGGGGTCCAATTCCTGAGATACAGTATAAGTATTTTGATCTGTACTTAAGTTTTCTACATAGGACATTTAGAGATGGGAGTAATTTTAAATACACCAGAATAACTGGAGTAATTTCTATAATTCAGTGTTATTCGTGTGATGTGAATTACAGAAACTAACAGGATTACGCCCACTCACATGATTAAGAATTACTTGGGGAAAAAATGCCACCTCAGGATCACAGGAACAACTAACTTACTGAGCACGAGCGGCTTATGTTGTTCATGTTCTGTCGCATTTAGCGCTATTTTCTTAGCGTAAAATGCATTCTTGGGTCCATTTAATTCTTTGTAATATAATGTCATTTTGCTTTAATTCTGTGTAGTTACACTACAGCAAACTACATGAATTATGCTCAAATAGCTTTTGGCTGCTAGTCACTTTAAGGACATGCTACATTACATTTATACATGCCTTACTTTTAAATATCATGCCCCATGCTGCGTGGGCTACAAGGCATGCATAGGAATTACTTATTAATATTTAAAAGGGAGGTTTTTACCGGTCAAAAAGATTTTATTTTGAGAGGTCACCGTGCATGTTTTTCACAGTTACAGTCAGGCTATAGTGCCTGAAGCCTTGTTTGCACTGCCACTATAGTGGATGGCACAATAAGTGCTGCAGTTGACTAGTGGAATTTAACTTCCAGGCCCTGTGTACCTTTTCGAACATAAATAAGGGATTTAGGTAAGTTAAATATACCAATTAAGAGAATGCCAATTCGACCATGCTAAAAGGAGAGCACAGGCACTCTACAACTAGTTAGAAGGGGTACAGTGCACAGAATTCTAAAGCCAGCAAAAATGTAGGGTCCACCAAAAGGTGAAACATTATTTGAAAATGTTTTATTAAACATTTGGCACATTACATCCAGTGGGCAATATGATAATGGATAAGCAGTGGCATACATCAATGATAATCCAGTTGAATACATGGCATAGTATCATCAACGAGGATTCCAACTTCATCAATCCCTCTGTGCCCCTCGGGTGTGGTAGAGTGTTGCTGATCTTGCCTTAATGTGGTGTATAGGTCAGTCACTATCGTCCGATTCCTGCTCAGGTGGGGGGGGCTCGCATATGTCGCCTCGATAGTGGTTCCACTTTCCCCAGATTTGTGTCCATTTCTTAGAGCAGCCTCTATGGATGTAGACAGATTTCTCTGTTACCATTGTGTGGTCCACATCTCGACACCACTGCTGAGGCGATGGGGACTGTTCCGAACCCCAGCGCTGTGCTATGTTCCGTTTGGCTAATGTTATCCCCAATGTCATCCAGGCCTGGTCAGCACGGTTTAAGTGCGTGGGTTCCCAGATGTTGAATAGGCAGCATTTGGGCTCAGGTGGAATAACCACGTTAGTGACCTGGGACATGGTGTGTAGCACAGAGGCCCAGAAAGAAGTGACCCGCGGACATTCCCAGAGTGTGTGCCAGAAAGTACCCTCAGCTCCACAGTTACGGAGATAGAAGGGAGTGTTTGCCTTTCCTATCCTGTGTAACAGGGGCCGTGTATAATAGATTTGGTGAAGGATTTTTAGTTGGAGTAACCTAAGGGTAGAGGGTATTGCCACCTCCCTCGAGGACATTAGGGCCGTTTGCCAGTCTTCCTCATCCAGGTCTCTCACCTCTGCCACCCATTTCTGCTTCAGGACTACTGTTGGATCTTGTTGATTGTTTATTATTTTCCGATAAGTCAGTAAGATGGCTTTCATTTGGAGGTGGTCTGTTAGTAGTCTGTCCTCTAACGGTGAGGACTCGGGCAGCTGTGTATTCGCCGGGATCGCTGCTTGTAGGGCATGTCGTATTTGGGCATATCTATAAATTTCAGTGTGTGCCAGATTATACGTTCCTTGCAACTGAGTGAATGGCACCACTGTCCCCTTCCACCACAGGTCTCCTACCTTGAAGATCCCTATGAGGTCCCACTGTCAGAATCCCTTGGTATTTTTAAGTTGTCCGAGTCGTCGGGTGTCCCACAGCGGTGTCGCCTGCGTGAGTGTCCCCTTCGACCCCATCGCCCTCTGTGCCTCATGCCAAATTTGTAGTGTGTGGGCCGTGGGGCCCGTGTAGTGTAATTTCTTTGCATTATTATACAGTGCACCTAGTATCGCTTCCTCTTCAAGGAGATGGCGATCCATACGGAATGCTGGTTCATCCTGCGGTGTGTGTAGCCATTGATTTATAGGAGTGAGTTGCGATGCCCAGTAATGAGTCTGGATGTGTGGAAGAGCGATTCCCCCATCGTACCACCCCTTAACAAGCTTCGTCATGGCTATGCCTACTGTCCCACCATCCCAGAGGAGTTTGGTCACTTCGGCATTTAAAAGAGTGAAGAAGGAGGGGGAAAGTGAAATGGGGTGTTCTGTAGGACATACAAAAATCTGGGCAGTGCCATCATTTTGAATAGCGCTGCTTTGCCCAGTAGCGTGAGAGGGAGAGAACGCTAGTGTATTACGTCACGGCGGAAGCGGGCCAGCGGTTTCATAAGATTTTCATCTGTGAAGTGTTCAACCTGTGGGGTAATATAGATACCGAGGTATACGAAACCTCGATCCGCCCTTTGGATATCAAAGTTCCGCGGTAGTTTTGGGGGGGATCCGTGGAGAATGTAAAGCAATGACTTTGACCAATTTATGGTGTAGCACGAAGCTCTGCCATAGGCCGCACAGATGTCAAGGAGGCAATTTAGCGATCGGGAGGGTGATGCCATATAGAGTAGAATATCGTCCGCATATAGCAATATGCGGTCCTCCCATCCTGTCGCCCACCTGAGCCCTCTGATGACAGGGCCCTGACGGATCCATGCCGCCAGCGGCTCCAATACTATTGTGAACAGCAACGGGGACAGTGGACATCCCTGTCTCGTACCTTTGCCCAGGGGGAAGTCCTTTGAAATGTGACCGTTCGCCACAACATGCGCCATGGGTTTGTTGTAGAGAAGTTGTGTCGGAGGACCGCAAAAAGTAAGGGCCACTCCACCATATCAAACGCCATGCGGGCGTCTAAAGAGAGGATGATTTCATCTTCTGCAATAGTGGAACTGCGAGCTATGACCCCGTTAAGCCTGCGAAGATTCAGGGCCGTGCCGTGGTGGGGCATGAAGCCCGATTGGTCTGGATGGATTAGTGTAGTGAGGTAGGGCTGAAGGCGCAAGGCCAGCAATTTGGCTAGTATTTTGGCCTCAGCATTGATTAAAGAGATTGGTCTGTAGGAAGCACATTCTTGTGGTGGCTTTCCTGCTTTGTGAATCGTGACTATTGTCGCTAGTCGCTGGTCCCCGGGGAGTTCTCCCACCTCCAGACTGGCCCTATACTTATTAAGGAGGTGTGGCGTGATATGCGTCTCCATTCTTTTATAAAGTTCTACCGGTATACCATTCGGGCTGAGTGCTTTTCCCGGGTAGGAGTGACGCGATGGCAGAGGCCAGCTCTTCCTCGGTGAGCTCGGCCTCAAGCTCTGCGAATGCCTCATCTGATAATGAAGGCTTGCGAATATCTTTGAGGAAGGCAAGTTTATCTTCTAAAGTGTTAGTGGCTATTGGCTCGTAGATCCCCTGATAGTAGGCAGCGAGGGAGTCCACAATTTGCTGCGGGTCTCCGGTGATCTCACTGTTTTCCATACGGAGTCGAGCTATCCACCTACTGGCCTGGTCTTTTTTGGCGAGCCAGGCAATGAGCCTGCCTGTTTTATCACCTGCTTCATAAATGGTGTGTTTTGTGGCCAGGAGGTGTGCTTTCGCCCCTCCCATGCAAACGCCCTGTATGCCTGTTGTGCCAAATTGAATGCATGTGTGGAGTCGTCAGTTAAGGCAGGGGCATGGTTCGCCTCAGCGACCGCTACCTTCTATTCCAGATCTTCTATCTGCAGTTTCTTGTGTCCGGCTATTAGTGAGATCGCTTGTCCGCGCAGTACTGTTTTGTAAGCCTCCCAGAGCGTTACTGGGGAGGACACGTACAGCTCGTTTTCGGTGAAATATTGTTTCGTAGTTGTGCGGAGTCCCTTACGTATTGTAGAGTTTTGGAGGTATCCAGGGTGTATGGGGAATACCCTCCGTCTTACAATGTTGTGAGAGGAGAGCGTCAAGTACAGAGGCGAGTGGTCTGATATTCCACGGGACAGGTGTTGGATCTCCGTTACTCGATTCAGTCCCGTTGCTAACATGAATATGTAGTCAATTCTAGAGAGGCTATTGTGAACTCCTGAGTGGTATGTGTATTGTCTATCGTGTAGGTGGGTAGTTCTTCAGACGTCTATTAGACCAATGGCTTCTATGAAATCCGACAATTTGACGTGAGCGCTGCCTGGTTGCCTGGGAGGATGCTTATCAAGGGTGAAATCAATCACAGCATTGAAATCGCCTCCCACTATGGTGACTGAGGTTTGGGAGAGCCATTTGGTGTAGCGCCATAGGGATGTATACTGAGACCACGTTATATGACCGTCCTTCCCATTTGCATGTCAGTGCTGCAAAGCACCCTTGTTCGTCCGTTTTGGAATCAGTGATTATGAGTGGGAAGCATTTATTGAGTAGAATCCCCACCCCACGGGAGCCAGAGGTGAACTCTGAGTGCACCGCCATCTATCTAGGGCCTTGGTGGCCGAGCCCATGAGGTGCGTTTCTTGTATTAGGACTATTGCTGGGCCTTTGCGCCTAATGTATTGAAGAACTAGTCCCCTTTTGATCTTGTCCCCCAGTCCGTTTACATTCCATGACAGAATCGTGAGGGGGGGCCGGGCCCACGGGTGTACAAAGAGAGCTGTCCGGGGTGTCTCTCATTTTATGAGCGTGCGCCATCTACTTATGTATTGGAACTGGAATCTGGAATCACGTGAAGTGCCTACAGAAGTCTGCTGATATGAGTGCCATTGCAAAATCAAATTAAAACAAACAACCTGAAAAATAAGAACAACCCCTCTACCTTCCTCCCCCCTCCCTGCCTCCCTGCCCGGTGGAACCCGCCTCCCCAACTGAGCAGAGTGCTTAAGTCCCATTACTAATACTTGCGTGGGGGTGAGAGTCTGTCCGAGAGCATCTGAAGCCCCCATACATGTTGATGTAGCAGCGCCATAAGTCTTTTCTTGAGGTGTAGCTTTAGGCCAACAGTTTATGGTCCTTCCCCTAAGTATCCCACCGGAGAGGATCGTAGGCAGGCAGAACAATCAGTGCATCTTCGGAGTCGGCCAGACGGTTCTGAGTTACTCATGCCTCCTTGTCACCGGATTCCACAGATCCCGATCCCTGCGACTCCCAGCGTCGGTGCTGCTGCTGGGTCTTAATCTTTGTGGGTTTCGTCGTGGGGCGCCATCCATCCAGCCAGTCTCGGGCTTCCTCCGGCGTTAGGAAAAACCATGCTCTCCCCTTAGCCTCCACTCTCAGCCTTGCCGGGAAGAGCATGGAGTATTTTTTTTCTCTGGCTCTCAGTTCCTTTTTTATGTCCAGGAAGCCTCGTCGCTGTTTTGTCACCGCAGCTGTATAGTCCGGGTACATCGTGATCACATGGTTGTCTAAACGAATCGGTGGGACGATCCTCGCCGCCTGCAGGATGGCATCTCGATCGCAGAAATTAAAGATACGTGCCTGAATCGGTCTAGGGGGAGCCCCCGGCTTGGGCCTCCCACCGGGTACTCGATGTGCTCTTTCTACCGAGAAAAAACTCGATAGTCCACGTGGTTGTAACTGAGTCTTCACGTGGTCCTCTACAAAAAGGTCCAGGGCCCACCCGCCTGCACTTTCTGGCACGTCAATAATGCGTACGTTGTTGTGCCTTGAGCGGCCTTCCTGGTCGGCGAGTTTGGCTAGAATTTGCTTATTGTCCAGTTCTAATTGGCGCACCTGGAGCTGCAGCATTGTTGTATCAGTTACAAGCACTTTCGCCGTGGATTTAATTTTGTTCAGTCTCCCAGAGAGCTTAGAGAAATCGGAACGGATCAAAGAGATGTCCGTGGAAATCGTGCCTATCGAGGATTGAACTTGTTGTAAAGCAGCCATGATGTCTGTGAGCGTAACTGCGTCTGGGCCCTGCTGTACGGGAGTCTCTATTTGGGCGGGCATCACCTGTTGCTTTACACCCTGATCTTTGGCATATGCGAATTTCTCGAGCTTTCCAGCCGGTCCCCCGCATGGGCCTCATCCCGCCATCTCGGCACATCGTCCGGTCGATTGTCAGGATGAGGAAGGAGGGGGCTGTTATCACCGCGTGTCCACACTCCAGGCGCTATCACTCCCGTCACTGCATGGGGAGCCGGCCCACTCCAGGCCCCGGCGCCACTGTGCGCTTCAGGCCGCTGGGTTTCAGTATCGGTTTCTCAGGATCCACACGTCGCCGGCTGTCGTGGGACGCCTCAACGCCTCAAACGGCAGCGCCTGGCTTCCGATGCTCGCCTTCACTAAATATACAGTCAGCAAGCAGGATAATTGTCAGGATTTATGACGAGGGCTTTCTAACTCACGGAGCTCTGTTAGGCTGCAGCCATCTTGCTTGGCTGCTAGCCATGCCCCCTCAGGTGAAACATTTTTAGTGGCCACACATAAAAGTTCACCTCTTTAGTATGGACGACAATAGTATAGTGATAAAGCTCCGGACTCAGTACATAAACCCTTGGTTGTGTATTTACAACAGAAGAGTACAGTGTTTGTGATAAAGCCCCTCACTGGTTAGCTGCTCAGTATTATGGAGAATAAACTGTGAATAAAAATCTTCATCCAGAACTTGACCTCCAAAAGCTGCTGCTACCTGCTGACTACAGAAGAGTACAGTGTTTGTGCCAAAGCCCCTCACTGTGTACTTGAGTTCCTGGTTACCTACTAGGTATAGAGGCGAATATACTTTTGACAAAGCTCCTCACTCTGTACACAAGCCCCAAGCCACTTGTTATCTGCTCACTACAGAAAAGTGTAGTGTCTGTGGTAAGTGACTCACTGTGTAATGGAACCCCTTGTTACCTGCTCATCATAGAGGTTTATAGTCTAAAGATCCTCCCTCTGTACACAAGTCCCCACGCTCCTTGTTACCTGTTTGCTACTGAAGAGTACAATGTCTGTGATAAAGCTTCTCACTGTGTACTTGAACCCTAGTATGCTCAAATGATTATGCTCCTCACTCAGTATACAAACGCTGAGCCACTTGTTACATGCTCATTACAGAACAACAAAGTCTTTGTGATAAAGCACCTCACTATGTAAACGAGACCCAAACCCCTTGTTAACTGCTTTCTATGGAAGAGTTCACACTTTCTGATAAAGATCCTCACTCAGGGCCCGATTCACAGAACTAACTTAAGACAAAATCCTAAACTTACTACCATTTTGGTATTCACAGAAGGCACTTACTCATTTTGGTATTCACAGAAGGCACTTACTCATTTCGGTATTCACAGAAGTTAGGAGTCCTAACTTTAGGACTCCCAAATGCCTTCTGTGAATACCGAAAGTCTTAAAATTAGGATTTTTCTCAGTTTAGTAGTAGTATAGTTAGGACTCCTAACTTTAGGACTTCTAAATGCCTTCTGTGAATACCGAAAGTCTTAAAATTAGGATTTTTCTCAATTTAGTAGTCCTAAGTTTAGGACTCCTAACTTTAGGACTCCTAAATGCCTTCTGTGAATACCGAAAGTCTTAAAATTAGGATTTTTCTCAGTTTAGTAGTAGTATAGTTAGGACTCCTAACTTTAGGACTCCTAAATGCCTTCTGTGAATACCGAAAGTCTTAAAATTAGGATTTTTCTCAATTTAGTAGTCCTAAATCTAAACTTAGGACTACTAAATTGAGAAAAATCCTAATTTTAAATTTAGGACTCCTAAATTGAGAAAAATCCTAATTTTAAGACTTTCGGTATTCACAGAAGGCATTTAGGAGTCCTAAAGTTAGGAGTCCTAACTATACTACTACTAAACTGAGAAAAATCCTAATTTTAAGACTTTCGGTATTCACAGAAGGCATTTAGGAGTCCTAAAGTTAGGACTCCTAACTTCTGTGAATACCGAAATAAGTAAGTGCCTTCTGTGAATACCAAAATGAGTAAGTGCCTTCTGTGAATACCAAAATGGTAGTAAGTTTAGGATTTTGTCTTAAGTTAGTTCTGTGAATCGGGCCCTGTATATTGGTGCCCCAGGTTAACTGTTTAGTATAGTATAGTGATAATGCTCCTGACTCTGTAAACAGATGCCTGGTTACCTGCACACTACAGAAGAGCCATGTGTTTATGATAAAGCAGCTCCTCAATGGTTACCTGTTTAGTATAGTGGAGAATATTTTAGTGATACAACACCTCACTCCACAAATCCTCAAGGCCCTTGTTACCTCCTCTCTACAGAGTTCAATGTTTTTAACTGTGGCAGTCATTAATTTTAGCAGGAAGAGGGGCGGGTCCATACATACACACTCACTCCCACCTGTGCATTCACAAGTGTGCACACACACTCATTCACAACACTCACTCACTCAAATACACACTCATACATTCATACAGACATACCCGCACCAAACATCAAAACACAACACTTATCTTCACTGCAGCTCTCTGGGAGAGAAACCTTGGAGGTCCCAGGAGGGTTGGGATTGCTGCCTTCCCTCATTGGCTGACCTTGGGAAGGCAGCATGTCTCACTCATCACAGATTGGGATGAGGTAGGTGAGACTTCTGAGCCCACCTGCTCTGTGATGAGGTGTCACTGATTGACAGTCAGCCTTGGGCACTTCATGGCTTAAAACTGAAGCGTCAAGGTCTGAGGTAAACAGTAACGTTCTCCCTGATCGTGAAGGAGGAGGGCCTCAAGGCACATTTACCAGGCTGAGGAGGTCACGCCCACAGGGCTGTGAAATCCTCAGCCTGGTAAGGTTCAGCTCAGGCAGCTATGAGCCTGCTCATTTAGCACATGTTTAGCTCCTGGCTACCTGGCCTGAACAAGAAGGAGCGTGCCTGTAAGGCTGACCTTTGTTCAGACTGACAGACACTCTCCTTGTTGGGAAAAAGGTGAGCCCATACGGACGGGATGTGGCTGGTTTGTCACGAAGCTCCTAACTGTGTAGTGGACCCTAAAGTTACCTCATTAGTGTAAGGAGTATAAGCTGGTGACAAAGCTCCTCATTCTGTACATTAGTCTTTTGTTACCTGCTCACTGTAAAGTGAGTCCTTACAGCCCCAGCTTATGTTTTTGGTGCGGAAGAGTGTAGAATAGTGATGAAGCTCCTCACTCTGTACTCGAGTCACGAACCCCTTGTTACCTGCTCTATGGAAGAGTTCACACTTTCTGATAAAGAGCCTCACTGTATTCTGGTGCCCCAGGTTGCCTGTTTAGTATAGTGATAATGCTCCTGACTCTGTAAACAGACGCCTGGTTACCTGCTTACTACAGAAAAGCACAGAGTTCATGATAAAGCATCTCCTCAATGGTTACCTGTTCAGTGTAGTGGAGAGTACTTTAGTGATAGAGTGTACAGTGAGCCCTTAGAGCCCCATCGTATCTGCTCAGTACAGAAGAGCTTAGAGGGCTCCTCACTTTGTACTCAAGCCACTTGTTACTTTCTCACTACAGACGAGTACCTAATAATGCTCCTCACTTTGTGCTGCAGCTCCTGGTTACCTGTTCGGTATAGAGGCGTATAGTCTAGTGATAAAGCTCCTCACTCGTTACACAAACACTGAGCCACTTGTTACATGTTCACTACAGAAGAGTACAGTGTGCATGGTAAAGCTGCTCACTATGCACCAGAGCCCCTGATCACCTATACTAGAGTGTAGTCTAGTGATAAAGCTTGTCACGCTGTACAGCTTGGTACTTGCTCACTACAGACATGTGTTATGTTTGTGATAAAGCTACTCTATGTGTACTACAGCCCCTGGCAATCTGTTTTAAAATAAGCCAGTGGACCCCTGGCCACCAGTTCAGAATAGAAGTGAACAGTCTAGTGATAAAGCTTCTCACTCCTTACATGAGCCCCAGTTCCCTGCTCATTATAATGAAGTGCACTGTACATGATAAAGCGCCTCACTCTCTACACGGGCCCCTGGTATATGTTCAATGGAATGGAGTGCAGTGTACGTGATAAAGCTCCTCACTCTTTACACATGTGGTGCCCCTGTTATATGTTCAATGCAATGGAGTGCAGTGTACTTGATAAAGCTCCTCACTCTTTACACATGTGGTGCCCCTGTTATGTGTTCAATGCAATGGAGTGCAGTGTACGTGATATAGCTCCTCACTCTTTACACATGTGGTGCCCCTGTTATCCGCTTGTTGTAATGGAGTACAGTGTACGTGATAAAGCTCCTCACTCTTTACACTCGTGGTGCCCCTGTTATCTGCTTGTTGTAATGGAGTGCAGTGTACGTGATAAAGCTCCTCACTCTTTACACACGTGGTGCCCCTCTTATCCGCTTGTTGTAATGGAGTGCAGTGTACGTGATAAAGCTTCTCACTCTTTACACATGTGGTGCTCATGTTATCTGCTTGTTGTAATGGAGTGCAGTGTACGTGTGAAAGCTCCTCACTCTGAAGCCGATCCCCTCGTTATCTGTTCACTATGAGGTGTGGATGTTCAGGCCGCTACCTGCATCATCCTCTGGAATGCAGGAGCAGGGCTCAGGAAGTATTTCCCAGTCCTTGTTGAACGCTTATTTTCCTTTCAGGGTTTTAATTTAGCCTCCTTGGTCTTGAAAATATTTTCTAAGTGGAAAGAAGTGGCAGGTGAAAAACACGTCAATTGTGAATTTTTTAAAACGCTCCACTATACATAGGGGCATATTTACAAGGGGGTTGTGCCACCGTATTGTCACTTTTTCTGACGCTGTGTCCTGCACCATATTTACAAAGTGGCTTATCGCTGCTTCCAAAACAACACCCATTGTTTTTGACTCTGCCTCAGATTTACAAGGTTCTGAACATCTGAGGCAGTGGCAAAAACTAACACTATGCAAAAAGAGGCGTTAGATAAACACAACGAGGAGAAATACTTTTATTTCTCCTCATTTTGTTTTTACTATGTGTGCTGCATTCTGCAGCACACATAGAAAGAGCAAAACACCATTAATGATTGTTTTTGTGCAGGAAGATGCCCCTTCCTGCACAAAACCAATCATTATTTGCAGCACACTTAGAAGTAGCAAATCCCCATTATTAATTGCTTAGCTCTCAGCTGGAGTAAATTTACTACTGTGTACGGTGGGTGCATGTCCCTCCTTAACCTCCTCTGAACTCACCATAAACCCCCTCTAATTCCTCCCTTATTCCCTTCCATTTAGTAATAAGTATTTCTCATTTTCCAGCCACTTCCCCCTGCTCTTACCATATTTACTACTAAAATATATATTCCTACGTGTACTGAAATCTCCGCAAACAAAAGATAGCCGAGGCAGAGGTATAGACCTTTGCATGTAGGTTAGTGAACACCATTTTCTAGTATATTTGCTAACACTATTATAGTACTGAAAAACATACTACAAAATGCAGTTAGTAAATAGGCCCCAATTAGTCTGACTCACAGATACCCTGAAACCGGTCCCAGGATGCTTGTGTCCAGTCCAGTGAGGACCTACCCTAGCAGTTGGGCTGGACTGCTCCCATGGGGAGGAGGGTCAAGTGTGATTTACATATGGCTGGGTCCAAACTGGGGTGGCGTGGTGGGCAAAAACATTGATGGATTAAACCCAGATCTGTTCCTGGGGGTAGATGTTTGATTTGTTCAGCATTCCATCCATCATTTGCCCAGACATGGATCCTGTGCTCACTGCGCCACTGGATCAAGCTAGCCTGGCTGATGAGGGGTGACACCCCAAAACCGGTCGCAGGATGCTTGTTTCTGGTCTAGGGAGGACCTGGCCTGGCAGTTCTGGCTGGACTGCTCCCATGGAGAGTAAGGTAAAGACTGATATGTATTTGCCTGGGTCCAAACTGTGGTGGTGTGGTGAGTATGAAAACTATGGATTAAACTTAGATCTGTGACTGTGGGTGAATGTTTGATTTGTTCAGCATTCCCTCCATTATTTATTCTGTCTGCATTTGTGGCCCTGCAGCAATGATTGTGCCTCACCCTTAGGTAGCCCTTTAAACAGATCCCAAGACTGGCATTGCACTCTGGAAGAGCAGTTTTATACTGCCATATTGACTTGGCAAGATAAACCTCTTGACAGGCCCAAACCACATTGTTTAATGCACCTAAGTCACCCCTGGGGTAGGCACTACACAGTCCAGAGGGCAGGGTGCAATAAGTTAAAAAAGTTGGACATGTAATTTTAAGTTTTACATGTCCTGGTATTGAAAATCTCCTAAAGTTGTTTTTCACTACTGAGAGGCTTACCTCTCCCATAGGATATAATCGAGTCACCTTATTACATTTAATATGTGCTAATTTTAAATTAAAAGAAAATAGGAATGTCAAGTTTGGTGCCTAAAGAATTGTAATTTAAAACCCTCTTTAACTGTGAGGTAAGAGTTTATGTCATAATTCTGAAAATGCCACTTTTACAAAGTTGCCATTTTCTTGTCCTAACCATTTGGGGCCTGCAGCTTGAATCCTGGGTCACATGAGTAGGTGTATTGCTCCCAGAAAGTGAGACATAAGGGGAATATGGGTTGGCAGTATGGGCCATCTCTGGCTTGACAGGGGGCAGAGCTGTCAACTATGACACTTGCACATCACAAAGCCTCTGCCTGAGCACACTTACAAGTGTTTGACTCTTGTCTTTTGTGCCCAAAGATAAGCTGGGGCCAGGGTAGGGAGACGAGGAATTCCAGGCACCTCTGCGGGTGGAAGCCCCTAGAAATTTCTCCTGCTTCAGAGTAGGCACCAGCAATGAATATTGGACCCTCAGACCCAACTCTTCAGAACACCTCAGGACCTATGGATGACTCAGGACTGCTGTGCAGCTCTGCGCGAAGGGCTGCTATTCTGCTGCCCTGCTGCCTGAGTAAGTAGGACTGGGCCAGCATCTTGAACCCAGGATCACCGGAGTGACTCCAAGAGCTTATTGGCAGGCCTTCTGATCACAGCCTCAGGGGCAGAGAAGACTCCAACCACCTTGAACCCTGAACCTGAACTTTGACTTCTGTGGGTCTTGCCCCACAAGTGATGCCACCCCAGTCCTAGATCCTTGAAAGGGGGCCTGAAGATGTAGCATGGTACATCGGAACCGCTGCTGCGCAATGCATCTCGACGCAGGACCTCGAATCGCAGCCTATTGGAACTGTCCGATGCATTACCTCGGATCTCAACACTGCAGCAAATACAAACCATCACTGTGTGATGCATCTCTATGCAGGACCTCTCATCTCAGACCAACGGCTCATTGGAACAGCTGCTCCGCTATTCATTCTTTGCACAGGACTTCGCCACACTCCACAACCTGGATTTAAGGAACTCTGTTCAGCGGGCCTAACTTGATCTCTGTACCCTTCCCACGCTCCATCACAGTCAACATGAACTTGTGACTTTGTCCCAATCTGGAGCAACCTGATAACCACAGTTGAAACTTTGAGCTTTTAAGCATGGTTTTCTGTTAAATCTTTATGCTTGCAGATCTCCTGTTCTACGAATTGGATTTTTGTTGTTTTGATCTAAAATAATGTATCAAATTTCACTCCATTTTTCAAAAGAGGTGTGAGATTTTTACTACTGTTTGAAGTGCTGCATAAATACTTTCACATTGACTCTAAGTTAAGCCTGCCTGCTTTGTACGAAGCAACCAGAGGGTTTAGCACAGGTTAATTTGAGGATTGCTTGTGTATTAACCTAAAAGAATTTGTGATTGCTGCTTGAGTAGGATTTCACCCCCTCATCCAGCAACCCATGTCCTATACTTATGAAATACAGAAATATAATAGTTTGTTCAGCAACCAGCTGCCATTGACTAAGCTGCCTTGTGATTGCTACTGTAAAATATACTTTTCTCTGCCCTCTACAGAGCAGAACAGATTATACATTTTATAGGCCAATACCATGGCTGATGCTGTATTTCCATTCAATTTCTGGAAGAAACGAAGACACATGCAAGTGGAAAGCTTTTCCACTTAAAACAAGCATACACTTTTCTGCAGCACTTCATGAATGATCCTCAATGCAGCTTGGTGCGGCATTGTTATGCTTTCTGAAGCATGCCTAAATTAATGATTATTATCTAGCAAATTAAAACTGGCTTACACAGATATCAGTGCCTGTTTTAACCCTTAATGACCTAATCAGAGAAATCCTAGTTGGGCCACACATCTGAGAACGAGAGAGAGAGAAGAAAGGGGATATTTACCAAAAAGGGGGTGGCCCACTTACTTTCTACAAGGCCTTCTGCTTCTGCAACTATGGTCTAATGAAAGTAAATGCTGGAAGAATGTAGTTTCAATTGCAGCTTAGCCACAGACTGGAAAAAATGGAGGCCAATGCCAGTCTTTTTTTTTTCTTTCCTCAAGGGCTCCTCCGATCAATTACTTGGCAGGCGAAGTCTCTCAGGCGTGTGCTCGGGCAAGGGTTCCCCCTCAGTCCATGCCTGGGATGGCCGCCTCTTGTGTTGAGAGGAGCTGCTGGCCCTCGGGCGCTGAGGCCGCCGCGGGAGTCTGTTCTGTCACCACCTCATGGGGTGTGGCTGGCGGTGGGCTCGCTGGTTGACTTTCACAGGAGTCTTCTTGCTGTGACCCGCAATGTTCCCATGTGTCCAGGTCTTCATCAACTCATTCTTCGGCAGAGGGAGCTGGCACCCGTTTGAACCATGAGATGTTACGTGTCACGGTTTCTCCTCCCTTTTCTGCTGCTACCATTGTTTCTTTCACACTGACCACCGACCACTGGCCTGGTTCGAACCGGCTCCAGAATTTTCCTCCGGCCTCCTGTCCTTCAGTATGACGCTGTCTCCCCTCTGCACTGTTCGGGCCGTCGCTCTCCGTGTTCGACTGGCAGATATATTTTGTTTCTCGCTCCATCTCATGGCACCTTCCTCGTCAAAGGAGGGGCAACCACCCGGGGCAGGTGGGGAGGGTGTCACGGCAGGCACCGTTGAACATAAGAGACCTAGGAGCTTGGTGGGTGGTGCTGTGAGGGGTGCTCCGGTATTCTCAGGGGAACATTTGCAAGTATCTTTCGGGGTTCACGTTCTCGGCTAAAGCAATGCGGAGGGCTTTGTTGAGAGTTCTCATAAATCTTTTAATCCCCCCGTTGGCTTGGGGCCACTGTGGAGTGATGCACCTGTGTCGTATCCCGTGATGTTGCATGAACTCTCAGAAATCATGGCCCTGGAACGGTGGCCCGTTGTCACTTTTAATTTCTCCTGGGCATCCGAACATTGAGAAGACCTTCTCAAGCACTTGGGCGACCTGGGAGAAAGTGGTGGAGCTGATGACTTCCACAGTAGGACATTTGGAGTAGCTGTCGATGAGGGCCAAGGTTGTTCTCCCAACGGGGAAGCTCCCAAAGTCAAGACTCACTTTCTCCCAAGGGGTTTTCCCATATTCTTCAGTGTGAACAGATGCGTGCGGGTCTCTCCGAAGCACTCGTCATCTGGCAGGCAGGACACTTTCTTACTGTCTCGTAGACTTGGGTTTCCAGTCCTGGAAACCAGACTTTCTCCTGAGCTTTCATTCTTTCCACGCCTTGGTGAAGTCCGTGAGCTAACTATGTCGCTTGGTGTTGTAGTGCTGCTGGGATGACGATCCGGGCGCCCCTCAGCTGGATTCCGCCTTGGGTTACACTCAGTTCATCTCTGATCCTCCACATCTGAATGAGACTTTCCTTTTCCGGGCCTGACCAGGTGTTGGCGGACTGCATGATGTTATGCCAGTGCCCCCCTTGGACGGCCGAACGGATCTTGGTGATGACAGGATCACCTTCTGCTGCGGCGACCACCTCTTCCGGTGTTAGGGCCTTCGGGCAGGTGATGGTGGAGATCATGTTTAGATGTGCCTTTAGTGCTTCTTTTGTTTGGTCCACTTGCACACTCCTCGCGAATGTTACCAGCCTGAGGTTCTCCGCTGCATGGCTACTTAGTACGGTGTCCACCTCTTGATTTATGACATGGACATCCGTGATGATCTCGTTATCTTCGGACCATATGGTTACGGTCATCTTGCCCTTGAGGGGCAAGGGTGCATCGCTCTCGTATGCAAAGATCTTCGTTTTGGAGGGATTGAGTTCAGGTTTGGGTCTCAATCGGTTATACTGCTGGAGCCCCATAACGTTAACCGATGTGCCGGTGTTGATTACCGCGCTAACTTCAGATCCCGTGATCCACACGGTGTACATGGGTTGAGGCCTTCTCCTCCTTTTGAGTGCTTGCTCAAAAGAGACTAGATATGTCCCTCATTCGTCCTCCTCCGAGGATGTGTCGTCTACTTGGTAAGTGGTTCGTTCGCCTTTCCTTCCCCCGTGTGAGGATGCGAGGGAGAGGTTCGAGAGTTGGCACACCATCTTCCCCATGGGTGCTGCTTGTCGTCCGTCTTTCTTCGGGCCTTCCTCCTGCACACAGACGTGAAGTGGTCTAGTATGCCACAGTTGGTGCATGTCTTCCCCTGGGCCGGGCAGGACTGGGGGGGTGTTCCTCAAGCCCGTAATATCCGCAGTGGCCTCTCGGGTTCGGCGGAAAACAGTCTCTTGGTCTGGTGCTTCTGTCACGTGCCTTGACTGCATCAGCTCGCTCCACTTTGATGGTGGCACTCTTTTCGGTCGAGCGTGTTAGCGCTAGGTCCATTTAGTCTGCGCAATCTGCCGATAGGTCGTGTGACTAGTATGCCATTCAGTGGTATATTAGGTTGCCGTAGGATGAGCCCACGCAGCACCTTGCTGCGTATCCCTAGGATGAGCTGGGCTCTGATTTCTTTGGCCGCTCTTTCATCCACTAGGTGGGTGCTGGCTAGCTCCCTCAGCCTCGTGTGGAAGGTGTTGATTGATTCTCCTTCAATTTGCCTGGCTGGCCTCAACTTGAACCGCTCAAAGTCCAGGTTCAGTTGAGGGTCAAAGTGCGCATTGAGCGCTGCTACTGCTGCCTCATAGTCATTCGGGGGTCCGACATTTGGGAGGTGTTTGAAAAGCGGGTATACTTCCTCCCCGGCATAATGGAGTAGGAGTGATCTGTTGACGGCGGTGTCTGTTTTCCTGGTTGCTATGAAATAGTTTTCAAGACGGCCAAGCTACATCTTTCACCTTGGGGACGCAGAGGTGGGGTCAGCCGCCTCACTAAACGGAGGTAGGACGTCTGTGGGGGGGTGTTGCGGGGCCATGCGGGTCGGCGTTTGGTTCTCATCTGGATTGTCCCCATTATGAGAAAGGGGTGGTAACCTCGCTCCACGTGCTGCATTAACTGCTAGGTACCTTGCGGTTGTAATGCCGCTACATGGGGTTGGTGAAAAGTGCCCTTCCTTATGCGCACGGGGGTGGCTCTGGTGGTCAGTTGGTGCAGATGAGCGCAGGCCTCGAGCTGCGTGGCGTTTAGTCACCCGACCACGTGACTGTGTCCCGCCGGTGAAGGCTTCCGCCTGTGCAGGGGGTCTGCTGGTGCATCTGGAGTAGCTGCCGCTCTGTGCCAGAGACGTGGGGGCCTGGAGAACCAACCGTGCCCTCCTTTGGGTAGAGTGCGCTATCGGGGTAGCGTCCGTGGCACTACTACCGTTAAGCAGGCGGTCCCTGGGCAGGCCCGCAGTCAGGTGACCCTTCTAGCTGTTCTCCCCAGTAGTGCTACTGTGGGGGTTGGAGCGTGGATCAGGCTCTGCTCCTCGTCGCCAATGTAGAAAGCTAACACGCTCTCCCTCGGCCGCAATCTTGCTGCGTTGCACGCCGCCGCTGACCGCAATAACTGGACACCACACTCAGTATCAGTTGGGCGCCGAGTGACCTTGTGTAGTCATGCCCCTTTATTTTAACGCGCTACGCCTTCTCCGCGTCAGCGCATGGGTGCGACACTTCCGGCGCAAAGGCCGGAGCAGTCAGCTAGACTGCTGACTTATTACACTTAGCATACATCGAATAAGGTCTCCATGCAGGGGAGAATAGCGTAGATTAGCTCAAATAAGCTTATTACCTAAGGACAGGAACCTATGCATTGGGTTGAAGAAATACTTTGAATGGAAGGTACACATACGTACACACAAATGCACACACATGCTTGCAAGTGCAAACATTCCAAGGCACATGTGCACACGCACAAACACACTGAACACTCTAACAATGTTAGAACTCCAAGGGCATATGGTTAGGGCTGGCTCACACAGAGCTATTAGAGCCCCTAGGGGGATAATAGCAGGGGTGGGCCTAGGCATCCCATTCATCTGCCGGCACACAGCTGAATCTAGAAGCTTGCCATTTCATGGGAGCGACTGCAGAGGGTCACACGGAGATTACACCGGCATTAGTGACAGTATACTAATACGATTTCACTAATATTATCAAATCTGTCACCCGTCCGAACAGGTGACACTGGCAAGTCAGCTACTCTGAGCAAGAGGACACCTCAATCTAATTATACGATGGGTGGCTATCATACTACTGTGGTCGTGGTTGCTATGCTATATACTATCATTATGCTATGTCTATATTTTTTGTGCTCACTTCTGCCAATATTGCCAGATTATATCTACAATGCTAGTTTAAATTGCACATAATTCGTACACACCATTGTAATGTTTTCTTTTTGTGTTTAGAATCATGTATTTGTTTCGTATTTTATATGTAATCCATGTACTCTGAAGTCCTTATGTAAGGTACTTGGTTCTATTGCAAAGCGCTCGAACACCTTTGGGTAAAGTTATGTTATGTTATATAATTTGTAGAGCGCATGGCTGCCCCAGCAATGGGGCGTCCCAGCCTAGTTTCAGAAACATATTGCGGAGAAGAGGTAGGACTGGATAAATTACGCCGAAAATAGGACTGGATAAATTACGCCGAAAATAGCAAGGTCTTCACGGCCTTTCTGAAGTCCCAATGGTTCTGAATGTTCTTGATGGTCACCGAGAGCCCGTTCCACAGGGCCGATGCCATCGCTCGAAACCAGCGCCCTCCAGCTCTTGCTCTTCTGACTCGGGGAAGACATGCCAGCTGAAGGTCAGCAAAGCGTAGCTCACGGGGTGGGACATACGGAGATAATAGGATTGGGGGCGCATGGGAGGTGAGGATTCTGGGAGCAATGCACAGAGTCTTGAAGTGGATTCTCTTGTCCACAGGGAGCCAGTGCAATCTGAGAATGAGTTTTGACACTGAGCAAGCTTTGGGGGGTACGAAAAGAGCCTGCACTGAGGAATTTTGAACCATCTGTAATTGTTGGATTCCAGATTTGTTAGCGCCCAGATACAAAGAGTTACAATAATCCAGTTCTTTAGGGACTGTGTAAGTCATAGGGCCTCATTGGAGTTGGTCGATAATTATTGCATCAGAAAAATATCTGATAGCTCGTTGTTCTGAATTTATACGAGGAAATAATTGTACCTTATACATTTTGGGGCAATAACATGCAGGTTTTGGTGCTTTACTTACAAAAATCGTCATCACCTGGTAAATACCGGGCCTGCTCCCCTTGCTGAATTCCGATAGGTCATTATTTGATAAAGGGTGCCCCCCGATAATTACAGGAGTGCAATAAACATTAGCTGTAACCGAAAGATAGATTCATTGGACTGTGCAGAAACATAACATATATTTTTTTTTCATGTTTCCCTTTGGTCCGATGGTTTTTTTCAAGAGAAACTAAGGACTACTTTTCGGGATAACTGGATTTAAAGGGTAAGTGATATGAGTGTCGGAGATTACCGGTCCTGGCTAACAGCTCATAGGCTAAATATTGGCCACTGAATTAAAGTTCCGGGAATAACACTGGGACCCAGGAATGCCAGGCCCTTTACTGAATGCCGATTTCTAATTTTTGAGACTTTACCACAGACTTTGCTCTGAACAGGTGGAATATCTCTTCGGATATGCATGGCGTTTTAACAGTGTGGGAATGCACCGGCCTGGTAAAACTAGGCCGATATGTGTACACCTGGTAATACCAGTTCGGGAATAGTAGAGGACATGGAATCTACCTCCACAAACGAGGGCCTAAGTGCTAAGGCCTACACACCATCCAGATGAATTTGGTGGGGCAATATATGTAGGTGCGCACCTGTGTCGATCAAGCATGACTACACTCTATAAATCCACCAATAGAAATATTTTGGCATAGTTGTCCTGCTAAAAGGTTCAGGGGTAAGAGTCCACTAGTTCTGCTGCTCAGAACGAGTGAAAATATGTGGCATTACCACATTTATCCCCATTGTGATCTTCAGAAGTTTAAATTAAAAAAGTAACACTCCATATGGGAAGCACCAAACCCAGCGCTATTGGGATGTACCTGGTCACCATTACCTCTCGGCTGAGCCATGGACATCAGAGTGAGGTCGTCGGTACCTTCATATTTTTCCCCTTTTGGTGTGGATGAGAGTGGGGGTAGTTTGATACTGGGTGTTGCCAGGATTCATACTCACTCTCTTAGCATCCACTATGACGTCAGTGGGTAGAAAGGACTGGCATTGCATGCCCTTGTGACTATGAATAAAAAATAAAATTCACGGAGCTACCCAGAGGTGGGAAGGAATGTTTGCTTCCTGCCGCCTTGCCCAGTCAAGATGTGAAATATATCAGGTTGTGTACGTATTATGCATTCCACGTTTCAGGTGGGCCGTGCCCCTGCAGTGACCCCGATACCCAGGTGTCCAATCACATCCAGAGACACGCGTATAACCACCGACACCCACGGCACATTTTTTCCAGGCAATGGAATGCTAACACTGTCAGAAACTCCTCGAATTCTTTCATCACTGGTCCTAAGTTATTCTGAAGGCATCCGATAATTGGCTATAACTTCCTAGAAACCTCAGGATAAAATTACGGCCTGGATTTTTTTGTTGTGTTTTGTGACTATGAATTCTGTGATTTCCTCTTTTATAAACTGTTTTCACCCACCTCAAGTGGCTTATCTCGCATACCCTTGAACTAGTGCCTAAACACCCATCTTTGGATGATGGTTTGCGCGTTATAAATGGTTAGAGTACTAACTAAGGGGCATATCATCAACAACCGGCGATAATTATCGCTAAGCGCACTTAGCGCTAGGATAATTATCGCCGGCTAGCATGGATTTTTATCGCTGAGATACTGTGCTATTAGCAACGCTTATCTCAAAAGCGATAAAAATCCTAGCGCTCACTGCCTAACGTGAGATTATCACTGGAAACCCAGAGATAATCTCACGAAATATGGCATTGGCTTGTTGATAGGGACTCACAAACTTAGCCATGATATCCTCCTTCTATAGGACATCATGGCTAAGTTGGTCCTGAAGCAGGCGTAAGGAAAGTTGCGATAACAGGGGTTATCGCTACTTTTCCTGCCGCTATGCTTCATAGCGTGGGGCTTGATGATACGAGAAATGTCGCTTAGCGACATTTCTCCTGTCATGTCAGGTCACGAACGCCCACTTTGCATCTCATTAGAGATGAAAAGCTGGGCGTTAAGATTTCGTACGCTAAAGCAAGGTTTCATGCGTTAGCGTGACCTTGCTAATTAGGCGATAAAATTATCGCCGCTTTTCGGCCGAAAACTCCCGCAAAAGCGGCAATAATTTTCTATCGCCCCGTTGTTGATATGCCCCCAACTAACTAAGGGGCATATTATCAAGAAACGGCGTTAAAATTATCGCCGCTTAAGCGGCAGAAAACTGCCGCTAAAGCGGCGATAATGGGCTTGATAATATGCCCCAGAGAATTCCCATAGAAGCCCATGTTCTGGTGTCAACATGGGCTTCTATTGGAATTCTCTGCGGCATATTATCAAGCCCATTATCGCCGCTTTAGCTACAGTTTTCTGCCGCTAAAGCGGCGATAATTTTAACGCCGTTCTTGATAATATGCCCCTAATTAAATATAAAATTAAACAGTCGTATCGTTCCTCAGGAAGGACAGCCATTTATGTTCTCTAGAAAAGCATTATTCAGTGTTGATCGAATCGTGACTCTTTCATTAATTCGAGGCCCGTTCATTAGAAAATACAAGCTCAGTGTCATGGACAGCACCACGTGCACCATCATCGGTCGTACACAGTGAAGGTTGGGACCACCAAGTACAGAAAGGTGAAAGATGTGAAGAGTTTGTAGCTGTGCTGGAGAAAAAACGCGGTGAAAAATGCAATCTTGGTTTCAAACCTCTGCTAAATCCTGCACCACAGGCAGACCCTCCTGCCTGCATCCACGAAACTCTCTCTTTGCCACTTCCCGAAGGACTCTTTTGAAGTATCCCTCAACTATGCCAGTAAGTGTGCCTCACAAGAGCTGCTTTGCCCTCTTTTAATATGACGTGGGCACTCGCACAAGGTGTAGCCTCACTGCATGATGGAAAATCCCCATGCTGCTACGCATACATGAAATACATAATATTATAGAAGGGGCTGCATGAGCATCTGTAACTGTTTAATTTGTGCAGAAAGGAGAAGTAGATGCAAAAACGTAGGCCTGGGCGGTGAACTTTGCTCCGTTCGTGGAGTTTTCTGCACTCCACACTCTGCGGAGCTCGCAGAGTGCAGAAAACTCCGCCTCCCAATGTGCGGCAGAGGTTTTTCCCCACTCATGAGGGGAATTTCTACCCGAGCAGCATTTCTACCTGGGAATCCCAGCACAAACTGCAGTTCGCACTGCACTCCGCCACTCGTGGAACTTCGCAGAGTTTTTTTAACTTCACGGAGTTCCACGTAGCAAAACTCCGCGAACTACGCCCAGGAAAAGTCCTCTGTCCCTTCTTACCCTGCAGCACTTTGGTACTCTGGCCCAGATGATTTTATTTCTTTTAGCATTGACACAGTATGAGTGCAAAACGAAATAGCTAACCCATTACATTAGTAATCAAGGTAGCAAGACCAGACACATAAGAGAACTCACAATATCCCCAAAGTCAGGATCCTCAGGAGTTACAGTGGTCACTCAGACACACAAAAACAGATCCCTGAAGCTGAAGCAAAACATGGGATAGTGGACCGCTATTCCCATTTGCAGAGTTTACACTGCTCAAACATGAAACAGGGATTTTGTCAAGAGGCCAATGTTCTCACACTTCTTAAGGCGAATCTCTCCCATGGACAAAGTTACCGATTTCTACACATATACCCTCTTTAAGTTCCCCAGGCCGACCACATCCTGCACCAAAATAAGGATGGGGCATTCAGCTGAAAATATCCTCTCTTAAGCATTGCTAACCCTGATATTAAAATTCACAGAACATCCCCTACATACCCTATCAAAACCCTTTCATGGTACACTCCTTGTGCTTTGCCAGCTGCAGGTCCCCTCCTTCAAACTTTATTTGTGGTTCCAGTTGGTCAACCTCCTGGTCCTCTTCAGCCATCTGCGTACCTACTTTTCATCATAGACTACGCTAAAGGCTTACTTCCTCGGACTGTAGCACCACATTAACTGACAACCCCCTCCTAACACCATGAACCCCGGCAACAGGCACCTCATCCTGGCAACTACCCAAATGATTTCCTGCTGCAGAATGTCTTTAAGTTCATTGGTTACTCACTAGATCCTCTTTCTTCACTATTCTACGGGCCCACCCAATCCGGCGGGGTCCTTTGGTTATGTGTGTGGCATTGCAGAATGCTATCAGTGTTTAAGTCACCTATAGATTTTGTTGTGGAATGGATAGTACACAAGGCTTCATAGCTGTAGTGTTGGAGGGTTGATGCATCTTCTATTGTACACAACTTCATGTCCTATTGACAATGGGAATCTTCTTTGGTCAAAAGTGAAATGCCATGTATCTGTAGTCATGATCTTCTATGGATTAAGGGCTGAAAATGGCCATGAAAGATGCTCCCAATCTGTTTGGAAGCAATGCTTGCATCTCTCAGTTTCTAAGTAAATAAAAATTGAAACCCAGAATCATCATGCCTTGCATCTCCTGAACATTTTGGGAGTTCAGCCAAGTTATATTCTATCTGTTGGACAGCACATCTGAAACAACTTCTTGGACTACAAACATGACGGATCTCCTGTCTGCCATTTTACAAGGGCATAAGGATATAATACAATTGTAATAAAGGGGTTCCGATATCCATTACATTTGTGATGGTGCACCCTTCAGCCACACTCTAAACCAGGCCTAAAGTCTTTGAGGCTGCAATAGTTATCAAATCAGACTAGGCCGAGGGAGCATATACATTCGTCAGTCCAAGACAAATACCTAAACATCGTCCAGGCATCTTGACCCATAGAAGGGTCTAAAAAAGTAATGACACCTGTCAACTAGTACTGTCACATTATCGGGCAGGCAACTATAACAACTTGCTTTTTATATAGTGCTTCATACCACACCTGTGATCCCTTTGAAGACAATGTCAGCAGAGAGCTGCAGGTCTGAGAATATGTGTTATTGAAACACTCTGGTGAGTTATAAAATTGTATTCCTGCTCTCAGATCTACTCATTCAGTCAAAAATATTAACAACCCCTTAATTAGTGATCAAGTTAATTTGCTGAGTATTTTGTCAATTTGATCAAAATAAATTTTTCAAAGTCTTTGGTTCAGTTGAACACAGTTTGCTCTTGGCTTACCCATGGTCATATTCCACTTTTTGTCCCCTACCTTATATCTCGATACTTTTTTAGGCCTCACCATTGTGATTTAGCTCACCAAGAGAGATTCCCACAGTTTATGGCAAGATGTTGACAGAATTCTTCTACTAATTTGTTTTATGGTTTCCATTGGCTCTGAACAAGTTATTCTAGTGCACTCCTTCTGAATCTCTGCAGCAGTTGAAAAAACTCCATGGAATCTATTCATTTTGAACAAATAGGGCACGATTCATAAAAGTAAAATGAGACGCAAGTCTAACTTTATGACTTTCGGTATTCACAAAGGTCATTTACGAGTAGTAAAGTTAGACTTTTGTCTCAGTATAACTTAAGTTTTTGGCTTAAGTTTAACTCAGACTAGACTTTTGGTCTCAGTTACACTTAAGACCAAAACTTACGTCAAACTGAGACAAAAGTCTAAGGGGCATATAATCAAGCACGGCGTTAAAATGATCGCCACTTTAGCGGCAGAAAACTGCAGCTAAAGCGGCGATAATTGGCTTGATTATATGCCTGTGAGAATTCCAATAGAAGCCCATGTTGAGACCAGAACATGGGCTTCTATGGGAATTCTCAAGGGCATATTATCAAGCCCATTATTGCCGCTTTAGCGGCAGTTTTCTGGCGCTAATGCGGCGATAATTTTCATGCCGTTTCTTGATAATATGCCCCTAACTTTATTACTCGCATATGCCCTTTGTGAATACAGAAAGTTGTAAAGATGCCTTTTTTTAGCAAATCATATCTTAGTCTCCACTAAATATAAGGATATTGCTTCCAAAACATTTAACATCCCAATGGGTACGACAAGTAGTACCTTCTTGGAACATTCTAGAGAAGAGTGAAAAAGTGTTAAGTTGTTCCAAGTTGCAAACAACTATCTTATACCGTGGGATGTCCATAGCTTCTAGCTCTGCTAGCTTCTCACGCTGTGAGGCTCTGCATGTGAGATCAATGTTAATGTGGCTCTACCTTAGGCTGTATGTCGAAATATCAACAAGAACATAGTGCTACCATAATATTGTGTCACAAATATAGAGGACCAAAATATCGACAAGGTAAGTGCATATAAGTTAGTATAAATATTCTATTCTGAACTCTACGTCTATGTACGCCTATGTATGCAAATGTGGAGATAAGTAAATATTTTGAAGAAGCAATTGACCTCACAATTGTTTTTACGCTGGAAGCAAACAGATGTGCAACACAATAATTATTGAGGTCTCAGTGGGGAACCCAGGGGATGTCAATGGTGATGCAGTATGTATTTCAGCAGTGGTGGCATCAGTAATGTTATCATTGATATAATTTGTGATGCTGAGCTTGACATCATGCATTATGTCACGGGTACAGCATTGGGGAGCTATGGTTGTGCAGCAGAGGACCTGTTTAATATGTACATGTGCATTTCCATATAAATCCAAGGCACATTGAATGTTACACATCGGTAAATAATAGTTATATGTACTAATATACAGTAGCTAAACTGCTAGAAAGGAGTACCACATAGACAGAATATGACACTTCTAGTACATTATATACACACCTTTGACATGTTCAAATACACAAGAATACACCTCCTCATAAAATGCATCACATGAAGACAAGTTAGTTTGGTTTTACTATTACCAGGACAACTGGAATTATGCAGCAAGGGATGGCCAAACTATGCGGTAGCATTGACTCACTTTTGTAACAAGAACAGTCAAATTATGCGGCATAACATAGCACAGTCCTTGGTAGTATTATCTTGCTTTTTGGGATGTTAACCACAATTTATACTGTGTGTGCAAGGTCACACTTCACTATTCTTAGGTTAACACCTAAATAAAAGAATCAATATTTGAAAAGTGACCTTTAAGCCTTTACGAAGAAACTGGAACCCAGAATGGTATTTGTGATAAAAATATTTTTTTGAGCTACAGTCATTTTTGGGTGAAATCTGCAAATTATACAGCAGATGGTGTTTCATGTGTAGCAAATCCATAATTATGTGGAAACTGCTGAGGCTGCAGCTCCACAATAATTGCAGTGGCCCTAAATATTATGTTGCAGTATTGTGTGTCATTATGTGTAGTTTCATTTTAGGCTTTCTGCTAGAGTTGCACTTTGATAAATTGGTTATGAGTGTTCTGTGCTGCCTTAAAAGCTAAGACCAAATTGTTAAAATGCAATTGACAACAAAGAAATGAATTTAAGGGTGGCTTGAAAGTTTTTTACTCATCCAACTGGGTTTTTCTTGCTTGGCAGCTCCGAAACGTTACCAAAAGAAAGTTCTTCCACCTTAGCTCCTTCCTGGAAAGTTTCAGGGTAACCCATCAAGCAGAGACCAAGAAAAAAGGGGTGTCCCAAAACGTAAAACCTCAATGCATTTTACATAGACTTCTTTAGGAAAGGTTTTAACATAAACTACTGAATGGAATTAGACCACATTCAGCAGGAAGGTACATCTTTCATTTGCAGATTGTGCCTTTTGTGATTTGGTGTAGATGTGTTCAGTAGTTTTTTAGAGATTATTGGTAAAAAATAATTATGTATTTTGGCTTTTGGGCTTGCAGAGCGCAAAATCAAAAATGGATCCTTGAGATTGGTCGTGAGGCCAATTTTTTCCGCGAACCTTCACACGGGATCGAGAGGCTCCTGCGAGTCTTATGAGAGTGAGTGCTCTGATTGGCTGGCTGTTGCAATGTTAGAAACAAAATGGCCACCATTACTGTTTACTGAGAAAAATCTGAAGTTTTGTGGAAATGAAGCAAAAAAGCTATATAAAGAGGCATCAGAAATGCATGCTGTCCCACAAGATTCAGAAAGGAGGTCTCTAATGGATAACTACTGTAGCGATGATAAATGTATATTTTTTAAAACTAATTTCTATGATCTTGTGGGACTCTCGAGGGATCATGAATAGTAAAAAGGAGTAGATCAGTAGGAATGCATATTGTGGTCCTTGTTTTTTAAAGGAAGTGTGTTAGAGATAAGTACTGTGATGATTAAAATGTTTATTCTTTTTATTTAAAAATGTTACAATCTCGTGAGACTGGCAGGATCATGAAATGTTAGAAGGAGTAGTTGATGTTTAAATACACTCTGCTATGCACACTTGTTTCTGTATGAAGGGGTCTTTCTGTAGATGCTGTTTACCAGATTCTATTATTAGTGCTCATTGGTTTGAAAAGAGTAGTGAGTAGAGATAAGGCTCATCCGAACACCATACTACACACACCCATCATCTGTGATAGAGGTCTGAAAGGAGAGCCCAGTGCTTTCCCACAAACTACTATGCACACTTATCATTAAAAAGAAAGTGAGGCTATTCCCTCCACACGCCCTACTACTCACACCCATCATCTGAGAGAGAGGTCTGAAAGAATAGCCCAGTCCCCCCCAACATCGTACTATACACACATGTCAAATGAGAGAGAGGTCTGAACGGAGAGAGCAGTCCTTTTCCGCACCCTGTTGTGCACGTCCATCATTACAGAGAGAGGTCTTAACAGAGAGGCCTGCCCCTCTACACACCCTCCTATGCACACCCATCATCTGAGAGAGAGGTCTGAAAGGAGAGTCCAGTCCCTCCCGCCCCCTACTATGCACACCTAACATTAGAGAGGTCTCAGCAGAAAGGCCAGTCCCTCCATACACCCTACTATGCTCACCAATCAGTACAGAGTGAGGTCTCACCAGAGAGGCCAGTCCCTCCCCACACCGTACTATGCACACCCATCATCTGAGAGAGAGGTCTGAAAGGAGAGCCCAGACCATCCCCACACCCTACTATGCACTCCTGTTATTATAGAGACATGTCTCAGCAGAAAGGCCAGTCCCTCCACACACCATACTAGGCACACCAGTCATCTGAGAGAGAGGTCTGAAAGGAGATGCCTATTCCATCCCACACCCTACTACGCACATTCATTATTACAGAGAGAGGTCTTAGCAAAGAGGCGAGTCCCTCTACAAATCCTACTATACACATCCGTCATCTGAGAGAGAGGTCTGAAAGGAGATGTCAGCCCCTCCACACACCCTACTACGCATACCCATTATCTGAGAGAGAGATCTAAAATGAGAGGCTAGTCCATCCATCCATACACCATACTACTCACACCCGTTATCTAAGAGAGAGGTCTCAAAGGGGAAGCTAGTCCATCCACACACCATAAAGCACACATCCACCATCTGAGAAAGAGGTCTGAAAGGAGAGCCCAGTCCCTCTCCACACCCTACTATGCACATCCACCATTACAGTGAGAGGTTTCAGCAGAGAGGCCAGTTCTCCACACACCCTTCTACATACACCTGTCATCTGGGAGAGAGGTCTTAAAGGAGATGGCAGTCCCTCCCCAAAGCCTACTATGCACACCCATCATTATAGAGAGAGGTATCAGCAGAGACCTCGATCCCTCCACAGACACTACTGCTGCACACACCCATCATCTGAGAGAGATAGGTCTAAAAGGGAAGGGCAGTCCCTCCTCACACTCCACTATGCACACCAAACATCTGAGAGAGAGGTCTGAAAGGAGTGCAGTCCCTCCCCACACCCTAATATGAAAACCTATCAATACAGAGGGAGGCCTGAGCAGAGAGGTCAGTTCCTCTACACACACTGCTACTATGCACACCCATCATCTGAGAGAGAGTTCTAAAAGGGGAGGGTATTGCCTCCCCACACTCTACTATGCACACCCACCATCTGAGAGAGATTTCTAAAAGCAGAGGGCAGTCCCTCCCCACACCCTATTATGCATACATGTCATTACTGGGTGAGGTCTCAGCAGAGAGGTCATACGTCCCTCCACACACCCTACTACACACACCTGTCATTTGAGAGAGAGACGTAAAAGGAGAGGGCAGTCCCTCTACACAACTTACTATGCACACCTGTCCTTGCGAGAGTAATGACATCTTCAAAACAATAATGCTGGTGACATGTCTTGATATCAGAGTTAAAATAACTAAACAAATAAACAATTTCTATTGAATATTTATCTGTTTAATATTCACACACATTTTATAAATATTCACTGAAAAATCAAAGGTTGAAGTAATGTTATTATTAGGTGAATTTGTCACGATGAACATAAAAGTTTTGAACTAAAAAAAGCTGAAATTCACCAGCTAACTATAACTTGCATCCCTGCCCTGCACTGCTTATGACCTCACATATGACATCACTCATAACACGTTGTATGACATAATTTATAAATCACTGATGACATCTCTAATTACATTATAGATGACATCACTGACGACATCATCCACGCTTCGTTTTCCTGCATATTGCTTCATAAAGTGCTATGGCTTTGCACGTGGAATAGTTCACATTAACAATCAACCACAGATATTTGGGAGACCCTCATTTAGTATGGTGTTACATCTATACAACTCTTCAGAGAAAGCCAAAACAGAGAATGACAATTCCAAAACAAATGTCCTACTACGGACAGGTTTTATCCTTAGCAAACCCCTGACACACACCAAACCTACATAAACAAATTAGGTCAATATCAGTAGAGAAATGGGTAATGTAAACAGCTCTCACACTACACAGATAGTTTACTTTATACCACACTATTTGCAATCACTGAAACTTTCATAAGAAATACACCATAGACTATTAAAAAATATCTACTAAGAACAGTGCACACTCTATGCAACAGCTGTCAAAAATGACACTATACGCAAAAAATAGTTCTGAATGTGCTAAGAATTCTACTACCTGCACCATTCATGCTATCATGAAAACTTTACAACTAGCCCATCTTCTAATGCATAACAAGCACACGAACACAGAATAAAATCTTTACCCTTTTGGAAACTTTTTCTCCAGTATCAAAATACTTATATGGAACATAATACCTATAAATCTACTGTCACCTGCACACAAAATTACTCTTGAATACAAAGATTTATAATGTGCTGAATACCTCTACATAGCTTTGGTGGATTAGGAGGACATGTGTTTTCTAAATACTTGCACTCATTAACTGGACCCAAATTGCACAAAATTAAGTGGAAAAGTAATATGGTAGTTATCCACCACAATCTAAACTATAAAACAAGCAAGTACACTCATTGGATGATGTCACCTTTAAAGCCATCAGCGATGTAATCAGTGATGTAATTTGAGATGTCATTAGTGCTGTCATAAATGTATTCATCAGTGATGTCATGAGTTATGTCATATGTGAGGTCATAAGCAGTGCATGGCGGGGACGCAAGTTATAGTTAGTGTAATTCTCATCTGAGGTTTCCACAGCTATTCTGAGCTTACTGTCAGACCTCTAATGCCATAGAAATTTATACAGCAACATGCGGGAAAACAAAGCTTGGGTGATGTCATCAGTGATGTCATCAGTGGCAGTTTGGGCTGGACTATTCTCATGAGGAACAGGGTCAAGACTGATTTGCATATTGCTGGGTCTGAACTGGGGTGGCCGAAGTGAGCTAAAGAATGATGATGGATTCAACCCAGATCTAATAGTGACAGGGGGTGAGTGTTTCAGCGTTCCATCCATCATCTCCTTGTGTTTGCTTTGTTCCCCCAGGTTGTCAGGGTAGGCCCGGACGTGGGTTCCGTGCTCACTTTGCCACTGGATTCAAGCTAGCCTGGCTGATGAGAGGTGTTACCCCAAAAGCGGTCCCAGGATGCTTGTTTCTGGTCCAGGGAACCTGGCTTGGCAGTTCAGGCAGGACTGTTCCCATGAGGAACAGGGTTTAGACTGATTTGCATATGGCTGGATCTGAACTGGGGTGGTGAAGTGAGCTGAAGGACGATGATGGATTAAACCCAGATCTAAAAGTGACTGGGGGTGAGTGTCTGAAAAGTTTCAGCACTCCATCCATCATCTCTTTGTGTTTGCTGTGTCATCAGTGTTGTCATAAATGTTGTAATTTGTAATGTCATTAGTGATGTCATAAATTATGCCATAGAACATGTAATGAGTGATGCCATATGTGAGGTGATAAGCAATGCCTGGAGGGGACACACGTTCTAGTTAGCACTACCAATTGTAACTGGTGAATTTCTGTGTCTTTTTTTGTTCAAAACATGAATGTTGTCGCTGGCAAATTCAACTAACTATACAAATACTTTAACCTTTGTCTTTTCTGTGAATTTCTAAGCTTAAAAACCCCCAAAAAACCCCGCTTTTATCACACCTAACTATAACGTTACTTTAATCTTAGTTTTTTCACTGAATGTCTAGTTTTTTCATTGAATGTCTAGAGTACCTAATTGCTAAATGTAAATGCAACCCCCACCACACAGGGCCTGCGGCCAAGCCCTGCATCCAACATCTCCCATACAGCCAACCCCATGCTGCAAATGGCATTCGGTCATGTACAGTGGGGTGTCAGCCATAGGGACTGGCCCTGGGGACCCCATCCCCCAGAACTGCTTTTTTTAATTAAAGGAGATGAGGGCCATGCAGGCCCCCCCTAAGACATTATTGGCCCAGTGGACTCCATCCCTGGGGCCACTTATTTAAATAAAAGGGAGGGTGGTTGTGTGCCCCCCCTCACCAAGTCTTGTAAGGCCCTGGGCAAACCATCCCCCAAGGACACTGTTAAATAAAGGGGGGTGCTTTTTTAATTAAAGGAGATGAGGGCCATGCAGGCCCTCTTCCTAAGACATTATTGTCCCAGTGGACCTAATCCCTGGGGCCACTTATTTAAATAAATGTGAGGGTGGTGGCTGGTGCCCCCCTCACCAAGTCTTGTTAGGCCCTGGACAAATCATCCCCCAAGGACAGTGTCCACCCTCCCTCCCGATTTTGGCCCCTGGGACCTTTTTCCCCAGGGCCTGACTTGATTTATATGGGGAGGGGACACACTTGCCCCCCGGTCTGAATTTGGACCCAGGGACCCTATCCCTTGGGCCCAGAACCATTTGCAAGGGGAGGGAGGTATGCAGCCCCATCCCATGGCAGATTTAAGCCTTGGGGACCCCATCCCCTGTGGCCCAGCTGTATATTAAATGAGGAGGAAGGGGGCATACAGCCCCCTTACCCAGACCATTTTCAGTTCCAGTAACCCGATCCCCTAGGGCCAGCGACAATTCAGAAGGAGGGGGAAGCCCACATCCCCGGCCTCATCCCACGAGGACCAGCAATACGTTCAAGCTGATTTCTGCCCCTGGGATTCTGTCCCCCAGGGCCAAGCACCATTTACAAGGGGGAGCAGGGCACAGGCCATGTGACCTCCCTCCCCGGGCCTGATTCAGCCCTGATGACCCCAACCCCTATGACCCAGCAGTATATTCAAGGGGGAAGGGGGCATATGGCCCCAGTCCCAGGCCCGATTTCAGCTCTGGAGTCCCCATCCCCTTGGTCTGGTAGTATATTCAAGGGGGAGGGTAGCATGCAGCCTCCCTCCCTGGGAATTTTTTAGCCACAGTACCCCATCCCCATGGGTCTGGCAGTATATTCAAGGGGCAGGGGGGCACTCAGCCCCCCTCCCTGGGCTGAGTTTGACCCTGGGGACACCAAGGTGAGTGCTCTTGTGCTAGTGATGTCATTAGTGATTTTATTTGAGATGTCAACAGTAATGTCACTAACCATGTCATGAGTGATGTAATATGTGAGGTCATAAGCAGTGCATTGATGGGACATAAGTTATAGTGAGTTCGGGTAACTGTAACTGCTGAATTTCTATGGTTTTGTATAAATGAAATCGGAGCCTAACTATAACGTCCCTGTAACCTTTGTATTTTCTTCAGTGAATTGGTAATTCTATTTCCTAACATTTTTTTTCGGTTGATGTCTAAGGTTTTTAAAATTCTATATCTTAACTTTGAAGTTCATATTACCTTTGTTTGTTTTTAGTGAACTATGATTTTTCTATAATTTGATATTGTTCATTACATCTGCATTGTGCACCACTAATTTTTCTTTTTGTCATGTATTTAATAAAAAGCACATTAACAATTCTTTTTTTAAAGTATTTTTTGTCGAAGAGTGCATGCTTTTCAAAAAGTGTAAAATGCATATAGACATATTTTAGATAAAGTTTGACTCTAGGTTTTTGCTAAGATATTAGTATAACCTCTCTTTTTGTATTCATTTCTGAAAAAATAACTTTTCAAAAAGGATATTATGTTTTTCGCGTCAACGTCGGCAGTAGCCATGATGTCGGTAGGTGCAAATTGCATGTGTTTTTCACAAAGTGTAAAAGACATATTTTAGATAACATTTGACTCTAGGTGTTTAGTAAGATATTGGTTTATCCTCTCTTTTTGTATTCATTTTTGGAAAAA
Organism: Triturus cristatus; assembly: GCF_964204655.1. Classification (NCBI taxonomy): domain Eukaryota; kingdom Metazoa; phylum Chordata; class Amphibia; order Caudata; family Salamandridae; genus Triturus; species Triturus cristatus. Next base: position 985,192,138 of record NC_140583.1, read on the forward strand.
AGCACTTTTAAAATGGATTTTCCGTCATGGCGGCGACACCAGCAGTCGCGATGACGTTGGTAGTAGCAAAGAGCGATTGTTTTTCACAAAGCATAAAAGACATAAATATACATATTTTAGATAAAGTTTGACTCTAGGTGTTTAGTAATACATTGTTTTAACTCCTTTTTGTAATCATTTGTCAAGAAAACCACTTATAAGCTTTTTATTCCTTGTATGTGTAACAACGCCAGCAGTTGCGATGACGTTGGTAATTGCAAATACTGCATGTTTACCAAATAAAGAGATTTCATTGGCTTACACTTTTTTCATTATGAAAGGAAGTACACACCCATTTTTCCCTTCTTGAACATTCCAGTTACTGGGTGGATCATTCAAGGAGATCTCCCACACTTATATTGGAAAAGTGTGCTGCTTTTTTATTTTATTGCGATTTAAAAAACAAAATGGCAACACAAGCATGAGAGGAAGAGCAACAAGTGTTTGAAGTTGTTCAAGAGTAGGAGGTCCATGCTGCACAAAAACAGTCTCCTGATGACAAACCACCAATGAAGAAACACAGCATAGCTTGGGATTTCTTCACTATTTTATCAAGTGAATCGAAGACTATAGTTAAATTGGTGAAGTGCAGCATATGTGAGAAGACATTAGCTCGGGAAACAGCTAAGAAATATTTATGCGGTACAACAAGTATGTTGTACCACTTGCAAACATACCACAAGAAACATGAAAATTACACAGAAGGAGAGACAAGGGGAGGAATCATCAGCCTCCAGATCACCAGCACCTGCTCCTGCTCCTAGTGACAAAGTACCCTTTGGAGTGGAGCGAAAATGCAGTAAAATGTCACCAGAACAAAAGCGATTTGCTACCTCCTGCATGGTCTGTAACACCATCCTAACAGTCGGGCACAGTCAGTGGATGTAATCTTGAAGGGAGTGAAAAATCATACCTGTTATTTTTTTTCAATTCTACCACTTGAACCACTGTTATTCTCTTATTGGTCACAATGATGTTGTTTTCGTTACCATTTTATTTTTGATAAAGTACAAGAAAAGTAAAAAATGTTAGAAAACTAAAAAAAAAGAAATCAGCTACGAAAAAGACAAACAAATGGTTCTGTTCAGAACCGCCTTTTATGATTAAAAAAAGATAAGCTGAATGAATGAGTGCATGAGCGTGTGTATGGTGATTGAATGAGTGCATGAGAGGTACATGGATGATTGAATTAGTGGATAAGTAGTGTATGGATGATTCAATGAGTGGATGAGTAGTGCATGAATAAATGCACGAGTGCAAGAGTGCTGCATGGATTAAAGAATGAGTGCATGACTGGTGCATGGATGATTGAACGAGTGCATGAGTAGTGCATGCATGTTAGAATGAGTGCATGAATGGTGCCTGGATGTTAGAATGAGTGCCTGAGAGGTGCATGGTTGATTCAATGAGTGCATGAGTAGTGTAGGATGATTGAATGAGTGCATGAATGGTATATGGATGTTAGAATGAGTTCATGAGTGGTGCATGGATTATTGAATAAGTGCATGAGTGGTACATGCATGTTAGAATGAGTGCATGAATGGTACCTGGATGTTAAAATGAGTGCCTGAGAGGTGCATGGTTGATTCAATGAGTGCATGAGTGGTGCATGGATGATTGAATGAGTGCATGAATGGTGTATGGATGCTAGGATGAGTTCATGAGCGGTGCATGGATTATTGAATAAGTGCATGACAGGTGAATGGATGATTGAATAAGTGCATGAGTGGTGCATGGATGATTGAATGAATGCATGAGTGGTGCATTGATGTTAGAATCAGTGCATGAGTGTTGCCTGGATGATTGAATGAGTGTATGATTGGTGAATAGATTATTAAATGAGGTCATCAGTGGTGCATGGCTGTTAGAATGAGTTTATGAGTGGTGCATGGATGTTAGAACTAAGGCTGAGTGTCAAACTCTGCTCCGCTGGCTGAGTTTTTGGAGTTTTGCAAACTCCGCTCTCCATTGAGAATGCGGAGTTCAGGCAAAAACTCCGACTCCACTGCAGGGCGCAGTGAGACCCTGCACCCATGCCCAACTAAAGAGCCACAGTCCTCCCAAGACGTAAAACATAGGGGTTTGTGACCGGCGAGGATGGCGGATGGCGAGGAGGAGAGACTTTGGCGAGGAGGAGGGCAAACTGGAGATGCCAGAACAGGCAAGTGTTTATTTCCTACTTTTTAAATTTATTGTAGGTGGAGGGGAGCCGAGCCGAGCAGATTTCCAAGGTATTTTTTTCAACTCTGGAACTCTGCATAGTGGTGGCACTCTGCGAACTCTGCCACCCTTAGTTAGAACAAGTTTATGAGTGGTGCATGGATGTTAGAATGAGTGCATGAGTGGTGCATGGACGTTAGTATGAGTGCATAAGTGCTGCATGGATGTTAGAGTGAGTGCATGAGAGGTGCATGGAAGCTAGAATGAGTGAATGAGTGGTGAATGGATATTAGAATAAGTGCATGAGAGGGTGATGGATGATTGAATGAGTGCCAAGGGGTGCTTGGATGTTGGTATGAGTGCATAAGTGCTGCATGGATGATTGAATAAGTGCATGAGAGGTGCATGGAAGTTAGAAGGAGTGCATGAGTAGTGTATGGATATTAGAATGAGTGCATTAGTGGTACATGGATGCTAGATTGAGTGCCTGAGTGATGCATGGATGACTGAATGAGTACATGAATAGTGCATGGAAGTTAGAATGTGTGCATGAGAGGTGGGTGAATGATTCAATGAGTTTGTGAGTGGTGCATGGATGTTAGAATGAGTTTATGAATGTTGCATGGATGTTAGAATGAGCTTTTGAGTGGTGCATGGATGTTAGAATGAGTGAATGAGTGGTGCATGGATGTAGGCATGAGTGCATAAGTGCTGCATGGATGTTAGAATGATTGCACAAGAGGTGCATGGAAATTACAATGAATGAACGAGTGGTGCATGGATGTTAGAATAAGTGCATGAGAGGTGGATGGATGATTGGATTAGTGCATAATTGCTGAATGGATTGCTGATTGAGTGCATGAGTGTTACATGGATGATTGGATGGGTGCATGAGAGGTGCATGGATGTTAGGATGAGTACATGAGTGATGCACAGATTACTGAATGAGTACACAAATAGTGCATGGATGTTAGAATGTGTGCATGAGAAGTGGGTGGATGATTCAATGAGTGCATGAGTGGTGCATGGATGTTAGAATGAGTTTTTGAGTGGTGCATGAATGCTAGAATGAGTGCATGAGTGGTGCATGGATGTTAGTATGAGTGCTGCATGGATGTTAGAGGGAGTATGTGAGAGGTGCACGGAAATAAGAAGGAGTGAATGAGTGGTGCATTGATGTTAGAATATGTACATAAGTGATGCATGGATTGCTGAATGAGTGAATAAGTGTTACATGGATGATTGGATGAGTGCATTAGTGGTGCATGGATGTTACAATGAGTACATGAGTGATGCAGAGATGACTGAATGAGTACATGAATAGTGCATTTATGTTAGACTGTGTGCATGCGAGGTGGATGGATGATTCAATGAGTGCATGAGTGGTGCATGGAAGTTAGGATGAGTTTATAAGTGGTACATGGATGTTAGAATGAGTGCCTGAGTATTGCATGGATGCTGGTATGAGTGCATAAGTGCTGCATGGATGTTAGAGTGAGCGAATGAGAGGTGTATGGATGCTAGAATGAGTGAATGAGTGGGGCATGGATGTTAGAATGAGTACACGAATAGTGTGTGGATATTAGAATGAGTGCATAAGATGTGGATGCATGAATGAATGAGTGTATGAGTGATGCATGCATGATTGAATGTTAGAATTAGCGCATGAGTGGGGCATGAATGATTAAATGAGTGCATGAATGGTGGAAGGGTGATTGAATGAGTGCATGAGTGGGGCACACATGATTAAATGAGTGCATGAGTGGTACATGGATGATTGAATGTGTGCATGAGTGGTGCAAGGGTGATTAAGTGCATGAGTGGTGCATAGATGATTGAATGAGTGCATGAGTGGTGTATGGATGATTGAATGAGTGCATGAGTGGTTCATGGATGCTTGAATGAGTGCATCAATGGTAGAAGGATGATTGAATGAGTACATGAGGGGTGCATAGATGATTCAATGAGTGCCTGAGTGGTGCAACAATGATTGAATGAGTGCATGAGTGGTACAGGGATAATTTAATACATGTACAAGGGGTAAATGAGTGCTTTATGAGTGTATGAGTGGCACATAAATGAGTGCATGAGTGGTGCATGGATGATTAAATGAGTGCATGAGTGATGCATGGATAATTGAAGGTGCACATGGGGGTGCATGAAGGTTTGAATGAGGGCATGAGTGGTACAAGGATGATTGAATGAGTGCATGAGTGGTGCATAGATGATTCAATGAGTGCCTGAGTGGTGTATGGATGATTGAATGAGTGCATGATTGGTGCAAGGATGATTGAGTGAGTGCATCAGTGGTGCATGGATGATTGAATGAGTACCTGACTGCTGTAAGGAAAATGAGTGCATGGCTGGTGCATAGATGATTCAATGAGTGGATGAGAGGTATACCGATGATTTAATGAGTGGATGAGAGGTGTATAGATGATTCAATGAGTGGTTATGTGGTGCATGGATAATTGCTTGAGTGCATGAGTGATGCATGGATGTTAGAATGAAGGCATAAATTGTGCATGGACAATTGAACGAGTGCATGAGTGGCGCATGCATGTTAAAATGAGTGCATGAGTGGTACATGGATGATAGAATGAGTGTATGAGTGGTGCATGGAACATTGAATGAGTGCATGAGCGATGAACAGCTGACTGAATTAGTGCATGAGTGGTCTATGGATGAGTGTATGTGAGTGGTGCATAGATAGCTGAATCAGTGCATTAGGTATGTATGGATAACTGAATGAGTGCATGAGTAGTGCATGGGTGATTGCATAAGTGAATGAGTGGTGTATGAATGTTAGACTAAGTGGTGCATGGATGATTGAATGAGTGGTAAATGTATCTTAGAATAAATGAATGCATATGTGGTGCATGGATGAGTAAATGAGTGGTGTATGGATGATTGAATGAGTGCATGAGTGGTGTATGGGTAATTGAATGAGTGCATCAATGGTGCATGGGTAATTCAATGAGTATATGGGTTTGTGCATAGGTGAGAGACTGAGTGCATGAGTGTTACCTGGGAGCCCTGTCTAGAGCCTGTGTAAAAGGCTGTATGGATGAGTAAGTGGATGTGTGAGTGGTTTATTAGTGACTCAGTGGCTGGTTTAGTGAATTATTGGAGGTCTGATCTAGTCTGTAAGTGAAATAATAGGTATATCAGTGTCTGTATTGCTGAGTCACTGCTTGTATAACACTTTTTGTACATAAATGATTGGATGTAATAGTGCCTGCTTAAATAAGTATCTTAATAAGTAAGTAAGTTGTTGCATGACTTCCTAGAAATGTGCTCTATTGTGTTGAAACTTTTAATTAGAACTTGAGAGAAAAATGTAATGGGAAACTATGCCAAGTGAAATTTATGTTTAAAAACACTCTTCATGCATCTCAGTAAGCAATACGTGTGGAGTAGAAGAACTTTTTGGAGACATCTAATGACTTTGAATTGCACCCAATATTGAAAAAGAAAAAGAAGAGAAAGATATTTTAATATTTAATCTTCAAAAATACACAAATGTAACAATACACATTATTTATCGTGTAAGACTATGTTACAATATAGTACAAATACCATGTCCCTCTTTTTATGTTCTCAACTTTCATACTTAACCCTAAACAAGGGTCTATATGAAGCATCATCCACGAATAGAGTGGAAAAAACAATCCATGGCTTGTAAAAAGAACCCCAAACGTGCACAGTAGATCACTACAAATAAGTGATACAACACATTTTGCTCACTATAAGTCATTAAGTAGTGGCTTTTTCTACAGTTACTACTGTAATCTAACAAAACATATGTTAAAATATTTCTCATATTATTATAGCTGGTACAATATCAGAAGAAATTGGGAAGTAATCTTCAATTTTGGAAATCTTTTTCAAAACATCACTGCTGGTAGGCCAAATGATGTGTAAACTACTGATGATCCATGTAGAGAAAATCCCAAACAGTACTTTTGATGCCAGGAAAAGGACATACAAGTTTGGCTGGAGAAAGAAAAGATGTTTTTTTTTACTTTTCAAGACAGTGTTTGGTTTCAACTCAAGGCTGCAGTAATTGGAGTATGTCCATCCACCTTCATACTTTAATTAGAGTGTTGAGTTTAGCTGTTATATTTACTTATTTCTCCAATATAAAAGTACTATTGATTTTCAAAGATCTTTTTGAAAACATTACCCTCAGTGGCCTGAATAATCCCATGTAGTAGTATGTAGAAGTAGGTATTGGAGAAATTTGTGGAGGCGGCTTACGGTTCGATTTGCACCGCAGCATTTGGGAGAATCTCCCAGGAAAGATATATGTAGACGGGCAGGATGCTCGGTTACCCAACTTTTGGAACTACTCATACCCCATTACATGCGCAATAGGAATTTTAGGACTGAGAATGGAAAACACTTTGGAAATCTCTATACGCACTTCCTTTATCTGTGATTTGAATTTACAAAGAGAACATTGAGCCCTGACGAAGTTCCGTTGGAACGAAACGCGTTGGCTGAGCCCTTTTAGATGTTTTAAAAAAAGAATAAAGGACTTAATTTTGATAAAATTGGAAGTTCTCGGAATTTTGCTTCTTGGTGCACCGTCCTTGCTTTCAAATAGTTCGGAATCTGTGTCTTCAGTGGAGCAGATGTGTGGCGAGCTCCGGACGTATCGTGCACATACCAAGGACTTGTGAAGTAACTTTGAAATTGAAGTGCCTAACCATGGTCTGCCACACTGTCCTTTTTCAATGAGGTATTGGAGAAACAAAAGGGGTCATATTTTAGTTTTTAAAACACTTTTTAGTTATAACCTAACGCTGCTGCAATTGGAGTGTAGCCATTCAGTTTTCAACTGTAATTAGATAATGTAGTGTTTAGATGTTATATAAAGTCCTTTGTTGAAGGTAAAAACAATCTTGCATGTATTGCAACTCTTTGAAGACATCAACTCCAATAGGCCAAATAATGTCTAATAAACAAATCAACCACATAATAGAAAACAACGTACACACATTTTTTATCCAGTAATCTCCTAGGTAGTCTTGGTTTGAATTTTAGATTAATGTCATTGCATTCTGTCCATCCAGATTGGCATCTTAAATAGACAGTGTAGTGTCTAGAGGTTGTATTAACTGAAAATTGATAGCCAAAGTAGTAAAAGTCCTTCCTGAATCTGATATGTGTCCAGCTGCAAAGTTTGTAATTTCAGTTTCTAATTTTGAGCCATCTGCTCTTCATCATTGTTGAAACATGTAAATATATTTCACAGTTGTTTGTAGGACGCAGACATCACACCTATTCTACACTTTGAAAAGGTCATATTTTGGTTGGTCTTTTTAAAAAATGTCCTCAAAAGGCACAGTTCTAGTATCTGGTAATGTCAATTAGAGGAATCGTTCAGAATGAATACAGTCCTGGATGTGAATCCACATTCTTTGTAAACATGATTCCATTTGTAACTCAATCCAAATAACTCATTAATATTTACTTCCTCTTCCTCTAACACTCCTAACATTACCATAATAAATTTTTGTGCTTTTTGCTGAATATTTAAAGAAAACACTACTGATACAGTCGACATATCTATCAGAGCTCACATTCCTGAAACAGAATGTATTACACTTCTGTCATTCAGTAAATATTACAGCAAACTATATAGTACAGAACAGATTCTCTTATCTCTGTTTTATTCAAATTGGTTTACTACAAGTAGTAAATGGAACAGTACATTCAGAATAACATTTGCATAGCAGTTGACCCCTAAACTGTTTTCAAATTGGTAGCCTGCAACTTCTCCATTTTTTACCAGCTTTCTCTTCTTTGATGCTTCAGGATTCTCCTTATGTCCTTCCTTTTCGTGAGCATCAGTATACTGTTTTGTAATTTTCCTCTTTGACAGATTAACTGTGTTTCGTGAACAGGATACTGGCCTAAATGAGGAGCATATAGACTTCTTAACTGATTGTATTTCGCAGCTTCCATGAGCACTAACCTTCTTCTCATCAAAGTCAATATAAAAAGTACAATGTTCTGATTTGCGACAATGTCACATATGACATTCCATCTTCGATACAGTTCTTGTTGCCCGTCAAGGGACATATATAATTTAAGGCCCTATGCCTCATCCACAAACTAAAATGCTCATCCACTCCGTGTGCACTACATCATCTTATCACTCCATGGGGCATATCATCAACAACCAGCGATAATTATCGCTAAGCGCACTTAGCGCTAGGATAATTATCGCCGGCTAACGCCGAATTTTATCGCTGAGATAGCGTGCTATCAGCAGCACTTATCTCAACAGCGATAAAATTCCAGGTACAAGCTGCCAAATTTGCGATTATCACTGGAAATCCAGCGATAGCTTGTTGATAGGGCAGGGTGGACTTAACCATTATATCCACCTTCCATTGGATATAATGGCTAAGTCAACCTGAAAGCAGGCGTAAGGTAAGTAGCGATAACCGCAGTTAGCGCTACTTTTCTTATCGCTATGCTTGTTAGCGTGCCCATTGATAATTGGAGAAATGTCGGTTAGCAACATTTCTCTAGTTATTTTGGGATGGAATGCCCACTTTGCATCTCATTAGAGATGCAAAGCTGGGCGTTACGGGAAAGGGCGCTAAGGCAAGGATTCACGCGATAGCGTGACCTTGCTGATAAAGCGCAAAAGCGGCGATAATTTTATAGCGCCGCCTTGTTGATATGCCCCAAAGAGAGCTAGAGGAGGAGGTAGATCCATTTCTTCCTTACTGCTAAATTTTGGAACTACATACCCCCACAGCTCAGATCTAATAATAATCTGTTAAGTTTTTGGAAACAGTTAAAACACATTTTTTTTAGATAAATTGTCAGGCTTTCTCAGACATTCTGTCATTCATTTCCTCTGTTAGCACTGGGAAGCCCGATTTGGGTATCTGTTTGTGCTCTGCAAAAACCTATTACATACCATAACAGGTGTTAATTGTAGTAGAACACCAAATACTATTACATGTTTCCCACCAAACAGTTTATCATAGCTTGTTTTCATTATCTGATGCATTCCTAAATGTATGGAAGAAAGCATTAGGTTTGAGACCATACTCACTTTATCAATTAGATGTTTCAGTTTTTTCAATACTCTCGCTGCTTCATGACAGGTGTCACCAGATAATTTCTGCCAGTTCTTTGTTATGTTCCAAGGGTAGGATTAATAGATGATGAACAATAGCTCCTTTCATATTATGTGCAGCTAATCCTGTTGGTGCAGTAACTGCACATCGACATTTGATTCTGTAGTCTTCTGTATGTAACTAGTGAGTACTTTAATTAAGTAGCTTTTTCAGTGCCAACTTGACCACTTATGTATAGTAGAACTGGTTTAAATGAAGAACATTCACACTGTCTCTTCTCTTGTAGCAATCCATGCACTATTTTATCTTTAAATTTGTTAAAAATGTATTTCTGATCATTATTCAGTTGTGTTACTAACTGTTCGAAATCTACATTTTCCTGTCTTGCTTGCTGCATTGCATTCTCCACCTCATTCATAGCAATAGCTGCTTCATTTTGAATAATTGGCTCTCTAAGAGGATCTTGATTTGCTGGTGCAGAACTTTGGCTGCTTTTAGAACTCTCCTTGGCTATTTTAGCAGCAATGATTTCTTCCTGTTCGATCTCATATCTCAACATTTGCAGATAGGTTGGAAACACTGAGCAGTCAATGGTGTCTTTAACAGCATTAACAGAGTCTTCATAACAGTCATAGTGTCCAAGTAACTCTGATTCTGCACGGCATGGCTTGAACAATTGTAAAAGTGCCAAGTTGAATAACTCCCTTTTCTGTGTAGTTTGTCTACTAAGTTTTCTGTGATTAATTAGATTACATTTGCTGTGTCTCACTAAACAACCATCACATCCTAAGACTGCTTATCTTCCTTGTTCTATATTTTCAGTTACATTATTTCTATATGCATAATGCTGAAGCACTTCATAGAGACACATGTTTTCAAGATGAGGACTACTTCTTGGGTAGTATTCCAACTGCAACAACGGCGGGCCCTTCTTGCCGCACCTCACACCAGTTCTTGAGATAAATGTGATAATTGTCGTGCAATCCATCCCATACGCCAGCCGCTGAATGGCGCTACTGTGCTCCAGATCAATACAACATAAACAAATGAAAATGGGGTGCACGAATGAGATAGTCCAATGAGCCAAAATTTTATAACTAAATGTCCTCTTTAATTTCAATTAAATTTCAGTAGATAAAAGGAATGGTCAGCCAACGTGTTTCATTCCCTCAAGGGGAACTTCATCAGGGCTGTAACATGATAAAACAACATAGATATTACAAATAAATCATAAAGCACAGGACTAGCAACACGAACAAATGACCATATAATATGTAAATTATAAAGACAAAACAGATTTTTGACAACATTTAAAAGTGCCCATAAAATCACATAGATAAACATCTAAAACATTTACATCACAATATATACATATATACAAACAAATGTTTGAGTAACGGCAGCTAAACTTTTGAAAATTGTCCACCTGTTGGGTATTAATAAACACATGTTAAATAAACCGCAACAGGTATTTTGAACATCCAAGCGAGATCAGAAACTATATGCTAGAATAGTGTGATTAGAAGAATCCATAAGTATAAACAGAAAAAGTGAAAAAGAAGAAAATAAATATATACAAAGTGGAGTAGATGTGTTATAGAAAACAGTACAGTCTAAAAGACAAGCATACCTTGAATCAATATGTATGTTCTTGAGAATAAAGCAAGTCTTGTGATTTCCATGAAGTATAGTGTATTTCACAAGTAGTTCAGATTTCTGTAAAAAAGCACAATAACCCAATTCATGATAAATGGCAATCTGTGCCCAAAAAAATTCTACTGTAACTGCGCTCACTATTTGGTGGATATATAACAAAATTATAACATGTCAAACAATAACTCACTAATAGAGAAAATGAGAACAAGCTAAAAAATGCCTAAACCGGTTGTTAGAACTGGCGGTCTCTAGTTGGCAGAGGTATACACTCCTGACAAATAGGGACCCACCAACAATAGTCAGGGCAAGGGGATTACACACTCAGATAACCCCTGCTACCCCCTTGGTAGCTTGGCAGAGCAGACAGGCTTATCTCAGAGGCAGTGTGTTAAGCATTTATGACCACATACAGTAATAAAGTGAATACACTACAAATGGACACAACACAGGAGTTATTATAAAAATAGTATTTTTATATAAGGCTTAGCACACGACCAAATAACGACAAAAATATACCACAATCTTAATAAATACTCTTTGGAAGGAAAAATAATAGTTCAGGTAAAGTTTCTTCTTAGGAAATAGTTCTTTAGCAACAAAAGTAAGTATTCTTCTGAAACACAGTTCTTGGCAACAATGTGACCCCCACCGGAGTCACACGACGTCGAGTTTATGATATTCCCAAGGTTCGGCGTCGACCGCGAGGAGCGCTACGTCGAGCCTGGAGTTGCAACAGAACCCACAAACACAGTACCTTTGGAAATGAAGAAAACGATGATCCACGGCGTCGAGATGTCGGCGTCGAGGTCGGCGTTGATCGTGCCTCGGATTCGGGTCGATCCGCAGCGGCGTCAAGAGGTGTCGGGCCGGAGCAGTGCTCACGGCGTCGAGAAGGGTGTCGAGTCGATGCGATAAAAAGCGGCGTCGAGACGGGGTCGCTTACAGCTGGAGCCGATACTCACTACTCAGCGGCATTGATACCGGCGTCAAGACGGGGTCACTTGGAGCTGGAGCCGATACTCACTACTCCTGGCGTCGCTACTGGCGTCGATCGGGCCCGGCGGCCGGCGGCCGGCGTCGAAGACTCGGAACACTGGAGCCGTTACTCACGATGTCGAGCTGGATTCGGCGGCGTCGGCGGCATCGAGACTGCAGATTTCCCCTGTGCACTGGAAATAACACTTTCCAGCAACCAGCAATTCAGTAGAGGGTGAAGTCCTTTGGCCCTGTGACTTCAACAGGAGGCTGGCACTCTTCCATCCCTTGGAGATTTTCTAGCAAGCTTTTGAGAGTACACACCAAGTTCCTCTCTCCTTGTTCCTTGGCAAAAATAAAGAAGCGGCTTCAGGTTCCCCCCAGCAAACAGCACACTGGCAGAAGGGGGAGGCAAGTCCTTAGATCAGCAGGCTTCTTGTCCTTGGTAGAGGTTTCCTTGTCAGAAGTGATCTGAGTTCTTGGTTCAGGGGTCAATCTCTTATACCCCTTTTCTGCTTTGTTCCCTTTGTCCAAGCAGGGAAATTCCCCCCATCCTGGGTTTGTTGTGGGTGTTGCCAGGCAGAGGCACCTGGCCTATTCACTGAGCAGGGCAGGGTCCTCAGCCGCCCAGCAGGAGGCGGAGCCAGTATTGTCACTGGCAGGAGCAGGGCTATCAGTCGCCCGGCAGGAGGTGGAGCCAGCATTGTGTCAGGCAGGGCAGGCTATCAGGGACTACCCTTCCCCCACTCTAAGTGTAGATGCCTCATTCACTCCACACTGACTCATGCAGACCTCTGGAGCCACCCAGCCCCTGACACACACACCAAACCAGCAGAGACCGATGGATAGTTGGACAAGAAAATAGCCACTTTCTAAAAGGGCTATTTTCAAACACAGAATTTAAAAACCATCCATCCTAAAGGGTGTGTTATCAAATTCTGAGTTCAGGGATACTAAACTCGACCTGCTACCATGCTCCCTGAGTCAGATAGATTATAATGGAGTTAATAATCAGTCTGCCCATTCTGGCCTATTGGAGGCAGGTAGCCCTTCAATAGTGAAAAACGAAAATGGCTGTAATTCACTATTAGGTCATGCCACACACATCAGGGCATGACCTACCTTTTACCCACACTGCACCCAGCCCTAGGGCCTACCATAGAGGTGTCTGAAATGTGACAAAGTGAAGGTTTTAGAGACTGGCAAGTAGGTTTCCTTGTCAAGTTGACATGGCAGTCAGGGACTGCACACAGGTTCTGCGATGGCAGGCCTGAGACACATTTTACACGCGGCTTCTGTGGGTGGCACAACCAGTGCTGCAAGCCCACCAGCAGCAGTTAACTTCCATGCCCTTGGCACACGCAGTGCACTAGACTAGGGTCTGAACAGTAAGTCAACCAAGCCAATCATGGTAACACCAATCAATGTAACAATTTAACATAGGGAGCACTTGCACTGTGGCACTGATCAGCAGTGGCACAGTGCCCAAAACAATATTCCAGCAAAAACATCGTAAACAGAGGAGGCCAACAGAAAAAAATGGAGGAGAGACTCATGCCAATGATGCCAGGTCTAACACCGGTGGAAACTAGGACCTATGAAATACGCACGGCAAAGCTGAAAAATATCCAAACCGGTAGTAACTAGGGCAGATAAAGTGCGCACGACCCAACCCGGTGCGCACACAAGAGACAAGCAGAACGCCCCCAGTCTCGATCAACATCAATGCTTGATCTGACCATGCCATGTCGCAAGCGGAAAAGCCCAGAACCACACAAAATAACACAAAAAATATAAGGGCATGTCCCAAAGGGAAGTAAAAATTGGCATCCTGATAGTGGTTGTTCCACAACGGGAAATTCCACGGCAGTGTGTACGATAACCCACAACCACGGGCATAAACTACAGATCGCCCCCACAGGCATACGCACAGTCCCTCGCATACAATCTTACCGGCAATCGCCTAAACAGAGTTCCAGATGTGACGGCGTGTTCCTCGTTACAAAGTAAGAGGCCCGCCATGACATATAAATATACGGGACTCCGCCCCCTCATCAGAAAACAACCAATCGGTATGAATGTAGACCACGGATCATGGTCTACATTACCTATAACTAAATCAGTCTCCATTTGTAGACAGTCAAAAAAGTAAGGAATCAGTTGTGTTAAAGGTGTTTTGTGTAAGATAAAAATCCAAGGAACATGTAGATTTAATATCTAAATAGTGCTTCCAAAATTCTAGAAGTCTGTAGGTTGAAGTGAAAGCATGCAGTATTTACGGTTCGCTGCACCGTCTAATTTAAATTAAAACACAGAAACCAAAAATGGTAACATATGTAACGTAATTCAAATAAAGCAAAGTAATAGAATACACTAATCTCCAATATGAAGTGAAGAGCAAGCAGTAATGGTCATCTACGCGACAAAAACAGAACGCCATTTTGAAACGGGCAATATGACCCGAAGGAAGTGGATAGATACGTATCATTTACGATAGTACATTAAACAAATGAAAAGTTTGTAAAAACACAACCTATGAGTATTTAAATTTATCAATCCGGACCAGGGAATATGCATCGCATATGTAGACTAGAATAAAGTAACTGAAAGCACTAATATCCAATATGAAAAATGAAGGAGTGATGGTCATCAATGCGGTAAAATTCGGACGCCATATTGAAACGGGCAATGTAACACAGAAAGGTAGATAAATATGTATTAATTACAATAGTTCATTAGGCAAATAGAAAGTAGTGATAGCAAAACCTATAAGAATGTCAATTTAACAGTCCTGACAAAAGAATGTACATAACGTCATACATACAAATTGAGACTGAAAATGCAACCCATGCTAGCTATAACTCAATGCGTTGGGATATAAGAGAAAGTAACCAATTGGAACTAATAAATTGTCATGGATAAACAGGCAGTTGAGAATCGATATAAAATAAATATCAATCTGATTGTTATGAGCCAAAAAATATATATAAAATTGGAGTGTTATGCTCAACAAGGATGATTAACTGGTAAATTATTAGCAAAAGACAATAAAATGAAATAAAGCGTAGGACGTTCCCGGAAAGGAAAATCTGTACAAGTAGGTATAAATCAACCCCAATAGTACGTGGCATCTTATATCCAAATAACAGGCATTCCAAGTGGCCATAAGGGGGATTCAGATGTATAAGCGCATGGGTAATATATCATATCCCATCAACCAAAGTGATGAAAATAAAATATCACACCTTCTTTTTAGATGTTACGTCAGCAAAAATCAAGATACACCATAAAAAGAGAAACAAGAGAAAAAAGATCCAGACTCTTGTCACATCCAATAAGACAAGACAAAGTATGAAAAGCGCTAGGGGCTTAGGTAAGGAACAAGTATTGAAATATGTAATCCTACCCAAATATCATAGTCCTTCACCAAGTGTTTATAAAAGAACAGAGATAGAAGGTATAAAGGGAAAGGAATCATTGGGGAGGGTTATAGCCACCAATTAATCCTACGTGAGATACCCGGTCTACAAAAAGTAATTTACACAAATCCATCAATCACATATAGGCACGGGAAAACTCTAAGAAATGACCTATGCCCTAGTTACATTACAAGAGTCTGGATCTTTTTTCTCTTGTTTCTCTTTTGTTTTCTGACGAGGGGGCAGAGTCCCGTATAGTTATATGTCATGGTGGGCCTCTTACTTTGTAACGAGGAACACGCCGTCACATCTGGAACTCTGTTTAGGCGATTGCCGGTAAGATTGTATGCGAGGGACTGCGCGTATGCCCGTGGGGGTGATCTGTAGTTTATACCCGTGGTTGTGGGTTATCGTACACACTGCCGTGGAATTTCCCGTTGTGGAACAACCACTAGCAGGATGCCAATTTTTACTTCCCTTTGGGACATGCCCTTATATTTTTTGTGTTATTTTGTGTGGTTCTGGGCTTTTCCGCTTGCGACATGGCATGGTCAGATCAAGCATTGATGTTGATCGAGACTGGGGGCGTTCTGCTTGTCTCTTGTGTGCGCACCGGGTTGGGTTGTGTGCACTTTATCTGCCCTAGTTTCTACCGGTTTGGATATTTTTCAGCTTTGCCGTGCGTATTTCATAGGTCCTAGTTTCCACCGGTTTAGGCGTTTTTTAGCTTGTTCTCATTTTCTCTATTAGTGAGTTATTGTTTGACATGTTATAATTTTGTTATATATCCACCAAATAGTGAGCGCTATTAGAGAGATTTACTCCAGATTATTTATAGTTACAGTAGAAAATTTTTGGGCACAGATTGCCATTTATCATGAATTGGGTTATTGTGCTTTTTTACAGAAATCTGAAGTACTTGTGAAATACACTATACTTCATGGAAATCACAAGACTTGCTTTATTCTCAAGAACATACATATTGATTCAAGGTATGCTTGTCTTTTGGACTGGACTGTTTTCTATAACACATCTACTCCACTTTGTATATATTTCTTTTCTTCTTTTTCACTTTTTCTGTTTATACTTATGGATTCTTCTAATCACACTATTCTAGCATATAGTTTCTGATCTCGCTTGGATGTTCAAAATACCTGTTGCGGTTTATTTAACATGTGTTTATTATTACCCAACAGGTGGACAATTTTCAAAAGTTTAGCTGCCGTTACTCAAACATTTGTTTGTATATATGTATATATTGTGATGTAAATGTTTTAGATGTTTATCTATGTGATTTTATGGGCACTTTTAAATGATGTCAAAAATCTGTTTTGTCTTTATAATTTACATATTATATGGTCATTTGTTCGTGTTGCTAGTCCTGTGCTTTATGATTTATTAGTAATATCTATGTTGTTTTATCATGTTACAGCCCTGATGAAGTTCCCCTTGAGGGAATGAAACGCGTTGGCTGACCATTCCTTTCATCTACTGAAATTTAATTGAAATTAAAGAGGACATTCAGTTATAAAATTTTGGCTCATTGGACTATCTCATTCATGCACCCCCATTTTCATTTGTTTATACTTCTTGGGTAGTATGTATCCAGCATGTTAGTCTTTCGAATGTCTGTACCTTTGGATTCAAATTCTGCAAGGTATTGTATTTCTGGAAAAGTCTTTGATACTCCATTATGACTACTTGTGTGGCCTAGGCTTACCTACAGAATTCCTTTTGCTGTAGAGTGGAGTGGCGAACACTGGACTGCCATAGAGTGGAGTGGCATAGATTGGCATAGCAATACAGTAGAGCTGCATAGAACTGAGTGGCATACTATGGAGTGACACTGAGTGGAGTTAGGTATAGTGGAGGAGCGTACAGTGGAGTGGCGTATAGTGGAGTGGAGTGGATTAAAGTGGAGTGGTGTATAGTTGAATAGAGTACTGCTGAGTGGCGTAGAGTGTGATTGTGTACAGTGTAATAGCATATCGTAGAGTGGAGTGGGGTACAGTGGGGTACAGTGGAGTGACATAAAGTAGAGTGGCGTAGTGTGGAGAGGCGTAAAGTGGAATAGCTCACAGTGGAGTGTTGTAGCATGGAGCGGCAAAGAGTGGAGTGGTGTTCATTAGAATAGCCTACAGTGGAGTGGTGAAGAGTGGAGTGTGGTACAGTGTAATAACATACAGTGGAATAGAGTAGCATGCAGTGGCATAGGTTGGAGGGGCATAGACTGGAATAACATATTGGGGTGTGGTTTACAGTAGAGTGGTGTAGAGTGTAGCAGTGGGGAGTGGAATAGCATGTAGTGGAGTTGCATACATGGAGTGGCGTAGAGTGGAGTGGCATAAAGTGGAATAGCATAGAGTGGCGAGAGTGTAGTTGCATACAGCAGAATAGCATAGAGTGGAGCAGCATACAGTGGAGTAGTGTAGAGTGCAGTAGTATAGACTGGAGTGGACAAAGAGTGGAGTGGCGTAGAGTGAAGTGGGGTAGAGTAGAGTGGCTTAGACTGGAGTGGCGTACAGTGGAGTGGCATACAGTGGAATAGTGTATATTAGAGTGGAGTACAGTGGAGTGGCACAGAGTGGAGTGGCATAGAGTGGAATAGCATAGAGTTGAATGTCGTATAATGCATTTGCGCACAGTTGAATAGTGTAAAGTTCATTGGCTTACAGTATAGTGGTGTAGAATGAAGTGGAGTAGACTGGAGTGTCGTACAGTTGAGCAGCATGCAGTGGAATAGAGTACAGCGGAGTGGCATACAGTGCAGTGGCATAGAGTGGAGTGTGGTGAAGTGCAATGGTATGCAGTGAAAAAGCATAGAGTGGAGTATTGTACAGTGGAGCGGCATAGAGTGAAATGGCATAAGGTGGAGTGAGGTACAGTGTAGTGACATCCACTGAAATAGGGTACACTGCAGTGAGGTAGAGTGGAGTGGCATAGAGTGGAGTAACGTAGTGTGTAATAGAGTAGGGTGGAGTGGAATACAGTGTGGTGGCATAGAGTGGAAGGTTGTAGAGTGGAATAGGGTAGATTGGAGTGTTGTATAGTGGAGTGGGGTAGACTGTAGTGGTGTACAATGTGATAGCGTACTGTGGAATGGCGTAGAGTGGAGTGTTCAGGAGTGGAGTGTCATACAGTGGAATAGCATAGAGAGTAGTGACATAGAGTAGTGATACAGAATGGAGCGGCATACAATGGAGTAGTGTACAGTGGAGTGGTGTAGAGTGTAATAACATTGAGAGCCAGATGTACTACCCACCAATTTGCGGCTGGCAATTTGCGTCTCGCAAATTGGAATGCACAACAGTGTCTCAGGCACTGTTTGCGATTCCTAATGGGTACGCAAATTGCATGCCTCATTAATATTAATGAGACAGGCGCAATTTGCGACCCCATTAGGAATGGCTAGCACTCACAGGGATGGTGGCCTGCTGGAAAACGGGATGCATTTAAAAAAGAAAAATTAAACTTTTCAGTGACATTTTTTTAAGGACAGGCAGTGGTCCCTGGGACCACTGCCTGCTCTTAAAAAATATTTTCTCACGTACTCACAAAAAAGGGATGGGGTCCCCTGGGGACCCCTTCCCGTTTGCGGGTGGTTTACCACCTACTTGAAGTAGGTTGTAAACTGCGAGTGTTTTGTAGCCATAAATGCGGCTGCAAAACAATAGTACATGGCATGGTGACTCGCTATTAGGAAGGGATGCCCCTTTCTAATAGCGAGAGTCGCAAATACTATTTTGCAAATCACTGACTCGCAAAATAGCATTTGTACATTTGTAAATGCCATTACCCTTTTATATGATTACAAAAAACAGTGGTCCTAAAATAATTTAAATAGGAATGAGAATAAATATAGTCCAGAATCGGTACTATATACAGGATGTCCAGCCGGACAACCAATTTAATTCTTCAATGAAACAAGACAGAAATACAACAATGAATTATTTGTGGGACACAGTCCTGCATCCGTTAAGAACAAATGACATTTACACAGCATACATAGACATTTCAGGCAAGACAAGAGAGCTTATTTACATTATCCAATGTTTAAGCTTTTTCAAAACAGCAATTGCACTTTTTTACGCAATGGATTGATGTGCATGCTGTTTAAACTAAGGTCGACGTTTCGATCCTGTTAAGAAGATGCAAGGATCATCATCAGGACAGTGATGTGCACAAGTCTGATTATGAAAAGAAATTGACGTAGTAAGGAGAACGAATGCACGGCGTGTGCAATGCCTGGGAGGAGAGCCCGCGCTTAGCGTCAGGGATGAGGTCCGGCGTTAATCTCAGAATTACGGGTAGAGACGTGAAAATACTGGAATGAAAGGAACCGGGAATGAGGGACAAATGTTGACAATCCAACCAAGTCAGTGGCTCCGGTACCTTAATCCGTGACAATGCACGTAACACAACCTGGTACCAGGTTGTGTTACGTGCATTGTCACGGATTAACGTACCGGAGCCACTGACTTGGTTGAATTGGTACCAGGTTGTAAAGGGTTGTACATCTGGCCCTGAGTGTTTTGGCCTTTAAGTGTAGTGACGTAAAGTGGAGCGTCATACAGTGGAATATCAGAGAGTGTAGTAGGGTAGAGTCAATTGGCCTATAGTGGAGTGGCGTAGAGTGGAGTGGTGTAGAATAGAGTGATGTATAGTGTAACAGCGTACACTGGAGTGTTATAGAGTGGTGTCGAATGGAGTGGTGTACTGTGGAATAGCATACAGTGCAGTGGTGTATACTGAAGTTACGTATAGTGGAGTGGCATGCAATTTGATACCGTAGAGTTTACTGTTGTCGAGTGAAGGTTGATAAAGTGGAATAGCATACAGTGGAGTAGCCTAGATTGGAGGTGCCTAGAGTGGAATGGCGTATACTGGAGTATATTAAAATGGAGTGGCGTACAGTGTAATAGTGTACAATGTAGTGGTGTAGAGTGGAGCGACGTAGATTGGAGTGGGGTAGATGGAGTGGCGTACAGTGAATTAGAAAAGAGTGGAGTGGAGTGGTCTACAGTGCAATAAAGTAGAGTGGCGTGGCATAGAGTGGAGTGGCAGGGTGGAGGGTGGTAATCCAAATAGGTGTAGCGTGAAAGTGTGTGAGAGGATATACATGTAGTGTGGCAAATAAATAAATGTTTAGGTTTAAGTGGAAATGTTTGGTTGTATGTGCGAATAGTGTTAGTTGTGTTAAACTTATAGGCTTTAAAATACTTAGTCGTATATTGGGCAGCTGCATACAACAATCTGTTTGTGGTATTCAGTGGTACATGTACATGATAAGGCAGTATGCGATTAGCTAATGACTGTTTACTAAAAGTAAAACACTACCATGTCATTTTCAGCACAGCATGGCTGGGTTCGGCGTTTCGCTGCATTCTGGGTTAGGATCTTAGATATAGGTAAGTAGAGGGATTTATTGCTGTTCCCTACCTATTAGGTTGAGGTATGTAGTTATAATATTCTATATATATTTTTACTGCACTTTATGGAGAACTGCATATCCGAAAGTAGTGCAGTAATTTGTAAGGATTACCGCAATACTTCATAGACTTTCTTGTGAAGATTTAAATATGTTAGAAATAGATACTTTAGTACACTGAGGGGTATATTCACAATAACGTGTGCAAAACATCACCAAAAAATGTTAACGCAACTTTACACATCACAGCCTATCGCGGGTAAATAACCCTGTGTCAATGTGGAATTCACAACAAGGCGGTACCATGCGATAGTCTGCCGAAACCGCGGACCATGTCTGCGATACAACCACCTCGATGGAGATAAAAACAAACCACAACACCAAAAAACCTGCGATGGGCCAAAGCGCGATGAGGAAATCAGCAATAAGCAGCGCCAGGCCTGCAACACACACCTGGCCGGCTGGAAAAATCACCATAAAAGTCGAAAAAACACCCAAACACAAACTGACCAACACCCAAGCACCATGGAGGCAGCTGGAGCAGGTGCAGAGGACGAGCGCAACCCCATAAGCACCCCGGACGGCCAGCCCGGGCCCTTTGGGACAGGGAAGGGCAACGACAAGAAGAAGAGGAAGAAGAAGTTCAGTCTGCAGGCGAACAGGATCATAGTCACAGAGGTGATGGAACACCATCAACAACTGTTCGTCACCTCCAAGGTGTCATTGGGCACCAAAACTGGAATATGGCGGGACATCATGGACAAGGTGAATGCCGTCGGAGAGCACAAGAGGACAATGGACAAGTTCAAGAGGCGATGGAATGACATCAACAGGTAGACCAAGGAGAAATTTGCAGCCAACCAGAGGGCAGCAATGCAGACTGGAGGTGGGGGTCCAGCGCCACAGCTCGAGCTGGATGACATGGAGGCGCTTGTGTCGACAGTCATCAGTGTGGATACTGTGGCCGGAGTCGGGGGACCGGACACTGCTCGACAGGACACAACACAACCACAAAAGGTTGAGTGACCACCAGGTACTGGGGGGACGGGTGGAGATGGCCACGATGGCACACATGCACAATCAAGCAGGGCACAGTACACACCCACAATGACCCTGGCTCCTCGCCCAGACCCACAGACTGTCACAATGTACAATGCCATGCTCTCAGAATGTCAACCTGTACCATGCGGCTACATACATGTGGACACATTGTAATACACCATGTCCCCTTCACATTGCAGGGCCAGCGTCAACACCCCCTGCAGAGAAGTCCCAGCCACTCTTCACTGATGATGAGGAGGACAACCCCAGCATCGACACTCAAGCCCTCTAGACATCATAGACATCATCGGCGACTCACCTCCAGGATCAGGGCTGACCAGCTGCATCGAGGAGACCCCACCCACCACCCAAACAACCCAGCAGAAGGCACCCACGGCCTGCCAGTCTCCCAAGAACCCCAGGAACAACACATGGCCTTCCAACGCCGTGTGATGGAGGCCCAGAGGGAAACGGCTGAGCAGGTGTGGGTGGGGTTCATCCTCATGGCTACCAAACTGGACGCCATCCATGGGTGTCTAGAGCCAATCCATGGCCTCCAACGAGCCCTGACTGACATCTCTGGAGTCTGACGTGGAGAGAAGATCACCTGTCCACTCAGAGGGGCTCCAGCGATAGCAGCCATGAGCTGGCACACATGCGGAGGCTCATGGAGGACATGGTGCGTAAGGAGGCGGAAAGGATCGCAGCCACCACTGCACACCAGCGAAATGTAGCTAGGATCTACCATGCCCTGCAGATCATCATCATGGCATTGCTGCCACAAGGCGTGGCACATATGAATGCAACTGACCCCACACCATCCACATCTCCGCATCCTGGTGTGTCAGTGCACACAGTGCGGCAGGCGTATCCACTCCGGCACCTGATGCGTCACAGCCACACAGTGTGGCCGACAACCATCCTCTGGCCCCTGATGTGTCAGTGTCACACAGTGCCTCAGCCGGTACTGCACCACCCACAGGTGGGGCAGAGCACAGATCCGGGGACGAGGACGTGGATGGGTTTGTGATCAGGAGGCACTAGCTTTCATTTCCGCCACCTGGCCTGTTCCTGCTTGGTGCCGCACATGGGCCCTTGACCTTCCACTGACCCCCGATACACTCCGATGCACTCACCTTGGACAGCGACATGGACTGCCATATCCTGTTTGATGACCAATGACATGGCGACCAGACTGCTGACTGTACCCTTCCTCTTCCGTAGTACTTGTCATCCCCGGATGGACTCTGGCTGGCCCTACACGGGCCCATATTGTATAGTGTGCTCAGCATCGCCCTGTACCTCTCCAGCTGCAGAACTGCACTGGATGTGCAATAAACATCCAGTGATGCACTGCTGTGCTATGTCTTTCATCATTCATTTATGAATGTGTGAGTGAATGTAGGGACAGTGATGTCCCTTGCGTCAATGATGCTCATTCTGTGGGATGCCAGTCAGAGGGTGCTACATTGCATATTGTGTACCGGGTCCCGTGAACACTACAACAGGGACACATGCATCAGTCACTTCCATGTCCAGACATGAACTGAACCACACCCAGATCCCACGAGTCACTGTTGCAAGCCCTGCGCTGCTCTGGCATACGGCAAGCCGTACCACTCCTCTTACGCTCCGAGGGGGGGCCCTGATTGCTACCTGTTGCAGGCGTACTCACTGATGGTGTGCTAGTCACTGGTCTAGTTGTCAGCATGTCACAGCCACTCCATGAGAGCAGGTTTGCATGCACACCACACCCATCCAGCACAGGCGTCACAGGCCATGTGATTCCGCTAACATAAGGGGCCGACGACATCATATTCCCCTCTGCCGGTGGTGACTGGATGACGGACGCTCCACGGTTCTCAATCATAAATGGCCCATGAGTTGTTGCACACAGGGTTAGTGGCAACCGAGGCCTTGCGCCGTCACGGGCCTACCACCACGTGGCGCTGACTAGGGGTGCACAGGGTTAGTGGCACCTGGAGCATTGCGGCCGTCACAGGCACCCCGCCATGGGACGGATGGTGACTTTGGGTGCACTGAGCTAGGAGCACCTTGAGCTGCTGAGCGGGTGTGCAGCCTGCGATGATGCCCCGTCCTGGAGGTCTGGACAGCTCAGATTTTGTGTGCCCTGCTGGACCGCACTGTAGGCCAAAGCCTGCGGGCAGCGCGGGCCTACCGCCACGTGGTGTCGCTTCTGGGATCACAGAGTTGGTGACACCTATTGGGCTGAGCGGGTGTGCAGCCTGCGATGAGGCCGGGTGCACTGGTATGTCCTCTGCCATGGAGTAATCAAGACCCAGCACCAAACGTGGGACCTGGTGGCTTGCTGAGCGGGGCAGCATGATGTGGAGTGTGCCTCATCCACGGGCCCCGGGCTTGTGGCTTGCACCAGCACGTGGTGGGACCTCCTGTCTGCATGCAGGTGGCGGAAGGTGAGCAGTGTGCCCTGGGTGTGCATGGGCGGGCATGCTCCGATAGGCGGCGGGAGCGGCTGGGGTGCCTCTGTCTGGGTGTGCATGGGTGGGCAGGCTATGTTGTCTTGTGCAATTGTGTGTACTGTGCCAATCATGTATCTGAACTCTGTTTCAGATGACGGGTCTGTCTCAGATGTGTGACTAAATGAACTGCACTACATGCCGGCAAGTGGTTGGAGACACACCGGTGACAGCAGGGGCGGCGCTCTCTCTCTCTCTCTCTATCCCTCTCTTCTTCTCTCTCTCTCCCCTCTCTTCTTCTCTCTCTCTCCCTCCCCCTCTCTTCTTCTCTCTCTCTCTGTCTCCCCCTCTCTGCTTCTCACTCTCTCTCCCCCCTCGCTTCTTCTCTCTCTCTCTCCCCCCTCTCTTCTTCTCTCTCCCTCCCTCTCTTCTCTCTCTCTCTCCCCTCCCTTCTTCTCTCTCTCTTTCTTTATTTCTCCCCCTCTCTTCTTCTCTCTCTCTCTCCCCCTCGCTTCTTCTCTCTCTCTCTCTCTCCCCCTCTCTTCTTCTCTCTCTCTCTCTCTTCCCCTCTCTTCCTCTCTCTCCCCTTCGCTCACTCTTTGTCCTTTGATGTGTGCAGGACACACCTTCGCATCATAATTTTTGTCTTACAGGCTGTGACCTACAGATTGGCACCAGGGGAGCCTCAATGTGTCTTCATTTCATTTCAGTGTTCATTTTAATAAAGTTTGATCTGTTGCTTCGGAAATGAATGTGTGATGCTCATTTTTGTGATGACACATGCATGTCACCAGTTGTGATTCTGCGACATCAGGCAGATAATTTTGTACATGTTTGGGTGTAGCTGATGTGGCATGTCTTTGGTAGGGGGGTCCAGGGGACGGGGGGTGCTGGGTGTGGTTGCAGCGGGTGTTGTTTCCCTTTCAGTCCTCCGGGCTGCATGTTCAGTTGCCTGGGTGCATATGTTGCTCTTCAGGTGTGGCTCTGGGCTATCTCCCTTTTGTGGTCCAGGCTGTGGTCCGACTTAGCACCAGGTCGGAACAGGTGTTATTTTCCTGCTGCTAACGCGCCGTATCGCCTGTTTCGTGTTTTTATCGCAGTTCTGGCTGTTTGTTGTGAATTTTGTGGAGTGGTGTAATCGCGGCTTTTGGCAAGGGAACGCCTACTCTGCATCTCATTGGTGATAGTTGCGGGGGTCATCCGTGGCAATGTTTTTTGCGGCTGCTATCGTGGGTAAACTGGTGCTGTGGGCTGTTAACACCAGCTTGTGATTGGGGCGATAACTTTATCGCAACTTTGGCTGCGATTAAGTGCCGTTACGTCAGCGATAGTTCCTTGTGAATATGGCCCTATATGTGTAAAATATAGGGTAGTACAATGTATTTTCTTTTTTTTTTTTTCTTTTCTACAAAACTATTTTAAGTACTGCGGTACTCTGGAGGAAATACAGTGGTACTTCATATATTTGTTAAAAATATATAGAAACATATAACTATGGGCCATATTATCAAGACCGGCGATTACATTATCGCTGTTTTAGTGGCAGGAAACTGCCGCTAAAGCAGCGATAAAGGGCTTGATAATATGCCCTTGTGAATTCCCATAGAAGCCCAGGTTCACACCAGAACCTTGGCTTCTATGGGAATTCACAAGGGCATATTATCAAGCCCATTATCGCCGCTTTAGTGGCAGTTTGCTGCTGCTAAAGCTGCGATAATGTTATCGCCGTTCCTTGATAATATGGCCCTATGTTTCCCTACAAATTACCACTTTAATAAAGTGGTAATAGGTAGGGAAAAAATATAAAACCTAATTCTTACCCAAAGTTTAGGGCAAAACAGACAATACAGCCAAAGTTTTGTCTAAAAACTGCATGGCTGTATTTAACTTTTGTAAAGGCAGTTATTAGCCAATTACTTAATGCCTTGTCATCAATATGTAAAACAGTACTTCTGCGGACTACTGTGAAATTTCCCAAAAATACTGCAGCAACAGATATCACTAAGTTTAGATGCCTTATAACTTAAAAAGTACTTAAACAGGTAAGCAATTTGGCAGTTGTGGCACCACTAACGCACAGATCTTCCCTTATTATTAGCCACAAAAAACAGAAAATTGCATACTTCCTGAGATCCGACTGCCATCAAAATCCCAATTTTCATAATTATATCCAATCCATACATGGGGAGGCAATTTTCAATATGTAAAATCTTTTCTCAAATGTAGAAAGTCCATCCATAGATCATACATTGATGGTCTCAAAAATGCAGCACATGTGGTTGCTTTTAGGCCCCTTGCTTTCTGGGTTCGAGTATGGTCAAACAATTCACTACATCCCCAGAGACAATCACTGCTTGATGTGATGGTATTAGATACCAAAGGAAATATCCTATGGCTAAAGTACATAAAGGGCTGGATGTACAGATTGGGTCTGAGTGAGCTCTGGACTAATCCTGAGAGTATTGAGGAAACAATCCCTGATTAATCTAAAAAAGAGATACTGGGATTACATCAATGAGCTGTGTTTAAAAGGGGGAAATACCAGGGAACTAAAATGGAGGATTCTGGATTTTAAAGATAATATGTATCAAGAGGAGTTTTTGAATAGTATAGAACTGCCGTTAGCCAAATCCTTGTTTCTAAAATTCAGATATGGTATTTTGACAGTAAATGAATTTTGCAGTAAGTGAAAGAGTGCTAATATTTCACCCACCTGCCCCATATGTATGGCTAATCATGAAAAAGAAGAACATTTCCTGTTATTCTGTCCCGAGTATACTGAGATCAGAAGAACCTGGCTAATACCAATATGTCATATTTTATCAGTGAATCATTTAAATGATATTTTTCGGATCCTCAGAAGTGGCTAGTCTCCACCCTCTTCAGATATCTGCTGTATGCCTGGAGATTAAGAAACAAGAAAATGAAACTCCCCGTAAAACAATGAAAATTACCTTTTGCTGTAATGAAGTGGGTGTGCTTTTATATTTAATCTACTTAATGAAAATGAATTTTTAAAACATTTAACAGTTTATATGGTATCAAGAATCCTAATATAATGGGCTAACTAACACGACCCCACAGTTTACTAGGAAGTGTAAATGTCATTGCAAATTTAAAAAAAAACCTTTATACTGGAATATATTGCATATGCTATTTTATTGAGCGTACTCCTGAACCTAGTACACGTGATATTAATGTGGTCAATCACCGCGGATCTGAACCAGAGGAGTTGTTTAGTATTAGTCCACTTTTTAAATGATTTTTAGCTAACCATAAGTGGAATTAACATACTTTACAGGATTATTACCATCATCGTTCAAATTCACAGGTCTCTTTTATTTATTGTGATTAGTATTAACATTATTGTACATGTCTGTGGAATTGACTGAGCTTTTATGGTTTTTGTAAAAACTGAATAAAGAAATTTCTACTACTATATATACTATTGTATGCCCTGATGAAGTCCCATGGCAGGGACAACATGCTTTGACTGGGCTGTTGAAAAGTATTGAAGAATGAATAAAAGAAGTGGAAAACGTATTTAAGTCTGGACATTGAGGGCCTCATTTATGGGATTTTGGCGTAGGCCAGTGCAGCAAGTCACCTTGCTGAGCTGCCCTATGTCATAATGAAATGACCCGAATGCACCATATTTCTCCAATACTGTGTATTCATCTTTCAGCAGCCTAGCGCCAACACGGACACCCTTGCACCATGCATGGTGCAAAGGTGCCTGTGTTGTTGACAGGATTGTTTTTGTGCAGGAAGGAGCAGCTTCCTGCCAAAAAACACTCCTAGGAGGCTTTTTCCTCTTTCTATGTGAGGTGCAGAATGCCTGGGGAGGCGTAAGGTTTTGTCGCATCCTGAGGTTTACATGGTTTTGCAAATCTGGGGAAGTGTCAAGCTCCATGGCAGAGTAAGGCAACACAGCGATTTGCGCTGCATTGATATACTCCATATCTATGAAGTCATTCAAAGACATGCAAAACTGGCTTTGCGTGACCTCATAAATAGGATTTTTTAGTTTGCACCGCTAGAGCATCACAAAAAGTGATGCTCCAGCTGCTCATGGGGCTCATAAATATGCGCCGGAGTTTATTAGAGCAAAGTGGCTACAGACTGACCACTGGTCATCGATATATGACCTATGGATGGACTTTCTAAATATGAAAAAGATTTTGAGAAGAAAAACTTGCCTTCCCATTTTGGACTTAAAAAATACTTACCCTACTTATTGTAGTACCCTGAAGGGTAATCTGCCGTTTTTTCTCTTATGCAAGATATAAAAGTATATTGAAAATGAATTTGGGGAATATCACGTTTTGGGACCCCTCTTTTATTTTTGCACCCCATTGACCGTGACCCCCTTGAACAATCACCATGCAACATTTCATACTCAGCCAATGTAGAAAAAGCGACAGATCTAGAAAGTTTCAAGGAGATTCATCAAATGGGGGGCAAAGCGATTAGCAATTAAAATTTGGAGGAATTCCTATACCTGGGAATCCCAACTATATCTACAGAGTGGCTACCGCCACATACATACACACACTCACATGCCTATACAACCTCTCATATATCCACTCACACACCCACACAACCACTCACATACCCATTCACAGACCCATACAAGTACTCACACAACCACTGACTCATCCATGCAGCCAATCAGACACTTAACCAGTAGTACACCAGAAGGCCCCTATGCAGTGTGGTTGAGAAAGAGAGCGGGCCTCCGATGACATCTCAGCAATGCAGCTGAGGGGGACTTATTTGTCACAACATTAGGGGTTCTTGGCACCCAACAACTCTCAGCAACTAAGGGGAGTTCATCGCCCAATCAGTAGTATGCCAGGAGACCCTTATGCAGAGTGGTTGAGAAAGGGGGTGTAGCCCCCAACAATGTCTCAGCAATTTATTTTTAATAAATCCCCCAGGGCCCAGCCAGGAGGGGGGTTGCTTGGTCTCACTCCAGGGGCCAATTTTGACCCCATCCCCCAGAGCCCACCCTTCTCTTTTCTTTATTTTTTAATAGTGGCATGGAGCGCAGCCCCAAACAATTTTGGCCCCGGGGACCCCTCCCCTGGGGCCTGGCCATTACCAATTGGGGGAGGGGTCCCAATGAGGAAGTCCATGTTTGGGCCCTGGAGTATGGGGTTTATGGGCCCTTAATTGGCCCAGGGACCCCATCCTTTAGGGCCCGAACATGGATCTCCCCATTGGGACTGAGGTGGAGCTTCAGGGCACCTGTGGTCCCTGCCGGCTCCCCACCTCCTGGCCCAGTATATCTCTCTCTCTATATATATATATATATATATATATATATATATATATATATATATATATATATATATATATATATATATATACAAGTCAGTGCCAACCTGCGTTGGTTGTCCGCGCCTGGATCATGAGTCCAGGCCAATGCAGCCATATCAACTGTCGTCTTGGGACATGTGACCAGATGGCCAGCATGCAACCGGGCATCGGGACACATGCAATGGGTCACATCCAGTTGTGGCTGCAGGTACCTTGTCATTCGTCCTTGAATGCTGGTGCAGCTGCGTAGGCCATCATCTCCAATCAGCGATCGTTGTCCACCCCATCTGACATGTCGACGTAATCCATCAGCTGACCCGGACAGATGTGCTGACTCCAACCACTGGACCCATTGTGCACCAAAGTCCAATCGGTTAGTGGCTCAATGTGCTCACTGCACACGACGACTCGTGCAATCTCCCAGGTCCAGTTTTCAACCTGCATGCCAAACATCCATGGATGCAATAAACGGGCATCACGGTGACACTCCTGGTCGTGGGCCAACAGGGGGTGCACACACACATCGGAGTCCAGGTCAGCTACCGTCACGTTGGAGAGGCAGACATCCATGGACCACTTGAATGTGCACGAGCGACAATGCAACACAGGCTGAACGCAGGTGATGTCCGCAAGGCGGAAGCTCAGCCGGTAACTGATCCGCAGCATTGCCAACGGCAGTGCTCCCAGTACATGCAGCAGACGTGCACGGTACAGGTTCATGTGACTGGAGTAGAGCATATGTGTGGGATGGTCTGTCATTGTGTCAGTGGCTCTGCTTGAAGCGGCACTGGCTTGCCCTGCGCCAGTCCTGTGGATGAAATGGCACAGCTTGGTGCAATGAGCAGTGTCTGTGTGCAACGGGTGCAGGCCTGGTGTGGGGTGGGAGTATGTGTGAAGGCCATTTCACGCACGCTAACTATGACCAAAGACATCTGCGTGTGGGATGTGTACACGTTGGTCTCACGTCAGGCAGTGCGTAGTGTGGGAGTCGCAAGCAAATGCTATCGTATCTGTCAGGGGGTACTGCCCACATGCAAGTTCCTGCTCGGAGCTGCAGATGTGCTGCCACCTGATAGTTCAGACAAAGGACCTTTCATCCCTACAGTAACTTCACCATCTGCATGCATACAGGAGATGTACAGAGGCCTGTTGTGGGTGTGGTGGGATGTCTGCGACCCTTGGAATCATGGATGATATGCCCAGCACGTGGCACATGAGCGGCCTCACTGTGTGTTACATTGCCACACGGCTGCTCCTCCCTCCCACGAGCCTCCACACTTGTGTGCGCTGCACGGTTGCATCACATGCACTCCTACGGCACATCATTGTAATGCCTATCCGATCATGTCCAGCGGCATGCCAACAACACCGTGATACTGGCCTTTGAAGGTGTGAGGCCACTTGAGTGTGGACCAATGGTCCAGACAGGGCGGACACAGGTGTACAGCCCATGGCTGGCTGTGATCGTGCTGCAAATGAGGCCAGGCAACTGACTCATGCATCCGCAGGACTTATGCACTTTTCTTTGGCATGCATGTGCCAAGACCGCGATCGGTCTTGCGCTCCTACATGTCCCCGTACGTGCGGCCTGCCCTCCTGGTGCATGCCACATTGCAACATTGACTACTGTGGCCCTGGTGGCGACAACACTCCGACACAAAGACACACTTACGGCACTTCCTGTCTAAGGCCACCCTGCTCCCCCTGCCGAATCAGCACACCCCTGTGTTGACCTGACTTCCGCCGGACAAGCACATGCCACTTGTGCATACAGGGCGGTGCGTGCGCAGCTAAATGTCCAGGGTGACTGCCAACGCTGAGGTGACATGGTAACGTCCGATGAAGACAGCACACTGTGATGTTGCAGGGCCCGTGCCCATCATGCTGACACAATGACCTCACGGACACACTTGCTCAGATGGTGTGAATGGCTACAGGCACGTGCGCCCGGGTCATTTATTAGCAGACACACATACCGAGTTACACCTGTGTTGGATGTGTGTGGGGTGTGTGCACACCAGCCAGCAAGGGCTGCCTGGTGCAGTCAGAAATCGACAAGAGTGTACATCGTGAAGAACACAAACATTCAACCATAAAGGCCCCATGACTTGTGCTAGTGAGTTAGTGGGCCCGGATGCACAGCGTCCTCCACGGCCCTACCGCAACGGGCCGCTGACCTGCAGGGCACTGGGGCAGGGTCATGAGTGCAGGGCAGATTTCGGTAGATGACAAAGGG
Organism: Triturus cristatus; assembly: GCF_964204655.1. Classification (NCBI taxonomy): domain Eukaryota; kingdom Metazoa; phylum Chordata; class Amphibia; order Caudata; family Salamandridae; genus Triturus; species Triturus cristatus. The sequence goes on from NC_140583.1 coordinate 985,223,958, forward strand.
GCTTGTAGCAGAGTGTCTCGGTGGACAGTGGAAGGTGTACCCCCAGGGCATGATGCAGAGGGCAGGACCACGCTGAAACAGTCACTATGGTGGAAATTAATGGAACTGACACATGTGGGACACCAAGCCTGGTCCTGCCAGATGAAGAGGCAGAAGACCACCAGGCCATGGACTCAGATGCCACCAAGGTCCAACCAGATGGTGCCCATGACTCATTGCGCACAGAGTTAGTGGCACCAGTGCTGTTCGGGCATGCCGCCTGCGAGGAGGCGTGTCCAATGGGGTGGACTCCTCCACATCTTACCCAAGACACAGTTCCACATGTGTGACCTACTGGAGGCAGTGGTCAGCACAGGCCATTCACCGAGTGTCCCCAGCTTAGGTTGGATGGCCCCACCGGCCTGCGTTGTTCAGGTTTGGTGGCACCACGGGACGCAGACTTGGGGTGAACAGGGTTGATGGCACCAGGTGATTCATGACTATATGCTGGATGTGGTACCTACTGGTTCGCAGGGTAGGCCTGAGCCCTCATCCACTTGTTGCCAGCTTGCGCTGAACAGGGTTAGTGGCACCATGTGTCGCAGGCCTGCGATATGGAATTATGCCTCACTGATCGAAGGGAGTCTGGTGCTATGGGGACATGATAGCGTCCGTCCACTGGCCACTACACTCCATGCACCAGCAGTTGATCTCCCCATGGCCATTTCCATTGTTTGCACTCTGTGGTCTGTCCGGCACCTCCACGCCACACCTGGCATTGGGTAGGTTTACATTCCTTAGTCACTTGTCGCTCTCGCACATGCCTGCTCCATGCCTCTCCTCACATCCTGCTATTGTGTGTCTGTGGTGCCATGCCGTGGCTGGGTTGTGGGCATGGCAAAGCAGGATTCCCAATGGAGTCGTGTTGTTGTATCTGGTCGGTTGGCATATTGTGTGTCTTGTTGAATGTAGTTGTGCTGCGTGCCCATTGGCAGTGTCGTGAGTTGCATGACTGTGGGCTGGAGGTGTGTGGTGTGTATATTTTGTACTTACCAACGGGCACTGCATTTCCATGTGTGCCATTCTGGGAGTGCTGGGTGATGATGGACTGTCGGGAGATGTGAGTTTCATGCACTCTGTGTGGGGAGTTGGCCACGACATTGTTGAGGAGTCCCGGGCGGTCCACTATTGCCTGCACCTTCATAGTATGCGTGTGCTTTCTGTTGTGGTAGTTGGGTGCAGTGTGGGCAGGGGGCACGAGGTGTTCATGTGTGCAGTTGATTGTCCCTGACATGTGAGGGAATCCAGCTATGGCGTAGGGGCCTTGCTTGGTCTCCAGGTGCTCCTGCGCAGTGTGGGTGACGTGGGGTTGCTGGGGTACCAGGCTGACGTTGGCATCCAGGACAGGTGTGATGACCTTGGATGGGGCTGGCTGTGTGACTCCTCCGACTCTGGCAGTTGTGGGTTTTATGGTACCAGAGGCCGGCATGTGCTGCGCAGCCGGCAGGTTTGTCTGCGGTGGGATGTTGGTTGTCTGCTGGGTTGGTACCGTCAGCAGGTGGGGGATGTGGGTCAGGATATGGGGGATGGTTGTCCTTTTCGGCCTTTGGTGGGCAATGTCCTCCTCTGGCGTTGGGTCTGGGCGGCAGGTGCATTTCAGGTGGGTCCACTGTCTTTGTGTACGCTGCCTCTGTGGTGTTCCCGGGAGTGGGGGGGGGGCAGGACGGGGCCTGGGGTGGTTGCGGTGGGTGTTGCGACCCTCATGGGTATCCACATGTATGATCATTGTGTCCATGGCATCAGTGGGTGTTCCGGTGTGGCTCTTGGCTGGGCTCCCTTTTATGCTGCAGGTAGTCGTCCTGCTTAACACCAGCAAAAGGCAGGTGTTAATTCCCTGCTGCTACCGTGGCTTATCGCCCGTTTTTGGTTCGCATCTCAGATCTGGCAGTTCATTGTCAAAGTGGTGTTATGGTTTTTTTGTGTGTTTTTGCACGGGAACGCCTACTCTGCATTTCATTAGGGTTAGTTGGTGGTGTCCACTGTGGAGATACATTTTGAGGCAGGTATCGCGGGAATACTGGCGTTGTCTGCAGTTTGCACCAGCTTGTGAATGGGGTGTTATATCTATCTCCACTTTTGATGCGTTAAGGTGGAGATAAATCGGACATAAGTCCTTGTGAATATCCCCCTTAGAGTCATTTTAACAGATGCAGGAATTCCCTTAATTGCCATCAGAAAGAATGGTCTGGACTGGGTAAATCTGCCTTCGGTTGGCAGTGTAATTTCCTAGAGTTTGGTGCTGCAAAACTCCCTCAAGGGGATACGTAGAGGTCTTTGTATAATCCAGTTTAGTGACTGCTCCTGCGCATTCCATTTCTAGGTCTTTCCAGCATGCAGTGTCCCTAATGCTACATTTAACCATAGGGTGTCCCATTTAGGGTCTCAAGCTCTTCACAGGAGAAATGTGAGAGCGTGCTGGGAAATGCTCCTGTTTCTTCCAGCCTATTGGGGGAGATGCCATCTATACGTATATCCAAGTCTTTGACCCCTTCTTCATGCTCCTTTATTTTTTCTGTCTCGCCTTTCTTTTCAGCAGGTATACTAACTCTGCCCAAAGGCCTCGTCTTGGCCTTACTTAGCATGTTGGCAGGGGGCCCTCCCCACACTGCGGTCTTCTGCAGGTTTTGCTGTATCTCTGCCTCCACCACAAGGACTCTCGAGTCAACAGAGCATGGACGATGTGATTGCACAGTTAGTCGAGGAGCTGGCCGAGTGGTCATATGGCTGCTCATGGGGCAGTTTGTGCCCCTAGTGTCAGTCTACAATCCCACAAACCCCATCCTTTGCAGAAAACCTGGCCAATACTTTAATAAGTGTGTTTGATTTTGACAAGAGTTCGACAGAGGGGTGAAGCCCATGACCCTCTTGCATGCCTCCTCACTCTCAGTTCTAGACATTCTCACTGTATCTCCGACTCTCGAACTAGAGAGCTGAAGGGGAGAGCTAGGACTTAGAGTCAGATGGCTTGATATATAACAGGTTGCACCTCAAAATTTGGCAAGTATTTGGCAGCATGCAAAACCCATCCTGATAGCCCTGGAAACCCTCAACATGATGCCAGGCTACATAAACACTGTGGTCTAAATATAAATATAAACCACTTCAACCAGCATGTATGTGTAGCATTATGGCGTATAACTTAGAAAGCGAGTCATGCCGCATCTTGACCTGACCAAAACTCCTACTACTTCGCTTTGCTAGCCTGACTAGCTGACCTACCATAGCGGCCAACCACGTTAAGGAAAGGGGCAAATAAAAAACTTGCAAGACTGTAAGCAAAGCTCTAAGTGAAAGCGCAAATGCATGCAGGAGTGAACTAAAGTACTAGTATAAACAGTGCTTTAAATGGGCCGGTACTCACCGGTACTGAGTACCGGCACTTCCAAATTTTCTAGCCCTCAGTGCCGGCACTTTTCTTTAGTCAGGGAGAGTACCGGTACCCTGATTGGTGGCACGGCAGGCTCAGGATCTGTATCCCCTACACCGCAGGACAGATGCTGCTCTGCTTCCGGATCTCAAAATCACACCGAGCCATGACGTCGACTTTTGCAGAGACAATGGTAAAGTCCAGAGGCGCCCCTTTGCAATTCCTCACACTGCAGGGGTTTGAGAGGACTTGCGTCACACGCTGTGATCAACAGAGCAGGGTCTAGCCAGACCTTGCACTGTTGATTAAGCGTGTAACGACCATTCAGCTACAAATGCTTTAGCCCCCCCCAGCTTCCTCTCCATCAGGTGCATGAAATAGCCTGGCTGGTGCTGCACTGGCCACACTTAAGCGAGTGGCAGTTCAAAACAATCATCTACCTTTTCTTTTCATGTTTGTTTTTTACTGCGCAGGAGCAGCTTCCCTTTGTTTGCCCCATCAACTAATCGCTGCATTTACATAACAGCGAGGGATCCATGGGTGTGAAAGTAGCCCTGCCCAAAGAGCAATGCATGAGGTTATGATACATAAGCACAATCGCGATATAGAGGGTTAGATAATGGCAGAGTGTGAAGGAACCACTAACAAACCGATTACAGTGTAGTATAGTTTATGGATTTTTTAAACAATAAAGTTAGGAGTTAACATTATACATCAAAACAGCATTTGTGCATAGTGTCCCAAGTGACAAAGGGAACCTAAACCTAAGTGACAATGTGAATATTAAATACAAGGTTTCCACAGTTTGTACAAGTCGACCATTATCATAATAATTCCATGTGAACAGCAGCTATATACAGTGATATGTGCTGGGGAAATGGTTCGCTTCTTCTGTATGTCGACGGCGTTTTGACCCTCAAAACAATGTGGGGTCTCTTCAGGACTATTGATGAAGGAACATCTAAATGGGATTGAAATAAAAAGAGAGCTTAAGGCCCATATACCGGCACAAATGCGAAAAATAGGAAAATGATGAGCCACATGTGAAGAAAAGAGGAAAAAGGTTTCCTCTTTTCTTCATGTGTGGCACATCATTTTCACATGGCTGCACAACCATATATTCAGGTATCTTTTATCCAACGGCCTTATTCTATTTATTTTTCGCATTTGTGCCAGTATATGGGCCTTAAGCTCTCTTTTTATTTCAATTCCATTTAGGGAGAGAAAGGGACAGAAGCAGAGGGAGAGAAAGTGGCTTATAATTCAAATAAATAAAGGCAAACGTCTTCTCTTCCAGGCATCGATGTAGCCAAAATTATTTAGGGGTGGGGTAGGGTAGTCAAGTTAATAACATTTATTATTGTGTTTGTTTCTAATGAACCCCTTCGATCTGTTTTGTTGTTTCTTGGCTTGTCTCACTTACTCACTGCTTTATAAATGAGCACTTTTTATGTGTTGGTATTGTAATTGTTCAGGACTCCCACCATTGGGCTAGTCTCAGCCTGCTGCAGCTATGCCCTCAGTGAAGAGGGGTCCGAGTGACTTGTAAGAACCACGAGGCACATCTGTCTAAGGCGTTTGTCACAGATGCTGACACCCCTCTCCCACCTGGGCTTCACCATCCTGGGCCCTCTCTCGGTCCCCACAGCTCGTCCTGTCCACAGATCGCACAAAGGATGGACGGCCTCAATATACATAGTTTATTTGTTTGCGCGCACAATAAAAGTACAAGGTCCCGGTATTCTGGTGGAGGGCATCCTTATCGATGGCCTGGGGCAAAAGAGGCAGCCGAGGGCTGGAGGACGCTGGCACCGGAGGCTGGTGGCCTCCAAATGTTCCTTCTCCGACATGAAAAATTCAGGCTGTTTCGCTGTACCCAAACGGCCCTTTAACCCATTTTCGGAAGCCCAGGCATTCCCAGGGCGACTGCTAATGAATTACTGCTCCAGTGGCTCAAGTGAAGAGAGGTCAGAGGAAAGGGAAGCGCGAAGAGGGGAGAGGTGGGGGGAGGAAGCACCAGGAGACGGGGGAGAGGGGACACCGTGCAGGAGGAAGGGAAGTCTAAGAAAGCAAGCTGGGTCAAGGAAGGGGGAGAAAAGGAGTGCTGGGACGTGGAAAGACACGGAGTCTGGTATGACAGAGAAGGGGGGCAGAAGGGAGATAGAAAGCAGACAAGACACAGCATGAGCCGTGCGCGAGCAAAAGAAAAATGAAAATGAAAGCACGCACTTCGCACATACAAGAAAAAAAATAGGAAAATGAAAGCACGCCATGTGAATGATGTGCCTCACACACAGTACTACACCAACTAAAACTGTATCATGACTGGACTGATACAATGCCTGAAACGCCGTGAGCAAAAGAAATGCCATGCGCATGTACAATCTCTAGTCCAGGTAGGCGAGACACACAGGAGACAGGAAGGGAACAAACAAGCCTCCCTTGCAATGAAAAGCGAGTGTTTATGACGTGCGCCAATCAAAAGCATGACTGGAGCTTCCACCCCACTTCCGAAGCAAAACTGACGACAATAGATCTCGCAAGCGTGCAGCGCATGCGCTGCGACGCTAGGCAATTCCTAAAAAGAGGGACAGTAAAGACAAAGAAGTGAACGAGCCCCAGCTTACAAAAAAGGTTGGGAACTAAGTGTATGCCCAACTGCCAGCATCACTCCAACCCCAGATACTCAGTGGCAATATTATTCTGTACGACACAATCAACTGAGGATCTCCAAAAGCAGCCCAAAGTAAAGGAAGTAGGACACGGTTATCCACAGTGTTCCACAGCACCAGATAAAGCCATTACCAAACGAAAGAGGTACCCAACCTCCACAGCCTCCCGCCACAAATGCTGTTCCGTCTATTGAACCTTTTGTCATCGAAGGAACCCCCTCAGCGCAGGCACCCATATGGAGAGACTGGGTTGAAAGAGTCTTCCTCTTCTTTGAGGCCACTAAAGTGGAAGATGAGCAGAAGCGAGCCATGATTCTTCATCTGAGAGGCAAGGGCATATACAAGATCTCCAAAACAATCATAGAGGCAGCCGCCAAAACACATGCCATCCTAGTCACAGCCCGGCCTTAACACTTATTTCAAACCCATGGCAAACCGGGACCATGAGCGGTTCGTGTTTCACCAGGCAGCAATTGACACCTTCTATACAAGACTCAAAGAACTGGCCTGCAGTTGTGGGTTTGCAGACAAAAATATAGAAATAAGGAGTCAGATCATACAGCGGTGCGCGTCAGCGAAGCTTCGCGGGCACATTCTCACAGAGTCAGGAAAGTCCCTATCTGACATTTTTACTATGGGCAGAACCAAAGACCTACCCAGAGCTCGCGCCTCTCACGTGGAAGCGTACTGAACCAGCTTATGAAGTCAGGACCAGTAAACGCTATCGCACCATTGCCGGGCCCAAGCTGACCCAAGAAACCTGGGCCGCTGTCGAAATTGTGTGGATACTGAGGATGCCCCAAATTTCAACCAGGAGAGTGCCCAGCGACGGGAAAGAAATGTGCTGGATGCAGGAAGTTTGATCAATTGATGAAAGTGTGGCCATCCAGCAAAGGCTGAGCTTCTCGATCAATGGTTAATGCTGTTCCAGATGTGCAAGAGCATAACAGTGACATGGATGAAGATGACAGCGAAGAACACTGTGTAGGTTGCTTCAATGTCAAATACAGGTGGGCAATCAATATAATGTCCGCTGAAACATACCAGGTTGTGCACCTCCGGCCGTGCCTACATCAGTCAAAAATCACTGTATTTGCCTATGGACAAGACCAGCCTCTTATCATGAAAGGGAAGTTCAGGGTGCCTCGCGGCTACGGGTGGCAGTCAGTACTGGCCTTTGTCTATGTAGCCGAAGAAGGCCACTGCATGATGCTGGGATGCCGAGCTGCAGAAGCCCTTGATATTGTGAGCTTTGCATTTGGGGTCTATCAAGAGGAGATCGCACACATCTTTGAAGAGTTTTCCAAGGTATTTCAAGGGATTGGATGTCTAAAGGGCAGGAGAATTAAGCTACACTAAGACCCTTCAGTACAGCCCATAGCCCATCAACACAGATGGATTGCCTTCCATTTGAGGCCCCAGGTTGAGAAAGAGCTGAACAAGCTTCAAGCAGCTGGGATCATTGAGAAGGTGATGGGACTCAGTCCGTGGATTTCCCCTATTGTAGATGCCAGAAAACTCAAACAGCCAGGTGAAGTACACATATGCATTGCTATGCACCTACCAAAGGTTGCCATCAAGAGGGAGCAGCACTTGACCCCCACTATGAATGATTTGATCAGTGAGCTCAGTGGGGTCTGCTGGTTCAAAAAATTGGATTTGCTGTCTGGATATCATCAGTTGAAACTGGCAGAAGAATCTTGATACCTAACCACTTTCTCTACCCATATCGGCAGGGCCGTACTGGCTGTAGCGGTAACCGGATGTTTCCCCATTGGGTCCCAGGGTGGGGGCTAGACTTGGGCCCCTGGGGGGCCGTTTTTGTTACGGGAGGCCAGTTTTGCAGCATTGCTGCAATATTGCCCCCCTGTAATATAATCAGCCGGCACCTGCCCTAGCAAACCGCTCGGCCGCACCCCCACCCCCCAGGGATCAGCCGAGCAGAATTCCAGGGCCAGTTTCGGTTCCCAGTCCGGCCCTGCATGTGGGTCTATGGCGCTACAAGTGTTTGAACTTTGGCAATCCAGTGCCGCCTTTCAGAATTTCATTCATGAACTTCTTGCTATTCTCCCTGGAGTTATCAACGTCAGTGACAAAATCATGATTTATGCAAAATCAATCCCAGAGCACAATGCGTGACTCAGAAACGTGCTCCAAAGAATTCAAGACTCAGGGATGACCCTGTATCTCAGCAAGCGCGAATTCCTCAAGCCGAACCTGAATTTCTTTGGCTACATATTCTCCTCAGTAGGAGCTGCGCCGGACCCAGCGAAAGTGTGTGACATCAAAGACGCACACCCACCTGTGTCCATGTAGGAAATGCACAGTTTTCTGGTTATGGTTAATTACAGTGGCAGATTTATCAAAGCTATAATGATGCTAACAGAACCACTATGAGACCTTACCAAGACAACAGTCCCATGGCAGTGGGGTCTGGAGCAAGAGGAAGCTTTTCAGGCAACCAAGGAAAGCCCTCTCAGAGGAAAGGACACTGGTATACTTTGTCCCATGCAAGGATACAACCATAGCTGTTGATGCATGCCCCAAGGGCCTAGGGGCTGTGTTGATCCAGTGGAGTTGTGAGAGAGAGGAGTGGGCCACTGTGGCTTTCTCAAGTGGTTCCGTCACTGACACCGAGGAGAAGTACTCTCAAATTGAAAAATAAGCTATTGCAATACACTGGAGGTGTTGCCATTTTCACTTGGGCACCCGTTTACCATCGCAACCAATTACAAACCACTAATCCTCCTCCACAAATTGAACAAGCATTTGCAATACAATAGGTCTCGCATTACCAAAAGTTTGAGTTATTGGTGTTGCATAATTATTTGCAAAGCCAATAGCTCAATCTTTCAGTATTGCAAGACTTATTGCATTGCAAATGCTTTACCATTGGTATAATCGCGGCACCCGTGCTTTACTTTTAATGTTATAAGTAAAGCGCGGGTGCCGCGATTATACCAAAAGTAAAGAAATAGATATTTTTTTCTATTCCTTTACTTTAGGTATAATCGCGGCACCCGTGCTTTACTTAGAACATTAAAAGTAAAGCGAGGGTGCCGCGATTATACCAAAAGTAAAGAAATAGAAAAAAAATCTATTTCTTTACCTTTGGTATAATCGCGGCACCTGCGCTTTACTTTTAATGTTATAAGTAAAGCGCAGGTGCCGCGATTATACCAAAAGTAAAGAAATAGATGTTTTTTCTATTTCTTTACCTTTGGTATAATCGTGGCCCCCGCGCTTTACTTACAACATCAAAAATAAAGCGCGGGTGCCGAGCTTATACAAAAAGTAAAGAAAAACAAGTGGCGCGCACGTCACGCCTGTGTCTGGGCATGATCATAGCTCCTCCCACGGCCTATTGGTGTCTATTACGCGCTTGGTGCGCGTAATAGACACCACAAGGCCATGGGAGGAACTATGCGCGATCCTCGGGCCAATTGCGAGCAGTCTTTTAGAATAAGACGCACGCAAAGGCCAATGGGGGAGCTGAAAAGGAAACGCACATGCACAAGCGTGTGCGATTCCAGGGTCCATTTCTGAACCCCGGACAAAAGGACTCTCGCCTGCGCGAACACTGCTGCGCAGTGCAACACAGGTTGCAAGACCTAAAAATGGATGCTCAGTTCCAATAGTACAACTGCTAGGTATAAAACAAGCCCTTTACCTCAAAACCTAGCAGACTACTGCGCCCGGCATCCGTGTGCCACTACCCCAGAGGAAGAGGCCGATGATACAGAGGCTGATGTCAGGTATGTGCCAGACCGATCTCGCCCCATACTGATGTCTCTGGATGCCATCTGTCAAGCCACCATAAAGGATGAGTGTGTGCAAAAAGCCCTGGAATCTGTAAGAACTGAGAAATGGCATGCCGTCAAGTCCCAGTGGACTCAGCACACCCGCAAGCACCTCACATCCTAGAAAGCTTACACAATGTCTGTCTTGAACTCAGCGTTGACCCGGATGGATGCCTTCTGCGAGGACATCGAATCGTTAGCCTGGCCAGCCGTCTGACCAAGCAGTGAAACCTGCCCATGCCGGGCATCAAGGGATGGTTAAGACTACGAGCCTTCGACGAACTTAGGTGTGGTTACCCTCGATGGATGAGCAGGACTAGATGCTAGTATGGTCATGTACATGGTGTCAAGCATCAGGAGAGGTCAGTCTGCCAGCTGCTGTGGTGACTGAGGGACCTCAACAACAGTGGTTATATACGAGCCTGGATTCTGGGAGTTTGCCAGATGGAAGACACACCATGGTGCTAATAGATGGCCACTCCAAGTACCCAGAGGTCGAGATCCTCTGATTGTTGAGTGCGACTAAGGTGATTGCAAAGCTAAAAACTAGTGATGGACACTCTTGGATTGATCAAGTAGTTGAAGATGGATAATGGTCCACCCTTCTAAGTGCAAGAGATCGCGGCCTACCTGAAATTGCTTGGCATCAATCATAAGAGAGTCACACCCCGGTGACCTCAAACTAATGGAGAAGTGGAAAGGTTTATGAGAACTTTGAATAAAGTAATTCGGATTGCAACAGCAAGTCAGCAGTCACCAGAGTTAGCCATATACTCATTTCTATGTGACTACAGACAAACGCCGCATTCCATGACTTGCCCAGCTCCAAAACATCAATATTTGGGCCAAGTAGTGGTAGATTCCATTTCTCATCACCCTGAGTGGCATCCCGGTGTCTTGGACAATTAAAGAGCATTCAAACAAAGGTTGGCATCCAACGATCGAGGCAGGCAGCACTGCCGAGTCAAGACATCTAACCTCAGCGTTGGAGACCAGGTATTACTCAACAATGTCTCCTGGAAGTAAATTCCGGTGGGCATTTAACCCCTTGTGTGCCACGCCCTTTCCCCGCCCTGTGCCGGGCGTTGCATTAGCGGGCGGGGTTCATGACGAGCTGGACTCGTCATGGGCACAGCTCAACCGCGGCCCATGACGGGTCCAGCTCGTCATGGGCACCCATGGGCTATCACCCATGCTCATGGTATCAATGTGACTGCTTGGAAGGGCTCTAAAGAGGTGACAAGGAATGTATCCATGTATAAGCGCTTCCATCCCCCAGTAGTGGCCACCGATCAAGATAACAAAGTGATCCCTGGGGAAGAGCAGGACATGTTCAATGAGCCAGAAACGTACATTCCATGTAGCCAGGCCATATGCACCAAGAGGAAGAAGGTCCACTTTCCAGAGAAAGCCAAAAATAGGCCCCCGAACCAGTCCTGGCAGACTCGCAGCCAGGCCGTGATGTCCGCATTAGATATGGACTCTGCAGCAATCCACTCCTGTCGATCTGTCTCCGAGATCAGCTGGTGTGATGGTGTACACTTGGTATCAGGTAACCCTTTGGACAGGTAGGCTGAAGTCAATTAGTACCACTGTGTGTGAATTTTGTTTTCTTCATGGTACTATTGGTCCTAGCTGAGTCTGTGCTCCAGTGTGACGTATATTTTTTAATGAGGACAAAGCTGAGTCTATTTTTCTGTATTTTTAGTATTTTCTGCATTTTGGGGATGTAATGTCAGTCTAGTTGTTCTGTTGCCATCCATGGACCTCATTATGTGTGTGTTTACATGAGGGGGGTTTCAGTTATACAAGCCCAGTGATTAGTATGTTTGATAATGCCCCTGTACCACGTGGTTGAAAAACAATAAGTGCATGGATGTCCAGGGCGGGGTCGATAGACCACCTGCCCCGAAACAAATGTGGCCCTCCACTATGTCTCCTGCATCGTTGTTCCAGGCCTAATCATTGAACACCATGTGGCATCTCTAAGATCGCGCCCCCCCTGACAACTGAGGGCACCAACATTACAAGGGCTCCAACAACCTTGAGCAGGACACGGGCCAGGAGCATAGCCGAGCAAGCCTCACGATGGCTACGTCAGTTACTTCCTCATCAGAACTTTGCTGTTCGTGGTGTCAGACCCCTAGCGTCCTGATTCTCCCCTTGGACATTCCCAGTCAATACTAAAGCTACCTTCTGACATGCAGCATTATCCCTACTCATCCCTGCTTTGTACATGTACCCTTCCTAACTCCATTCTTCATTGATAGCTTCACACCTGCCCTTAACAATGCTCACATCACAGTGAAGTTACCCTCTCTCTCCCATGGTATATTCATCCAACCTTCACCCTTTCTTCCCTCTCACTCGGCGTTCCCTAGCCTCACCTTCACGGTTACCTGTTTTCCTGTATGTCAATTTGCCATGTTTTTTATTATTATTATAATTATTACTATTTTGATTGTTTTAATAGCCAGGCTTCCTAAAAGAACTCAAAGCACAGACAAACTAAATGAAACAGCAGTCAGATACAAGACAATCACTGGACACTGTAAATGAACAAAACAGAAACATTTTTTAGCTCTTTCTAATAGTGAATTTTTGAGTGAAATCCTCCGAGAGCTATAGACATATTGGGACTGATTCACAAAGGCAACTTACACTTTTCAGTAATTTACACTTTTGAATATTTGTTCACTGTTTTTTAGCTAGTCACAAATAAAGTTGTGTTTTGCAGGTCCAATTCTGAATCATTTAACTTAGTTTTTAAAAACTCCAGAAGAGGAATGTGGTGTCATCTTGCACAAGGCTGGACTGGCCATCCCGGGCATCTGGCGTTTCCCCAGAAGGCTGGAGAGGTGGGAGGCTGGTTATGTTACCGGGGTCCGGTTTTCCAGCAGTGCTGCATTATTAAACCCCAGTAACAAAATCAGTAAACAAAATGTTTTTTTCCCCCAGTCTTTTGTTATCCTAATGTTGCTGAAATGGGTTTGTTTGGCTAGAAATACATTCTTATTAGTAAAGTCAACCACTGTGCTAAGTTTTGAAACCTGTGTGTGTGCTTCTTGCAGGCTAAGCACTTTTAAGAAGTGGTAACCAGCATTGATGACATCTGAATCCTACATCTTATATTCCATAAAGTCTTATGTAACATTTTCTAAACACTGATTTACATATGTATGATTCATTGTCTCTGTATGCGTGAATGATGTAAAGTGCCCGACTCCCTGCACTGATATGAGAGGCAGTATAAAACAAATTAAGTACATGTGAGATGGGCTATTGAGAGATGAGGGGCACTGTTGGGGGGTGATAGTGAGTGAATCTTTGAAGGCCCCAACAAGATTGTTGTATCCTGGTGCATATACAATGAAAATGTGTTGTAGAATGTACTATTTTTGTAATTTCTTTCCAAAATGTTCTTGGGGTGAGAACCTCCCTGCCCCAAGCCCCTTTTGCAGTGGTCGGGCTTGTTCACTGCCATCTCTCACTATGAACAGTGCGGGGGATAGTCTGACGAAATCTGCGAGGGCTGCTTTGGATTACCAGCCCGTCCCTGTTCTTGCACCATCATTTTCAAGACTAATAGGTTATACCTAACCGTAAATATGATTATGAATGTCAGTGCAGGTATGTTGATGGTCCATTTGATTGAATTCTTTGATTATTTTATTAATTGTGCAGATTTTATGGACGGGTCAGAAAGTAGCCAGCACACAATGTTAATAGAATGTTTATAGCTGTTTCAGACTGGCTTGGAATAAGCAATCAGAGATTACTCACTAGTGATCCCTTATTGAAGATAGTAAAGTTAATGTTTGTGGAAGACGTTGAAGTCAGTTCTCTATTCACCAAGGAGAGTGTTGCCTTAGTATTTTGTAGTAAGGCTCTTCTTCACATCCTTCTTGGTTTATTGAACATAACCAGGTTATGACATACCGTGCTATAATATATTTGACCAGGCAAATGGATGTCACAACTGGTGCATCCTAAATATGATGGGAAGTGGTAGCTGTCTCGTGGTGGAAACACAGTAAACAGAAGAGAGGTGTATGGCACTGCACGTCCCTTCAAAAACCATTTAACACAACGTAGGTGTAAGGTGACAATTGTACACAGAATGATGTACTCAGAGTCCCAAGATTATTGGCCCTGGTGCAAATGCAAACTGTGCATGAAGTCATCCTTAATGGAAGAGGAAACCTCACACACCTATTAGTGTCATCCTTCATCATAGGAATCCTCTCCCCACCCTGGTAGGAAAGTGCCATCCGGGCGCACTCAACCTCCTCGTAGACTGACGAATTAGGAGGGAGTTCTTGCATAAATCTTACTGGAGAACACCATGTAACAGGGGATCCAGATGAAAATTCTAAAAATACCTTAGAGTCTCTGGGGAAGTCTACCTTTATTAGTGGGACACTAGGTAAGATTAAAAATGAAAAGGGTTGGGTACTGGAGTATAATGACTCACACCCAAGAACTTGCCAACATGTTTCTGCCCACTATTACTGGCCTAAAAGGTCTGGGGCATTCATCAGGGCATATGGATCCCTATGTGGAAAACCTGAACAAATTCTAAATAGAATTGGTACGGTTGATTTACGGTGGATTCTTACTTGGGTCCTACCACATTTTCCTACCTGTAGGTAAGTAATCTGTCCTTGCAACCCTATAGTGTAGGAGATACCAGCATCATGGTCACAGAGGAGGCGGGGTCCTTTTTAGTCACACATTCGAAAAAAGGTACACCCGTCCATTTAACCTATGCCGAGTCCCGCTCTGTCTCATAGTGACTGCAGGATGAATATGTTGATAGGATGGGTGAATCCATGGATGCTTTGACAGAGTGCCTCGGAGAATGTAGCGTTCACCTTTGGACCAGGGTGTTAGTTAGGTGAGTGGAGACCATCCTGCTTAATCTGAATTATTGATGGGCAGTAGTATCAGCTAGGGACTATGTAATTGACTGAGTTGAGGATGTCTTTAATAACAAAAAACGATGGTGATGAGTGCCGAATGCTTATAGTATTTCCCTCTACACACATACAAATAAACAAAAAGGTAGCGGAAGCTGTAGAGTATAGATGTCAGCAAAATATTTAATTCACACATATTAATACCTGTGTTAATTAGCCAAAATTATATGGTTTTAAATGGTGTTTTACAATATGTGTTCCTCACATCGGAATTAGATAAATTTCTCGCTGCTCTAATATCTCAAAGTCTCATACTTTTAGAGATTGAAGGGACAGAAAAAGAGATTTAAAAATGTGTCTAGATGTCCACAGAACTATTTATTAATTCTCCTTGAAACAAAGATGAAAATAAAGATCACTGTAATGTGGCCCTTCTTATATTAACTGTCAACAAGTTTTTTGCTTTCTGGAATCTCAATGTGTGTTTTTAGCATTCTTCAGGGCAGATGTGGAGTGTGTCCTACATCCACAATGACTATCCTCTCATCCCTATATGCCTTGATAGACAAAAGTTGATGTAAAATATGAGGGTCTGTTTCACAAGCATACCTTACATTTTTGAGTAATTTTACTACATTGGGCTATTCACAAAGGGCCTCATTAACATAGATAACATACACATTTGAGTAATTTACACTTTTGAGTAAGTTTAATACTTTTTTGCTTAGTCACAAAATCGGAGGGTAAGTTACTGTTAAAGAAAGCAGTAAGTTCAGCATCACATTTGGCCAACTGTAACACCCTCCCACAGAAAATAATGGCAGTAAGCTATTAATAAAACACATAGGACATAAGGTTACATTACATTAAGTTATTTAAAATAGTTAAACATATAAATAAATATAATGTAATGTTTAAAAATATATACAAATAATACATATTTATCATTTAATTATAAAATATTTAAAAACCCTTTTCTGAATGTAAAAAATTATGCAACAATATTTTTTAATAAAACATAACTACATACATTTTAATTAATTGAATAAATACTAATGTATATTTATTTTTTTCTTTAGTAGGAATTTTATTTTTAAATTAAACTTCTCAAAACTTTTTTCGTTGAATTTAATATAGTTCTGTTAATCCAAGGTTAATTTCTAAATTAAGCTAATAGTAATGCAGCATTTTTTTTAAACTTTCCTCTACATTTAAAATAACTTTATAAAATCAAGTTACATTATGGTTTAACATAAATACTTTTAATATTTATTTTCGAGATACAATTTTAAAAAGATTTCCCTATACTTTACCATGTGGAGATTTCCGCCTCGACTGTGGAGTCTCTCTGTGGTAAAGTATAGGGAACATTTGTGTTTAAGGAAGTTCCCAGAGAGAAGTTATCAGGAGAGAGTCAGGGTTGTGAAGGTAGTTGATTAAGTATGGAGTGAAGGACTTCTTGAGCCAAATTGAGAACAAAGTACCTATATGTTTTCTGTTAGTTGAATGTTAGGCAGTTCTGTGACATCCATGCTTGTATCCTCAGCAGTGCAGAGTGTAAATGTCAAGCATTGAAGAGGTTTTAGGGTAAATTTGTGTGCCAGCCATTTGCTGCCAAATTGACACCCAGGTGTCTTGGCAGATTTTGGATAAAGGCTCTGCATAACATTTGGAACAGTGGATGCCAGGACTGAGCCTTGAGGGATACCAAAAATGATGGAGTAGTCTTAGGGCCTTATTATGAGTTTGGAAGTTAGATTGGCAAGCCAGTGTTGATCCTGCCCATCAAATTATAAGTAGAATACAAGGCTGGCAGGTGGTGCAGCATTGTTGTCATGGTGGGGGTATGTTAGACTCATAGGAGAGTCTAAACAGCATACCGCTGCCATGACAGTGCCAACTGCTTCTCCGTGCAGAATGTGGCATGTACCATATCGTGCATGCCACACAGTGCACGCACGACCATGCACATGTGGGGGGGCACATTATGTGACCCTGCACCCACCCCCAGTGGCAGATTTGCCCGGGGGCTCTGTTGGTGGCCCCCTCATTGCCTTTCCACCATCTTTTTCATGGTGGGATCACCGCCATGAAAATGCTTGCAGAAGGGCAACACGTAATAAGGACAACAGTGCTGGGATTGGCACCACTTCAATTCCTCCCCACTCTACACACCGCCTGCACAACAGGATATACTAGCCTGGTGGTCCCTGCGGTGTTGTAGCTGGCTGGTTGTGGTTCAACCATCGCACTTGTAATACAGCAGTCAGACCGCGGTGGTTGGACCACCACAGCGAGTATGGTGATCCTAGGACTGCCGTCATAATAATCCCTTAGATATTTTGTTGTCAAAATTGACAGCTTGGGATAAGTTTAATAGGAAGGATTCAAACATTATGATTTTGACTGGTTTGTACCTTTTGAACAAAAGCATGTCAAACAGGTGAAAAGACAAAACATTTTCTTATGGGATCAATCGATCTTTAATTGATTTTTAGATGAAAACTACACACCATAATACACTGTCTGCACTTATAGGTTTGAATATAGCAGTGCTGTTGCCTTTTCATATGCAATGATGAAGAAAACCCCTTCTACAAAAGTAGCAAAAACCTTGATGCTTTTCGACCAAACCAAAGAAATGTCTTCTTCATTAGGTTCCCTTGGACCACAAAAAACCGAACAGTGGAAAACGTTCCATAGTGCTCCATGCTGCAGAAGTGGTCTGACATTGGCAGGCTATCACCATGTGTGCAAGTGACAAGAGCTGTGATTTTCCTACACTTCAGTAGGGAAGAAGAGTAAACCCATTCAGTCTCTTTCTTCCACTCGTTTACTGAATGCACATAAGGTTTTTTTCCTGCTGTTTTTATATTGCACGCACTTGGCCCAAAGGCATCAGAGCTCTTTGCCCGGTCACTAGATTACATTACATTAGGTAAGTACTTAGGGCCCGATTCACAGAACTAACTTAAGACAATATCCTAAACTTAGTACCATTATGGTATTCACAGAAGGCACCTACTCATTTTGGTATTCACAGAATGCACTTTCTCTTTTCGGTATTCACAGAAGTTAGTAGTCCTAACTTTAGGACTCCTAAATGCCTTCTGTGAATATCGAAAGTCTTAAAGCTAGGATTTTTCTCAGTTTAGGAGTCCTAAAGTTAGGAGTCCTAACTTTACTACTCCTAAACTGAGAAAAATCCTAACTTTAATACTTTCGGTATTCACAGATGGCATTTAGGAATCCTAAAGTTAAGACTACTAACTTCTGTGAATACCGAAATGAGTAAGTGCCTTCTGTGAATACCAAAATGGTAGTAAGCTTAGGATTTTGTCTTAAGTTAGTTCTGTGAATCGGTCCCACAATTTGTAAAAAACATAAGTGCAAAAGCACTCATCAGGATCCCTCAGCAGCTTGCACCACACATTGCACCTCCCAGAGCTGGCAATTATAGTAACAACACAACTACTAACCATCACACTCCAACAAGTGTGACAATTCAGACTATTTCAGGCCCCCAAAGCTATAAGATTGGCTTTGGCGACAGGTAACACTCACTTTTAATGTGTATTGAATTAATAATTTACTGTTGTTTTGGTCATCTCTAAATTGGCCAGAGAGCGCCACCTTGTGGCAGACTGTCACAAGCACCACTTTTGACAAATAAATGCCGGTTTCGAGCACCGGCAACCACTAACTCAAATTAAGCATTGCAATAGGTAAAATATTTTTTAGCTGCTGGGATATTAAGGGTCTGATTACGAGTGGGTCAGTTGATTCCGGTCATCTCTAAACCCCTGTTTAAGCATGGGTCGAAGTGATGTGTTTGAAGGTATTTAACACATTCGATAATTATCAAATGAATTAAATTACTCAAGTGTAATTACATTTTCGGCAAGTCAAGCCTGCTGAAATGTAATGTGAGAAAAGCATAAAGTATTTACCATATGCAGATTTTGGTGTAATCTTCACTGAAATCTGCATGTTATTCCCCACAGACTCGTTGTATGTGTTATTTTTTTGCTCCTAATAAATTTCATATTCCGTGCTATTGTTATTTATCAGATGTGTTAAATAACACCAAAGCTCAAAATCTATCACTATGCGATTTGCCCTGATTCACAGACTGTTGAGCCTGTGCCGAGACTCAAACCTGGTTCTCTAGTTCCAAAGTTGACAGCTCTCGCCATTAGGCCACATTTCCTTAAAGGATGCTGTGCATGGGTTTGGGAGCTATGGCCATGTCACTGCCACAAATCAGCATCTGTCACTATTCTCAGTTTGCCAGCAGTGTGCCTTATGTGCCACCAGAAGGTACTGACTTCTTGAGACATAGTTCGCTGAGTGGGATTTACTTTAGTAAGAAAGGCAGCGACCACACTGCATGCAGTAAGAAGACTACTGAAATGTCCTTACCAGGCCACTGGTGGCATTCCACCTAAAAAGGGTAGATGGAACATAGGATGGTTTGCATAAAGTACATAAATAGAAACTTGAAGGCAGTGTTAAAAACAGAGCAGCTCTAGAAAATGTCAGATCTCTTGCACTGGCAAAAGTACATTGGAGCAGATGTGTTTTACGGCAGAGCCTAAACATATTAGGAACGGAAAACAAGCAATGACAAACTGACTCTGTTCCTCTTACTCTTTAAAAAGATGGCACCGTGTACATTGGCTTTTATTTGTTTCGTTTCTTCATTTTTCTATTGAATGTTTACTCTGGGTGGTCCATGGTAAACCCAAGGACGACTTCCAACAAAAGTGGACCTACATCCTTAAACAAAATTCAGATCTGCTATGTTAGGCAGCACCAATAGAGGTATGATGTGCTGTTGTTCTGTAGAAGGTTAGTATAAGGGGTTCCACAAAGATGTGCTTGGGTCTTAGTGTTAATAATGAAGGTAGAATTCAGTGAGATGCTACAAAATGGCTGCCTCCTCTGTTATTAGAAGAATCACATAGCATGAGTCTTAAAAGATTCGCACAAAATTCCCCACACATAAAGAGGTTTCCCACAATAGTATGATCATGTGGCTGGCATGCTGCTAATACACAGTATTGCTTTACTTTAACTCTCCTAGATTCATGAGTTCGTTACATCCCTATCTTTGCAGTTATGTAAAAATGTGCCCTGCCTATACATACTGACCTAGAAATTAGTGTGACTGATCCCCCTTTCTTGGGTTGCACAGGCAGGAACTTGGTAAAAGGTGTGATTTCCATGCTGGAGTTGGTGACGCCCCTTTAGTACTCTGGAGAAGAATCTTGACTGAACGGACTTCTTATCAAATGAGAAAATTAAATTACTCCTCTATTGTAATACATCATTACAGTTGGCATTGTTCCATCACAATACCCACTGCAGGAGCAAAGAAGCAGTGTTACTAAACTCCTCTTTTAGACTCATTCCTCTATTTGGTCAGAGAACATCTCGTTTACTTGCCTCATAACATACTATTCTATATAATATCTATCTTTATGATGCTTTTCTGTGGTCTACATGAATATAGATTGCAAAAGTGAATTTTCCCCTCTTCCATTTTCCCTCTTCCCTCATCATAGTGAGAACTTTGAAAAATGCATTGATGAATTATATTTTTGGATTTCTCAAAAAAAAGCACAAGAATCACAAACTCAGGCGAATATATGTCCCAAAAATATTCTGAGCTACATTTCATTCTTAATTCTAGGCCCGGATGAAATCTAAATTACGATATGTTAATTCGCGTAATTTCAGGAATTTCAAATTATTACACTAGCACACCATGTCAAGTAATTATGTACCATTCGCAGTTAGAAATGTACTGTAAACACAGGGGAACAACAGAGAGTAAGCCACTGTTGTTTGCAGTGCTTTGTTAAATGTGCTATCATGCCGGAAATAGACGCAAAGATGCATTTTCACGCTAAACTGCAACGCGAAATGATGAATATGCATTTTGTATAATTTTACCTCATTTTGACATAATTATGCTCACTGGCTTGACTGATTTACCATAGTAAACTATTGCCCTTGCATTTTTGGGGGCAAGTGCTTCACAGTGACTTCAGATGCAGGGTACATTTTTTTAATCACAGCAATTTATGCTAAGTTGAAATTTTGGTAGTTTATGCTTTGTTGTCCATGAATTTGCAAAAGATGTGTTTGTAGTTGTCGCAGAGACCGGAGATGGCAGGGCATTAGGACCATGCATACACTGGTCACTGTCCTCGCCCAGGACAACACTTTCGGTTAGGAAGGTGCAAGGCAGGAACTGGATACATATACTTGGGGAACGGACATGGTGGGACATGGGCCAGTGGGCAGTCGACTGCAGATTAAAGAATCACCTCTGCATACCTGCCTATCTCCGTGTATTGCTTCTTGGGCTGAGTAACCAGGACACAGTATCTGGCGACAAGTGGGCAAGTACCCTACACTACAAGTATCGGTCCCGAGAAGCGCTCACCTGCATGCCTCCATACTCTGGCTGGAAAACGCAGCCACAGCAAGAAATGCAGCTACAGTACAGCGTGAGCGAGCGTGCTGGCTGGCCCACTAGATCCTGCTTCCTCGGCCGAGATAGACAGCCATGGTGCAGTTGAGGTCACCTATAGTTTCCACCCAAGAATGCCCCAGAAGCCAGTGCGGCTGCCCCAGATGACTGAAAAAGCTTGCAACATCTCGCAAGATTTTGTGGCCATCTTCAAGTCAGGCAAAGCATCTATCTAACTGCATAGGAGGAACCAAGGTAGAGGCAGACCAATTGAGGGCTCCATAGGCATCAACATAAGGGGCCATTTTAAAGTCAGGTGGGCACCAATTCAAGCATATGAGATCCACCATTTCATTGTCAGGCCGCACTGCAATACAAAGGCTTAGGACCGATACAACAGACAAATGCTCCACAACAGCTCAGAAGGCATGGCAAAGTACGTGTAAACAGACTACCGGTGCCATGACTGATGACAACAAAGACATTGCTATCTCCCTCTTTTGACACCCTCTGCCTTTTGACCTCTCAGACTCTCAAAAGAAGGGCGCGTGATAGGAAAAATAGATTCAACATTTTGAACACTATCTGCTTTCAAAAATCACTGGGATGAGCAGGCCAGGGATCTGTTCCTGAATGTTGTATATGATGAAGTAGAAGACTTGCTTGTAACTTTCCCGCCTGAATTGGTTACTTCCTACAAAGGTTTAGTCCAATGTCTCATTGCCAGTTTCAGCCCTCAGCAGAATGTTGACTATGAACGGTACACAATTAACACGGAATGCCAAAGAGAGGAGGAATACGTAGACGATTTTGCGACCCAATTGTGCATACTTGTGACCTATTGTGAGTTTCACAAATTCAGAAATTAGGAACCCATTAGGCTACGTTTCATTAAAGAACGTTACTCAACTAAGCTTCGAAAAAAAATTCAAAAAGAGATGTACACAACGGACAAAATACTTGCCATGGCACGGTCAGAGGCCAGAGCCACAAAGCTCGCCATCAACATGGTTATTGGGAAAACGTGAACGCTAAAACAAGTTCGCCGCATGACCAGGGGCAACACCAGGCCTGACAAGCAGAAACCCACATCATCTTGAGAGAAATTAGAGAAAACATGCTATCGCTGAGGAATGGCATACCCCCATGTTGGAACCTGCCCGTCTCTGGACAGACAGGTCTCAAGTGCAACGGGAACAATCAATTTAGCGAATGTCTGCATAGGTGGTGCATCCAGTTGGAACGGGGTTGGATTGACAGGCTGAGAACAACACCGCCTTACAAGGCATATTGAAGCACACAACTGCAGCTCTTCCATTGGCTATGATTCTACTTTGGTACAAGAATCTGGTGAATGCCTATACCTCATGACGGATATGGTGGCCTCAGATAGACACTCAGAGCATATCCAGCTAGTTGACAAAAAAGAAATACAGAAGACGGCCATGGTGGATCTCAGTGTAGGAAGTCATGCAGCTCATTTCATGCTTGACAGTGGAGCCACGTGTAATGTTACGTGTGTGTTGGAGTATAAAGTATAAGTATAAAAGAAGCTTATAAAGCGCTTGAATACCAAACTGTGTCTTGGAGCTAGAGTGTGTATGATCGGCAGAAGGGGCGAATTATTGTTGAATCTGAAATAGGCGATACTTCAGAGACTTCCTGAAAACGGCATAACTCGGTTGAATTCGCATCTCAACTGGTAGCTGATTCCATAACTTGGCTGCACAGGTGGCAAAAGAACGGCCACCCCATCTAGCTAGTCTGAATCTGGAAGTACAGATAAGACCAAGATTAGCCGACCGCAGAGCACGGGGCGGAATATAATGTCTAAGCCTGTCTATTCCATCATTAGCACCCCTGCCAAAGTGGGCCCGGTGGACCAAACAGAGAGCCTTAAACTTGATTCTCTGTTGAAGCGGAAGCCAGTGAAGAGATTTTCTGCCCATAGAGGTGGGACAACCCCTGGGCAGGTTCAGAATCACACGAACCGCAGCATTCTGCAGAGATTGGATCTTACCGACCTGGAATTTGTCAATACCCAAAAACATGGCATTAAAATAATCCAGTTGGGACATGAATAAGGCGGCCATCACCGTTTTTTGTAGCGCCAAAGGAATGTATTGGGAAAATTTTCCGCAAAGTTTTTAGCAAGAGGAAACATGAGGAAGTTAAGCTGTTGACCTGGGCTGACATATTCAGCTTGTCGTCAAAGATCACCCCCAGGTTCCTCACCTTAGTGACCGGAAGGGGACAATGCCCGCCTCCGGTGGCCACCATAGGGTGTTCCAAACTGAAGGTCCTCTTCCAAACTCCATCACTTCCGTGTTTTCAGTGTTAATTTTTTAAACAACTCAAGCGCATCCATTCCATCACTTCAGTGAGACAGGCATGGAATTTGGCCGCTATTTGATCAGGATTGTCCACAACTGATATCACTAATTGTGAATCATCCGCATAGGACACCAACATAAAACCATGTTGCCTGACCAGACTAGCCAAAGGTCTAACATAGATGTTAAAAAGAGTTGGGGAAAGAGCAGAACCTTGTGGAACACCACATGGCAGAGCGAAATTGGCCGAGTGTAGGCCGGCCCAATTTAAGCTTTGCCTTCGATTGTCCAGAAAGGAAGAAAGTAGGGCCAAGGCCCGTTCCACAATTCCTACCTCCCTCAGGCGCTGCAACAGCACCGCATGATTCACAGGAAGGAAAGCAAGCCCCCACTATTGCTCTCCAATGTTGATGTTTCACATGGGGCACAAAATGCCCAGTAACTAATCTAGAAAAATGTATGGAGGTGCTCACACACAAGGATATGTCTGTGCAAGAAGAGATACACGACATTCCAGCACCATGCTTGCTCAGCAACGTCACGGCTCAAATCATAGGCCTCCTGGCCATGACATATAATGTGTCTGAACATCACTGCATCTTGAATGACATACCCAGCACTCTTCAGAGGGTTTGGAAAGCTGAAAGACACACAAGCCACCATTCACATCAATGAAGCCATAAAACCTGTGGCTCACAATCACCGTTGAGTTCCAGTGCACCTTCAACCGAAAGTGGATGAAGAACTCAAGTGTCTACTAGCACAAGTCATCATTGAACCGGCCTAGGGACTAACTGAATGGGTGTCCCCCATCGTTGCAGTGCCAAAGAAGAATACAAGAAGCATAAGCATCTGTGTGGACATGTGTCTGCTGAACACAGCTATAGAAAGGGAAAGACATCCAGGTCCTCACCTGAATGACATGATCAGCTACCTGAATGGCGCCTGTGTGCTCTCCAAGCTTGACCTCCAGAACTGGACCGCGAATCTCCCTATATCACCATGTTCTCCACTCACCTGGCGCTGTTCCACTACAAATGCATAATCTTCTGTGTGTCTCCTGCAGATACGATATTTCAAGAAATATTGCGGAGAGTGATAAGGCCCAAAAGAATCATCTAAATTACAGTGATGACATTCTGGTGTTTGGTCTCATAAATAAAGAGCACAACAAAGCCCCAAGGGATGTATGCATCAGCTGGAGAAAGTTGGACTAACACTGAATGAAGACAAATGTGAACTGGCAATGGAGGAACTCATCTTCTTTAGACACATGTTCTCCTGGAAAGGAATGTAGCCTCATCCAAGCAAAGTAGAAGCACTGCACAAGACATGGGCACCAATGGATGTTGCAGAAGTACGGTCATTTCTAGGGCTGGCAATCTACTGTGCTCGCTAATCAAACACTTTGCCATAGTGAGCAGTCCCCTTCAAAAACTCACGAAACATGGGCAAACGTTCGTCTTGACCTCAGAGTGCAAAAAGGCATTTGCGGACATTCGGCATGTGGTCACAGCAGTGGAATACCTCACCTACTTTGATGCTCCCCTATGCACAGAACTCACAGTGTAGCCCGGTGGAGTTTAGGGCTACCAACACAAGCCTGGGTGCTATTCATTGAGATGCATTGTGGTGACAGAAGTAGAAAGGGCATACTGTCAACCAGCCTAGCCATGGGGTGGAAATGTGAGCATTACCACATGTTCATTTATGGAAAGCCATTCACAATTGTGACAGATCACCAGGCACTGGTTACAATATACGGCGACCCAAATGCAAAGATTCCACCATGCATCAAGAGGTGGGGAATATGGTTGATGGATTATGACTTCAAAATTGTCCACAAACCAGGGAAATAACACAATCATGCTGATTACATGTCGAGACACCCTTGAAAATAAAACAGACCCGCTCCATGGCTGAAGAATAACTAAATTCTGTGCTGTGACTAAGCACTCCAGCTCAGATTACAATGAGAAAACTAACACAAGAAACAATGAACAATGTCATGCTGGAAGCAGTAAAAAACATCACAAGGCAACAGAGGTGGAGACACACGAACAACAACAGCCCAGTCGGGGGAGGGGGTCAAGACAGAAGAATACCTGCATTCAAACATATGCAGGAAGAACTGTCTGACACGGAGTGAGGGATACTCCTTTGAGGGACTCGGATAGTCATAACGCAGACTCATCACCGGCAGGTAGTCAGCCTAGCACAGGAAAGCCATAGAGGAACAGTGTCAACAAAACAAAATGCTGAGGGAAAAGGTGCAGCTCCCAGGCCTTGACCACCTGTTGAAGAACATGATCATGAAATGTCCTCTTTGTCAGATCACAGGAGGCCATCCAAGCAGGAACAATTACGCATGTCTGACCACCCTGAGACTGTGTGGTCGACACTGGCAGTGGACTTCTATGTGCCATTGGACACTGGGGATAATGCTAGACGTCATTGATGAGTACTCTCAGCAGCCACACTGCCCATCCTAGATCAGCTATTTGCAGTGTAGGGTGCTCTGCTCAAGCTCAAAATGGACAATGGACACCCTTTCCCAGGAGAAGAATTTTGCAGGTTCATGGGCTACCTAGGCATACACCACAGGAAAATAACACCACTATGTCCACTAGCCAATGGCATGGTGAAGTGGTTCATAGGCAACATCAAAAAAGCAGTCCAACGAGCCCACTGACACAGATTTCAGTTGGTCAAGCCCTGCACTAAGTACTGCAAGACTATCCCAACACCTCACACAGCTCCACGGGGACCTGCTGTCAGAGCTAGTACTAGAAAGAAGGAGCAGAACTCGTCTGCCTTAGATGAAGGATAATGCCACACCAGGGCATGGGACCTTTGTCACTCGTGACCAGGAGACCACAGTAAAGATGAAAAGGCAGACCGACAGACGACGTCATGCAACCAACTCCAAATTGAAGCCTAGAAACTTGGTCTTCGTTCCAACATCAGATACGAAAGCCGGATAGTCCTTTCTCAAGCCAGCCACTGAAGGTAACATAGGTCAAAGGGACAATGATTACAGCAGTGGCAGGACCTTATTCCATCACCTGGAATAGCTCCCACTTTAAGGAGTTTCAGTTGTCAGACGACGATGAAGGAGAAGGGAGCACAGGCACGGAAACACAAATGCAAGGAGTGAAAGAGTCAGCTCCTCCCAATGGGGGTGGATCACTTTGTGATGAGGCAACAGGAGAGGAGCTCGGAGGCAGGCGCCACATGGGCAATGAGAGCTTGTGCCCAATGAGAGTGACTTGGAAGCCCAAACGACTCATTGAAGAACTGTGATGCATGGTTACAAAAGCCATAGCTATCTTTGGTATCAGCCATTGTCTCTCTCACTCTCTTTTTTCTCACCCTTTTGTTTTTCTTTCTCTATTTTTCTTCTCTTTTTTTCTTTCTCTCTCTATCCTATTATATGGGAAACATGCTTATTTTGTTAATGAAGGGGAGAGATGGCGCAGTGACTGGAGGTGGCAGGGCATTAGGACCATGCATACACTGGTCACTGCCCTGGACACAGGACACTGCTTACGGTTAGTAAGGGGCTTGGCAAGAACTGGACAAATATACTTGGGGCACGGACATGGTGGGACGTGGGCCAGTGGGCATCTGACTGCAGAATAAGCAATCACCTCTACTTACCTGCCTATCTTCATGTATTGCTTCCTGGGCAGGGGAACGGGGACACAACAGTAATGTATGTTTTCATATGGTACCCTCATACTGTTCAAACAGTTCACTATGTCCGACAAGTGTCAGTGCCCTGCTTCTCTGATGTGCCTCCCACTCGCTGTATGACTTGGTATTTATTAAACCACAGCACAAAGACATTCTTTCCAGGAGAGCAAAAAAATGTATGGGGCATATTATCCAGAAACGCCGTTAAAATTATCGCCGCTTTATAATGGGCTTGATAATATCCCTTGAGAATTCCCATAGAAGCCCATGTTCTAGTGTCAACATGGGCTTCTATGGAAATTCTCTGCGGCATATTATCCAGCCCATTATCATAGCGGCAGTTTTCTGACGCCAAAGCGGCGATAATTTTAACGCCGTGCTTGATAATATGCCCCAATATTTTTTCCATCTCTCTTAAAGTATTGTGATCAAGTTCCATTCAGTCTGGGCTCGCTGCTGTACACGGGACGCTGATCCTGTGTCATAGACTGACAATCCTAAAATAGGGGATCGTGAACTTTTAGCATACATTTTGTAACCATTAAATCAATCAGCACCTTGGTGTTTCATGTACGGTATCTGTAGCAACCATTATTTAACCTGATGAAGATTGGATAGATGCTATCTGAGGCCAATTACCTGCGCGTTTACATCACGTTACACGACTGGAATTGCTCACACAGGTCTTGCTCGTCCCACTGAGACATTGTTGTGTACGTCTGTCAAACAGCGGTGATGCCCAGGCATGTGTTAAATGCTTTGCCCTGGATTAGCGCCTTTACAATCCTACGCACCACTATTCCTTAAAATACTATTCATGTACTCCGCACTCACGGAAAAGGCATGTGTGGCTGTACAAGATGACATCACACACAACTGAATGCAGTTGTACGCACACAATGCTTCATAATCAGTCGATTATTGAAAGAATAGCTTTATTTGCATTGCTTTTTGTACATTCAGAATCCCACAAAGTTGGTAAAGAGGAAATTAGCAAGTAGTTCCTATATCTGAATATATATATGCACAGAAGGTGGATTTGTGATGACAAAGCTTCACAAAAGGCATAAATCGATGGACTTATTCCAGAATGATATTGTGACTACAGTCTACATTAAGAGATGCTAGTTTAAGTACTTATCTGTGTAAGCAGCAGCAAAAAAGAAGGGAGATGGCTAAGTGTTCTACTGTTTTATTAAGTTTGGAGGACATCTAACCTGGGCTTCTATTGGAATTCTATAACGCATATTAGCAAGCCCATTATCGCCGTTTTAGCATTTCCTGCCGCTAAAATGGCGATAATTTTATCGCCAGTCTTGCTAATTTGCCCCCCATGTTCTTCGAAAGGGCTGCCTTGTGTGGTGGCATTAACGGAGAATGAAATAAGATTAGCCTCCGGTCTTGCCATAAAATGTACATTATTTTTAATGTCTCTTAAAGTATTGTGATCAAGTTCCATT
This sequence comes from Triturus cristatus, assembly GCF_964204655.1. Classification (NCBI taxonomy): domain Eukaryota; kingdom Metazoa; phylum Chordata; class Amphibia; order Caudata; family Salamandridae; genus Triturus; species Triturus cristatus. The sequence goes on from NC_140583.1 coordinate 985,252,725, forward strand.
CAGGCTGGACTCACTGCTGTACACCAGGAGCTGATCCCTTCCTTGCGCTGCCCAGACTGCCAACACTAAAATAGGGGATTGTGAACTCCTCACTTTTAGCATCAATTCTGTAACCATTATATCAATCAGCACCTTTGTGTTTCATGTACGGTATCCATAGCAACCACTATTTAACCTGATGAATGGATAGAAGCTATCTCAGCCCAATTACCTGCATGTTGACATCACACTCGTTGCACGGTTGAAATTGCTCAAACAGGTCTTGTTCCTCCCACTGAGACATTGTTGCGTACGTCTGTCAAACAGTGGTGATGCCCAGGCCTGTGTTAAATGCCTTGCCCGGGATTAGCGCCTTTACAAGCTTGCGCACCATTATTCTTTGAAATACTATTTATGTACTCCGCACTCACGGAAAAGGAATGTGTATCCATACAAGATGACATCACACACAACTGAATGCAGTTGTACGCACACAAGTCTTTACAATCAGTCTCTGTATTGAACAAATAGCTTTATTTGCATCGCTTTTTGTAAATACAGAATCCCACCAAGTTTGTAATGAGGAATTTAGCAAGTAGTTCCTATATACAGTAATCTGAATATATATGCACAGAAGTCAGATTTTTGATGACAAAGCTTCACAAAAGGTGATGTTGCACACATAGATCGACTTATTCCAGAACAATATTGGGAGTACATTCTGCCTTAAGAATAGCGGGCTGATACTTCAGGCAATGGAAGGTTTGGGAACAACATAAGGTCTAGGGCTATTCAATATTAATTATTCCAACTATTCAAACCCTGAGCTTTCCTGCTGCGCTGCTGTGCATCAAAATATAAGGGCAACAATGAGCCGTATCTACAAGGTACGGTGCATTCCGGTCCTTCGCCCGTGTGCTGGTGCGCAAACAGCAGCTGTCCCCCAGAGCAGACACCGTTGTGCGATGGTGCAAGGGAGCCTGCATTGCATGGATGATTGTTTATGTGCAGGAAGGGACAGTCAATAAAGGCGATTTGCTCCTTCTACGTGTGCTGCAGTATGTAGAAACAAGAGCAAAACATGAGGAGAAATAAAAGTATTTCTCCCCATTGCGCCACTCCTACGCCTCCCCTAAGGAGCATAAGAGTCTGACGTAATTCCAGGTTTATGACGCTTTGTAAATCTGGGAATGTGTCAGGATCCAAGCTGTTGTATGGGAATACCCACAGCAACACCCATGGAATATCCCTTTCATGCAGGCTAATGCATAAAAGGGGTCTATATTTACAAGGTCATGAAAAGTCACGCGGGGTGACTTTACGAGACGGTGTAAATATGGGCAGGCATATTGCGCCGCCGGTGAGTCTAAAAAAGTGATGCACCCGCAGCACAATAGGCTTTTAAATGAGGCCCTAAATGAGGAGCGAAATGTGCTAATTAAGTGTAAGCTAAATGTACCATGCTTTATGGAAAGAGCACAAACACTTTAGCACTGGTTAACAGGAGTAAAATGCACAGCCTTAATGCCAACAAAAACTAATTCAGCAGAGATCAGGGAGTGAAGGCAAAATGTTTGGGGGAATACCATGCCATGGATGTCAAGGATGTACAAAAGGGGGTGGTGATGGACAGAGCATCAGAACCAATCAAACACTCACACCCAGTCAACAGATCTGGGTTTGATCCATCACCGTTCTTTAGCCCACTCTGCCACCCCAGTTCAGACATGGCCATATGCAAATCAGTCTGACCCTGTGCCTCATGGGAACAGTCCAGCCCGAACTGCCAAGCCATGCCTTCCCTGGACCGGAAACAAGCTTCCTAGGACCGGTTTCTGGCAACCGGTCCTAGGAAGCTTGTTTCCGGTCCAGGGAAGGCATGGCTTGGCAGTTCGGGCTGGACTGTTCCCATGAGGCACAGGGTCAGACTGATTTGCATATGGCCATGTCTGAACTGGGGTGGCAGAGTGGGCTAAAGAATGGTGATGGATCAAACCCAGATCTGCTGACTGGGTGTGAGTGTTTGATTGGTTCTGATGCTCCGTCCATCACCACCCCCTTTTGTACCGCTTTGTTCGCCATAAGTTGGCAGGGTATGCTCAGACGTGAGTCCCTTGCTCACTTTGCCACTGGATTCAAGCAAGCCTGGCTGAAGACGGCTGAAATGCCAGAAACCGGTCCTAGGAAGCTTGTTTCCGGTCCAGGGAAGGCATGGCTTGGCAGTTCGGGCTGGACTGTTCCCATGAGGCACAGGGTCAGACTGATTTGCATATGGCCATGTCTGAACTGGGGTGGCAGAGTGGGCTAAAGAATGGTGATGGATCAAACCCAGATCTGCTGACTGGGTGTGAGTGTTTGATTGGTTCTGATGCTCCGTCCATCACCACCCCCTTTTGTACCGCTTTGTTCGCCATAAGTTGGCAGGGTATGCTCAGACGTGAGTCCCTTGCTCACTTTGCCACTGGATTCAAGCAAGCCTGGCTGAAGACGGCTGAAATGCCAGAAACCGGTCCTAGGAAGCTTGTTTCCGGTCCAGGGAAGGCATGGCTTGGCAGTTCGGGCTGGACTGTTCCCATGAGGCACAGGGTCAGACTGATTTGCATATGGCCATGTCTGAACTGGGGTGGCAGAGTGGGCTAAAGAATGGTGATGGATCAAACCCAGATCTGCTGACTGGGTGTGAGTGTTTGATTGGTTCTGATGCTCCGTCCATCACCACCCCCTTTTGTACCGCTTTGTTCGCCATAAGTTGGCAGGGTATGCTCAGACGTGAGTCCCTTGCTCACTTTGCCACTGGATTCAAGCAAGCCTGGCTGAAGACGGCTGAAATGCCAGAAACCGGTCCTAGGAAGCTTGTTTCCGGTCCAGGGAAGGCATGGCTTGGCAGTTCGGGCTGGACTGTTCCCATGAGGCACAGGGTCAGACTGATTTGCATATGGCCATGTCTGAACTGGGGTGGCAGAATGGGCTAAAGAATGGTGATGGATCAAACCCAGATCTGCTGACTGGGTGTGACTGTTTGATTGGTTCTGATGCTCCGTCCATCACCACCCCCTTTTGTACCGCTTTGTTCGCCATAAGTTGGCAGGGTATGCTCAGACGTGAGTCCCTTGCTCACTTTGCCACTGGATTCAAGCAAGCCTGGCTGAAGACGGCTGAAATGCCAGAAACCGGTCCTAGGAAGCTTGTTTCCGGTCCAGGGAAGGCATGGCTTGGCAGTTCGGGCTGGACTGTTCCCATGAGGCACAGGGTCAGACTGATTTGCATATGGCCATGTCTGAACTGGGGTGGCAGAGTGGGCTAAAGAATGGTGATGGATCAAACCCAGATCTGCTGACTGGGTGTGAGTGTTTGATTGGTTCTGATGCTCCGTCCATCACCACCCCCTTTTGTACCGCTTTGTTCGCCATAAGTTGGCAGGGTATGCTCAGACGTGAGTCCCTTGCTCACTTTGCCACTGGATTCAAGCAAGCCTGGCTGAAGACGGCTGAAATGCCAGAAACCGGTCCTAGGAAGCTTGTTTCCGGTCCAGGGAAGGCATGGCTTGGCAGTTCGGGCTGGACTGTTCCCATGAGGCACAGGGTCAGACTGATTTGCATATGGCCATGTCTGAACTGGGGTGGCAGAGTGGGCTAAAGAATGGTGATGGATCAAACCCAGATCTGCTGACTGGGTGTGAGTGTTTGATTGGTTCTGATGCTCCGTCCATCACCACCCCCTTTTGTACCGCATGGATGTCAAGGATGGTAAGTTTAACAATCATATATTACAGACTGCAGCACATTAGTTTAGCATGTTGCGCTTGTTTTCCAGTCGCTTCTAATATTAATATGTGGGGCAATGCTGCAGCCTGTAAGTTGTGCTCGACTAACAAGAAACAGTTCTTCTCAATAGCCAAGCCTGTCAGACTGGTCATTAAAACTCAAATACCCCAGGGCAGTACATACTGTGGCTTGGTGTAAATAATTTATCATCTATGGAATACTAATATTACAAACTTAGGTCTGATGCAGTGTTTTCTACCCTTCATATTAAAGTTACTGCCTGGATTCTGGTGGCCACATTGTCCCAGGATGTAAAACTCACATTGCTGTATCATTAATTCTGATTGCTGTTCACTATGTTAATCACCATTGACATGTGAGTATCCACATAGCACCTCAGTATTTAAAGCACCAGTGCAATCTCATCAAACCTCTTTGAGACTGTACAAGTGGCTCTATTCATTGATTGTGCACCACAGCATGCCATTTTAAATGAAATCTCAAACATATACACTGTTGTGTTTGAAAATGTATTACTTGTAATGGAGTGCCACACATGTGAATGACAGCAATTCATTGCAGGGTGATGGCCAGAGGATTCCAGAGCCTGAAGCTGTTACCAGTGATGCCTAGCTGGAGCATTTCCTGTGGGTACCTTGGCACAGGTTAATATTTCTTTAAAACTCAACATAAAATGACAGGGAAGTAGAAAATAAAGACATTTATTCTGAGATTAGGCTTAGAGATCCATTTCCTATTACAGTCCCCACACTAGGCCCCTAGTGTCTTTTTTAGTTCAAAGTCCGTCGTCTAATTCCATTTAAGGTTGGACATTTGCTGAGCTGCAGGGACAGGACTGTTTTGTGTGGAGCAGCTGGAAACTTCCAACGTGGTCATGCTTAGGGGATATGTGTATCTGCATAATTTAAGTTTTTGTTAATCGCGCCTTCAGTTAACTGAAATGATCCTCGGCATCAAACTGTCTTTGCGGCCTTGTCCGAGACTAGATATTGTTTGGTTTAAATTTATCCAGGTGCAGTCACAAGGTCATTCCTAATTGATCTTTTCCATGGCTGTGTAAACCAGATGAACTAATCTCCAACTGGAAGGCGAAGCCCGAATCAAGGCATTATGGTGACCAGAAGCACCTGCTTTTCACCTGAAAAATATATTACATAAACCAAACAGACATCATCATAAGAATGCAATATTTATGTACCTTTGTTCATGGTCTTGTAGGATTTCCTGATCTGTTTAACCATTGAGTTATCAGTATCTACCATTCTGTAGATTGTATAAATCAGAAACTAGGGGGCATATTATCAAGCACGGCGTTAAAATTATCGCCGCTTTAGCGGTAGAAAACTGCCGCTAAAGCGTCGATAATGGGCTTGATAATATGCCTCAGAGAATTCCCATAGAAGCCCATGTTGACACCAGAACATGGGCTTCTATGGGAATTCTCCAGGTCATATTATCAAGCCCATTATCGCCGCTTTAGCGGCAGTTTTCTGCCGCTAAGGCGGCTATAATTTTAACGCCGTTTCTTGATAATATGCCCCTAGGTTGTTATACTTCTTTCAAAAGTACATTTTCAAATATGAAATTATTAAGCATTGTGAAATTTTTAAATATTTAGAAAACATTAACACTGGTCGAAGGTGACAAAAGGCAGGAGGACAGTTCAAGTAGAAGTCACATTGAGATAGAAAACAAAACTATTTTGTGAGAAGTTTTAATAGAGGTGAAGCTTAGTAACAGCATGAAAGTAGTAATAGAAGAACTCCCTCAGAAAGTCTGGTATCTGCCTAGTGGGAAGCTTGTTGATGTAAAATCCAGCTGCGGTCTCTGCAGGTAAGAGCGGTGGGGCCGGCTGGGGGGATTTCGAGAGACATCCACAAGTGAAAATTAAATAAATAAATAATTTCCCCTCGTGGTTATCTCTCGAAATCCCCCCCTGCCTGCCCCACCACCCCACCGCTCTTACCTGCCGCAGCTGGTAAAAACGCTTGTCGAGTTCATGTCTAAGTGGGTTTAAATTTTGTGGGAGATTATGTATATTTTATGTCTGTCCTGAAGGAAGTGGCAATATCAGACAAGAACCACCGAAACGTGTCGATGCATATTTTACCAAGCAGGATCCGCTCTGCATTTTAATATGGTTGATGATTGATGTAGCAATAAACACAACATATTATTTTATTACAGATAGCGGGCCAGCAACATTCGAATAGTTCTTTTTGTACGGTCTTGCATATTTTCCCTCCGTTTTTAAACTGAACCTTTTTTATATTATTGCAGAATGGTTGTTTTATTATTTAGGTTTTTAATTATTATTTTATTTGTGCCATATTGAGGGGTGGAAATCATTTGATGTACATTTGAATCTGCAAAGCCTCAATGCTGAATATTTTTAATGTGTAGAAGAAGCACCTTAGAACATTAAATCTGGGTATTTAATATCGTTTGTGTAAGTTAACTCTGAATTTTGTGCAAATATAATATTTGTGTGGTACTAATTTATGGAAAAAATGCGAAGAGAGTGTTGTTGTCTGGTTGAAAGACTGATGAGTACAAAACCTATGCTAGACTGACGACAACACCCTGTACTATAGCGCAATGGTAGGTGCATGGCGCTCGGCAGCAAAGTTCTGAACTCGTGCAAGGGAGAGTGAAGGAGAGTGCCTATCCCTCTAGATATGGTGCTCTTCTGCTTTTTCCCTGCTATGCAATGCAGCATTGCATTTTTGGCTGTGACACTGCATTGCGTGAAGCTTTTGTAAATCTGGCCCACCTTGTTTTAACCTTTGTTGTCTATTTGCTTTATTCAGATTTCATTGTATTTCCATTTGTTATAGGTCAAATTATAATTTGATATACAATCACCTCAAAGGTTTGTATGAAATTGTGTACAGGCATATGACCTACTTGCTCTAAATTTATTCTCTGGCATTCTTAATTGTTGGATTATTTATTCTGCCAAATAAAAGAAAGTGCCACTGACTGTAATGCACCTGTAATATGGTGGGCAGAACATGGGCCATTTTTGTGATGGAATATCGCATTTGCCAAACTCTAAACAAGCATAATGTCCTTAATAGACAAAAATTACCTTCTGAATAATAAATATCTGATATTTTGCCAGAAGACTTGACGTTTAACACTCATACTCCATGATCTTCCATCTATTTCTTCTGAATGTATTTAATAATGATTAGAAATTAATAAAAGTTCTCTTAAAATATAAATGCATTCTATGTGCACGTTGAAGGTGTAATAAGTTACTATTTATCTATAAATCCCTCTGAAGACCACATGGATAAAGTTTGCACTTTAGAAAGCAAGTACGAATAAAATAAATAAATCACCTTTAAAAAATAATATCCCTACATCAATCTCAACTTCCAACGTGGTTATTCACCCCTTTCGCATTGCAAATATTTAAAACGTGCATTCTCTAAAGCGACATGCTGAGCACGTACTTGTGTGGCAGTGTCAGACACTCTACTCTTTTTTTGCGGTTAGATGAGTACTCTAGAATCCACCCAATGTCTTTTCTTTAGGACCAAAGGGACCTATTAAAACTCACAATGAGACTTTGGAGATTCATCACGTCCTACTAGTATCCCGGAGAGGTTCACACTTGGAGGGCAGGATCAAGCCACTTCAGTGTGACCAAGACTGGAGGAAAGTAATCCTAAATCTGGGGCCAGAGATCATCATAGACAACAAATGTAGGACTCATAAAAGAGTATCACTGAGTACAACAGCAACTCAATACTAGTAATTGACAACGAGAACCATCAATTTGAGAATATAGGATAGAATATTAAATATTATTGCCAATGATGCAGGTAAGCAAAACTCCTGATAGGATTTTTTTTCTCTTTGAAGATACTCTCCCTTTTTATCCAGGACCTATTATATGAATGAAAAACGAAATTCAAGTTATCAGTCTTTCAGCTGTTAAAGCAACACCACTTTAAGCTACTGCTATGACTTTTTCAAAGGATCCAAAATTTCAAGATCATCATCACCACCGCAGAAGCATCACTTTTTGCGACGCTCCTGTGGCGCTGTGTCTTGCTCCATATTTACAAGGCAGCGCTAAGCCACTGTGTGCCTTTTAAATATCTTTCCCTTTGACACAGTTTTCTGCGTTAAAGAGGCATGCAATGGGTGTTGCCATGAGCGTTCCCAGCAACACCCATGGCTTTTTGACACTGCTCCAGATTTAGAAGGAATCGTAAATCTGATGAAGCACCAAAAACGTATGTCTCCCCATGGGAGTCGTAAGGGTGGCTCAGTGAGGAGCAATACTTTTATTGCTCCTAGTCGTTGTTTTCTATAGGTGTGCTGCATTCCTGTAAATACAGAGCATTCCTGTACTTAGGAAATTATGCAGCCCCGCTCTGTAAAATTGCTTGTGGTACCGTGCTGAGCAATTGTCTTATAAATATGCCCTCCATTTTTAATCAAGGTCTTATTTCAGATTCAAATCTAAACTTGAATGGCACTGGGGGTTGAAGACCCGTTCTTAAGGACTTAGTGCTATATCATTATTGAATTTTCTTTATTAATTATTTACCAAAATGTTGGTGGAAACATGATTAACAAAAAAGGAGACACTTTCTGTACCTTTTCTAACAACTTATAAGCACCAATGGTATCTCTCCTTATTAAATTTGATGAATCAAAAAAATCTTTGATATTTCAGTTAACCATTGTGATGTTATTAATCACCGTGAAGCTGTCTTGGCAGAGACTTTTAACTTATTTGCTTTTTAAGAAACCAATAAAAATCTGTTTTGGGCCTTCATTATGAGTGGGCAATTATGTTCTGACCACTTCACAAACATATATTTGCTTAGTGATCATAATCATGAGTTTTACAATAAGTACCTCCAATGACATCATCTTTAGAGATGTCCCTGCAGGCACCTAAATCACCTAATCCTTTTGTAAATGTGTCCCTCTTTTTGGCCAGATTTCCTCTAATTAATGTAAATATTTGTTGATGTCGCTTGATACCAGCCATCGAATTGCTCTACTCAGGAATCAGCCCATCCTGCTATATTTGCATTTTATGTGCGTGTTCTTTAATTAGCTGTCTCTGATAGTGTTGTTTGGGTTCAAATTTCATAATAGCATTTATTTTTAGGTCAATTAAACCTATGTACTCGGGTGAAGTCTCAAACGCAATATCTCTCTATGCTGACGATCCTCTTCTGTATCTACGTGATGTAGGGGAGGTACCTGATACCATACCCAAAATACTCGGTCGCTTTGCCCAGTTGTCGGGACTGCTGGTCAACTAGGAAAAGTCCTGTCTGTTCAAAACAGCCTACAAGGTACCATCATGCAAGTTATAGAATCACAAATATACTAAAATCCGGATAATTAAAGACACAATATAAAGTACATGATATGCAACACAAATATTAGTTACAGGTTTTCCTAAGTCTAATGGATTCCCGTAAAAAACTAAGAGTGTACAAAACAGTATCGCTGGAAAGAAGTTGTAAAAAGATAAAAGCTGGTCTCACCCTCCTAAAACCCAATTTTTTTAAAAATGGGTATAATAAATAACTTTCTGGGTACAACATAAAAAGTGCAAAACATGTATCATGTTCCGAGGAGACTCACGGTCGCAGCCACAGGGCATGAGGCACTGACCTCTGTGGGAGCCTTGGGAGTATGCCAGTAAGTAGTGAAAGAGGTCGAGCCGGAACCTCGTAAATAGATACGAGTCGTAGGTACTTATAAGCCCTAAAAGATAAAGCTCAGTGGTAGGCACAGTTTTCACTATGACATATTTTTGCACACTCGTTTTATACAGCTCGTTATCCTCTCTATCACAGTGACAGTTTCTAAAAAACACTCCTTGTCCCAACCGAGGTCCCTTTTACAAACACCCTCTGGGTTTGTGTAATGATCTGCTGTTCCTAGCCTGGCGAGGCCAACTCTTATGTACTGGAGCCATCAGACACGCGAGGCGTAATCATGTGTAAAAGAATCACGTATGATATCTTTGCTAAGTGTGCTCTCCTGCTTTGACCAAATTTTGAGCCACAAGAACAAAGGACGGAAAGCTAGATCATCAGTAAGGAAAGACAACCCCAATTCCTCGTGAACAGCATAGGATGGAGTACATTGCGGAACAGAGAGAACTCTTCGCAAAAATGAGTTCTCGGTGTCCTGCACGGCCCCAAGTTCAATATGACCCAATATCTCACTCCCATAACTAACCTTAGTGATACATTTTGCTTGGTTAATCTTCAAGAGGGCTCCTAATGGCTTCCCCCACACTCGGCTGGCAAAGGTAAAAACTCCTGCTGCTGCTTTCACTAAGTCCCCTTTCTTGCAGTTAATCAGGGGGCACCAGCTCAGGGAGTCGTCAAATACTACTCCCAATTAGGAGAAAACATTGGTTTTAGGTATTGACGAGCGTCCTAATTTAAAAATGGGTTGCTTTACCGGGCCTACTTGCATAATGTATGACTTAGAATGATTCACTGATAAGTCCAGCTCCTCCATAAAAGAGGCAAAAGAGTTGAGAAGAAGTTGTAAGTCCCTTGCAGTCCTCGCCAGGAGGACTGCGTCCTCCTCATTTAAGAGGACCGGCAGACTGAACTTGCCTACCTGAGGAGTGTCTGCTTTAGTGTCTAAAAGAACCTTCTCTAAAGAATTAATATATAAGTTGAAAAGGAAGGGTTTGAGGCTACACCCCTGGCGCACCTCCCTCTTTATATTGAATTGGTGGGACACTTTCAAGTCCTTTGAATAACGTACTACTGCCCTAGAGTCTCGATGGAGATCCCTCAAAAACCAAATGATGTTATTATCAATGCCAACGGATGCCATCAGCTGCCATAACTTGGACCTGTTCACACAATTAAAGGCTGAGGACAGGTCTATGAAGGCTAGGTAAATAGGGCAGGCATGAGCCACCGTATACTTGTTCAAGACAAGATACAAATTAAGACACTGCTCCACAGTGGAACGACTGGGCGAAACCCATATTGTATCTCAGAGAAGAAGTTACTTTCATCCGCCCAAGATGCCAATCTAACTAGAATCATGCACCCCACCACCCTCACCACGGAATCCAGGAGTGAGATGGGCCTATAGCATAAGGTGCTGTCCCGGTCGCCCTTTTTAAATATCGGGACTATGGTCGATAAGGCTCCCAGTCATCTGGCAGCCAACCATGTTTAGATACCTGGGCATCAGGATATACCACAGCGACCGGGATCACCTGGAAGGTAACCTTACTGGGGCGCTTACCTTCCTGGTGATGTAGATGATCTTTTGGAAGACCCTGGCTCTATCTGTTGCAGGCAGGGTCTCACTAATTAAAATGATAGTACTTCCCCGCCTACTTTATTATTTTATGAACCTGCCCTTATATTTGCCTCCTTCCTTCTTCAAGCCCATTGAACAACTGATTCGTAGTTTCATATGGAACATCTCACGATGTAAAGTTGCGATAATGAAAATGTATTTACCAGCAGACCAAGGAGGGCTAGAAGTTCCCAACCTTGAGCACTACTACATAGCCTTCCAGCTGCAATGGGTAGCACGTTGGGTGGAAGGCAGGCAATTATCAGACACAGCGACTGAGGCAACATCATGCTCAATAGCTACTATTCTCTCTATCTTTCATCCGTGCGGCAAGAGAAAAGGCCCGTTCTCTTTATTGCTACAGGTGACTTATCAATTCTTTCACAGAGCACTATTCATCACAAGCAGAGTAAAACCCTATGCTCCAGCAATTCCACTGCTTGGGGTGCCCAGAGGAACTTGCATCACCACTCGAGTTGATTTAGAAGCCTGGCACACCGCGGGCATAAACACACTGGGAGATCTGTATCTAGATGGTAAACTCCTACCATTTAACGATCTGATGTGGGAGGAGGGACTGCCCCCAGGACATTTGCTTATGCATGATTCCTGGTCCAGAGCACTACTTAACAGCTGGGGTGACATTACTCAAGAGCTTCAATATATTCATGTCATGGGGAACGGCAGTCACCTCACTCGATGGTTTGCAGATGCGCTGCGGCTCCATACAGCTGTCGCTCTGACCCCTCTACGCACTAAATGGGAGACTGACCTGGGTCGCCCACGCACGGACAAAGAATGGCCCACAATACTAGTAACTCTGGTACACACTCCACGCAACACCAGGTTCAAATTAATTCAGTATTGCATAGCGCACAGTGCATACCTCACCCCTGAAAACCTAAATCAATACTTTCACAGGAACGATTCACACTGTCCCCGGTGTGTCCATATGAATGCAGACCTAACGCACATGCTATGGGCGTGTCACAAACTGCTTCGATAATGGGAGAGAGTAACTAAGCTGCTGTCCGAATGTACTGAGCAGCAAATCACAGACTCCTGAGAAATATGCATTCTGGGATTATTTCCTAGAAACAAAGTACATAGAGCTACAAATCGAATTTTAGATCTGGGCCTGATAGTGGCTAAAAGACTCATTACAAAACTAGGGAAATTCCAGGACCCTCCGACATCGGTTGCATGGTCTCATTCAGTAGTTAATTGGGCCAGAGCTGAAGGGGTATCACTTCTAAGAGAACACACTAGGGTGCCGATTACTATCCGGTAAAAAATGTCCCCGTACGACTCGTATCCGGTCTTTTTACCGTACGAATCGTACAAGTGCCGTACAAACTGGCAATCACGATTCGCATGGTAAAAAGTCCATACGAACCGCATTGGGAATCATTCCCCACACGTCCTCGGGTCGGAAAATGTGTCCGACACGTCCTCGGACGATTTACCGTACAAACGTGAAAAGTGAAGTCCGACCGAGGAATCACGATCCTACCCGTGCGTCCGATCCCACAACCGTATGGAAAAAACACCGTCCGCACCGAACTCCCATTGCAACCATGGAGACATGTGCCCGCATACGCGCCCAACACTCCCCCCAGCACCCATACGTTCGAGTCGTACTCCCCGTGAATGTACACCCCCCCTGTATGTACACCCGTGTACGTGTCGAACCCCCACCCGTGTACCCACACCCCTGTACGTTCGAGTCCTACCCCCACCCCTGTACGTGTCGTACCACCATGTATGTACACCCCTGTACGTTCGAGTCGTACCCCCACCCCTGTATGTGTCGTACCCCCGTGTATGTACACCCCTGTACGTTCGAGTCCTACCCCCACCCCTGTACGTGTCGTACCACCGTGTATGTACACCCCTGTATGTTCGAGTCCTACCCCCACCCATGTACGTGTCGTACCCCCGTGTACCCACACCCCTGTACGTTCGAGTCATACCCCCACCCCTGTACGTGTCGTACCACCGTGTACCCACACCCCTGTACGTTCGAGTCCTACCCCCACCCCTGTACGTGTCGTACCACCGTGTACCTACACCCCTCTACGTTCGAGTTGTACCCCCACCCCTGTACGTGTCGTACCCCCGTGTACCCACACCCCTGTACGTTCGAGTCGTACCCCCACCCCTGTACGTGTCGTACCCCCGTGTACCCACACCCCTGTACGTTCAAGTCGTACCCCCACCCCTGTACGTGTCGTACCCCCGTGTACCCACACCCCTGTACGTTCGAGTCCTACCCCCACCCCTGTACGTGTCGTACCACCGTGTACCTACACCCCTCTACGTTCGAGTCGTACCCCCACCCCTGTACGTGTCGTACCACCGTGTATGTACACCCCTGTACGTTCGAGTTGTACCCCCACCCCTGTACGTGACGTACCCCCGTGTACCTACAACCCTGTACGTTCGAGTCGTACCCCCACCCCTGTACGTGTCGTACCACCGTGTATGTACACCCCTGTACGTTCGAGTCGTACCCCCACCCCTGTACGTGTCGTACCCCCGTGTACCTGCACCCCTGTACGTTCGAGTCGTACCCCCACCCCTGTACGTGTCGTACCCCCGTGTACCCACACCCCTGTACGTTCGAGTCCTACCCCCACCCCTGTACGTGTCGTACCCCCGTGTACCCACACCCCTGTACGTTCGAGTCCTACCCCCACCCCTGTACGTGTCGTACCCCCGTGTACCCACACCCCTGTACGTTCGAGTCCTACCCCCACCCCTGTACGTGTCGTACCACCCTGTGCCTACACCCCTCTACGTTTGAGTCGTACCCCCACCCCTGTACGTGTCGTACCACCGTGTATGTACACCCCTGTACGTTCGAGTCGTACCCCCACCCCTGTACGTGTCGTACCCCCATGTACCTACACCCCTGTACGTTCGAGTCGTACCCCCACCCCTGTACGTGTCGTACCACCGTGTATGTACACCCCTGTACGTTCGAGTCGTACCCCCACCCCTTTACGTGTCGTACCCCCATGTACCTACACCCCTGTATGTTCGAGTCGTACCCCCACCCCTGTACGTGTCGTACCCCCGTGTACCCACACCCCTGTACGTTCGAGTCCTACCCCCACCCCTGTACGTGTCGTACCCCCGTGTACCCACACCCCTGTACGTTCGAGTCCTACCCCCACCCCTGTACGTGTCGTACCCCCGTGTACCCACACCCCTGTACGTTCGAGTCCTACCCCCACCCCTGTACGTGTCGTACCACCGTGTACCTACACCCCTGTACGTTCGAGTCGTACCCCCACCCCTGTACGTGTCGTACCCCGTGTACCTACACCCCTGTACGTTCGAGTCGTACCCCCACCCCTGTACGTGTCGTACCCCCGTGTACCCACACCCCTGTACGTTCGAGTCCTACCCCCACCCCTGTACGTGTCGTACCCCCGTGTACCCACACCCCTGTACGTTCGAGTCCTACCCCCACCCCTGTACGTGTCGTACCACCGTGTATGTACAGCCCTGTACGTCAGAGTCGCACCCCCACCACAACCTCCTAAGTACGGAGCGCACCCCATGCCCCAACATCACAACCGCATGTACGAGTCGTACCAAGCCACACACAAGGACAGCACCGTACAACCAAATGGCCCATGTACACACCGTACACACGCTAAAAACGCACGTACAGCACCAGGACAAACCAAAACATTCGAATGGCACAAAGCCACTAAACATGTCCAAAAACCACTAAAATAACACATTCACTGACCTGCAACTGCCAAAAACAAACAGAGGGCCAATACACCACCACTCCTTATAACACACCCACCCAAACTTCAAACACAGCCACACCCACCAATGGACCAATAAAAAGGGCCCACACACACAAACCATGAGCCTTTGCAACAGACTCACTGCTGCCAGACACCACAGACAACCTACAGCACCATACTACAAGCTTCACCACACCTTACACTTGCACACCTTCACACAACCACCTTCACAAACACCCCCTCATCACATTCACACACACACACACCTGCACAACCACACCCACACACCCACAACCATCCACACCCCCCCCACCATCCACACCCCCCCCCACCATCCACACCCACACCCCTCACCATGCCCACTACCAAGAATCCAAAGTTCAGTAACCGAGAGTTGGAGGTCCTTGTCGATGAAATCCTCAGAGTCGAGCCACAGCTCTTTGGAACATTGGTCAGACAGACCAGCATGGCAGCAAAAACAGCCATGTGGCAGACCATCATCGATGCTGTGAATGCTGTTGGGGACACCAGAAGGACCTGGCAGGAATGCCAAGCCAGGTGGTACGATCTGCGGAGGAGGGTCCGAGCCAAGATGCTGGAGGAACACAACCAGGCCAACGCCACTGGAGGAGGGCCCTCCCGCAGACCCGTACACTACCAGCCCTGGGAGGAGAGCATGATGGCCATACAGCCGGTGGAGGCAGTCGAAGGATTAGGAGGACTCCGAGACCCGGATGAGTACACAAACAACGCACTTCACATGGGGGGAACGTCATCCACAACCAAAATCACTAACAGGCACGCAACCACCCAAGCTATCGCATGACTCAACCACACTCCATGAACACGCACATGCCACTGCCGCCACCATGCCCCATGCACCCAGCTGGACAATGTCAAGTCACAAGCCACAGAAGACACCAACACATGACACGGTAACCCGGATGGTGGGAGGGTGGGCCCCAAAATTCACATAGTGCAACTCAGAAGCAGACAACAATGCCCTCTACCCATATGGCCTAGGTCACAGTCAGACAAACAGTGTGTCCCCACACAGGAAAGACTCGCCAGCAAATGGCGGACGCCTTGCATCAACACATGGGGGTGAAGGCACTGTTTTGCACATGACAGCAGCTAATGAACAGCCAACATTGTGAAAGAGTGGCAGCACACACCACCACAGCAGCAGCGCAGAGACACACACTACACCCAATGGGTGCCTGGAGATCAGAAACAAACTCACATCAACAAGCCAAGGGCCACTCAAAGATCTGCTAACAGTGTGTGCCCAGGAAGCTAGGCTGAGGTGACAGAGGGTGACACCCAGAGGGAGGGAGAGGGGGACAGAGAGGGAGGGAGAGGGGGACAGAGAGGGAGGGAGAGGGGGACAGAGAGGGATGGAGACACAGGGAGACGGACAGAGGGAGGAGGCTGACACACAGAGGGAGGGAGAGGGGGACAGAGAGGGAGGGAGACACAGGGAGACGGACAGAGGGAGGAGGCTGACACACGGAGGGAGGGAGAGGGGGACAGAGAGGGAGGGAGACACAGGGAGACGGGCAGAGGGAGGAGGCTGACACACGGAGGGAGGGAGGGGGGACAGAGAGGGAGGGAGACACAGGGAGACGGACAGAGGGAGGAGGCTGACACACGGAGGGAGGGAGAGGGGGACAGAGAGGGAGGGAGAGGGGGACAGAGAGGGAGGGAGACACAGGGAGACGAACAGAGGGAGGAGGCTGACACACGGAGGGAGGGAGAGGGGGACAGAGAGGGAGGGAGAGGGGGACAGAGAGGGAGGGAGACACAGGGAGAGCAAATCAGCTGTGTGGTGTGTGGGAATGTCTGCACTTCAGCAGGTAGACTGCGTGCATGTAGCCAAGGGTGGCCAGTGCCAGAACCCCCCCTCTTCTCCATGGCAAAACACAGGGCCATGTCACAACCTGTTCACGAGCACAACGACAGCTACCTGCATCATATAAGTGTGTGGATCCACTCCATGTGCACATGTACAGTGCTACACGGAAGGCACCAATGCATGGCTCGCCACACCTGCCCACTCCACTGCTGACTGCAGTCACACTTGACGCAGCAAGTAAGACTGTGCCACACATAGTTAAAGGGGCCAAAGTGGTGCCCAAGGGACACACCCATGCACAAGTGCAGTGTGAGTGGAATGCAAGACAGATCCTAATTCCAAGAGGAAATGTGCCAACTTTGAAACTGATGAAACATGGATGTTGCATGGACCAAAATTAACATTGTCTCTCTCACACACAGGTCAACGTCGTGGATCACCCCCCAACACTGGGGGGGAAGACTCACAGGACCCGGCTCTGCAGGATGACGGAGCCACCGGCAGCGACGCCTCTCACCTCTCTGTGGACGAACCCGACCCCGACCGACCTGGCCCCTCTGGTGTCCAACGACCTGCAGCACCTGCGTCAGGTACAACTGTGCCAACCACCACCCCCACTCCTGCCACATCCCAGGAGACACCCAGGATCCCTGCCCCAACACCACAATGCAGCCAGGCTGGCTAGGAGGGACACGGTGTCCCGGGCACCCAGGAGGAGGCAGGCGACAACGCCAATGCCACCCCTCAGGGGTCCCGGAGACCCGATGTGCCCACAAGGGCAGGCCAGGTGCAAGTGGGCAGGGGTGGTGGGAGTGGAGGACGGCGGAGGCGCGAGCCTGACCAGTTGGCTGGGGAACCGGTATATTCCCATGTCCGTAACATCCTGGACACATACCGGCAGGACACCACAGGCATGGCCCAGGTTGTGTCCATCCTCGAGGAGATCAAGACCCAGCAGGCCCAGCAACATGCCTGTCTACTGCAACACCAACGGAGGATGGAGGACAGACAGGCTGAGCAAGTGACGGTGTTCCAGGGGATTCACAATACACTCCGTCGGATGGCCGACAACATGGGCAACCCTCCCTGTGCCAGACGGCGTAGAACATCACCACCCACAGGGAGGGATCAGGAGGAGGAGGAGACATCCGACGGAGCATCCCAAACATCGTCACGGCCTGCTTCTGAGGGTCCCCGCAGGAGGCCGGGTCGTCCACGGAAAGGACCGTGAGGGTCGGCGCTACATCACCATCTCCCAGGACACCTGGCCTGGCACCTGGCCCACTGGAGCAACAGCATCACAGCATCAAGAGACATTCTCTGCCACATGGCCCTGCTGGTCACTCTCTGACCAATGTTGACAAAGACTGTGGCATGGACTCTGAGGATTTCCAATGGCAAGGACACCAACTCCCCTACTGAACTTTGGATTCCAAACTCCCGGAAAGCCCCTCACGTTATACCCCCCCCCCCCCAAAAATAAAATATCACACCATGAAGAGAAGATGCCTGCTGGTTGCATTATTACCTTACATGTGTGTTGTAAAGTCTAAACATGCCTGAGTTCTCTTTTGACTTCAACCATCCACACCCTGGGGCCTGAGTCTGGCACAGGACACACGGGTCACAGTGTATTAGGCAAGACAGACATGGAGCACCATACACACCCGTGATGGGCCCAACCAGCTGAGGGGGTGGCCGCACAACTGTGCTGACAGACACATTGAGTACAGCAACAGTCATGCGCAGAGGTCAGGGATCATGTGGAGTGTCCTGGGGGGCACCCAGGTATGTGTAGACAGGTGGCAGAACCATGTCCTGCAAGCTTGAGTCCGGTGGATGCAGAGAATGGGGGCCTGGCCAACGTTGGATGCATGGGGATGGCACATGTCACAATACCCACACAGTCATGGACATCATGCACAATACACAGTCTCAGCCCACACACACAGCTTGCATCTTGCTACTCGACACATCGACACATAGCCACTATCTGGGAAAACCATGCCAGACATGCTGGATGCACCGTGGCAACACACCAGCATTGACTGAGAAGAGGCACCTTGGAGGCATAGGGACACCTTTATTAATTAGTCATGTTTTCGGGATTGCAGAGGCAACTTGAATTTCACATGAACACTTCATGTGGAGTAACATGTGGGTCCAACACTGGCACCCCCCTTCTGCAGCACAAATGCGTGTTAGCCATGGAACTGGCACACAATTGTCGGCTAACAGCTAAACACCCACAGCTGCTCACGGAGAGACTGCCATACACCATTGATCCGCTGATGTAGAAGTCCCACACCATGTCAAGCCAATGCAAACCGTATGTGTCCGAGGGCAGTGTCACACACATTGATGCCACACATTGATGCCATCATCACAATCCACTATCCCATCACTGATAACTGTCAACCAGTCAGACCATCTATTCAGGTGTACACAGCTGCATGTCGTGTCCCATGGTGATGCTACATGGCTGCAGAGGAACCAAACATCGACAGGGGCAGTGTGCATACATCGTGAACACCTGCCACACCCAATACACCCCTGATGCATCTCTTACCCTAAGGAGACTTCCAAACTTGTCCGTGCCTGTAACGCAGAGTCAGCACACCATGACGTGTCCATGAGGAATAGCAGTGCCACAACAATGCAACCAGCAGACGCCATGCGCAAGTACCTGGGCAAGAGAGACACACAAGAAGTCAGCCACAAAAAACACAGCCACTTGCATGTGCATGAACTCGACACATGTATGGATGACAACATGCTAGGTCACAATTATGACTGGGGAAATACAACCATCACTGCCACCATCACTCCAGTGACACACCCACACACACCTCTGACTCACGTGCCATACATGCAGGTGGAGACACACATCACAACACATGCCACAAGTGGAGCAATGTGTGCACACTCAGACACTGGTACTCACCACTAAGCAAAGAAGTCGCGTATGAGCCGAGTCCGGATGTCCTCCTGCGGCTCCACATCCTCCACATCACTAGCCCCATTGCCAAGCCCTTCGTCCTCCACAGGTGGATGGTCCTGATCATCTTGATCCAGGATGAGTGGCACAGCTTTCTTAACTGCCATGTTGTGCAGCATGCAGCAGACCATGAAGATTTTGCAGACCTTCGCAGGGGCATATGGGAGCGCGCCGCCGGTCTTGTGGAGGCACCGAAATCGGCTCTTCAGCAGGCCAAACGTCCTCTATATCACTCGCCTTGTCCGGCCATGGGCGGTGTTGTAGTGGAGCTGGGCCGGCGTGATGGGGTTGCGGAGAGGTGTGAGCAGCCATGGCATGTTGGGATAGCCAGCGTCCACTACATGGGAAGCACATGGACATCGTTAGAACTGGTGAAGCCGTCGTGCTGGTAGGCTATGCTAAATACAGGACAGACAGACTGTACCCACCAACAACACATGCTCGTTCGTTGTGCAGCTCCATCATTTCAGGCATCCTGCTACGCCTCATGATGTAGGCATCGTGTGCTGATCCTGGAAAACGAGCACAGACATGTGAAATCACCATGTTGGACAGACACACCACAAGGGCATTGATGGAGTGGTAGTGCTTCCGATTGCGGTACGCTACCTCCCGTGCGTGTGGTGGTACCAAAGCTACATGTGTACCATCTATGGACCCAATGACATGGGGCATCCCTCCCAGGGCATAGAACTCACGCTTGACACCAGTCAACATTTCAGGGGTTGGGAACTTGATGAAGTCATCCAGGTGAATCAACATGGCCTCTAAGAAATCATGCAGCACACGGCAGAACATGCTCTGGGACATGCCACCAACATGAGCTATGGTATTTTGAAAGGTACCCGTGGCTAGAAAATGTAGGGCTGCCATTACCTTCAGCTTGGGTGTCAGTGCCGTAGGATACCTGTGCAGCGGTTCCAGGTGTGGTGCCAGTCTCGCTGTCAACTCCAGAATCAACCGTCGGGGGAAGCGGTAGCACCGGATACGATCATTCTCCCGCATGGCAGCCAAGTCCGGTATTACTCGGGGAAGAGGCGGCGCTCTGCAGGAATGTGGAAGTGACAAGGAAGAGTGAGTGCCCCACAACAACAAATAATTTGTACTGAGCACATGTTAATCTGTCTATACACATATGCTACATACGGAGTCAGGTATGTGCCACATGCCCTGGACACGTATGGCTGGCAGGTGACACTCCTACCAAGACCCAGCTACACACGGAGATTGAGAACCACCACATGCCATGCCATGGGATTAGCTGTGTCCCAGTGCAAGAGAACAGCCAGACGCAACACAGGAGTGACATACACCCACACATCAGCAGAAGTAGGATGCCGATTGCAGAGACTGGTAGCGGAACACTAGAGACACAGGTCACATGACATTACACTAGGACAGCCCACACACCTTGCCATGAAGGTGCACATGTAATGACTAACCACACATTCATAGAGAGGATGCAGACATGTCCTTGTCACGCTAATCCGTGTCCCATGCATACATACGCACCTCACATCCGATACCACATGTGGCATGGTGTGCAGAACAGTGTCCAATGTCAATCTACACACATACACATGTTGGTTGCTGCAACAGCTGCAGCTTTTGAGGGTGCTCCAACATCAACCAAATGGGAACCCCCCACACATACATGACATAGTCACATCGTGCACCGTGGGTAGTGACAAGTCAGGTGTGGTAACCCCTGTTCCGGCCATCAGGGGACACTTGCGTGTGTTGGTGTCCGTGCCATGCCAGTGACGCTCATCTCCAGTGTGCAGTACGACATGCACACATGTCAAAGGAGTCAAGGGCATGCCTGGCACACATTGCACCATCACACATTACATCTGTACACATCTCATCATACATCTGGTGCCTTCTCCACTCAGGAGTAATGTTCCACATCACAGCCTGTCACACCTGTGCCCCACACATGTAGTACTGCCCAGACAATGCCTTGATGTCCATCCATGGACAAGTATGTCAGCCCTATTCCTTCCTGTGTGCTGCCTGTCACCACTGTGATGTGTGAAAACCGCCGTACTGCTGCTAAGAGGGCCTGTGTACGTTCCATTATCACTATGGGAGTGCTGCCGTATGTGTACCCATAGTGATAGTGAGCGTACGCACGCGTGTACGGTCCGTACCACTATGGGTACGCATACGCGAGAACACCCATAGTGGTACGGACCGTACACACGCCTGTACGCTCACTATCACTATGAGTACACATACGCGAGAACACCCATAGTGAAGGTGAGCGTACGCACGCGTGTACGGTCCGTATAACTATGGGTGTTCTCGCGTATGCGTACTCGTAGTGAAAGTGAGCGTACGCACGCGTGTACGGTCCGTATAACTATGGGTGTAAAACTGTGGGTGTTCTCGCGTATGCGTACTCGTAGTGAAAGTGAGCGTACGCACGCGTGTACGGTCCGTATAACTATGGGTGCTCTCGCGTATGCGTACTCATAGTGAAAGTGAGCGTACGCACGCGTGTACGGCCCTACCACTATGGGTGTTCTTGCGTATGCGTACTCGTAGTGGTACGGACCGTACACACGCCTGTACGCTCCATATCACTCTGGGTGTCCTCGCGTATGCGTACACGTAGTGATAGGGAGCGTACAGGCACGCGTACAGCCCGTACCACTACGAGTACGCATACGCGTGGACACCCAGAGTGATAGTGAACGTAGGCACGCTTGTACGGGCCGTTGCAATGCATTTGGGGTGCCCTAGGGCCCCGGAACGCACCGTACCTGTGTGTGAAGCTCCAAATTACATAGGGGACACATGAGGGACAAGTATTAAGGCCTACATGCATGCTGGTTGTCATGGAGACCAAGTTCAAATTTTGAATTTGTTCAGGATGCTGCACGGCAGAATTCAGTTGGAAAAAATCTACTTTGTTGCAATGTGTTTGTGGGGCTGACATCATGCAGGAGAAAATAACAGATTGAGAACCCACAGACTGCTAGGTTTGAAGGGATTGGAAGAAACATAGGATGCAAATGTGAGTGACCAATCACTCTGTACTCCTGTGCATGAGATGCGCCAGCAAGGCAGATATAAGGCAGCCAGGTCCCATGAGGGAGCACTTGCCTGCACATCTCTGTATTCCACGACCCAGCTGCTGCTACTGATTCCCTGGAACCATGTCAAGGGCTGTGGAGAGGTCACAGCCATTCACCCTGGAGGAGAACATGGCTTTGGTGGATGTGATCCTCCCACGGTACCCCATGCTGTACGGGCGACCAGGTTATCAGGTGAGTGCAGTGTCCACTGGCACAGACTGTGTCCCTTTTTAGTGACTGTGAGTTCTGCCATTGTGTCCAGGTGTGACACACATGCTATGTACTGTAGGGGGGGTCCCAGGGAGGGTAATACCTGATGTCTCCCAGCAGTGCCCTGAGACAGGAGGGGTGGGGGGCTATCACTCCCAGCAGTGCCCTGAGACAGGAGGGGTGGGGGCCTATCACTCCCAGCAGTGCCCTGAGACAGGAGGGGTGTGTGCAGAGTCCTCCCAGCACTGCCCTGAGACAGGAGGGGTGTGGGCAGAGTCCTCCCAGCAGTGCCCTGAGACAGGAGGGGTGGGGGCCTATCACTCCCAGCAGTGCCCTGAGACAGGAGGGGTGTGTGCAGAGTCCTCCCAGCAGTGCCCTGAGACAGGAGGGGTGTGTGCAGAGTCCTCCCAGCAGTGCCCTGAGACAGGAGGGGTGGGGGCCTATCACTCCTAGCAGTGCCCAGACACAGGAGGGGTGTGTGCAGAGTCCTCCCAGCAGTGCCCAGACACAGGAGGGGTGTGTGCAGAGTCCACCCAGCAGTGCCCAGACATGAGAGGGGTGGGTGCAGAGTCCTCCCAGCAGTGCCCTGAGACAGGAGGGGTGTGTGCAGAGTCCTCCCAGCAGTGCCCTGAGACAGGAGGGGTGTGTGCAGAGTCCTCCCAGCAGTGCCCTGAGACAGGAGGGGTGGGGGCCTATCACTCCTAGCAGTGCCCAGACACAGGAGGGGTGTGTGCAGAGTCCTCCCAGCAGTGCCCAGACACAGGAGGGGTGTGTGCAGAGTCCTCCCAGCAGTGCCCTGAGACAGGAGGGGTGGGTGTGATGCACAGTGTGAGCCTGGATCATTGATTGTGTAGTTGCCCTCATTCCACCTGTGTCCTTTCAATGGCACGTACTGCTTTTGGCCTCCCCCCAGAGGATCATGTCCCTATGACAAAGGTGCAATGCGTTGGATGCATACTAGGCCTTGTTGTAAACAGCAAATGTGTTCTAATCTGTGTCCCTGTGACATGTGCCAGGTGTATTGATGTAGTGTCACTTGTCCATCCTCACAGGTAGACGCCTCTGCCAAGGAGCAGATATGGCTGGACGCCGTCAGCGCCGTGAGGAGTGCGGATGGTCGGAAGCGGCGCCTGTCCCAGGTGAGGAAACGCTGGCAGGATATCCGGTGCTGGACGCGGAGGATCGCACGGGTCCTGCTGGGGGACTCACCTGAGAGCCATAAGAACCGCGGGCGCCGCCTTCTCTCCCACATCCAGAAACGTGTGCTGGCGGTGGTCTTTCCTGACTTGGACAGGCGCCTACAGGAGATGCAGCAGCCGGAAGGGGGTAGGTACATGTGTGTGTTTGTTGTGTATCACCAGAATTTGTAAGTGCACTGTTCCATGGATACACTTCCATGGTTTATGGTGCTGTGCAGATCCTGTTACCCACAGTGTTGCAGGGCTCTCCTGCCTCCCTTCCCCACCTTGCAATGTGTTCCCTGGTCTCTGTGTAGTCACTCCATCACAAAGTTATGTAGCCTGACACCTTCTCCAAGTGTACAATGCCTGCAGCATCATGTGTGGGGGTGGTGTGTAACAGGTTTAGTGACCTTGCCTGTGCCCTGTCCAGTTCTGGACTTGTGGGTTCCATGTCAGTTGGCACTAATGCTGATTCCAGACATGGGAGTTAATCTCTCGAGTGCGAGGCCTTCCAGCAGGCATGTCCCATGTGGTGGCCTGTGACATGATGTGCATGATAGTGCGTTAGGCATAGTGCAGGGATGTTAGCGTGTGTTGCAGTCATTCCCATTCAGGAGCATGGAGTTGGGTGGCCACTACTGTCCCCAGGGGCATCTTTTCCTAGGTATCATGTGTGTAATCCGAGAATGTCGACAATCTCTGTGTCTACAGCATAGGTTGTGCTCTGTGCCATTGTCCCCTGGCACCATGTATATTGACGTGAGATGTATTACAAGTGTCCACTGTACAGCCTGACCTGATTTTCCTATTACATACTCACGGTGGCCATTGCCTTTGTGTCTTGTTGCAATCATCTGATGATGCCCATTTGTACATGATAATTTGGACAGCCGCACCTTGGGTAGTTTGTGTGCAATATTGAAGTTTTGCATCCCATGTGTATTTCACCCTGACTAAGAGATGTAAGTGCTTCCTGTGTCTCCACAGATTTGTCTCATGTAGGGGGTGGGTGGTGCGGGCATGGCCTACATGTCAAGACCTGTCATCTCCTTGCTAGGACTGGCCAGTGTGTGATGTTTGTCTGGACATACACTCAAGGTGCATTGTGCCAGTCAGGGTGGGCATGTTCTCAGTATTACCTACGCTGCATGTGCCTCTAGTTCCTGGATGTGGTCCCTGCTCATCCCTATTGCCTGCCACGCTGTGTGGTGCAGATGCAGTGCAGGATTGTCCCCAGGGCCTTGCTCCTCAGTCAAAATTCCATGTCATCTCATTTGCTATTGTGTCATGCTCTCCATAGTGTTTCCATGGCATGGTGGGTCACACAACTGTGTCTTGCAGGGCCTACATATGTACCTTGTTTTGTAGTTGTAACTCTTCCTTTGTTTCAGGCTATGCACTGTGACCTAAGTAGATTTGACTCATGTGACATATGTATACAGGTGTATGAATAATTTCTGTCTCTTCACCCTGCACACAGCATCGTCGGGGGACACGGAGGGAGACATGGACACAGACTGCGCGGAGGGACCGAGCACCAGTGCCAGCGGTGGCATCGTGCCTGGCACTTCGAGTGGGACAGAGGCGGAGGAGAGTGAACCCGGGGACCTGTCGACTGGCACTACAGAGTATGAAGCTGACGGGTCCGAGGATGATCTCTCCGAGTGGGCGGTGGCTGCACCACCATCTGACAGCAGCCCTACATCTCGCACCGCCCCCTCCATTGGCATCAGCCGCCTCCCACTTGCTCGTGTCCCTTCCCAACGTGCCCGGTCCCCACATGTCTCCTTCCTGCCAGGCACTGCACTCCCTGCCCCTGTCTCCACTGCTGCCGCCAATGCTGAGTCTGTGGACATCCAGCGGCAGTTGCAGATTGGTCAGACTGCGATCCTTAATGTCCTCCATGGCCACAGCCAGGTCCTCAACAACATGGAGGCATACTTGGAGGGCATTCATTCATCGCAGGCTGACCAACGCAACTTGCTGAGGTCCATAGACTCCACACTGACTGCAGCAGTGGGTCTCCTGCAGCGCTACGTCCCACCCCCTACCCCTGCTCCTTCCACACTTCCCACTCCCATGCCTGTCCCACATACACACAGACGTAAGCATGCACCCACCACAACAGACACAGGCACCACACCAGCAGGGAAGGTCCGCCGCACACCTCCTGACACGCACACACATGGTGAAGTAGGCACACCCACTGGGTCGGGGGGCAAACGTGTGACATGCAGCCAGAGTGGGAGTCCGCATTCCACCCAATCCATTCCCTCCAAATCCCCTCCCCTCAGCTCTCCTGGCCACATCTCCCCCAAAGACTCCTTCATGGCCGCTCTGTCCCTGAGCCCCACAGTGACACCACCCCGCAAGCGGTCAAGGAAGTCCCCGGTCAGGGTGCTTGAGTCCCCCCCCCCTGTCCACACCCTCCCCCAGTGGCGCTGCGACCCATCCCTCTGACCCCCCCCCCTCCTTGGGGCCTGTGGTTCCTTCGGGTGCAGGGGAGTCCCTGGAGGACCTTGCCAAGGTGTGCAGCGCGCTCCTAGAATCCGCCTTTGGCCCTGCCCCACCCCCTGTGGTGGAGTCCTCCATCCCTGCACCCACGTCGCCTACCCTTTGCCCTCCTGTCCCTGCGGTGCCTGTTCATTCCCCCCCACTTGATGCCCTCACCCCTGTGGAAGACATCGGCTTGTAACTGTGCAGGCAAGCTAGGGGACACGCATCCCACTGTGTCCCCCATCCAGCTGTGACTCCTGGACTGCCCTATGGGCTTTGTAAATATTGAACTTCCTACATACCAGTTTTTGGATCATGCTGAATAAAGCTATTTATTTTTTGCCCTTGGAACACTCCTGCTTTGCTGGCATTGCTGTCGGTGGGGCTGCTACATGGTTGTGGGTGGTGTTCATGTGTTGGGTGTGTGGGAAATGTAGTAGTGTGCTGCTCATAGGGGGGACCATGGGATCTGTGTGCCATCACACGGTGTTAGCTAGCTTTCTCAATTAATGTAAGCAGTTGCTGCATGTTGCAATTGTCCCAAGGTGTTTTCCTTCCTCTGTGTACCCTGACTTCTTCCCTGCAGGGTGTTCCCAATATTTAGTGCAGAGCTGTGTGTACATTAGCTGGGTGTGTGACGGACTCCTTCAACTTTGCACATGCATGCTGAGCCATTCTCCACCTGCATCATTCGTGGCATCCTTGGTAGTCATTGTACTTGTGTATGTGGACTATTGACATGACTTCATGTGTACATGTTTTCTTTTCGGCGCTATGCATGTGTATACTCCCAGCCTCGCACACATGTGGTACATGTACAGTAGGGTCTTTGTGCACCTGACTGACATTTGTGGGCATGGTATCTGTGGCTACTCCACCCTTTGCGTTCCATGGGCACTGCTGGGAGGACTCTGCACACACCCCTCCTGTCTCAGGGCACTGCTGGGAGGACTCTGCACACACCCCTCCTGTCTCAGGGCACTGCTGGGAGTGATAGGCCCCCACCCCTCCTGTCTCAGGGCACTGCTGGGAGTGATAGGCCCCCACCCCTCCTGTCTCAGGGCACTGCTAGGAGTGATAGGCCCCCACCCCTCCTGTCTCAGGGCACTGCAGGGAGTACTCTGCACACACCCCTCCTGTCTCAGGGCACTGCTGGGAGTGATAGGCCCCCACCCCTCCTGTCTCAGGGCACTGCTGGGAGGGCTCTGCACACACCCCTCCTGTCTCTGGGCACTGCTGGGAGGACTCTGCACACACCCCTCCTGTCTCAGGGCACTGCTGGGAGTGATAGCCCCCCACCCCTCCTGTCTCAGGGCACTGTTTGGAGTGATAGGCACCCACCCCTCCTGTCTCAGGGCACTGCTGGGAGTGTTAGGCACACACCCCTCCTGTCTCAGGGCACTGCTGGGAGGACTCTGCACACACCACTCTTGTGACTGGGCACTGCTGGGAGGACTCTGCACACACTCCTCCTGTCTCAGGGCACTGCTGGGAGTGATAGGCCCCCACCCCTCCTGTCTCAGGGCACTGCTGGGAGGACTCTGCACACACCCCTCCTGTCTCAGGGCACTGCTGGGAGTGATAGGCCCCCACCCCTCCTGTCTCCGGGCACTGCTGGGAGGACTCTGCACACACCCCTCCTATTTCACAATATGTACGCTCATGACATACACGGATGTGGGTAGGCTCCATGCATTCGAGGTGAGGGTACGGGTCGTACTTACACTGTTGGGGTGGGGGTACGCTCCATACGTACGCGGGTGGGGGTACGTGTCGTACGTACAATGTTTGCATAGGGGGTACGCTCCATGCATTCGAGGTGAGGGTACGGGTCGTACTTACACTGTTGGGGTGGGGGTACGCTCCATGCATTCGAGGTGAGGGTACGGGTCGTACTTACACTGTTGGGGTGGGGGTACGCTCCATGAATACGAGGTGAGGGTACGGGTCGTACTTACACTGTTGGGGTGGGGGTGCGCTCCATACGTACGCGGGTGGGGGTACGTGTCGTACGTACAATGTTTGCATAGGGTGTACGCTCCATGCATTCGAGGTGAGGGTACGGGTCGTACTTACACTGTTGGGGTGGGGGTACGCTCCATGCATTCGAGGTGAGGGTACGGGTCGTACTTACACTGTTGGGGTGGGGGTACGCTCCATGAACACGAGGTGAGGGTACGGATCGTACTTACACTGTTGGGGTGGGGGTACGCTCCATACGTACGCGGGTGGGGGTACGTGTCGTACGTACAATGTTTGCATAGGGGGTACGCTCCATGCATTCGTGGTGAGGGTACGGGTCGTACTTACACTGTTGGGGTGGGGGTATGCTCCATGCATTCGAGGTGAGGGTACGGGTCGTACTTACACTGTTCGGGTGGGGGTACGCTCCATGAATACGAGGTGAGGGTACGGGTCGTACTTACACTGTTGGGGTTGGTGGTACGCTCCTTGCATTCGAGGTGAGGGTACGGGTCGTACTTACACTCTTGGGGTGGGGGTACGCTCCATGAACACGAGGTGAGGGTATGGATCGTACTTACACTGTTGGGGTGGGGGTACGCTCCATACGTACGCGGGCGGGGGGTACGTGTCATACGTACAATGTTTGCATAGGGGGTACGCTCCATGCATTCGTGGTGAGGGTACGGGTCGTACTTACACTGTTGGGGTGGGGGTACGCTCCATGCATTCGAGGTGAGGGTACGGGTCGTACTTACACTGTTGGGGAGGGGGTACGCTCCATGAATACGAGGTGAGGGTACGGGTCGTACTTACACTGTTGGGGTTGGTGGTACGCTCCTTGCATACGCGGGTGGGGGTACGTGTCGTACTTACACTGTTGGCATGGGGGGTACGCTCCATGAATACGAGGTGAGGGTACGGGTCATACTTACACTGTTGGGTGGGGGTACGCTCCATGCATACGGGGTGGGGGTACGGTCCGTACATGTCCGTCCCCACGCTATGTGATGCTTGTGCGGCCCGTACCCAGGCCTTTGCCACGTGGGTACGAGCCGTCCCGCCATTGTTGGGGTGACGTAGGTGTGGGCGTGGTACGACTCGTACCCACGCTCTTAAGGCGTGGGTACGGGACGTACCTGTCTGGTTGTGTTGCCGGTTCGCGTCGTGAAGGACTTCCGTTGTGGCGGTCGCTGGCTTGGCTGGACACGCCCCCACCCCCTCGTAGTGACCAGGGCCTGGGAGTCAGGTATGTCCAGGGCATGTGTGCTGTGTGACTTTGGTGGGGGGTTTATGGCCTGCCCTGGTCCTGCCACCCCCCCCTTTCCCCCCTCCCTTTGTTGTTCTGACCTTCTGCGGCGTCTGCGTCGTAACCTGTAGAGGAGGTCGACTGCTATGAGGGCCGGGATGACACGTAGGTTCGGGTCCATGTCTGTCCGTCGCGTACGGTTTCTCCTTGTTCGCGTCGTCCTGTGTGTCCGTCGCATACTGGTACTCCTTGTTCGAGTCGTCCTGATTTCCCGGCAGTTTTTGGCTGCCGGATAATATTCACCGTGCAGGATGACGTCGGTGCGAATCGTAATTCCTGGTTCGTGAATGGCAGGCTGCGAGCGTCCCGACGTCAGGTCGGCGCGTTCCCGGATCGAATTTGTAAAAAAATTTTCGTCGGTCGGGCTTTTGTACGATTCGTACGGAAATGGTGTTTCCGTGCGAATCGTAATTCCATGTGTTTAGATTTTGACGACCGGGTACGCGTCGGACGGAGAATTTGCTCCGTCCGAGGGTTCGTACCCGGTTTTTACAGGATCGTGATCGGCACCAAGGTCTGCGTAAATTCCCACTCTCGACTAGCTGGAATGCAATTACCACAGCACCCCAAACAACCCTACAGAATGTTCAGGTACTCAAGCCTCATGAGTTAGGTAAAGTGAAGCCGACTGAACCAAACGTTGGGTATGAACTTCTCATCAGCGGGTGGAACTGCCCTATAAGTGCCTCCTGCACGGGAGGGGACAATAATGTAATACCATGTACGACTAGATAAGAAATGTTTTAATATATATATATATATATATATATATATATATATATATATATATATATATATATATATATATATTCACTGACAAAACCATAGGTTTCACACACGTTATAGTTAGCTGGACATTTCACTCGTAAAAAACCAATGAAATTCCCCCGTTATAGTTAGTGCAGGCAGCTATAACTCACGCGACCGCAATCCTCTGCTGATGACATCAGATATTACATCACTGATGACATATGTGTCTTTATGAAAAATAAATATTTGTAATATATGTATAGCTAAAGATTAATGGAAGAAGACATGGGTAAATAAGTGTCTAAATACAGTGATGTAATATCTGACGTCATCAGCAGAGGATTGCGGTCGCGTGAGTTATAGTTGCCTGCACTAACTATAACGGGGGAATTTCATTGGTTTTTTACGAGTGAAATGTCCAGCTAACTATAACGTGTGTGAAACCTATGGTTTTTTCAGTGAATTTGTACGGTTTTTTAAATGCTAAGTTATGTATTTATTGATTACTTTTTTTTCAGGTTTTTCACCGTGCGCGCACCGTGCGCGCACCGTGCGCGCGCTGTGGGCGCGCTGTGGGCGCTCGGTGCGCTTCGCGCACCGAGCACCCACGGTTCGCAGTGCGTTCCTCGCGATTTAAAAAAAAAAATAGTTTTCTCCCTTGGGGGTCCTTCTGTGACCCCCTGACCAAGGCTAGGGGGTCAGGAACTGTCCACTCTGCCCCCTTTTCACGTTCTCCACCTTTTTTTTTCACCCCCTCAGACTGCGAGAGACAAAATGGCGGCCGACACTTCCTGGTTTAGACCGATTCGAATGTTTACCGACATCTAACAACCAATCAGAATTGTGCTCGCGCACGGCAGGGTGCGCGCACTGTGCGCGCACGGTGCGCCCGTATAGATATTGATATGCTTTTCAATGCTATTTTCTCAGGAAATACTGAACAGATTTACACCAGACCTGCAAAAGGCACTTCCTTGACCTTATGGCTACATCTCTGCCAAATTTCACATAATTCTGTTCAGCCGTTCGGGCTGTAGCTGCGACTAAAGGTCCTATGGAAAAATGCATGGGGAAAATGCGTTTTAGGACCCCCCTTTTTCTCGGCACCCGCTTGACGAATCACCCCGAGACTTTCAGGGTAGGAGCTGAACGGAGCGCCACATTTGTTTTGAAAATTTCGCGAGGATTCGTCAACCGGCGCCAAAGTTATTCAAAATAGAATATTGAGATTTCCTATGGAAACTAGGTTGTAACTATAACTATCTACTGGCGACCGCCAGTAGATATATATATATATATATATATATATATATATATATATATATATATATATATGAATGTAAATTCGTCTCTAATGCTGCTGCCTTGGTTAGAAAGACGAAAGAACGGACCCAAAACTTCGGTGCCAATCACTGAGATTTTATTTCATATTTTCTCTGTACCAGTCCGCCATGACGCGTTTCAGCCCCCACTCGGGCCTTGATCACATGACATATATATATATATATACCGGTTATGTGGAGCGTTGATCTGGGATTAAGGCAGACGCTGTTGGTGGTGGCCCATTGGCGGGCTTGAAAAGGACAAAAATTAGTGCACCATCAGCGGTTTGATTATTGGGACTACGACATCCATGATGCCTTGGGAAATTTGACCCGCCCATCTGGGGGCGTATAATTGGGCATTAAGTGATGCAGACCCGAGCACGCATTTACAATCACGATTGCCTCTGAAGAAGAAGGATAATACTTCGAAACGCGTCAGGCTCATCGTGTTGTAGCTGTCAGATTTGAACTACCAGCATCATTCTGCCTGTACTCTTGATTAAAGGCTTGCCACCTTGTTCAGCGTTCGAGTGCAGCTCATTCTTGGGGCGTGGCAAACGAGCATTCATTTTTGGCGGCAGCCCGCCGTTGAGTTGCACCACCCCGCGAAGAGAGGGGGCCACGCGGCAGGATGTATACCGAGCCGGTTATGTGGAGCGTTGATCTGGGATTAAGGCAGACGCTGTTGGTGGTGGCCCATTGGCGGGCTTGAAAAGGACAGAAATGAGTGCACCATCAGCGGTTTGATTATTGGGACTACGACATCCATGATGCCTTGGGAAATTTGACCCGCCCATCTGGGGGCGTATAATTGGGCATTAAGAGATGCAGACCCGAGCACGCATTTACAATCACGATTGCCTCTGAGGAAGAAGGATAATACTTCGAAACGCGTCAGGCTCATTGCGTTGTAGCTGTCAGATTTGAACTACCAGCATCATTCTGCCTGTACTCTTGATTAAAGGCTTGCCACCTTGTTCAGCGTTCGAGTGCAGCTCATTCTTGGGGCGTGGCAAACGAGCATTCATTTTTGGCGGCGGCCCGCCGTCGAGTTGCACCACCCCGCGAAGAGAGGGGGCCACGCGGCAGGATGTATACCGAGCCGGTTATGTGGAGCGTTGATCTGGGATTAAGGCAGACGCTGTTGGTGGTGGCACATTGGCGGGCTTGAAAAGGACAGAAATTAGTGCACCATCAGCGGTTTGATTATTGGGACTACGACATCCATGATGCCTTGGGAAATTTGACCCGCCCATCTGGGGGCGTATAATTGGGCATTAAGAGATGCAGACCCGAGCACGCATTTACAATCACGATTGCCTCTGAGGAAGAAGGATAATACTTCGAAACGCGTCAGGCTCATTGCGTTGTAGCTGTCAGATTTGAACTACCAGCATCATTCTGCCTGTACTCTTGATTAAAGGCTTGCCACCTTGTTCAGCGTTCGAGTGCAGCTCATTCTTGGGGCGTGGCAAACGAGCATTCATTTTTGGCGGCGGCCCGCCGTCGAGTTGCACCACCCCGCGAAGAGAGGGGGCCACGCGGCAGGATGTATACCGAGCCGGTTATGTGGAGCGTTGATCTGGGATTAAGGCAGACGCTGTTGGTGGTGGCCCATTGGCGGGCTTGAAAAGGACAGAAATTAGTGCACCATCAGCGGTTTGATTATTGGGACTACGACATCCATGATGCCTTGGGAAATTTGACCCGCCCATCTGGGGGCGTATAATTGGGCATTAAGAGATGCAGACCCGAGCACGCATTTACAATCACGATTGCCTCTGAGGAAGAAGGATAATACTTCGAAACGCGTCAGGCTCATCGCGTTGTAGCTGTCAGATTTGAACTACCAGCATCATTCTGCCTGTACTCTTGATTAAAGGCTTGCCACCTTGTTCAGCGTTCTAGTGCAGCTCATTCTTGGGGCGTGGCAAACGAGCATTCATATATATATATATATGCAATAACGCTGATTGGCATCACAGAAACTACTTATTTCATAACTGTAAGCATGCACATTGAGCTGCAGTTTGCAATGTATGCTGTAATAGAACCTCACAACGATCACATTCAACACTGATTTATGTGCTAGGGGAAAACACTGGGGGATATTTACTGTTCTGTTATATATAATTGTAAAAAAATACCAATAAACAGATCACAAAAAAAAGCTATGGGGGCATATCAGCAAGGGCCGGCAATAATTATCGCTCAGCGCTCTTAGCGTGAGGATAATTATCGCCGGCCAACTCTGAATTTTATCGCAGAGATAACGTGCTCCAGCAATGCGTCACTTTTGCGCCTACAGATACGGCAGTAATACTGACGTATCTGTAACTACTTGCGACAGTAAATATGACGCATCATTGGTATCGCAAGGAGGGCGCACTGAGAAGTGACGCAGCGCTGCTTTCACAAAGCGATGCGTCACTTCTCATAAATGAGGCCCAGGGTCTCTAGTTGGCAGTGGTTTGCACCCTGCCCAAATAGGGACCCTCACTCTAGTCAGGGTAAGTAAGGTAGACACTAAGAATAACCCATGCTCACCCCCTTGGTGGCTTGGCAAGAGCAGTCAGGCTTGTCCCCAGAGGCAATGTGTAAAGTATTGGTACACGCACACCCAGCAACACAGTGAAAACACCACAAAGTACCCCACACCAGGTTAGAAAAATAGCCATTATTTATCTGCGTAAACAAAAACAAAACTACAAACATGCACCAAGTTATGAAGTTTTCAGTATTAGGTGAAGTTCTCATTCTTAGGAAACAATAGCTCCGACTGGGACTATTGAGTCATGCTTGACCAGGAAAAATCCACAAGTCCAGTCTGACTGCCAGGGAATGCGGACTGGTTACAGGGGTCAGGCAGTACCTTGGATATGTCAAAACTCAACGATTTTGCAAGGTGCAGGGGAGGTGAGATGTTGCGAAAGCAGGTGTTGTGTTGGTTCCTTACTGCTGTGCAGGGTTGTTGGCACTTTGCCGCTCTGGCCGGCGCATTGAGCAAAGGAGGTGAGGCATCACTGTTGCAAGTTAGGTGTTGCTTCCTGTAGGCAGTGCAGGGTCGTTGATCCGCTAATTCCCGGGGATGATGCGAGGCGCAAGGGAGGTGATGCGTTGGTTGCAGGTGCAACACCTCTGTTCCTTACTGCTGTGCAGTATCGATGATGTAGTTGCAGGGCTTTAAGTATTATTTTGCCTGAAGCTGTTTATAAGATATATTACAGTACATAAGGTTAAGGTACTCTTGTGCAATGCTTAATGTACAGTAAGGGTCTTATTTAGAGTTTGTTGACTCCATACTCTGGCAAAACGCGACTGGTCTTCTGCCACCCCATTACAAGTGCCATAGGCTATAATGCACTTGTAAAATGTTGAACGAGACATCTGCCACATTGGTGATGCAATATCCCATCCACCAACCTCTAGCTACGGCCCTAAGAGCCCATCCCATTTCAGTACTTATGTCTCCCTAAAATGACATGTGGTGCAAAGCTGAGGATCATGCAGCACTTGCCAAGTCAATTGCAATTCAATTGTCCTGCGAAGGCAGGAGTAATGTCTCTAAAATAATAAATCTATTCCCATTGCACCTGATATCATTTGGTTTGCCTCGCCTGCATTTCGCTGTACTATGTAAAATGAATTTGTCCGTTGCAGCGAACAAAAATTGATTATTAAGCAAACTCTCCATAACAAGAATCATCAAGTTGTAAAAGAATATTTTGAAACAGACATATCTAAATATATAAATTAAAAATATACACCCGGATTTTAGTTTTTCTTTCACAATTTTCATAGGAATTTATTTTGCAATGTCACTTAAAGTCACTTCTCTATTTATTGATGAGAGGGTTCTCCAAATAGCAACATATTTATGCATAAGAGATCTTAACACAGCACTAATAATAGTGCTGTAGCGTTATGGAAATAGCAGATTGAGCTTCAGTGGCTCAAAACTGGAAACTTTGTGAACAAGGGTGTGAGGAGGACGTTGCTGACACCATATATATTCTACAGAAGCCGAGCTGAAAGAGGAAA
Organism: Triturus cristatus; assembly: GCF_964204655.1. Taxonomy (NCBI): domain Eukaryota; kingdom Metazoa; phylum Chordata; class Amphibia; order Caudata; family Salamandridae; genus Triturus; species Triturus cristatus. The sequence continues at coordinate 985,288,789 of NC_140583.1, forward strand.
CATTCCCTAGCACTAACGCTCCGCCTACAAAAGTTGGTCCATTCAGCCTTACAGGTTAGAGGGCATTAAAACTAAGGTTGTTTTGTGAAGAAAGAGAAACGGAACAAAAAACTGATATTGTCGTGAACTGACGGGTGAAACTCATTATTCATTGTCAAGTGTTGCAATTACCCTTTTCGACCGAACTTTGAATATGTACATTTCGTAATCCACAACTTTAGTATGTCAATCGTTTGTCATCACTGTTTGCCTTACGGAGCTGGACTGCCCGTCACAAACCATATTAGAGCATTTTTTGGGGGGCAGATTTATATAGCGCGAACTCGACTTGAAGGTATTAGAGCGCTTTACATGACTACCAATTGCATTACACAAGGACACATTCGTTTTTCGGTAGGCAAGGGCATATGAAGTGATTTGCCTAGACTCACAGGACGTTGATCCGAGGCTCAGTCTCCAACCTAGTTCCCAAGCTCCAAAGTCCGCAGCTCTGGTCGTTAGGCCACACCCTCTCCCTATTGGCTTTTCTGATGGGGGGGACAGCATGTGATTTATCTACCTCTCAACCACACCTACGCCTTGCAATCAAAGCTCCAACGGATTAACTCATCTGTTTGGATTTAGAGTATCGACAGCACTAAAATGTTCATGTTTTTGTACAAGCGTATTGATTTGTCTATGGTTGTCCATCTCATTGAAACCTATCAGGCATCCTGTCAGGTTTCAATGATATGGACAACCATACGTAAATCAATGCGCTTGTACAAAAACATGAACATTTTAGTATCAAACACCTTCAGCTGTTTATCCTCATTCCAAAAATGTCTCTCTTTTTTAGCTCCATTACCTGTCAATCGGAACAACAATATCCTGGAAGCCATGACTGACAACATTTATAATCAATAAAAAAAAAACAAATTTCCATTTTTTTCCACATTTAAATGAATACAGACAGCACAATAAACTGTTTTCTGTCTGCATTTAGCTTTAAAAACAGTAAAAACAAAAAACAGGGTGCTGTAGTTACAAATACTTGGCAGGTTGAAATTGTTGGTTGTACATTACTTCCATCGTTTTTTTAAAGTTTTTTTTTACAAAACGTCTCTTTTTAGTGTCTAAAGCCATATCACAAGTCAAACATGAGCCATTTCCTAACTCTCTTTCCAATGCCTGTCACAGGAGTTAGCCACATTTTATAACCTCATCATTGTGTATTGACACTGGCATACAATTTAAATATACATCCCCCTTAGTGTACCACCACAAACTAATGGGAAATTGTTACATTCACTCCAACAAAGAACACCAAAACAGATAAGTGCAGAATTAGCACCATAGGTTCTCCAACCGTCCCAAGGCAGCGCCAAGTCTCAACTGCAGAAATTGGAACATTCCAAGGACTACCATTCCAGAACTATGATAAGTCTTAAAGAAAGCAGCAGCACATTACTTTTTACAGGTAAAGCCATAACCATAGCACATCCTCCTTTAACCCCAACAAAGCAACAACAGATAAAAACAAGAAATATCCCAACATCAATACCAACCAAAACCAACAGTATAAAGGAATAAAGTGGAACAGTGATAAATAAAACTAAAATAAAAGAAATGACACTTTAAACCAAAAAGTATTCATAACAAAGTTTTCCCTTTATATAACATAATCCTTCCACCACACTGGTCTTCTGTGATGACATTGGCCAATTATACATTCTTTTTAATCAAAATTGGAAACTCCAGAGTTGAAATCTCCAGGAACCTTCCCACCACACCACTTCACAAGCCTCTATATCTTCCACACATCCCCATTGTCCAGCCTGACAACATTTCTCATGACTTCCTGGATGAAATAAGGACACAAAAACGCAGAACGACCCTCCTTTGCAAACTATTTTCACAAGCACATCATCTCCCACACTCCACTTCACATGCTTCACACAATTCTTATGATCATACCTCTGTTTCAATCTGGACTGGCATTTTTTCCACAGTTCTGGCAAGCCTCTCTGCTCTACTTCAAACTTTTTCTCAGGTTCAGCCAAGCAGGATTCAGCTTCATGTTTAATATATTAAATGCTGTCCCAAAAAAAGAGTACATGGGGAACATCACATAGCACTTTTTTAATGAACCTTTGGAAACATGGCGCTGCAGATGTTAATCCAAAAGGCATTCTCACGAAGTTATAGACACCCAGCAGCATAACAAAAGATGTAAGATATTTAGACACTGGTGATAGGCATAGGAAAGGTCCAACATGCTGAATACTTTTGCCACTCCCAATAAAGACAACAACTCTGAAATATTTGGCAATGGTTGACAATCTACCTACATAGGTTTGTTTAGATCTCTAAGATCTGCACACATCCTTATGCATTTTTCCAAATCTTTAGGTGCCAAAACAACCAGAGCAAGACACTCTGAGGATCCAATATCTTCTATGACACCCTCTTCTATCAACCTGTTGATACCTTCCCTGAGAGGTTCTAGTATCAAATGAGGAGCCTTTCTGACTTTATAAACACATGGAATTACACTGTCCTGTGCTCAAATTCTTTCAAGAGAGCTGCTAAATCCTCATGGAATTTACCATACAGGTCTTTGTTCTAACCATCAACCAATACAATCATGACTTGTGCATCAATGGGATTAAAATAGTTCAAAAGTCTCACTGGTGTACCCACCCCAACAAATTATCACCACGTTTGGCTGTGTAGAATTTCCCATCCATTTTCTTATCTCCTGACTCAATTCTCATAACTAGGTAGCCAATCACATAAATCTTTTTCTCCTCCCTAACTCACAGGATTAATGTCAGGAGTTTGAAGTGTGATGCACTCATTAACAAAACCTCTTTCCCAATTTTTATCTCCCATCATTGTGTAGGGTGAACCCAAAATCCACTAAAACCCCCATCCAGCTGAATGCAACATTCGGGCATAATGACTGAACCAGCATTTACCTCACTCAAACTAGCTGTTAGATTGAATACAAATTTGTTTATACTCTTTGTGAGATTCTTACCATTTTGAGGTGTGTCATCTTTACAGACACAGGCATAGTGCCTTTTCTTCCCACATTTCCTATATGTAGCATTTCTCGCGTAACAGCTCACACTGTTTGAAGAGTGACCAGGATTACCACACCTATAACATATAAGTTTAGTGTCTTTAAACTCTCTGTTATGGCTGATGAGTTTACCTTCCTTGCTCACTTTACACACACCCTCTCTCACTTGTACTCTCAACATTCTTACAAGTAAGCTCGGCAACTGAGGCATCATATGCCACTATTACAGTGTCTCGCATCTCCCATCCCCACCAGCTGTGCTCTCCATACTCCCAATAATTGCAATAGCTTCCTTAAGATCAGTATCCTTCGCTAGCATCTGCTTTTGAACTTTAATAGTATTTAGGCACCTCACTAGTCGGTCCCCAATCATTTAGTCTGCTAGGAGACCAAAATCAAAAGTGTGTGCTAATGTTCTCAAACACACAACATATTTCCCAGTGCTCTCAATTTTTCCTTGGGTTCTTGAGAAGAATCTGTCATGAGTCAATACCCCATTTATCTTGGGGTCAAAATGTTTTTCCAGCATTAACAGAGACATGTAAAAAATTTCATTAGGTTCTCCTTCCCCATCGCAACAGGCGACAGTTCCAATACACACATATATATTGCGGCCTTCAACACCAACATTGTGTAAAAGGATTCCTTGCTTTCTGGCAGCAGAGACTTTTTACCCACCAATCAGCAACAAAGAGGAATCAAACAACTTTTTCCATCGTTTTCAAGGCAATAACTGCTCACCCCTATCTGAGAAAAAGGGTGGTGGTTGGGACATGCTAGCAACTGCCATAATTCTGAACATGCCAACACCAACAGATGAAATACCCATTAAAGTGACAATGATACGTGGCACTTGGTAGACTGTCTAATATTGCATAATCATATGCTGTAATACTCCTGATTGAGTACAAATCAAACAACACTATATTGACTTGGATAGTTTCTTTTGAAAATAAGTAGAATACTTACATTCACCCATTCATGAAAAGTACCTTGGTCTGGTAGATCACCTCAGTGCTCCACTGCACTTCTCCTCCAGTGAACTGCCACTTCCATGTTAAAATCTTCTTTCAGTATGTACACTCACAAGTTACAACAACAGATTGGAAAGGACCCTAATCCAAAATGGTGGCCACACGTTGGGCGTAGCACATGTATGATGCGTCACTTAACGTACCATGTGACACCTAGCAACCGGATGAGCTTCAGTGATATCACAATAGGAACCTTGCAAGCTTGCTTGCTAGTATGAGGCACATGCTCAGGCAGTCTCGCGCATATATGAAAGAAACCACGCGAGATAAGAGTAGCACATGCCAGCAGCGTTCACTTCATCCTTGACACCGTAAAATATCTTGGCTCCAGAAATGCTGGATTACCAACTATTCCTCATGACAATGGATGATGTGAAGTATCCTAGAAAACAGGAATCCAGTTGTCTGGAGTCATCGAGCTACTGTATATTTCTGTCTACATGCTCCTAAGCAGGGAACACCAGTGCCCCAGGGGATTAAGTCCTTGGGACATTTCACTCATTGAGCCCAGTTGGATGGAGTCCCCAGGGTGGTGAACGACTCAGGGAGTGGGGCCACATGCCCTCACCCCAAAATGTAAAACTCATAGTTGGGGGATGTGGTTCCAGGGGCCTTTATGAGGCTAGGGAAGAGGGGTGGACTCTCCCTCCACTAAATAAATTAATCAGCCCATGGGGATGGGCTCCTCAGGGGAGGTGCTGCACGCTCCTTCCCCTAAAATTAAAACTTAGCCTTGGGGGATGGAGTCCCCAGGGCCTTCTAAAGGCTCGCTATGGCTTATGCCTGCCCAATATCAGCCACAGGGGATGGGCCCCCATGGCCTCCAGAATTCTTGAGGAGAAGGCTGCACACACCCTTTCCAAAAATTACATTGCAGTGGGCGCACCTGGTGGGGCTTATTTTGAAAAAGCATGGTAGACTGCACTTTTATTTTTAAACTGGGCCATGGTCCAGTTTAAAAAAAAGTTATGCTTTTTGACTCTCTGACCACCCTCATCAAACATAGGGGCATAGGATATCCCTTCATGCCCCCCTATATATTTTATACTACTTTTCAGGACAGGGGACTGAGTCCCCTAGTCCTAATATGGCTACTGTCAAATCTTTGTTGATGTGGTGGCAGTCAGTCACATTTTATCATTAGATCTTTCGGCTCTACAAACCCTTTGCTGTATGATAAATATATACATGTTGAGTATATTTGCTCAAAAAATACTGACAGATTTACACCTAATCTCAAAAGCACACTTTTTGTACCAAGATCTAACTTTCTGCCCGGTTTTTTTGTACAATTTTTTTTTATTGAGAAGACATGGTTATGAAAAATCATCTCGATATAACAGAGAGGTAACATCATTGATAAAAACTAAATTGAATACAACTCCACAGTGGTGCTGATCGTAACAAACATTACTACAATGCAAAAGTATAACAATATTGGAGTCATGAGGAATGATGTAAGAGAAAACATTAGTACAAAGCAGATTTATCGACATGACCACCAAAAAAAAGAATAAATGATAACACCTGTGTACATGGGGATGGAAGTTATACAACTGTAATTTTTTTTTAAAAAAAGAGAAATGAAATGAGGAATCGGAGAGATGCAGGAGAAGAATGAGGGAAAATAGCTAGTTAATATTATCCCCAAAAAAGCATGAAACGGAAGAGTGAATAGTACAGGACAAAGAGGTAGGATACCATCATCCATTATCAGATATGGGACAGTATCTAGGCGTAGAGGGAACTACGATGGTTTCTACTCTTGTCAATTACATTCCACAGTTTCCTAGATGTTCAGAGGATATGGAATAGTTTGAAGCAAACTGTATCTGCACTTGTGATGAAGAAGACCCAAGGCCATCAAATGTGAGAGGAGATATTGATAGATCTTTTCCACTCAGAGAAAATCAGTTTGATACCAGTGGCCAAAAGTAAGTTGATAAGTTGAGTATCAGAGGGGGGGAAACTGGTATCTTGCGTCGAGGCATGTATAGCCAAAGTTCCATGGGGGCTTATATAGTTAACTGATTGTTAAAAGTCTTTTTGATTGTGTTTTCTATGTACTGCTAGAGGAGGAGACATAATTACAGATATAAAACATATGAGTGGTGTCTCTAGGAGCTAATTCACAGTTCCAACAAAGGTTCAAATCTAGTAACCCTAAACGGTGGAGTTTCAGAGCTGTCCAATAAACATTATGTATGGTCAATAATCACATTTGTGAGAGAGGTGACATAATTTTCACTATGAATGGAGAGCTCCAGATCCTTGTCAATGCTGAGAGAGAAACATAACAATTTGGAATAAAGTTAAAAATGGAAATCCATGATTTTTTGTAGGTATTTGTTTCAAATGTGTCTGGTGACTTGAGAAGGCTGTACATTCAGGAAGCGGCATGTCCTACCTTTCTGAAATTAGCCCAAATAAGTGAAAGAGAGGTGGTGAGTGGGTCCCAATTTTCTAATATCAGATTTTATTTTCAGAGAGGTACACATATCTAAATTAGATAACTTGTGTTTGTGTTGGAAGTCTGCAAAGGGAAGAGGATTTCTATCTGTACCAAGATCTTTAAGAAGGTCTTTCATCACCCAGTCCCACAAAAGACATCTTGTTCATCCATTCTGATCTGCTTATTAAACTACAGAGACACTAAGTCAGATTTGGGAAGTTGTTGTGAGATTTTCCTGCCTATGGAGTTTAGGGAATCGATGGTGGCACCTATGATTGCTAAAGAATGGGGTATATTAAGATAGGTGATATTTTGCATTGTCAAGAGGGCACATAATGGGAGAGGAGCAGGTGAATCACTTTCTATAGGTAGCCATGTAGGAACATTTGTAGCAGTGGTAGAAAACCAAGGCCTCTTGATATTTAGGGAAATCAGCAACTCTAATGACCCCTTCAGTTTTTTCCATTCTCAGTTTCTTTACTGAGAGCCTAGCTGTTTTGCTCTTCCATACAAAGTCCATCTGGGTGTTATCTAGTGCTTTGTAGAACTTGTCTGAAAATTTAAAGGGGAGAATTCTGATCGGGAAGTTGATAATGGGTGCTAACACCATTTTATTGGTTTCTAGTCTGTCCCACCAAGTGATACATTTCGGAGACCATTGCTTTATCAGTTCTTTGATTTTACTTTTTGAAAAACTTTTTATTATATTTGCATTCAAGGCACAAGCAAATCAGGTACATTATCCAAATATTTACAAACATTACATTTGCATTGTTCGACGTTATGGCACTTGGCGCTAGAGCCTCACAAATGTCTCGACAAATGAAACCCCTCCCCACATTACACTTCCAGCTCCCCTCATTTTCAGTGTCCGAGAACCCCTCCACTCTTATGTCTGGAGGTTCACAAATGTATCCCCTGTACTTATTCCAGGCCCCCCATACCCTGCTCCATTTCCTCGGGCAGCCACGATTGACAAACACTGCTTTTTCGGTCGCCATGGCAACATCAAGATCCCCACACCAGGCGGTAAGCGACAGTGTCTCTCTCGCACCCCATTTTTGTGCAATGTTGCGCTTTGCCACCATTATCCCCATTGTTGCCCATTCCTGTGCTGGGCGTGTAAGATCATTTGGCTCCCACACATTTAGTATACATCTCCTGGGCTCGGGAGCCAACGATACCTCCACCGTCTGTGATACGGTCCTCATCACTTTCACCCAGTATTCCATTATCTTGGGACATTCCCACAAAGTATGAAAGAAAGTACCTTCCTCCCCACAGCGCCTCAGGTAGTACGGGTGTGGTGCCGACCCTATTGTGTGAAGGAGAGATCTAGTGTAGTAAGTTCTATGCAAAATTTTGAGTTGCACTAGTTGAAGTCTAGACGGTATCCCCACCTCCTGCGGAGAGGCCAGCGCCTCCCGCCATTCAGAGTCGCCGAAATCGCCCACATCTCGGGACCATTTTCCCCTGAGTGCCACGTGGGGGTCTGGTAAATTGTTCACAAACTTTCGGTATGTGAAAGAAGTAGCCCGCTTATACATGCATTCTGTTAAAAACCTATCCTCTAAGGGGGTGGCCTCAGGGACCTCGGCGCCGGGTTGTAGGGCCGCCTGCAGCGCATTCCTGATCTGCAGGTATCTAAAGCTTTCAGAGGGCGCCAGGTCGTATTGCGCCCGAAGGTGCTCAAACGTGGCGATTCCTCTCTAATGCCACATATCGCCCACCGTCGATATTCCAATTGCATCCCGCTCGTACCACCCTTTGGTGAGTTTGCGCTGTGCGATGCGTGCAGGTTTGCTCCCCCACATTAGCCCAGAGACCTGAGCTGCAATGTGTTTAAAGTAGGTGGGTATTTCCGCCACCTCGTGACCCCGTTCCGCCCCGGCTTGTGCCGTTTGTGCAGAGGGTCAGCTCGAGGAGCGTCACTTCCTGTTCGCGACACCACTTCCGCCCTGCACGAAACCTTCGCAGGTTAGCGGTCTAGTGCTCCCTCGCTCTTAGCATAAAATGGCAGTATGGAGGAAGCGCAGCGGACGAGCGCAGCGGGAGCGCCGACTTCGCGCCGAAGTCGCGCACAAGTCAAGCCCGTCTGCGCCCGTCCGCGGCCGACCAGGCCCAGGGCCCTGCCATAATGCCCAATTTTATTCATATTCTTCCTCTGATCTCCTGAGACTCAAAACCTTAGGACCCATTCCTGCCCGCGCGGCAAGAGCGGCCCAGGCATGTGACATTCTTGTTCCCTCTAGCTGTCCGACACTCGATCCTCCCCTCAACCCCTCACTCCCTACACAGCAAACCACCACCTCTTTACTGATTTATTACCTTAATACCCGGTCACTCATTCGTAACCAGCTTGAGATCTTCCAGCTACTGCATCAGAGCACTATTGATATCCTACTTCTAGCAGAAACCTGGATCTCAGAAACTTCGGCCCCTGATATTCTTGCAGCAATCCCTATGGGATACTACATCATACACGCCAACCGGCCTGCAGGGAAGACCGGTGGTGGAGTGGCGGCGATTATCCGCTCGGTTCACATCTTTACCGAGATTACGGCAACCCTGATCCCCAAAACGGACTATTTAGTTCTAAAATTTTCTTCCCCTAAGTCGTCTTTCATTTGTATTCTTGTTTATAGACCTCCCGACCATATGCCCCTTTTTCCTAAACTTTTCAGCGATTCTATCGCCCAATTAGCAATCAGCCATGCTAATATCATGGTAATTGGCGATTTCAACTATTGGCCTTCGGATATCCATGAAAGCCAACTATCGCTGGAATTCACAGACCTCTTAAAAGGCATGAATCTCTCCCAACACATTCACACTCCCACCCACCAGAAAGGCCACATTCTTGACCAGGTCTGGACGTCCGACCTTCACATCTCACCTCCGTCAGTTTCTCCTTGCTCTTGGTCTGACCATTACTTTATCTCCTTTTTCCTGCACCTGCACACCCGGTGTCCCCCCCCCCCGTATTAAGAATCTCATGGCCCGAAACTGGAAAAGAGCGAATTTGTCTGAATTTCACGCCTCACTAGCCTCTACCGCACCCACCTCTTCGACCACACTTCAGGTTCAGGCCGATAATCTCGATAACTGGTTACGCCAGGCTAGTGACAAAGTAGCCCCTTTTAAGAAGATCAAAGCTAAGCGCCCCCATGACGCTCAACGCTGGTTCACGGACCAACTTAAAGGGGACAAACTCGCCCTGCGGCAAACTGAACGCCGCTGGCGTTGCCGCTACGACCCTCAGCTTAAACTAGTCTACACTGAGGCTCTGAAATCTTACAAACTATCGATCCTGGCAGCCAAAACGGCATATTTTTCTAAACTAATCTTGGACTCTAACAACAATTCGAAAACCATCTTTTCTATCGTAAATGAGCTATCCCTGCCGGATAGGGTTACCCCCCAGCCCCTGCCGACTCAATCCCTCTGTGATTCACTTAACTCTTATTTCACTGAGAAAATTACTACAATAAAGAACAATATCCCGACCCCGGCATCTCCCATCCCCCCTCCCCTTCCCCCAAAAAACACCAGCTCCCTGTCAAAGTTTCCCCCCATTTCGCCACAAGAATTCGCCTCACTCCTCCTTAAAGTCAAATCGGGTTCCCCTAATGACTGCTGCCCCCCGCAGATCCTGAGAGAAGCCTTCCTTACATGTCCAGGCCCCCCCCTTGCTCTTCTCAACAACTCTCTTGCCACGGGGGAGGTCCCTCTCTCCTTTAAGCAAGCAGCCATCGTTCCTATCTTAAAAAAACCCAACACCGATCCTTTAACACTCAGTAACTACAGACCTATTTCCCTCCTCCCTTACCTGGGAAAAATTCTAGAGACCTATGTCACCCGCTGCCTGAGCTCATTCATAGAGGAATCTTCCTTCTTGGACTCTCAGCAGGCGGGTTTCAGACCCCTCCACTCCACCGAGGCGGTCATAGTAGCAGTCATGGACACCCTTAGGAGGGGTGCCGACAATAACACTTCTCAGGCCCTTGTCCTTCTGGATCTCTCGGCGGCTTTTGACACGGTCGATCATACCATTTTGATCGACCGTGTCCATAATGCCGGAATCCAGGGAGTGGCCCTTGACTGGCTCAGATCCTTCCTTCACATGCGATCACAGTCCGTCCATCTCTCTTCCTTTTCTGCACCCTACACTTCCCTCCCTTGCGGCGTCCCACAGGGCTCTGCATTATCCCCTCTTCTTTTTAACTTGTACCTCCAACCCCTCCTAGTCTCCCTCCGCAACTCCCCAGTCACAATTTTTAACTATGCTGACGACCTTCAGTTAATCTTTTCTATAGATTCTTCTCCTTCCTCCCGTCTTAATTTCCAGTCTACTATGATGTCCATCTCGGAATGGATGTATCATAGTCACTTGAAGTTGAACCCTACCAAGACTGACCTTGTCTTGGTAGGTGGCTCCAATCACCCATGGAACTCCTCATTCTGGCCTTCATCTTTGGGGACCGCACCCGCTCCTGTGCGCTCAGTCAAAAGCCTGGGGGTGATCATCTCGGATGACCTTTCGATGAAGCCTCATATCAACTCGGTCACCTCAGCCTGTTTTTTCCATCTCAGGCGGATTCGTAAGATCAGTAGGTTTCTCACTAAAGAAGCCCTGACCCTTGTTGTTATGGCACTCATCACCTCCTGGCTCGACTACGCCAACATGCTGTACGCGGGCATCCCTGCCTGTCACCTTCACCGATTACAGCTGGTGCAGAATCAGGCTGCCCGCCTGATCTTCCACCAGCCCAAATATCGGCATGTTACTCCCCTCCTTCACAGTCTGCATTGGCTTCCTATTTCCAAGCGTTGCATTTTCAAATTGGCATGCTCTACCTTCAAGGCCCTTTCAGACGCAGCCCCGGTCTTTATTTCCTCAAGCCTGTCCCGTTACATCCCTCCTAGAGCTCTCCGATCTGCTTCTCTCAATCTCCTTGAGACCCCTAAGTATAAAAGGAAAAAACACGGTGGCCTATCCTTTTCTGTCCTGGCTCCCTCCACCTGGAACTCTCTTCCATCTTCACTTCGTATTTGCCCTAAGTACGACTGCTTCCGCAGACTTCTAAAGACCCTGCTTTTCCAATCTGCATACGACTAACTCTCTCATCCTGGCTCATTGTTACCTGTCATTCAGCGCCAAGAAACCGATGGTGAAAGTGCGCGGTATAAATATTTTAACATAACGTGGGTGGCATAATGATTGCTTTGTCTTAGTTAATTAAGAGGGTATCTTGCGTATTTTTCCTAAACCATATACCCATATATTTTACTGAGGATCTTTGCCATTTGAGGATAAAGGTTTGGATACAGGAAAGAAAACAATGTATGTTCATAGGGAAGACTTCATTCTTTTCTTTTTTAAGAGTGTATCCAGAGAACTTTGCATAATTCCATTTAATCTCTAGAAGTGACGAAATGGCCCTATCAGCTTCTTCTGCAAAGATTAAAATGTCATCAGCATACACCACAACTTTTTTCAGACCAAATGAAACGGGGATGCCCTTGATGCCGTTATCAGTCTTGATGAGTTCCATTGGAGGTTCAATGGAAAGAAGGAAAAAAGTGGGGTGAGGGGACAACCCTGATGTGTACCTTGTTTCAAGGAGAATTTATTGGATGAGCAGCTATTAATATGAACTGTTGCTTGCAGCTTGTAGTAGAGGGCATATGCCATCCTCATACAGTCTATAAAAACAATAGAGAAATCCTTATGGATTCATTAAAGTAATAACTTTTTATTTGAAGAGAGACATAAGTAAGGTTGAAAAAATGTATAGAAATTGTCAAGCTTCTTATATGCAATAATCCGCTTTAGTTCTATGCACACTGGGGTGATAAGTAGCAGAATATGAAGAAATAATGCTCAATAAAGCATTGGAAGATGTTTTGATTTATACGAAACCACTATAATAAAGCAGTGACATGTTCACAAATTAGAGGGAACAGAGAAAGCCAGCTTAATTCCTAGTTAGCTGAAAGGCAAACAAAGAAATAGAATGATAATCGTTTAACCTGGAAACAGATATTCATCATGAAGAACTCAATGCTCCACATCAGAGTGTTTGATGTTATTGAAGAAATTTCAGAATCTCAGCAGGATCCATGAAGAGTCTGGATTTATCATTAAGACAGTTTTGAACCTAGAGAGGCCTACGAAGAAGTGCTGGATGGAGAGAAATCTGAGTTGGTGCCTGAGGGCTACAAATCCCTTCCTGCGAACAATGGTTTCTTTGACATAATCCTGAGCGATGCCAATTTTTGCTCCATCCCAAGGGATATATTGGTGCCTTTTCATATATTTCAGAATCTCCTCCATGAGCTGATATCTTAAGGGTTTGAAGATCATAGTCCATTGGATGCTTTTTACTCCTAGAAGGGTTCAGTGGTTGTTTTCCTGGAGGAATCCTGTGATCTCTCGACTTCAAAATCTTTGGAAAAGGAAATTTTCAAAGTGTGAGGTATCAACGATTCAAGAAGTTCTACATAACAGTGGGCTGCATCCTCAGTGCCCTCCACCAAACCAAAAAGTTGCAAGTTCCCTCTTGCATTATGATTTTTAGATCTGTGACTTGCAGTGAAAGGGATTCCCGGTTAGAAAAAATTGATTTTGAAAGATTTGTGAGAACTTTCTGTCATCCTCCAGGCTAGTTATCTGGGATTCAGCTTCTGCAGTCCTGCTGGACAAGTCTATGAAATTATTCCTTAAGCCCTTAATGTCTGATTGAATCAAATCAGTGTTCTTTTTTATACTTTGTGTGGGATCACGTAAGGTGGTTAGTGATTGGAGAATGAGTTCTATATCCGTACATTGATACCATTTAGGTTTTAAAAGTGAATCTAAAAACTGTGGCGTGGACTGAGGTCTTTTCTTGCCTGTTTTAATTTCTTGAGAGTCTTTCAGTTTCTATTTTCAGCCATGGTGATGTGTATAAGTGGGGCACCCCAAATGTAAGGACTCTGATGCAAAATGGCACGTGGAGCAAAATAGAAAATGTTAATGAAAGGTGTGGTCCAGAAAATTAAAATCAGTGAGGTTGTGAAATAAGGCAAAGGATTATTGCATACAGCTTCCTGAACACCTGGTGAGCAGATTATAAAAGGCATATAAGTGAATATTTCAAGGTCCAGCAGAGTCTTAACAATGTCTAACACACCCTCAGAGTGATAAGCCACAGGTTTAATGAAAAAGCAAGTAAGAGTTTTGAATGGCGGCACTTTTGCCTCACCAGAAAGTGCCTGATTTTAACACTTGAACAAGAAGGAATTTGTAGTTTAGAAAGCAGAGTCACCACAGACAGAAGAAGGTAAATGGACAAAATATAAGTGGGAGACCCACTTTTCCAAAAAGTTTGGAAGTCACCCAGTAGATAATAAGGAATGCACAAAAAGCATGATGGCGGCCATATTGCTGCCTGACCTCGACGTCAAGTAAATCAGAGCTCCAATCTCACTAGAGTGAACTAGATGGGGAAAAAAGGTATTCACTGCTGTCAGATACTATGTGCAGTCAAGCGAAATTGAGGAATGCTCCTTTCCTCACTATCCAGTCCTATAATGAGGTGGAAATGCCCTTTATCATTTGGAGAGAGGGCTCAGGCAGCCATCTTGGTCACACTCTAGCCGCACCCACTCCTCAGGTTTCTGCCAAATTTGGTGTAATTCCGTTCAGCCATTTGCAGCATCACTGCTCAATTTTCTTATGGATAATTGCATGGGAAAATGTATTTTGGGCCCCATCCTAATCTCGGCCCCCTCTCGATGGGTCTCCCCGAGGACTTTCAGTAGGAGCTGAGGTGGATGAGACTTCTGTGGAAAGTTTCATGAGAATTCGTCAAACTGTGCCAAAGCTATTAACTAACCAAAAAATCAATTTTCTGTAGAAACGTGATCCTAGCCATAACTATACAGTAGTGACCTGCTGTGAGTAACATGTATTTGTTTATATATAGATAAAAATATATATAAATCAAAGTTCCAAGTAAAATGCACACACAGGGAAGATTATGTTCAATATATGAATTTACTTTCAGTTGCACGTTTTGAAAAGTCTTGAGCATAATCTTCCCTGAGTGTGCGTTTTACTTAGAACTTTGATTTCTGTAAATTGTCCAGCGCGCTCCGACGGCACAACGCACCAACTGTCCACTGGCCCCAGAGATCGGAAGGAGTTTTTTTGTAAGGGATAAATATATATATATATATAAATATATTATTATTTTTTTACTGAAAAAAACACAGATTGCAGGGACGCTATAGTTAGGAATTAACTTTTTTAAAACCTTCGAAATTCACAGAAAAAAACAAAGGTTACAGCAACTTTATAGTTAGGCGGGGGCCCAGAGGGCCCGCGGGGTAGGGTCATTGAACGGCATGTGCTGTCCTTCTCCTCCGGCTGGATCAGCTTACCCTTGAGGAGCGTACACTTCGCTTGTGCTGGATTCGGAGTCAGAAGCGAGCAGGCTTTGTAGCCCCGTATGCCCCGGAGATTCCGCTGGGCATGTGTACGGCCCTCCCTCATGGCGGGGATTGGTCGGCGTTGGCTGGCTGGGAAGAGCGGGGGGTCCACATGATAGGGGATTTATATAGGGATGGCGTATTGTTGCCGTTCCGGGAATTGCAAGGGGCGTATGACTTACCGAGGGGGGATTATCTTCTGCACACCACATTGGTGGCAGCGATCCAGAAACAGTGGAAGATGGGGCTGTCGGAGCCCCCGATTTCTTTGGGGTGTCAGTATGTCACCATGGCGGCGGGTACGTTCAAGGCTATCACCTGTCTATACAGGCGGCTGTCCACGGAGACGGTGCCACCTCTGGATGCCCTGAGGGGCAAATGGGAAGGGGATCTGGGTAGGCCAATTCCTGAGACGACGTGGGCGCAGATAGTGCGGCGGGCATGGAAGGGCACGCGCAATGCCGGATTCCAACTGGTCCAATTTTATACCTTACACAGGGCTTACTTAACTCCGGTCAAACTCCTGCAGTACTTCGGAGGCTCCCGATCACCGTGTCCTCGGTGCAGAGTGGAGGGTGCTGATTTTGGTCATATGTTTTGGTCTTGTGTGGGACTGGGCTCTTATTGGGCGGATGTGGTGGAGTGCCTGAACCAGGTGACGGAGCGAGAGCTGGAGGCAGAGATGGGAACTTGCCTGTTGTTGTGGTTTCCGCACACATCCAAAACCAAGATTACAAGCAAGTTTTGCGATCTAGGATTGATAATGGCGAAGAGGGAGCTCACTATGCATTGGAAGGCTCGATCTGGGCCGAGCTTTCGGAGATGGAAGGCGCCTGCAGATGGCCAGACGCGCGTCTAATGACAAAGCGCTGGAGGCGGCACGGGCTTGGGGGGCTCTGGTGGAAGGGCTTAGATCCTCGGAGGAGTTGCATGAGGAGGATAGGGATCCTGTGGACAGGGGTGGGTGTGTGGCGCCCGGGGTGGAGCCCCTTGGGGCGGCTGGGGAGTCCGCACTGAATAGAGCCACTTAGGTACATCTGGGGAGGTCTCAGCATTTGCACAATGTTTTGGTAACTGTCGAATAGTCGTGGTAGGTGGATGGGGTCTAGATGGGTGGTGGGGGGGTCTCCAGTATCTTGGGAACAGTGGACATGCCCTTGGGATTGCCTGGGGCTCGGACTTCCCGGACCCCTGGTCCCTCTCAGCAGAAGTGAAGAAGGGTTTGACGTGGGCGCACTGACAGGGGGGGGCGGGTGTAGAGTGGGTGGAGGGTTGGGGTCTAGGGGGGAAGCGTGGGAAGAACGGATTTCTCCTGATCTGTACACTGCGGATTGGGTCCTTTTATTTTTCTCTGTAATTGGCTTCATTGCGCTGATTGAAAACTTTAATAAAAAATATTTTTTAAAAAAACAACAACAAAAAACTTTATAGTTAGGCTGAAATTTCACTTGTACAAGACCAGAGAAATTCAGCAGTTATGGTTAGCTGAGCTAACTATAACTTGCGCCCCTGCAATGCACGGCTTATGACCTCACATATTACATCACTCATGACATGGTCAGTGACATCACTGATGACATCACTGATGACATCACTGATGACATCTCAAATGAAATGAAAAATTTTGGCAGGCTTCAAGGACCCACCCAAGAGGCCGAGGGGGCCAGGGTGTTTCTACTCTGCCCCCTTTTCTGTTTTTTTTTTTAATCTTTTTTCTTCTGACTCGGTTCAACCAACACTTCCTGGTTCAAAGTTTTGGCAGCCAATCAGATCTCAGGCACATGATCTCGAGGGTCTGCAGATCCACCACAGCCACAGTTGTATATCTGAGATCTCTTTAAATTTCCTAGCAACTACTGAACCGATTTACACCATTTAACAAAAAGAGTGCTTTGTGAACCAAGAGCTACCTTTCTGCCAAATTTGGTGTAATTCCGTTCAGCAGTTCGGGCTGTAGCCGTGTCTAAAGTTTCCTATGGAGATTAACGTAGGGAAAGAGCGTTTTGGGACACCCCCTTCTTCTCAGCCCCCGCTTGACAAATCACCCCAAAATTTTGAAGGCAGCAGCTGAAGTGACTGCACCGATAGTTTTGAAAATTTCACAAAGATTTGTCAAACGAGGCCAAAGATATTGGCAAATGAAAAAATGTTCTTCCTATGGAAGCTAGGTCCTAATTATCACTACATACTGGCGACCGCCAGTAAGTAATATATATATATGTGTATTCCACAAAGTTAAAGACTGTATCATGCAATTAGAGAGTTCCCTGGCCCCATTGACAAAGCTGGTCGGGGTGCAATGACAGGGCAGCAGGGGCTGTGCCATGGGTGTCTGGTCCCTTGGGGGGACCTTGGGTATTAAGAGAGAGACTGTTGCATGAGAGCTGTGCCAAACACTGAACAGGAGATGAGCTTCCACTCCATGTTTCTGTGTTTCACTGTCTGTGGAACACATATTTCTATGAAAGAAACTTCAGACATCAAAAAATTACCAAAGGTAATGAAGGGAAAGTGGAAATCTATAGGGTAGAAATACACTTGGTAGAACTTGTGGTGTCATGAAGGTGATCATTTTGTGATATTGTTGTGTGATAGAGATACTTTTAATGATTAATTAATGTATGCTTAACAACAGAAACTTTTATTTACAGAAAACAAGAAAGCTGCATTTTACATAACTGTGTGTTTTTTAAAATTGGCCAGACTAGGCTTAAACCAGGCTCAGCTCCATCTTGTGTTTCTGTGCATCCATGTTTTTGTTTCTCATTCTGACACCACACGCAGCTAAATGTGCAATGATGCTTTGTGATGACATGTTGTTCTTGAAGAACTCCGAGGGAAGTTTCCTTTCTCTTGTAAAAATTCATGGTCTCATCCTGTTCGATCATTGTAATCCTATTCATAAATCTAGTCTGTTATTGTTTTGTGTAACTCTATTTTTACTGACACATCATATTACTTTAGGACAGAATAGGGCATACAGATAATCAGTGCCGGTTCTGGTGGCTTAGTGGACTAATGCGTCCACTGTAGGGGCCTGTGTTCCCTCTAGCTCCACTCAGCCTTTAATTCTTCTGAGGTGGTTAAATAAGCACCATTGAGCTGGGTAGCAATAAACATCAGTATTTGCTGAGCCAAGATACACTTGGGTCAACACGCTCTTTAAAAATTCATGTTATGCTATTTAGGGGGATGTTGGTGTTAGATGATGCTATATTAATTCTGTATTCTGATTTGTCAATCTGAGTACAAATGTGATGACTTTATATCGACAGTGCGATTTCCATTGTGAATTTTGATATAAAAGACTTTGCCTCGACTATAGAGACAAGATACTAACTAGTCCGTCTCTTGCTGAGGTGGATCACTGACGAAATATCGAGAAGGAGAATATCGAATTGCCAAAATATCGAAGTAAAAATATAGAATGCCAAAATATCGAAGCCCTATCTACAAACAGATAAGTACAAAAATATAGAATCCAAAATATCGTTGTAAAAAATATAGTTAGTCAAAATATCAAATGTTTTAAATGTCTTAAAATTAATGTAAAATTAATTAAATAAAACATATAATTAACTGAAACATACTTAAAAATACTTAAATAACTTTAACATTATTAAATAATTATTGTAAGTAAAAAAAATAATAATAATACATATATATTAACGTAATATTAATTTAAAATATGCAATATTTTTTGCATAGGATAGCAGGCGGGTAAAATTTACTATTACCACTCCGGTAAGTGCAATAGTAGGGAAAGCGTTGGATAGCGGGAGGGTAAAAATTACTAGTCCCACTCCAGACAGTGCAATAATAGAGAAAGCATTGGATAGCGTAGGGGTAAAAATTAATATTCACACTACAGAGAGTGCAACAGTAGGGAAAGCGTTGGATAGCGGGAGGGTAAAATGTACCATTCCCACTCCAGTGAGTGCAACAGTAGGGAAAGCGTTCGATAGCGCAGGGGTAAAAAATTACTATTCCCACTCCAGAGAGTGCAACAGTAGGGAAAGCGTTGGTTAGCGGGAGGGTAAAATTTACTATTCCCACTCCAGTGAGTACAACTGTAGGGTAAGTGTTGGATACCGTAGGGGTAAAAATTATTATTCCCACTCCAGTGAGTGCAATAGTAGGGAAAGCGTTGGATAGCGTAGGGGTAAAAATTACTATTCCCTCTCCAGTGAGTGCAATAGTAAGGAAAATAATAATTTAATATTTGATTAAAAATAACTAAATTATTAATACCAAAAAAAGTATTAAAATTAATTACCAATCACACAATATTTGATAATTATTTAATTATAAAGACCAATATTTTTGTTATTAATTACCTATTAATAATTAACAGCCAATTAAGTGTCAATACCAAAAATTGATAAATAAAATTAATACCAATTAATAATTAAGAATAAATTCATTAGTAATATACAAAAAATATTTCAATAATTAATTATTTACAATTAAATTAATTCCCACCATATTCCCCTATAAACCCACAACCCGCTACAAATAAAAAATTAATACAATTAACATAATTAGCAATTAAACAATTAATAAAAATTAATTACCTATTAATACAAATTATTTACCAATTAATAATTAATAAACAACCAATTAATTTTCAATACCAATTAATAATTACCTAATAACAATTAAATTACTTCCTACCCTATTCCCCTATAAACCCACAACCCGCTACAGAAGTAAAACGCAAAATTAAATTAAAATTAATTAATAATTCCTAAAAATTATTATTTAATGTACTATAATTAAATTACTTCCCACCCTAATCCCCTATAAACCCACAACCCACTACGGAATTAAATTACACAAAAATTAAATAACATAAAATTCATTACTTTAAAAATATTCAAACATACATTCCAAAATTACTACATACTTTTAACACATATACTAACACTTAAAACACTATAAAAAAATCGATATTTTTAACAACTATATTATGACTGTCGATATTACTTACTTCTATATTATTTAAATCGATATTTCTTACCTTATTTTCGATATTCTTCACCACTATATTTTTGCAATTCGATATTCTGTCAATTCTATCTTAAAAACTCGATATTCTCTCCTGGAGATATTTTTAATTCGATATTATGTCTGTTTACCGGTTAGGTATTAGGATGTTTTGCTCTGTAACTTGACTCCATGTCAGACTCTTTGCTGCATGTCATTGACCCTTATGCTAATTACCTTTATCAACTAATATTTTGCCTTCTGTATTGCACTTTCAATATTGAACAAACCATCATGGTTTCTAACTTTTATACTAGTCTTGAGCTTATTCTTGAGACTTGAGGTTTGCTGATTGTTTTGATTATAATCTATTCTTGAGGTCAACACTGCCCCCATCCTGTGAAGACACGTTATCTATTATCTATCAGATTATCAAAGATGCATCAACATGTGCAACATAAAAAATCCTTCTGCCTGACTAACAATGGTACTGATGAACATAGTACACCCAGCAAGGTCAAGAAACCATGTAACCTGGGCTCCCGGGGCTTCGGAGAGGCTATCAGCAGACCAGCAGGGAGTCATGGTGAAATTTGCCGCTGGTCCATGAGCATGCAGAAGTTTTGCCTTGCATCTCCTGAGGGAGGGTGGGCTGAGGACACTACCTTCCTACAGTAAACAGATGGTTAATAGGAACAACAGCACGTAACCTTGGTCCGGGGACCCACTCTATGAGTGGAGTAGGAACAGGTTACCACCTGTGCAGTTACACTGTACTGTGCACAAGCAAATCAGAGCGTGGTGCTGCTGACATTTCTCCCATGCGATCATGCCACAATTGAATGCCCCAAGTGTAGCCAGTGGTCGAAGTGGGTGGGATATGAGGACCACGATGTGCCCATAGTTTTTTAATTTAAGGAAAAATAGTTTCCCTACTTTCTGTGAAAAGATAATTGTTCCGGGACAGTTAATTTAGAGAGCTGAAATGCTTCAGCGGCAGTGTAAGGCAGGGAGTCTCCTGTGCAGTGAAACAAAGCGGGCAGACAGCTTAACAAGCCTTCTTGCCAGGTTGCATGCTTACTTGAAAGACATGTAAATGTTCACAACGGGTCAATCTGCAAATATCACTTGATGCCTCCTGATGACACAGGTTTATTCTTTTTGTGTGGTATTGGAAATGAGTTACCCGCTGAACTGTGAAGCGTGGGCTCTTTAAAGGGGCTGCAGGAGCCTGTGTTGTGCTCCCAACTTTTCTCCACTGCTCCAACCAGAATTCAATTCCGTGGCTCTCTGGTTTCAGACACAGACCTCTGCAGTGGGTTTACTAATAGAGGTTTCATAAAGTATGATAGTGCATTTCCCACTGATTAACTTAACTTTTATTTATTTTACATTTAAGCTGTGTGTTATTTTAGAGATCAAAAGACCAGAAAAGTTACAGAATATATATATATTTTTTTACCACGCCTTTGACCCTGCTCCCATTGTCCATACATCATCACAGTTCCCTTACTTTTTTTAATGATGAGTGCACCACGCACATATAAGGCCAGGCCTGGGTGGACCATACATCAGAAGCAGCAGTGCAGAAGGATTCAATACTGAAACACTACTGAGGCTTGCTTGGCTTTGTGGGCAGTTGCGGACCAGCAGATTGGCCACCCGTGGGAGGAGCAAAGCAAGTGCTGCACCCTAAAACTAAGTGTGGGTGAGACCCAATGGCACCTATTAACCACCAGTAGTATATCTGAAGCATTAAATGCGTTTCACACTTTGTACATCGGATGCTTGAGTTGACTAACCTATAACCCTTTATGAATCTGACTCCTAATGGTACCTGAAAATAGCAAATATGGAGCTGATAGTAAGTGTTGTGTAGTGTCCTTTTTATTAGTAGGATGTTTGTATGGAATGTCCTGATGTCAGTAACTTGATGTAGGTGTGTTCTAGGTTGCTTAGTGACTGGGAAGAATGCTGTGGGTCACTTCGTGTTCTGTACTGACCGGTGCTGGAGGGTCTCTGTTATCCGCACTGGTGGGTTCATTTATATGCAACTTATGAATAAACAACTTGATCCAACAACGGTCTGAGACCCATTTTTACATTGGCGACGACTGGGATTTCACCCACCGTGAAGGAAGAAACTGAGATCTCCTCTGCACGATTTTTTTTTTTTTTATTTAAAAAAAAAAAAGGGAACACTGAAGGCATTGGAAGCTGATTTGAACCGCTTGGAGGTAGCTGAATCTTTTGAGTGAAAAGCGCTTCATCTTTGAAACATTTTAAACAGGTAAAGGTTACCTTGAAGCCCTGAGTGGCGGTTGATGAGTGGAGCCGTTTGTGCTCGAGCCTCCATTCTCCCTGTATGATGTCCGTCACATCTTCCCTGCTTACGTCGGCTGTTCACGCGGTGGAAACAAGACCCATCGCCTGATGAAAGCACAGACGTAGGGTGACGTTCGTGGCGGCCATTTTGAGTTGGGGAGTTTTATCGAGTGCTTCATTCAAGCAGCGATTTCGTGGCAGCTTGTAAAGACTTGAGGCTACTTTAAATGCCAGTTTATCATATCGGCATTAATTCTCCGGATTTCCTCAAGTTTGAAACCTGTTCAGGTACATTTTTCAACTGAATATTTTATTTTTTTTCTCTTTTGTCAAGATTTTTCTGAAAGGTACTGGTACAGTTCAATTTCATTATTATACATTTTATGTATAATTTACTGCTAGCGTGCATGCTCAACATTGAAGTGAACTTTTGAATTTTCGTCTTCATTTATTGGAGTTCGTTTTTTTTTGTTGTTTTTTTTTGTTCTTTTCACTGGAATACACTCTTTGGAACTTTAATCTTCCCACTATGGCATCTTCTCAAATGTGTAATCAACCATCAATATTTTTGAGTGCTCCAGGAAATCCCACTTTAACTTGGAAGAAATGGTATAAAACTTTTGAAAATTATATTGTTGCCATTGATGGAAAAAAGTTTCCGGCTGACAGAAAACATGTGCTTCTGTTTACTTATTTGGGTTCAGCTGCCATTGAGATTTTTGAAAATCTAACTCCTATCGCAGCACCTGCAGGAGCAGGTGATTCTTGGGACATTTTCAAAGAAGCTGTTGCTAGGTTGGAAAAACAGTTTATTGAAGAACCTAGCATTTTAATTGAACGTCATGCTTTTAATAAGAGGAAGCAATTTGCTGATGAGACAGTGGAACAGTATGTAGCGGCCTTAAGAGTCCTGGCTGCAAATTGTGATTTTGGTGCAAGTGTTGATATTTGCATAAGAGATCAGTTTGTTTTTAACTGTGAATCGAAAAAGATACAAGAGAGATTATTGGCTTGTCGTAATCCCACACTATGTGAGGTTATTGATATTGCCAAAGGTATCGAAAGATCTATACGATCATCTAAAGTATTATCTTCTGAAGAGAGTCCAGTCAATACTCCTGTGTGTGCCATTCAAGTTGGTAAAAAAGTGTTTAAGCCTAACATGGTGTCAAAGTCTAGTAAACCGTGTTGTTATAGGTGTGGATCCAAGTTTCATCTTGCTAATAGTTTGGAATGTCCAGCCATTAAAAGAAGATGCACTAAATGCAATAAGGTTGGTCACTTCCAAACTGTTTGCAAAAATGTAAGGAGTGGTTCCTCTAGCAGTAACAACAGTTTAACAGTAAACTCTGTAAATGAGGTGACAAATGATATTGAAAATATGATTATCACTTTGTATGATCCTCTTTTTGATGTTAATATGATTAATGTTGGTTTCAAAGCACCTCTAGGAGAAGTTCTTATCGGGGATGTCATTCTCGAGGTAATGGCTGATTCTGGCTCTCCCATTACTGTGCTATCTGATTCTACTTTTGAAGAAAAATGGACAGGTATACGACTTTGTGCCACGGATGTCAACCCAAAAGCATTTGGTAATTTTGATATTGAAATGTTGGGTTATTTTGAGGAAAACTTAATTTTCAGGGACGCTGCATTTTTACGAAAATTTATGTTGCGGTCAATGGTAAGAATATTGTTGGATGGTTTGATCTGGGCAAATTAGGGATAATGCTATGTCCAGGTACTGATACTCCTATTAGATTACGTGACATTGCTGTGAATCAGATTACTACACATGATTGTAACACTGATAGCATTTTATCTAAACATAATGCTGTCTTTGCTGATAAAGTTGGCCAGGTGAAAGGTTTCATGCATCACATTAAATTGAAAAAGAGTGCTATTCCTGTACAGCACAAAGTACGCATGGTACCTTTAGGGGTTCGTCAAAAACTCAAAGAGCATTTGGATAATCTTTTTTCTGAAGGCATTATTGAAACCACTAATAGTTCAGAGTGGATTTCGGCTATTGTGATCGCACTTAAAAAAAATGGTGATTTAAGGCTATGTATTGATTTGAGGTCACTCAATAAGAACATAATTATTGACAGTCATCCGCTTCCAAGGATTCAAGAATTACTCATGGCTGTCAATAATGCTAAATATTTTTCCATCATTGATCTCAAATCTGCGTATCATCAAGTAATGCTGGATGAGGATTCAAAAGACTTAACTGCTTTTGTAACCCCTTTTGGAGTCTATAGATTTTTGCGTATGCCATTCGGACTAGCGTCCGCTGCTAGTGTTTTTCAAAAACTAGTGGATGTATTGTTTCAAGATCTGGTAGGGGTACAGGCCTTTCAGGATGACATACTTATCTTTGCTAAGTCTCACGAAGAACACAATTCTATATTAGGCAATGTTCTGACCAAATTAGAAGAAAGAGGGATGACTGTTAGCAAAGAAAAGTGCAAATTTTTTGTGAAAGAAATTGATTATTTAGGACACAAAATTTCAGGGGAGGGTATTTCTCCTAAAGTTGATTTGATCAGTGCTCTCAACAACGCCATTAAGCCATATGATAAAGATTCTCTGAGGTCTTTTTTAGGACTTGGGGAGTATTATGCAAGATTTGTACAGGGATATGCTTTAGTTGTTGAGCCTTTGAGACAATTGCTTAGGAAAGGAGTGTCTTTTGTTTGGTCTGAAGAGCATGACAAGGCTTTTGTAAAGGTTAAAGAGCTCATTTCTAGAGCTCCTGCTTTAAAAACGTTTGATCCCTGTGGAGAATCAGTGGTAACTGTTGATGCCAGTTCTATTGGTTTAGGGGCTGTGTTCACCCAATTTGTAGATGGCAAGGAAAGAACCATTTCATTTATTTCTAGAGCGTTGAAAGGTGCTGAACTTCATTACAGTACGATTGAAAGAGAGGCGCTTGCTTGTGTGTGGGCTGTAGAAAAGTTCAAGAATGTTTTGTGGGGAAAATCCTTCAAGTTAATCACGGATCATAAACCTTTAGTGTTTATGATGGATGGTGTACGTTCTGGCAATGCTTCTTCTAGACTCATTAGGCTTATTGCTAGGTTACAAGAATTTAATTTTAAAATTGAGCATATTTCTGGAGGGAAGAACATCACTGCAGACTGTTTGTCTAGATTGCCCGTTGAAGATGTCACTGACGATTCCTTTGTGGATAATCATGAGTGTGTAGTTGCTTTGGTGGATGTGCTAAACAGTTGTGAAGGAAAAATTTCTGAAGCTGATTGGGTCAAATTTTACAGTGAAGACATTTTGATTAACAAAGTCAAAGAGTTTTTGATCCGAGGTTGGCCTCCCTTCAGGAATCTTGAAGCAGGACTACACAGTTTTGCACAAATTTCAGGTGAACTTAGTATTGAGAATGGATTTTTGGTCAGACATAGTGTGTTAGTTCCTCCTGTGGGTCTCAGGACTAAGCTTATAGAATTAGCTCATCTTGGTCATAATGGTGTATCCGGAACTAAAAGATCTCTTAGACAACATTACTGGTGGCCTGGTATGGATATTTCAGTGGAGAGATTTGTGGATGCTTGTGCTATTTGTGTTCGTTCTGATAAACATTACAAGGTTTCCACTGAGCCTATTGGTTTACAAGAAATTCCCAAGGGACCTTGGCAGAAGGTATCCATTGACTTTTCAGGTCCTTATGACATCTTAGGTAGGCAACACAGATTTCTTATTGTGTTAATTGACAATTTTTCCAAATGGATTTACCACACTTTTGTGGAACATCCCAACACTGATGAAGTGATCATGTTTTTAGAAAAAGTTTTTATTGTTGAAGGGTTTCCTAGGATTCTTATGTCAGACAATGGTGTCCAGTTTGTTTCATCTAAAATGGTTTCCTTCTTGAAAAAGTGTGGCATTAGAGCTGAGCGAGCTCCTTTATATTGTCCAAAAGCCAATGGTCAAGTGGAGAGGGCTAATAGATTTGTTAAGGATGGTATTCAATGTGCTTTGGAGAGTAAGAAGAATGTTTTTAACTTTCTTAATGAGAAGCTTTGGGCATATCATACCATGCCGCATTCAGTGACGGGAGTCTCTCCCTTTTATTTGATGAGAGGAAGAGGGTGTTGTACACTAGTGTCACCATCATTTGAGTTAGAAGTTCATAAGGATTTTGAGAAAACTCTTGATAAGGTGAAAGACAGTTTAGACGAAGCTGCATCTAAAAATAAGGTCTATCATGATGACATACACAGGACCAAGTTCAAAGACATTTGTGTTGGTGATTGGGTACGCATCATTAATCCGGGTCTGCCACGCAAAGGTTTGTCCAGATTTTCTGCTCCTGTGCAAGTTATTAAAGTCTCTGATACTGCTGTTTTTTTACATGAAAGCGGATGGTGGAATAAGATTTCTATAATTCTTCTTAAGCCTGGGCAAGAAAAGTTGTTTAATGCAATTGAAGCAGATGAGTCTTTTTTGGATATAGGATCTTCTAACGATAAAAGTGCATGTGATTCCAATCTTAGACACTCTATTGAAAGTACACATGTAGCTAGTTCTTCTTCTGATAATAGTTCCAAATTGTGTTCTGATGTGTCTGTTTCTAATACTGATGCTCACAATATCTCTTCCTCTGAGGAGTTAATTTCTGAGGGGGCTTCTTATGAGGTTCCTGTGAAAAGAATTGTGAAATTACCTAAAAAATTCGATGATTTGGTTTTAAAATGATTTGTTTTTTTTGTTTTGTTTTTTGTTTTCATAGGGATATGTTTAAAAAAAAAAAAAAAAAAAAAAAGCGGGACATGTTGTGTAGTGTCCTTTTTATTAGTAGGATGTTTGTATGGAATGTCCTGATGTCAGTAACTTGATGTAGGTGTGTTCTAGGTTGCTTAGTGACTGGGAAGAATGCTGGGGGTCACTTCGTGTTCTGTACTGACCGGTGCTGGAGGGTCTCTGTTATCCGCACTGGTGGGTTCATTTATATGCAACTTATGAATAAACAACTTGATCCAACAACGGTCTGAGACCCATTTTTACAGTAAGGCATGATACAGTTTTGGAATGTGGCAACACACTGGTGCTGCAATGCTGTTTATTGCAAAATTGGGAATAATGAGATTCAGTGGCAAAATCCACTCTACCTATTTACACTTGAGCCCCAGTTACGATTTGGGTGCAGCAAAACAGGATGGCCACAACCAGGGGAGGCTTCTCCGCTATGGGCAGGAGCATCGCCCCACTGCTTCTACCTATTAGAGTCAACAGTTAAAAAGAAAATGATAATAAAATAATTGTATTATCATTTTCTTTTTCACTATTGCCTCTTCTGAATATCAGAATTGCAGGGGTGGGCCATCCTCCTGAACTTCAATAGGAGGAGTTGTTGGCACTACTGAGTGACCATGACCGTTTGGCCGGCCGTTTTAGGCCTGTCAACCCAACTTGCGCACTTAGCATTTCTCCGCTCTGTTGTGTTGTACAGCTGGGTGGAGAAAAGCCACAGTCTACCACCAGGCACTGTCTGGTAGCCAAACCAGGCTGCTCAGACCAGGGCTGCTCTCATGCTGGGAATGCTATTCCCAGCATGAGGGCAGTGCTGAGATTTGCATCTGGGAGCCTGCGCAGTATGCGCCAGGCTAGGATGTGGCGAGGCGGAAGATAGAGCGGAAGCAGTGTCAGGTAAGTTATAATTTTATTTTTTATATATAATTTTTAATGTTTTTATGTCCCCCCTTGCCACCCTACTTATTCGCATCAAGAGCAGCCGCCACTAACCACAACTAACACTTCTGTTCGATATCTCAACTGCATCTATTATGTGTTAATCCCAGTGGAATGGAAAATAACTGTAGTGACCTGGTGGAATTCAGCATGACATTCCCGCTTTAATGCACACATTTACCACACGCATTGAGCAGGTAATTAATGTGAGCATTAATCTTGTGAGAAGGTGGGTGGGTAGTGAGGTACAGGAGAAAAAGTGTGGGGACGGTAGCAGAGAGAAAGAGGTGATGTAGCCTGGTAGGGGCGAGCAATACATATCACTCTGTACCTAAGAAGGTACGACTTGGGCCGAGCAGCAATGGTATTCCAACCCCAGATGATTCTGGATAGATTTTCTTCTGATAAAAATTGGGTGTGGTGTTCACACACTCAGAACATCTGGGTGCAAGATACACTGGGCCACACCTAATTGAGCAGACCTGTATCCTCTCCAGGAACACCACTCTCTTCAAGTTGTAATTTCGCTTTGGTGGTAAAACTAATATTTGTGGCATATGCATTACAGCACAAATTTCTCATTACAAAACACAGATATCACCCGCAATTAATTTAGGGCCTGATTACGATGTCGGGCAACACCATTGCTGATTGGAAACTACCCAACCATAGGTCGGCGGTTCCGACTGCACAATTGGGATGCAACTGCCCTATGGATGATTGGAAACGTCAATTTTTCAATGGCAGCTAGTGCGGCAGGCAGAAAAGGCCCGCAGCAAAAGCTGCCATTGAAAAATTGAGGTTTTTAAACATCCCTGCATCGTGTGGCAGGCACCATGCGGTGCCTGCCACACGATGTAGGGATGTTTAGAGGGGAGCCATAGGTGCTCCCCAGGCCCCATAGAGAAGGACCAGGGGCAATGGGGCACCACTAACGGCCTCCAAAGTCAGTTTCCAACAGCCTTTCAACGCCCGAAAGGCCGACATGGAAAGGCTGTCGGAAAGTGACATCATATTCCCAACGGCGGAGCCGAGGCTGACATCTGTTATTATTATGGGATTATATGTGTTTCCGACGCTCCGACGGGCTCCTTGAGCCTGTGAGAAGTGCATCGGACGGTCCCTCCGCCCGATGCCTCCGCCGCATCATAATGCAGTGGGTGGACCGCAAAGGCAGATGTCAGGTGGACCGCAACCGACGGTCTGTGGGTTGCCGTCTGTCCGACATCATAATAAGGCCCTATATGTGGTCAATGTGACACAAAGTGTCTGGCACTCGCCCAGAGGCATTATGCCTGTCAGTTCTCCCTTCATTCTAAGGGGCATATTAACAAGCCAGGCCATAAAATTATCGCCGCTTTAGCGGCAGAAAACTGCCGCTAAAACGGCGATAATAGGCTTGATAATATGCTCTATGGAATTCCAATTGAAGCCCATGTTAGATGTGAAGGACAAGGCTTCAATTGGAATTCCTTAGAGCATATTATCAAGCCCATTATCGCCGTTTTAGCGGCAGTTTTCTGCCGCTAAAGCGGCGATAATTTTATCGCCTGGCTTGTTAATATGCCCCAAAGTTTCCAAAGTATTTCAGGGAGTGCAAAGGCCCTGCTCTGTGCCTTCACCCAATTGCAAAAAAACAGCTATACGTTATAATATGAATCTGTTACTTTAATTGATTTACTGAGTGGATCCTCAACGTCCTACTTAGCCAATCACCTCATGAGGTATACGGAAATACATAAATTCCCTTACGGTTGAATTCCAGGTGTGTTTGACAACAACCACAGCATGACAAGAAGTGCTTTGATCTACAGAGGCGTATCACATTACTCTCATACCTGTTCATGTTTCACCTCCTTGTGCGATCGATGGTTACCATGTCAATAAATGGTCCTTTTTCGATGACAAAATGTAGCTAATTCTGTCAGAGGGAAACTGATGAAGCATCTGAGTCACCCGTGGTAACGATAACCATAAATAGCATTTTATAAACTTAGTGCCAACGGTTGTAAAAAATTATGACTCGCTGGAGAGCCACCATCTAGTTTTACAAGTTTGCTGCTGCTGTGTTTGCAGAGAGGGTGCACGGCCGACGTTCCCACGCCTAGAGGATTAGCGTAGGCTCAAGCTATGGCTCTGTTTCACGTTATCATGTGTATGAAGCTATAAGCTATATTTCTGGGCATTAAAATAAGAAATAAATATGCCTCGAGATGCAACCTAACAGTATCTGGGAATACCACCCGCGCAAGGGGTACATACTCTGTTATACTGTATCGCTTTTCTTTGTGAGGGGGCGAGCTAGAGACATGCGTAACCAGGAAGAACTACTGCCCGGAAGCAGTGGCGTAACGCAAAATGATTGCCCCCCCCCCCCCCTGTAAAATGCGACGAGGGCCCCCATAGTCTCCCATATCTCACAGGCATTGGCTTTGGGCTGAATGGGACCCCTCTTTAATATTTAGGGCCACTGGGGAGTTGGCCCCCCCTATGTGACGCAGGGGTCTTCTGTACGCCCTGAGCAGACGAGGTGCTTTGAGCAATTATTTGATTGGTAGCAGCAGTGCACGTGAGAAGAGCAGTTGCCAGAGCAACCGCAGTCTGGCATATTATAGGACAGGATTGACAACTTCCGTTCAGGCATTGTTGATGTTTCTGGTTTAGTAAAGTGCATCCCTGAATTCTGACCTCATGCTCACTCACAGAAGTTTTGCAATGGGAACAAGGATCCTCTGGGTCATAATAATACTCTAATTTAACATGTGCCCTGAAGCAGGCGCTCAACCCTCTGAGCTATTTTAATAGGACTGTAGAGTGTCCCACTTCTTGCAAACATTTTTCAGCCGTGAGGGCTTTAACCTGGGGGTTTTGGGCCAGATAACCTTTCTTATGTGATGTGGCTGCTTGCTGGCGTTCTCATTGGAAAGTAAGCAAGGGCGCATAGTTGCAAGGCAAAACAAGGGACAGGGCAGAACTGGAGCAGCGGGTAAGATTTATTATTGATTGTGCAAATATCTGCATGCACTGTGTATTCATGACTGATGGTGAAACGTGGTTATATAGTAAGGATTAGTGAGTGCAATGGATGACTAAATGTATCATAAGGTGCGAAGCAAGGAACGTGTTTTCCCCAGCCTTAAAGCTACAATCACAATCTGTTGCTCACATGAAAAAATGATGCAAAGTTGCAAACAGTGGACATTCAAGAAATTTCGGGAATTTTTCATAACGCAAAACTCAGGAATTCTGCAAATGTTGCCAGCGTAAATAAAATGTCTAATTGGTTTACTTTTGATTGATACTCTTTTTGCAATAATCCCTTCGCAGATTCACCTGGTACGATTTTCTCCTAAAGGTAAATAGTTGGTAGAGTGTATAGTCGCTGTGTACCTGTGTAGTAAGTGTAAATAAAGGGCTGTGCTAAGTACCTAAAGTGTGCTCTGGCATTGATGGTGTGAAGTTGGTGCTGTACTTATGCATGCATCTATGGCAAAGATGGGTAATGTATACAGAGTTGTGCTTTATTAATACGTACCTCCATCACATTGGCACTTGATGATCAGAACTTTATCATTCATACCCTTCATGCTTATGATGTTGGTGCTTCACAAGGCTGCAATTCTTCATAATACCATCTCTTGCACTTAGCAAATGCCGGTCTATAGAGCAGGTGTGAAATAGTCATGCCTTTATGGCTCTTGTTGCAATGCAAACATGGGTTAGTATTTATTATGCGCTTACTCTCCTTACTACACTAACCGTACTGGGCCTTTACAATTAGACAATCTGCAGCATTTCCATTTACGACCAAGGCAATGATCGTCTGATGAATCTTTCTCCACCAATCAGAGGGATGAAAATGTAGATTTTCCTAGTAATTTATGATGGAAAGTCTTAATTTTATTAAAGACACAGAGGCCAGTATTATGATTTTCGTATCTTGCTTTGTTCAATATCAGCCAAGATATACAGTAAAACTACAGTTCCCAGAAGGCCAAGCAACAGATTGACCAATGGGGAAACATAAAATCTAGAATTAATTACCAATGAACGGGCAGTCTCATGTATAACGCCTGTCCTGACTGCGAACAGCCCTCTTTTCTTCAGCGAGCAGATTTAGATACTGTCTGTAAACAAAGGGAAAATAGAGAGAACAATACCAAAGGCTAGAGTCCAAACAAAAAACTCCTAACTAAAGTCCAAAAAGGTCATTCTTGAAGCCGGAACGATGACCGAAGGATCAATGTTGAACGATGGAACAGGACGTTGTAGAACAGAATCCTTTTGCGGGCGATGGCACCGATCAGGAAGAAGCTGGTGGTAGAGCTGGAGTCGCTAAAGGGAGGTAGAAGAACACATATTGTAGTGAGGATATGGATTCACTGCGTACATTCCTAAGTTAGCATAAGTTAGTATATGCTTCACTGCCATATTGCCGCCTTTTGCACATGTTTCTACATGAATTTGTTTTCACAAATCCTCTGCATGTGCACGTTCACATGAGAACCGTCTACCTTTCACTTTTCTTGCTGCACTTTGAGGCTCTGTCTGCACAGCATGTTCAAGGTCGAAAAACAATGTGCTCCGTTAATCTGCGTTGGTCAGTCCCATGCATGTTAGACATAATACTGCCACAGGTGCACTACTGAAACTCGGGTGCTTTTAATATTGCATTGTAGGCATGTTAAGACACTTGAAGAAAATCCTTCTGAAGAGAAGAGCTGTGTTTGTCTGGAGATGTAAACCCTTGCATTTAAACCTGGAGGTATGGGGTTCCCGACAAAGCCAAGAGGTTTTCTATAGTTATAATAAACTAGTTTCTACCACGGGGAGGGTGACACGGCACATTAGACCTTTTTTTCCACTAGCTTTCTAAAATGATCTCCCCGTTCATATTCTATGGAATTGTAACAATGCTCACTATATTGAGTTTATGCATTTTGCTGCTAGTATTGGCTTGTGTACTGCATTAAAGAGCACGTTAGTTAAAATAAACATTTTAAACTATACTGTGTCTCTGATTACTCACGTTGTGGACAAGTATGAGTGAGTTGCTGAAAGAGTGTTCTTGCTCCCGCGATTACTGAGAGAGTCTGAGTTACATGTTCTAGGATGTCTAATCATTGGTAGCTTCGCTGTAGTATGGAGAACGAATGAGACACTATAGTTAGTCAGATAGGGGTTCCAGGCACTAAGTTGGGCGGTTGGTACACCACTGTACACCGAGGTCCTGGTTTCTTGCGCGTAGTTCTGTATATGTGCAGAATCCCTGCAACAATATTAAAAGGTGTTGGGGTGGAATAATACTCGCCTCCATGTGTTTTATAAAAATGAAGACTTTCCGTCATAAATTACTAGGAAAATCTACATTTTATGTCAAGACCGGAGGCTCCTTTTATGCATGTTCAAAGCATATCAACAACCAAAGAAGCGGCAGTAATAACAGGTTTACAATAAAACACATTGTCATTGGGCCAATCAGCTGATCTCAGAATGTCCTCCAATCTGGAGCCTGCCCAAAAAGCTTTGGAGGCCTTGTCTCCCCTGGCAAAATGAGCCCTGAAAACGGAGACATCAATACAAGCAAGGGACATGACCCAACGAACCCAATGGGCCAAAGTAACAGAAGAAACAGGATTATGGGGTTTACGGAAAGAAATGAGAAGTTGGGAATGGGAGGACAGTCTGAGATCAAAAGTCCGTTGTTCATACACCTTGAGGCATTGACCTACACATAATTTAGGTTGAGAAGGAAAATACGGATAAAAAACAGAATTAAAATTAGTTTTTGTACGTTTGTTAATGTGAAACATCTCCCCGGAAGGGGTAAATTGACGAGAGGAAACATTCATAGCTTTGACATCAGAAACACGTTTGATAGAAACCAAGCACAAAAGCATAGTAAATTTGTCTGAGAGCATTTTCAAAGAAGAGCTGCATTATCTGGCCACTCAGAAAAGAGCTTAAGTACCAAATTCACGTCCCATAACTTAGAGTACTTTGCTAAAGAAGGTATGGAAAACTTTACGCCTCTTAGGAGACGACAAACTGGGGGGTGTTCACCAACTGGTTTGCCTTCAACAGTATTATGATTAAGAGAAATGGCAGATCTGTACAGTTTAACCGTTCTGTAAGACTTACCTGAACTGGCTTCAGAAGCCAGAAAATTGACAATGTAATTTAAATGTGCTGAAAAGGGATCAATATGTTTTCCCAAACACCAGCTTTCCCATAAAGACCACACTGATTTGTAAGCTTTAATTGTTCCTGGAGCCCAGGCTCTGCTAATTAAGAGAGAAGCTTCTTGCGAAATGAAGAGGTCAGGGTGGCTGACCTGAAATCTTCCAAGCGGACAGAATCTAAGAGTTGTCCAGAATGAGGTTGTGCAGCTGACCCAACGGATCTAGCAGAAGATTGTTGCATGAGGGAAGGAGGCCCGGAAAATCCACAGCCATCTCTAGAAGAGATGGGAACCAAATATGTGATTGCCAGAAGGGGACCACTAACACCAGAGAGGCTAATTGGTATCTGGACTGGTCAAGGACTCTGTTGATCATGATAAAAGGAGGAAAGGCATAATTCAGATGAAGGGACCAATCTTGGAGGAAGGCGTCTGTGGCAAGAGCCAAAGGATCTGGACGCCAACTGAAGAAGTGTGGAAGTTGGGTACTGAGGCGAGAGGTAAAGAGATTGACCTGCAAAGGGTCCCATTTTTAGGTCTCGACCTTGCTATCGCGTAAGCGATCGCGAAGCGAGACTATAGAAAGCGGGTTTGAAAAGTGCTCTCAAAAAGTGGATTGCATGGCTAGCACGCGCACAATCACGCGCATCGTGCCGCCATGCATTCCGCCTTTTGGGAGCACTTCAAAGGGTCCGCCCGCCCCCAAGCGCGCGCGCGCCCCGCTCCGCCAGGCTTGTCTTGTTTTTCTTTTTTTTTTTACTTCAAGCGCGAGGCGCGCGTACGGCCAATGCTTGTCTTTCTCTAGTGCTGTATCTTCCTCTCTAGCCTACGTCCCCTGTTGCATTATTTCACTGTTCTTAAATTGTGTTTTGTTCTTTTTTCCGATATCCTTTTTCTTCCCCTTTCTACGTTATCTCCCCCCTCTTTCTGTCTCTCCCCTCTTCATTTCTTCGGTATCTACCCACGTCTGGTTGTTTCTTTCTCGCCCTCACTCTCTTAAACGAATCTCTCTCAAACTACCCTCTTCATTATTTTCTTCTTTCCAATAGCTGACCTAATTCATCTCTTACTCTTGCCGTCTTTCTCACCTTGACTCCGTTCTCTCTTTCTTTACAACTTGACTTGTCTGCCGTATCTCTACTATCACTCTTTCTGGCCCCACTTCTTCTCCGATGCGTTTTACCTTTGCCTATCTTCCTTCAAATAATGCCTGTTACTTCTTCACGATTTTTTTTTTTCTCGGACTTTCCTCTTTTTAGCTCCCTCGCTCATTCTATTTTGTCTGTCTTCTCTCTATTCTACGCCATCTCCGCTCTTTACTTTTCTCTTCTCGCTCTCAATACACTTAGCTTTTTCTACTGTTTCGCTCCTCACAAGTCACAACTGTCTTTTCATTTTGAATCGCGTTCTGTTGTCCGTTCCCCCTGCATGTTTCATTTGTCTCAGTGGGTTTTTCTCTCTCCCTCGCCTGTTTCTCCCTTCGCCTCTCCACGCCTTGCTCCCAACCTGGCTCTCTCCACCTGTTGGCTTCCCAGGCCAGGGCGTGGCGGGTGGAGGGGGGAGGGGAGTTGCCTCGGTCTGAGACAGGTGGACCGAGGTAGGCACACAACGGCCATTGGTATGGAAGGGCTTCGGTACCCACACCTACACCACCAACCCCTCCTCCCTCGAGTGCCTCAACTCGGGCAGTTGTAGCTTCCAGGACACACACAGTTCTGAAGCTGGAGTGAAAAAGCACTTCAACGCCTCCCCTGAGGTAGTAAGCGGTATAAACGTGTAATTACAATACAAGGTGTGTTGGTCTGCCTGGACATGTGGCCTCAATGGCAGCCTCCTACAAAGTATTTCCTACGTCATCCAGAAGTTGAGATGCATAACAAAAGACCTATGGAACTCTGATCCTGAGAGGAGTATTGGTGATGTGACTAAAAAAAGAACACAATATTCTGAAACTAGTTTGTTGACTTTCACCTAGAGGTACAAACATATAAAATATAATGCAAACACTTTAAATGAAGAATACATTTTAAAATAATACAATTCTTTTTAATTTAAGGTGAGCGCATTATATTCTATATGTAGAGTAAAACATGCACTCTTTTATGTTCTGAAAGATTAGTTGGTCAGTTTGGTCACTGTAGATGTATGTGAATGCAACTTGCCACAGAACTGAATTCTGCTTGTGTCACCAGTAGAATAGTGGCGTGCACTTATAGTTCCTCGAGGTCCTAGCCTGTGACTGAAAGCACTGTGAATGTGCACGTCATCTTTTAAAATTGTACTACACGCAGTAAAAGAAAGGCTGTCAGAAATGTGCGAGGAGACTTAGGGTCAGATTTACTAACTTTTCACACAAGGCAGCCCAGCATCCAAAATTGCTGTAT
This sequence comes from Triturus cristatus, assembly GCF_964204655.1. Classification (NCBI taxonomy): domain Eukaryota; kingdom Metazoa; phylum Chordata; class Amphibia; order Caudata; family Salamandridae; genus Triturus; species Triturus cristatus. Next base: position 985,325,402 of record NC_140583.1, read on the forward strand.
TCGGCTGAGTGAATAGGAGAGAGCGGAACAACATCACATCTGCCTAGACATGGTGCTGTTGTCTCCCTGAGGTGGCACACTTTAGGTTGACATGCCAATTCCCACACCCTTTCGTCAGAGGGCATGGGTGTGTGTGCTGTTCAATCTGATGTTTTGTACTTGAAGGGTATTTTTCCAGTGCAATAAAAATGTGCTTAGATATAGATTCAACACTTTTCTCACGTTGTACATGTGCTGTACAGTGCAGCACAAAACATGGAAAGTTGGAGAAGTTTAAAGAAATAAAAAAAATTCTCCAATGTATAGTCAGCCAGTTCAACAGTTTGCACCGGCTTGCATCACTTTTGTTACCAGGTTCAGATTGTTAGTAATTCTGTCCCTATATACTTTATAAAGCTATAATTTTAGTAATACCCAATCATACTGGACCTATTGCCAACTTTTTAGGTCTCGCTGAGACAGCGAAAGCTGTCTTTTTGTTAGGTCTCGCTGAGACAGCGAAAGCTGTCTCTTTGAGACATTTTGTAAGTGGGCTTTCAAAAGTGCTACCCACATGGTTTTGCTGGCCTAGGGCTTGAGTGCACGATGGCGTGCACGTGCACAGCTGCTCCTCTGCTCCTTGCATTCCCCCCTCCCTTCTCACCCAGCCCTTTGATGCTCTGCTCGATTACTTTCCCTTTAGCCGCTTTGACCCTTGCATTCCCCCCTCCCTTCTCACCCAGCCCTTTGATGCTCTGCTCGATTACTTTCACTTTTGCCGCTTTGATGTTTGATCGCAAACGCGATCACTTCCGCTTGGCATAGCCTGTACTTGTTCACTTTGTCCTCACATATGCTCTTCCCTCTATGTTTTTCTCTCAGGTCTCACATGTGCTATTCCCTCTGTATTTTCACTCTGCCCTCACATGTGCTTTTCCCTCTCCATTTTTCTCTCTTTCCTCACACATGCTATTCCCTCTGTATTTGTCTCTCTTCCCTCACATGTACTCTTCCCTCTGCATTTTTTCTCTATGCTCTCACATGTGCTCTTCGCTCTGTATTTTTTTCGCTGCCCTCGCATGTGTTCTTCTTTCTATATTTTTCTCTCTGCTCTCACATGCTCTCTTCCCTCTATGTTTTTATCTCCGGTCTAACATGCGCCCTACCCTCTGTATTTTTCGCTTTGCTCTCACATGAGCTCTTCCCTCTCTATTTTTCTCTCCTCCCTCACATGGACTCTTCCCTCTGTATTTTTCTCTCTGCCCTCACGTGCTTTTCCCTTTGTATTTTTCTCTCTGCCCTCACATACTCTTCCCTGTATGTTTTCCTCTTTGCCCTCAAGTGCACTCTTCCCTCTGATCACATGCATACACAACTATGCACACATACAAACACACACATGCATTGACACACACATATGAACATATACAAACACACACAGACATGCATAAACATATGCATATACATGCACACCAACACACCAACCCCACATACACATATAAACAAGCACGCACACCAACATACTCAAACACATATACATACACACAAACATGCATACACAGACATAGGTATACACACAAACATATGTATACACATCCATGAAGACAAATGAACACAATGACACACACATACTTGCACACCAACACACACATGCATACACAAACATATACACATACAAACACACACACATGCATACACACACAGATATATACATATAGACACACACACTATGCACACACACACATCTCCCGTAAAGTCTCAGGGGAAGAGTCGGTGTCAGCTGTCTCCTAGAGTGAGATCTTGCATGAGACAGTAAGACTCAGAGACATGTGGCGGTGGGGAGAGACAGACATGCCTCCCTTTAATTGTGTTGTTGCAAGATGGTGACTATCTTCTGCCACTGGTGCATTCAGATAAGCGGCAGGAAGTTCGTCGGACACATGCACTGGTTTCAATTTCGAGAAAGTGGGGTGAACGTTTCACAGATCGGGAGTGTGTGTCAACACGTGTTTCTCCTTCACGGCAAGGCCAATCAGTACGTTTTGTTTAACCGTGTGGTCATGAATCCTTTAATTGCATAAGTGAGCAGGTATGGATGTAAACAAAATTGTAACACTAATACCACATTTTCTGTCACTCTTGTGAACAGGTTTGCTGTGAATGTATGAATGAGAATGGCGTTTTAGAATACGTTGCATGGAAAAGGGTCAACATGGTTTATACGTGTTTTTGGGTGTTTTTTTTAATTTATTTTTTATTGCATGGTTAACGTCATGATATACCGGATTCGGATGCTTCATTGCAGGTCAGTTGTTTGGCCCGTGGTTATTTACGAGTTTTGAAAATACTTTTGTATTGTTTCGATTCTTTTTGTCTCTGCCCTATCTCTTGGCTGCGTCCTTACTCTCTCCCATCTTCTCTCTCCACCTCTTTGCTACATGTTCTCTCGTAATGTTTTCATTTTCACAAACTCTCCTCTTTACTCTCTCTAATTCTTTTTTTGCTCCTTTTCTGTCTCTGTCCCTTCCCTCCTCTTTCTCTCCCCACCTGTCCCTTCTCCAACCCCACTCCTCTTCCTCTGCCCGCCCCCCATCCCTCTCTCTCGCAGTACTGCAGCATAGGCAGCACCAGGTCTCTGATGCCTTCTCAGTGTTGGCCCTGGGGGTGGAGGAGGTAAGTCAACCCCCCAAGTGAATCCCATTATCAACAGATAGTGAACCTCTATTTACCAACAAGTACGGAGCGGTCTCGGGTGATGGCTGATGTGAACAGTGATCTGCTCTCGGCCCCGGCAGGGCCTGTGGGGTGGGGGCATTACCTTACACTAGGAGAGGAAGTAAAAGTGATATCCTCCCCTCCCCCCCACTCCACCACTGTCTCTCCTCACCCTCCACCTCTCTCTCTCCTCCACTTCTGATTCCCTTCCAACTCGGTCTCTCCTTACCCTCCACCTCGGTCTCTCCTTACCCTCCACCTCGGTCTCTCCTTACCCTCCACCTCGGTCTCTCCTCACCCTCCGTCTCTCCTCACTCTCCACCTCGGTCTCTCCTCACCCTCCACCTCCGTCTCTCCTCACCCTCCACCTCCGTCTCTCCTCACCCTCCACCTCGGTCTCTCCTCACCCTCCACCTCCATCTCTCCTCACCCTCCACCTCCGTCTCTCCTCACCCTCCACCTCCGTCTCTCCTCACCCTCCAACTCTGTTTCTCCTCACCCTCCACCTCACGCTCCACGTGTCTCTCCTCACCCTCCACCTCACCTTCCTCACCCTCCACGTGTTTCTCCTCACCCTCCACGTCTCTCCTCACCCTACACGTGTCTCTCCTCACCCTCCACACGTGTCTCTCCTCACCCTCCACGTGTCTCTCCTCACCCTCCACACGTCTCTCCTCACCCTCCACACGTGTCTCTCCTCACCCTCCAACGTGTCTCTCCTCACCCTCCACACGTGTCTCTCCTCACCCTCCACACATGTCTCTCCTCACCCTCCACACGTGTCTCTGCTCACCCTCCACATGTGTCTCTGCTCACCCTCCACGTGTCTCTCCTCACCCTCCACACGTCTCTCCTCACCCTCCACATGTCTCTCCTCACCCTCCGCACGTCTCTCCTCACCCTCCACACGTCTCTCTCCTCACCCTCCACCTCACCCTCCACACGTGTCTCTCCTCACCCTCCGTGTCTCTCCTCACCCTCCACGTGTCTCTCCTCACCCTCCACGTGTCTCTCCTCACCCTCCACGTGTCCCTCCTCACCCTCCACGTGTCTCTCCTCACCCTCCATGTCTCTCCTCACCCTCCACGTGTCTTTCCTCACCCTGCACGTGTCTCTCCTCACCCTCCACACGTCTCTCCTCACCCTCCACACGTGTCTCTCCTCACCCTCCACACGTGTCTCTCCTCACCCTCCACACGTGTCTCTCCTCACCCTCCACGTCTCTCCTCACCCTCCACACGTGTCTCTCCTCACCCTTCACACATGTCTCTCCACACTCTCCACACATGTCTCCTCACCCACCGCCTCACCCTCCACATGTGTCTCCTCCTCACCCTCCACATGTGTCGCCTCCTCACCCTCCACAGGTGTCTCCTCCTCATGCTCCACATGTGTCTCTCCTCACCCTCCACACGTGTCTCTCCTCACCCTCCACACGTGTCTCTCCTCACCCTACACGTGTCTCTCCTCACCCTCCACGTATCTCTCCTCATCCTCCACGTGTCTCTGCTGCACGCCTCACACTGCTGCACGCCACACACTGCTGCACGCCTCACACTGCTGCACGCCTCACACTGCTGCACGCCACACACTGCTGCATGCCGCTGCACGCCACACTTGTCTTTCCCCCGCCTCTCACAATAGCACTGTTGTGTTGAGATCTGCACTCCTAGACCTGGGTGCCCCCTCCAGGACAGTGCACTGCCTCTTCTTCTGTCTGACCTACTATAGTTTAATCAGGTGCACTTTATTCTGCGGCTTCACTGATCTAGCAAACATCAAGACCATTTTGTCATCTGATGTGTGGGGCCAATCATAAGATTGTTACAGACTCGCTAACTTTAAACAAACTTTCACTGCATGAGAGGGGGATGGCGCCTTGGAGAGGAGGGGGCTTTGTTTCAAGACAGGGTCAGACTGGGGTGGGAAATAGGACAGGGCACAAAATTGCATAACCCCTCCATCAGTAAATTAGAAAGCTAAAAAAGTGGCTCATGTTTGAAAATTGGGGCAGTTTTGAACTAGTACAGACACACTGTATAAGTGTTTTGCAAGGTATGGAAGACTGCGATCTGTTGTGCTTGCTGCAGGCATTGTTTGTTTTAATATTACTGAAAGGAGCAGTAAAAATCTTCTTAGCAGACCATAAAAAATGCCCACAAACAGCCAAAGAAAACAACCCACACATTGACCAGTCAGATCAGCCCTTTGGGCCCTGCCTGATTGCCACATAGGCCAGTCCGACCCTGTTTCAAGAACTGCTTGAGTGGCACTTGTGTCCCCTTCCTCACCAATTTCCCCACCACCTAAAATGAAAAGAAAGCTGCCATTGATGCCCTAAGCCCTAATAGACGTCAGCTGTTTAGAGCCTTCAAAGACGAGCAGGGAATCCACTCAGCATAGGGCTTCCCAGCTGTCTTTCCCTTCCAGCATTTAACATTGGATCTTCACTATGCAACCCTGTGAAAGGGGCCAGTTTCGTGTCACACAGGGCCGGCTCCTCCACTAGGGCGGAGGATCGTTGCCCCACTGCTTTCTCGCAGTGAGAGTAGCAGAAACAAAAAATGGTAATAACTACTATTTTATGTTTCTGCTTCTCGCAATGTGAGAAAACAGAAGCGTTTGGTTGAGGACAGGCGGGTGGGCGGGGCTTCTCTGTGAGCAGGGCTGGGCAGGGGAGGAGTAGTCCACTCCTAAGTGAGCATGACTGGTGTGGACGGCCGTCTGAGGCCGCCCAAACCAGTAATGGCTACTCTGCCCCTTCTACACGCATTCTGCAATTTAGCCTACATGGAGGAAATGGCCTCCTCGTAATCCTCTGGCTGGGAAGAGTCCCCACCAATCACAACGCTGCCATTGCAGCGTAGTGATTAGCTTAGGGGAGGGGAGTGAGGCTGCCTGCTTCCTGTTCCTGCCAGAGGCAGGAGAGCAGAAGCTGTGAAAACGCAGGACCTGGCCGTTGGACAGGTATGTTTTCTTTAAATTAATTATTACATTTACACGCACCCCCTTCCCGCGTGACCACATGCACCCCCACCCGCAATTAGTGCCGGCCGCGACTGGTGTCACAAGGTGGCCCTTTATCAGTCGTCAGATCTCTTGTTCACTTTCCTTGCAGAATGGCAAAAGGAGAAGAAAAATCAATTTTCATCAAACGGATTTTCCATTGAAAACGGAAGCGTGGACCCTCTGTGAAGGAGCAGAGTAGGTTCATAAACACTGTGATATTAGCAGTCGCTGGACCTGCAGTAGATTTACTCACATGACAACATGGGCCAGATGTGCGACGCATTTTAGCGTGCGCAAACGGGTCTTAGACCCGTTTGCTCACCCTACAATGCATGGGCCCATGGACAAACAATATTTTGCGACTCGCAAATAAATTGCGATTCGCAAAATTCTGTCTTGCGACTCACTATTAGGAAGTGGCGTTCCCTTCCTAATAGTGACCGCAAAGCTATGTACACATGTTTTGTGACCGCAACTGCGGTCGCAAAAAAATGGCAAATTACCACCTACTTCAAGTAGGATGTAATGCATTCGCAAATGGAAAGGGGTCCCCAGGGGACCCCTTCTCCTTTGCAAATACATCCAATGTTATTTTTAAGAGCAGCAGTGGTCCCAGGGTCCACTGCCCGCCCTTAAAAAATGAAACAAAAACATTTCATTTAAAAAAAAAAAAAAGAAAATGCATCCCGTTTTCCTTTAGGGCCACCATCCCTGGGAGGGCCTGTTATTCCCAATGGTTTCGCAAATTGCGAGAGGCTCATTAATATTCATGAGCCTCGCAATTTGCAACCCCATTGGGAATCACAAACAGTGTTAAACACACTGTTGTACATTCCAAATTGTGACTCACAATTTGCGACTTGCGATTGAGCGCAAATTGCAAGTCGCAATTCGCAATAGTCGTACATCTGGCCCCATATCATGATTGGCTCCACTGGGTCAATGCAAAGCAGAGAACCTGTTTTTATAACCCTACAGAATGTGAAATGAATTCATTTCTCTGTGTTAAATATTGATTTCAGCCAGTACAGTTCAGAAACAGTGAGCAGGATTTACCTCTTTCTGTTTCTGGGCTATGCTGCCTAAAATAAAGCACTAACTGAGAAAATATTGGGAGGGGTAGCCTGAAGCCCTGGTTCTTTTTCTTTCCTTTCTGAGATTTGTTGACCTACTTGTCCTATTATAAAATGTATACTACTCTGATTAGACAAGGCGAAACTCATACAATTTCATTTGTGGAAATGATGCAGTGTCAAACACCTATGATCCAGCACAGTGCGTTCAAAATAGACGTGAGAAGACACTTCATAATAATAAACTTAGACAAAATTGTGCATGATGTAAACACTAGCCTCTCAGGTTCGTTTTTTTTGCATCATTCACTCGATGTGGTTTTTACCTGAACTAAATCTTGTTCACGTGACATGGCATAATGATGTAGCATTTGGCGTAACACTTAACAATCATACCATGAAATGTAGGAAATTATGAAGGATTAGGCCGGCGTTACATTTTGCCAGGGTTCATTTCTAATACCCAGACAGGAGAAACTTTAAAACTCTGCAAACAAACAGGAGGAGGCTCCTGAGGGATGCAGTTATGAATGCTGCACTGGCAAATGCTGCAGTGACAGGAGAAGAGTTGACTCGTGGGGTCTGTGATGAGCAAATTTCGATTGGGTTGCACTGGGGTGAATAGGCCAGTTACAACGTTTGAATGCAGGATCTTTCATTCTGCAAACCATGATTGGAAATATGAAGCTGCTGACCGAATGGGGACAAGTTCAACAAACCTGCATTTTCAGGGACAGGGCCTCAGTTAGATGAGCCTTGTGCGACAATTGTTTTTGGCGCCCCAATCTACCCCACAACCTCCTTCTCCACAGATTCCCCACTACCACCTTCCAACAGTGCCACTCATTTCACCACAGCCCCTCTCGCCCATACATTTCATTTGTTTACAGCGTTACTCATCCCAACTCTTCAGTGTCAGAGCACTTAACATCACACAACACGCTATACAGAGGCAATGATTCATACATATGTAAATCAATCTATAGGAAATGTTACACAAAACCATGAGGCATACCGTTCTGTGATCTGCATGTACACGTTCTTTGCAGCAGGTATATTAACCCTCTGTGCTACTTTATGATGAGTCAAAACTACCACTAGACACACGTTCCATCTCTCTCCTGCAGAAACATTAATCACCTGGTTATCTTGACATTTTTATTATTAACAATGCGGCGATAACAAATTATCGCCGCTTTTGCGGCCGTTTTCGGCCGAAAAGCGGCGATAATTTTATCGCCTTATCAGCAAAGACACGCTATCGCGTGTTTTGCTGATTTTGCTCCCGTTTCCAGCACGCCTAACTTTGCATCGCTAATGAGATGCAAAGTAGGCGTGTCTGTGGAAACAACATGGGTAAATATCACGAAGGCAGCTTCGTGATATTTACAATGCGGGGAAGCGATTAATTAAATCGCGCTAAGTATGACTTAACGCAGGAATTTAACATCTGTTAAATTCCTGACTAAGGCATACTTAACATGGGGGGTGGATTGTGTGGCTAAGACCACAGGCCCCTATTATCAAGGGTATCGCCGTTTTCCATGGAACATCGCTGTAAAACCAGCGATGTTCCATGGAAAACGTCGCTATTGCTAGGATAATTATCGCCATTGCGCTGAGCGTTATTAATACAGCGCTAGCATGGCGATAATTATCTGCGATAGCCGGCGTTAAACATTTTAACGCTAAGAGCGGCCAGCGATAATTATCGCTGGCCGTTGATGATATGCCCCCAAATAATTTCTGAACACAGCACCTCTCCCGAGGTCAGCACCAGCTGAACCGATCGCACCATCCGAAAGCCGGCCCTGTTCATGGATATATGACCCTGTCTATGTCCCTGCATGGATGCTAAACAGGATCATAATACTCCACAATAGTTGAAGTAGGCCTAAGAGATCTGCTCCCCCCGCCCTTGAAATATGGGTACTTGTACTCAAACAGGCCCTGTACCAATGTCAGATGGTCTGCCTCATACTGCTGTTTTTTAATAGTAGCAGAGAGAAAGGCCATCTCTTAATAAAACACTCCACACTATCATTTGGGGGTCAGTCATCATCTATAGGGGGGATAATTAACACAAATGTTCACCTCTGTGCTTCACAGTGTACTTTTATCTGAGTACAAAGTGAGAGAATTTTGTAAAAGTGATCTAGGTGGCAATCCTGCTGGGTACAGGAAACAAAAGCAAAAGCTGTAATGTCAATTTTGTCTGATATACAGCAACATTTAAATATTGGTATATGAACTAAACAAGTTTGAAAATATATCTGCAATAAGGAAATCACAAATGAAGCACTTTTTTGTAATTCGGAAGTATGATGGAATAAAACAATTTAATAGGGTCAAAACAAATCAAGACACTACTTGTTAATGAGCAAATGATAAATTTTACCTGAAAACCGAATCCCACACCTCATTGTTTTTGTGCTACATAGTTTTACCAGTAAAACTGCATGTCTGGGCACATTTAGTGGGCATTTCAACAGAAAATGTGCTGTTGGTAAATGACTGCATGCTACCACACCAGTGTGCCAAAATGCACCCTAAGCTACATCCCACACCCTTACCACTCTCCTGCTGAATTGGTGTGTAACATTTTTCTACATTTGTTTTTTCAGAATGATACTTGGATGTTTCACTTTCCCTATGACTTCAGGGATATAAGCTGGTAAATAAACAAGTAATCAACTACCTCGAGTCTAATGAACTCCTGGATATCACCCAAACCGGCTTTTGAGCTAATAATAGCACTGAGACAACTCTGTTGGCAGTATTAGACAACATCAGGTGTGTGGTCGACCAGGGTAGAGCCGCCACCCTGATCCTGCTGGACTTGTTGGCGGCTTTCGATACCGTCCCACAAAATCACCTGCTGAAAGCTCTGCTCCTTTCTGAAAAATCGAACACAAACCATACAGTTGAGCGCCTTTTCCTCAACCCCAGTACCAATCAAGTACCGCAGGGAACTTCCTTGAGCCCTACCCTCTTTAATGTTTACGTATCCTCACTAGCTAAAATCAGCAAAAAATGGGGCATCAGTATCTGCTCTTACGCAGACGACACACAACTGATGATTGCTCTTGATGGACACAATGACACAAGGATCAGACTCACTAGCTGTCCTACAGCAATGGCAGCCTGGATGTCTGACCACTATCTGAAGTTAAATGCAAACAAGATTCTCCTTTTCAGAGGAGCATATTTAGTTTGGAATGCAACCTGGTGGCCCTTCTCATTGGGCAATGCCCCCGACCCAAAAAAGTTGCAAACAATCTGGGCATTCTTGTCACTATGCCTGCTGGTCCAGAATGCAGCTGCCAAATTGGTATGCAACAAGCGTAAATACAGCTCAACATCTGAGTGTATGAGGACACTCCATTGGCTCCAAGTTAGACAAAGGGCCAAATTTAAGCTGCTGAGTCATGCATATAAGGTCTTACATCATCTTGGACCCAGAATTCTCCAAGACGGAGTTGAATTCTGTGCACCCACTTGAAAACTGAGGTCACGCCATCAGGCGCGGGCAGTAACCAAATGTATCAAAAAGTCCAGAGTGGGGGGTTGTTCCTTCTCTCATCTTGCGGCAACACTTTGGAACGAACTTCGTCTTGAACTTCGGCTCACGGACAACTACACGGCGTTTAGGAAAAACAAAAAACACATCTTTTTCCCAAGGACTAATAACTAAAAATGCTTCTTCTTCCCAAGGACTGACTCATCACCTAGGAACCCTCCCTAGAACCCCCTCATTTAGAATGTGCTCTCCTTAGCACCTTGATATCCTTATGGAGGAATGTTGCCTTTATAAATAAATAAATAACATTAATGGAGGCACCCCCAGTCTAAACATTGTTCCAGCACGACTGCCGGTGCTGCCCTCTCCTACAACTCGGCTACACATCAGTTAGTTGTAGCTGGAGTGTCTAGACACAGACAGCAAGGCGTTATCATCATTCTTCACTTTGTAAAAGAATGAGTGCCGGTGCCCAATGCTCTGGTCTGGAGGTGCTATTAACCATGGGCATGCCGAACACCAAGGCTACATGTGCCTTTGTGGTAGAATGTTTTACCCAAAATTACTCTTAATTACACAAGTAGGCATAATTACGTTATTATGGGTAATTCGGCATCAAAGATTAACATAGAATTGCAATATTTACTCTGATTTCTCAAGCGTAATAAAAACTACTCCCAGCCCTAGTTTTATTTCATCTATGTGTAATCATAAGGGAAACAGCCACCACTGTGGCCATGTTTGGCAGCACCTTCCGCCTGGAAACTCACTCTAAGAGGCTAGGTCTACCGCCAGCAGAGGTAGGCCGTGTTTGCCAAAATGTCGTCTAGACGTTACTGAGGTTGCAATTTGAGAGCAATCGATATTTTTGGCAAATTTACTTCTGACGTCAAGTTAGTTGTCTTCCTTATTTTGTTGGGACACAACTTTATCAAGCATAGATTGTATCTCCCAAAATAACCCTTAAATCCATCTTCTGAAACCCCGTGGCTTCCCTGGACTTACCAGTAAACAATACCCATCGCTATTAACCACTCCACTTCCACAAACCAACCAGTGACTGGACAAGAGAACCAAAGGCAGGTTACATGCCATATCATTTTTAAAGAGGCTGTTAGCATGGCAATACTTTTCTCCCCCATCCACCCAGCTTCCAATCTGGTAACCAAAGGCAGGCGTGGCAAGAACAGGGCTTGGCAGGAGTGATGAGTCAATGAAATTCCACAATACGAAAGTTTCACATGCATTTCGAACCTCTTCCTAAAATAGAAAGAACTATAAAACAACAGTTACACAAGACAGATCATATCATAGCTTTCAGAAACAGAATCAATAATCCCACTACAAAAAACACATCGAGCACTTATAAAAAAAACACGAAGTGATTATGACATATAGTTACTTAACACATATATTTAAACTTCATCAGAAATTGTGCAACAAAAAACATAAAGATTCAATTAACAGGTTACAACAGGCCCAGATGTTCAGGAGCCATGGCTTCGCAGGCAAAATCAGAACATTCCTGACTCACAAAGGCAATTGTACAGTTAATTGGTATTCATCTAAAGAGAGAACCCACAGTAAACAAGTACCCCCCCACACACACAGGTTCATCTAAAGAGATATCCCCATACACACACACACAAACACACACTCATATCCGTCATCTAGAGAGAACCCACAGTAAACACGTACCCACACACACACACACAGACATGTTCATCTAAAGAGATATCCCCATATACACACACACACACAGACAAACACATACACGTCCGTCATCTAAAGAGAGAACCCACAGTTAACAAGTACTCACAAACACACACACACGTTCATCTAAAGAGATATCCCCATTCACACACGCGCGCACACACACACACACACTCACATCCGTTCATCTAAAGAGAGAACCCACAATAAGTACACATCTCTGCGCACGTCCATTACTTACACACGTTTCCTTATGACTGATAGAAAAGTTTAATTCCATTGCCCCATCAAGCCCTTATTTGTTTTTCAGAACGCTCTGCACAGAAGCAAGCAGCTCAATGTTGAGGTTCTCTCCCATTTTAAATTGTGACGCTTCAGGGAATTAGTTCCAAATGTGAAAGAAAAAGATGATAGAGCTTCAGCAAGGCTTCAGGAGATTTGTGCACCAGATCAACCTCCAAGTATTGTACTCCCTCACCAGAAAATTCTGTGTAGAGACGAGGCTGGGCTGGAGAGGTATGGGGGCATGTTTAGGAGAAAATGTTGGAGAGCAAAGCTGCGCCAAATTTGGCAGCGCAGCGCTCCGACATTTTCAAGATTCTGGAATGCCCCATATTCCCAAGAATACAGCACACCCCTGTGTTTCCCCTAGAGCTGGCATAAAAAAAGCTGCTTAGCGCCAGCGCAGGCACCCTGCTGCCAAGTTACAAGGGTGCCTGCGCTGCAGGCAGTGGTGGCTGGTGACATTTGAAAGTGGTGAGGCGTAAATGTTGGGGCTGAGTGGCCTGTGGCAAGCGAGCGTAGCAAGCGAGCCCTACGAGCATAAGGAGGATTCCACCTTATGAAACTTTCGAAAAACCAGTTGGGAAATGGTGCATTTTTAAGCAAATTTGAGAAAGCAACAAGGTTAATAAAGCACCTCAGCGTTTCTCTCCTCCACCTTCAAGTCTTGGCTATCCCTCAGCCTCTCTCTCCTCCTCCTCCAAGCCTCTGCTCTCTCTCCTTCACCTCCAAGTTTCAGCTATCCCTCGGCCTCTAAGGCTCTGCATTCTCTCAGTCTCTCTTTCCAACTCAAAGGCATTCTCTCATTCTCTCCCTTCTCCACCTTCAAGTTTCTGCTCTCCCTCACCCTCTCTCTCTTTCACCTCCAAGTTTCTGCTCTCCCTCACCCTCTCTCTCTTTCACCTCCGAGTTTCTGCTCTCCCTCACCCTCTCTCTCTTTCACCTCCGAGTTTCTGCTCTCCCTCAGCCTTTCTCTCCTCCAACTCCAAGCCCCCACTCTACCTCAGTCTCTCGTTCCCAGGATCCTGCTGTTCCACATACCAGGCAAGAAAATGTATACTGTAGTGTACACATGCCCTTTACACACACACACACAAATTCCCTTCTGTTACTTTAGGGCTGCTTGCTCTCCTCCCTCTCCGCAAGTAGAAAATACACCCACAAGCCGCCTGTACTGCCTGCTGGTTTCCTCTTGCTCCTAGCCCTTTACAACAGACAACCAGAAACCATGCGTAATGAGGGGGCACTTCTATTGTGCTTAAGTAACTTATTCTGAAGTGCATCTTGCCTTGTCTGCGAGCCTTATCTTTGTGCTCATAATCAAGGGGTGTGTGTGTGTGTGTGTGTGTGTGTGCGTGAGAGAGAGAGAGAGAGAGAGAGAGATTGGTGCTGTTTTGTGTGTGGTTGCAGCCGATGGGGGTGTGCGCATGATTGGACCTTGTGTATGTAACCAGAGCCGAAGTATGTAATCTGTAGTTTGGTTGTGTGTAGGTAATTGGAGCCCTTGTCTGTCATCCGACAGATATGTGTCATGTGAGCATGACTTGAGTGCCTGATCAGAGCTGACTCACAATTCGGGCCCGTTAGGCGATTTGCATCGTGTCCGCAGTGAGGAGTAAAGCCCCTGCTGTTGTGATCTCAGCCACGACCGTCTCTTAATGTTTGCTTCACAGAGCAGGCTGCGGCCTCTGCTGAGTCACATACAGCCAGTGAGGTGATGGGAGTACGGCATGTGCGTGTCCCCATTGTTCTTCCGCAAGTTCACGCATGCAAGCATTAGACTTTCGCAGCAGCTGATAGACGTAAGCTGAATGCTGCAGACTATATGATGGAACATCAAATGTTTCTATGTGCATCACTGTGCAGGTGTGTGCAAATGAGTAACCGACGCTGTCGCCGCCACGTGATTAAAGTGGCTGAACCCTGTTTAGGTCCCGCTGTCTCGCTACCGACAGCTTTTTACTGTGTGTTTTTGGAATCGGTGTCATGGAGGTAACACACATAACCTGAGCCACAATGCACAGCAGTGGCCTGTTTGGGTATCACAGGGTCTCCCTAATAGACAGTCACATTAAAGCAGTACGGTCCGCCAATTTGAACAACACGATGTCAGTGCTGCCTTAATTAGCCGCTGCCTCTCAAAACGCAGCACTACAATACGTGTCTGAAATAACTGGGGTCCATACAGTCGCGGCTCGCAATACTGGAGGGGGAGTTTTAAAAAATAAAGTAAGAAAACTTACCTGACCCGCACCGCCTCTGCTGCTGGGGTACCGCGTTGGCACCTTCAACGTCTTCTGCGTCACTGGAGTGGCTGGACACCCCTCTCAGCTAATCCAGATGCTGGTACAGCAGAGCCAGGATTGACTTGAGCAGGGATACTCCCCGCCCATTAGGAGACTGGGGGCTGCAGCATGAAGCAACCCTCGCTCTCCTAAGGGGAAGGCTAGTGCGCATGTTCGGGCTGGTCGTAAAAATGACTAGCCCAAAACCGAACATTCGCACTATTGCTGTCCAGTGCACTGTCACTCAAACCCTGAGTGCTGCCACAGCCCCACCCCCTTCAGCGTCCCTTGTTCTACTTCTGACGCTGACTTCTGATTGGAATTAGCGCCAGAAGTAGAAAGAAGAATTTGTGTTTGTTATTCGTAATTTATTAAAATGATCGATGGATGGGGCCGTGGCATTAGTGGGGCAATGCCCCAACGCCCCAATGGACGCACCGCCACTGACAGCAGGAGCATGAGCAGGAAGGAACACCTTCACATAAACAATAAATAATGGCGATTTGCACCTTCTATGTGGGAACAAAAAACTTGGAGAAATTAATAATTTCTGTTCGTTGCACGTTTCTAACACGTGGCATTCCATGGCATTAGATTTTGGCGTAACCTAAGCCTTGTAAATCTGGGACAGCGTCAAAAAGCAATGGCTGTAGCGGTGGAACATACACAGCAACACTCATTGTACGCCCTGGTACCGCAGAGGACTGTGGCAGAAAGACGCATATTTACAAAGTGGCTTTAAGTCATGCAAAGTGACTTGGTGGCACCTTGTAAATATGGAAAATAGCGCTGCGTCACTTGAGCGTCAAAAAAAGTGACGCTCTGGTGGCGCTGAGGGCTTGTAAATATGCCCCAAAAGTGAGACGGTTAGAAAGTTTGACAGCTCATAAGAGCTTCTTCAGAAGAACACTCAAATTCTTACCTTTTATGGACACATAATGGAATTAATCTCACTGACAGAACTAGATGCTATTGTGGGGGTTCCCAATGTAGTGTAGGTTGCATTATTTCAGCGCACATACAAGTTGATATTCCTCAGTGGTCTAAGAGTAAATTAAGTCACGGTGCCTAGTAGGAATGGTAAGACAGGTAGGCTATACAGAAAGATCCTGCTGGGTCCAAAAGGGCACAATGGCAATCAACATCCACATTTTTAAAGCAGATCAGTCACTTCTGGGTTTATGTGTTACAGTAGAACTCATTGTGAGAGGGGGATGATTCAGTGAGGTTTCCAAGAAAAGTGTGGAAGGTAAGCCTATTGAAAGCGGGTGGAGAGGAATCTAATGCGGAAGCTGGCAACATGGCAAAGGAGGAGATTATAAAGTTCAACTAAAATAGGCACAAATGATTTTGACTTTGCATGTTACAAGTTTAAAAATAAATATATTGCAGCTGGTATTCCACAATATTTACCACACTTTAGTACAGCCCAACATATAAGCAAGGGCCCCTCCAGATGAGAATACAAACAACTTCACATCATTTTTGGCTTACTTAGGCTTTATCGGTGAGGTATTGCTTGAGTCCTGCGGAGAGGTGAGTTCGGGACCATGTCTGGACACAACTGGCGCACTTAGGGAGTTGCCTGCAAAACCAGAGTGATGACTGGAATGCTTGTATGTATCTCAGCCACTGACAATCACTCAGGACCATATTCTAGTCCATCATTTTTCTTGCAATATGCCAATCTAGACACAGACCAGCCATATGCAAGCCAGTCTTGGTCTTGGGCGCTGGCCCAACAAAATTGCCAGGGACTGCTTTGGGTTCCCAGTCAGACCCTAATCTCAGCACCAGATGAGCCATTTAAAAGCAGGCGCAATGTAGACAAATTTAAGCTACTGAGGATGTCTTGAGAGGAAGCTGAATTCCATCTGGCTGATCAATGAACAATGGTTTCCTCAGTAGGTTATTTGCAGTCATGTGCCAATGAATATCCTAATTCTTTCCAATCACTGTTTGGGATCATGTGGAGAAAAACCTAAATATGTTAATTAATAACTTTAAATGCCATAACAAAAAAATAACATGATCAGTTATTACTGATGCCAAATATAAAAATGGTAACCCTCTATAATAACAGGTCAATAGTATGTATAGCGTGACAATACACAGCACCAGTTGTGACTGGTTGTTGTAGCTAGTTTATGCCAATTCCTGAGCCTTGGTTTAGTTCACTGCATAGGTAGAAAGTAGGAGGGTGAGAAACATAACAATTACTGCCAAAGGGAGAATGAATTGATGAAAAAGAACCTACAATAGTGAGATTAAGATTATAGGCAATGAACGGTGCAGGAAGAAATAGTCATGGAATCTGTACTAAGCTGCCCTGGTATGTGGCAAACCTGGTGCTAGACCTGGCTTTTCCAGCTGGTTTATCCCCAGACTTTTTGCTTTTTGTCCTCCCGTTTTGGACCCTGTTTTGTTGGTTGTATGACTCTGGGCACTCTACCACTGCTGATCAGTGCTAAAGTGTGTAGGCTCTCCATGTAAATTGTATTTATGGATTGGGGATTCCCTGATTGGCATATTTGATTTACTGGTAAGTTCCTAGTACAGGGCCTGTAAATCAAATGCTGCTAGTGGGCCTGCAGCACTGATTGTGCCACCCGCATGAGCAGCCTGTAAATGTAACTATGACCTACCACTGCAGTGTATGTGTGCAGTTTGGTAAATGCCATGTCGACCTGTTAAGTACACCCACTTGCCAGGCCCTAACCTTCCCTTTTCTTGCATGTGAGTCACCCCTGAGGTAGGCCCAAGGTTCCCCTGTAGACAGGGTGCAGTGTATGTGAAAAGTAGGACATGCCTTGATGTGTGTGGCACGCCCTGATAGTGAAATACTGCCAATTTCGTTTTTCACTGTTAAAAGGCTATGTGTCCCGTAGGATAGAATGGGAGTTTATTTATAACAACTTATAAATATAACTTACCATTGGGACAGGATAGGAATATAAAGTTCAGTATGCCTGAACTCAGAATATAAAGATGCATATTTTAGTAAGGATGATTTTTACATTCTGTGTTTGAAAATACCACTTTTAGAAAGTAGGTATTTTCTTGCTTAGCCATCTTGTGTGCCTCTGCTGGTTTGTGTATTGGCTGTCTGGCTTCGGAGTGACAGGGGCTGGGGATGTGCATTCTCTCAGATAACCACTGGGGGTGGGGGTTTGATATGTGTCCTGCCTTTCCTGCATAAAGTCAGGGCTGGGCTGAATAGACCGGGCTGCATTTAGAGTAGGGGGTGGAGATTTCCTTTCACCTGTATGGGCCTGGTCTGCCCTACACAATGCTGTCTCCACTCCTGCCAGGCAGATGCACAAGAGAGGACAGAACTGGTGTAGAATGAGCACAGGGCTTCTCTGCCACCTGAGAACAAAGGATCTTGTGTTATAAAAAGTGGGGCCCAGACTCCAGACTTTTAGATTGCTTCTGGAATTCAAGAGGAAACTTTGCCAAGGAGAAGAGCTGGAGAAACTGAGGAGAAGCACTTCCCCTTTGCTGTGTAATGTCCAGGGTTGGCCTGCAGTGTCTGGCAAGGAAAGGACAAGGACTTTGCTGTGTGCTGTGTTCCCTGCTTGAGGAAGATCTCCAAGGACTTGAAGTAGAGCTTGCCTCCTGTTTTTGAAGTCTCAAGGATACAAAGACTTCACCCCAAGCTCCCCTGAACACCCTTGCTGAGAGTTCTGAGCTGCCAAGTGGTGCCTGCTACTGTTCTGGGCCTCTGGAGGTTGGTCTTGCTGTTGGGAGCTGGAAAAGTAACGCATGAGGAGATGCGCGATGCATCCATACCTGTTACCGATGGATCGCTGAAGAAACCGATGCAGCGCCTGCCAGCGGCTCGAGAAATCGCCACACGCCGCATCGAGTGCACGATATATGAAGGCTGAGATCACCGCACCGATTCTGATACAGGCCCTGCTTTTCGGATGCAAGAACCAATGCATCATGGGACCACGACTGAAAAAATCAAATCAGCACTGTTGCTGCCGCCGCATCGAAGACCGACGCATCCCTAATCCTCACGCATCGCACCATGGTGCCAAATCTACATGGACACCGTGGCCACAGCAAGACACCAACACCACACCTCCCCGCACAGTAAGAAACCGTTGCATCACCTACCCTTCAGTAAGGAGCAAACGCATCACCTCCCCCGCTTGGCAGTATGGAACCGATGCATCACGTCCCCTGGAGTAAGGAACTGATTCATCACCTTCCCTGCGCGAAAGGAACCGACGCATCACCTTCCCTGTGGCTGTTCTTGTTTTTGATTTTGACGTATCCAAGGTACTTTGTGTTGAAAGTGTTGCATCTATAATATGCTATGAACAGAACTGTTTCTACCTTTTGAAAGTCATATTTTTATTACTGTATTGTGGATTTTTGTCATTTTTGGCATTTGTAGTCTTGTTTGGTTTAAATAAAGAATACTTATTTTTCTAAACTGGTGTGGTGTCCATTTGTAGTGTTTTTACTGTATTACTGTATGTGTGCACACATGCTTTACACACTGCCTCTGAGATAAGCCTGTCTGCTTGTGCCAAGCTACCACAGGGATGAGCAGAGGTTATTTTAGAAGTGTAGCCCCCTTACCCTGACTAGGAAGAACTTGGACAACGGTGCAAACCATTGCCAATTAGAAGCCCCTATTTCTAACACCTGGCATCTGCCAGTGCCAGATTAAAAAAAAAATTGGGCCTTTGCACTTTTTAGAAAGAAATGAAGTGCCTCTTCACTCAGAACTTTGAGTCTAACCCTATTAAAGAACATCGGAAATTTAAATGTACCTAAAATGCAGGGCTATGGAGACCTCTGAGATGAATGATTTGAACTGCATGCATCTCATGCAATGATCTTAAGAATCAAATATTGCGAACAGGGCCAGCTTCAGCGCTGGTGGCACCTGGTGCAACATTCTTTTTCTCCAATCCCCCATGACTTTCTTCTCCACGGATTCCCTCCCTACCACCCTCCTACAGTGGCCCTCATCTCTCCCTCGCCCCTATCGCAAATGCATTTAATTTGCTTTATATAGCTATTTATATCAGTGTAGGATGTCAGAGCACCTTGCATCACACATAAACTATACAGAGACAACAAATCATATGTTGGTAAATCAATCTATAGGAAATGTTACATAAAACAATGAGGATTTACAAGGAGTACGAATCACGTAACCCATAATAGTAGGCAGTATATTTTAAGTGTGTTTGGTATGAATTAGAACAAATTTAGGATTTAAAACATAGTACAGTGGCTCCAGTTGGCTTTACTAATAAGAATGTATTTCTATACAAACCAATGCTTTTTTAGCAACATTAGTGTAATGAAAGACTGCTAAAAAGCATAACTTTCTAACATTTGCCATGCAGTTTTCATGCAGCTCTTTGACATTTCAAAGGTCAATGTGCTCTATTAGGATTGTAACCTATGAACTGCAAGTAACAAAAGGCTCTCTGTGACAAATGTAGTAACCCACTGAGCTATCCACATAAATACAGTTCTGTGATCTGCATGGTACAGGTTATTTGCAGCAGGCATATCATCCGGCTGTGCTACTTTATGGTGAATCAAAAGTGCCACACAAGACAAAACTCGTTGCCTCTCCAGCAGTAACATTAATCACCAGGCTTACCCTGACATGTTTATTATTACCTGAAACCTGCTGGACACAAAAACAACGCATCAATCTAAAAGCACCTTCGGCAAAGTTATTTCCTATCACACCCCCTCCCACCCCAAATCAGGACCACGAACTCAGCGCCAGGTGGAGCTGCACTGGCGGCTCTCATGGCGAATGTTGAGTCTACTGCCATACTCCAAAGTTTGTAACTTTATGCTGTCTGCTTTAACCTTGATGTGAAGCATAAATGCCTTAAAACCTGTGCACCTGGTAGAGTTCAAGAATCTAGGCCTGTGCATAAGACCCTTCGTGGCCAAACACCTTCTGAACTTAGGAAATCTGCTAATCAAATGTGTATGTTCAGATGGCCAAAACAACAGTGGATTCTGCTGACAATTCAAGAGGAGATCTTGGCCTCCCTGAGTCTTTGAAAGGGGATAGCTGTAAAGGAAGTATCTGGGGTAGTGCAGAACAGCAGGATGCTTCATATACTGCTCACATATAACATATTTACATAAAATTAATCAGAATGAGAATTATTTAGATGGTGAATAATTATGCTTAAAATTGGCATGGACCAAAGTGGGACGGCCTAGTGCGAGTAAGTAAGTAGTAAGGCCGCTGATAGATGGTCTGAAACGTCGATGCAGAGGCAGAAGAGAGAGAGAGAAGTAGGGCAGTGGGAGGAGTTAATGTATCCCCACACACATTAAAAAATACTTTTATATGAGTGTTCATTTCACCTCAGTATGTCACTGTGAAAAGAGTATCCAAGAACCACTTAAGTCAGACAGTGGAAAGAAAGGTCATCAACCACAATGACACCACTAATAGAAGCCACAAAACCTCACCTGTGCTTCTGCCGCTTTCAAGGCATTGCAAGACAAAATAATTATGCAGGTTGGTGACAGCACCTGGAATAAATGTATGATGAAATGATCTCAACTAAAATGATGTGTATGCGTCGAAAAATAAAATAAGCTTAAACCTCAGTGTTTAAAACCAAAGTAGTATGCTTCTTTAAACAGCAAGACCACAAGTCAGTGAATCTAGAACTATAAATATAACAAGTCTGTTTGGTCGCTCTATTATCTATAGCAGGAACTAGCTTTCAAAGTTAAACATGCATTGACAAAGCCAATAGGTCTCGCCTAATCAAGAGCTATTGGCTTTCCCAATATATTTTAGTCATGTTCTACACCAGCGTGGATGCTGTTCAGCGTTGCTAAAAGTTAGTGGGGTAAAGGAGAATGGAGTGTCATAAAATGGAGTAGAGTGGAGTGATATGGAGTGGTGGAGAGAGTCATTGAGTAGAGTGGCATAGAGTGGTGAAGGGTAGAGTTGAGTAGCATGGAGTGTAATGGAGTGGCATAGAGTGTTGTGGAGTGCTGTGGTGGAGGTGAAGTAACATACAATGGAAGGGCATAGAGTGGAGTTGAGCTGAGTTACGTGGAGTAGAGCTGAGTGGCATAGAGTGGAGTAGAGTAGAGGGCCAGAGTACAGCAGAGTACTGTAGAGTGGAGTGACGTAGAAGGGAGTAGATTGTTGTAGAGTGGTGTGGCAGAGAATGGAGTAATGTAGGAGAGTGGAATGGCTTAGAGATGAGTAAAGTGTTGTAGAATGGAGTGGCATAGAGTGGAGTGGCATAGAGTGTCAGAGAGGAGTGGCATACAGTGGCCTGACATAGAGTGAAGCAGTGGAGCAGAGTAGAGTGGAGTAGTGTGCTATAGAATAGAGTTGAGTATAGTGCCTTGGAGTGGCATAGAGGGAGTTTCATAGAGCGTCATAGAGTGGAGTTATCTCGTAGAGTGGCATAGAGTGGATTAGAGTATTGCAGAGTGGATTAAAGTGTCAGAGTGGAGTTGAGTTTAAGGGTGTAGAGCATAAAAGAGTGGACTATCATGGAGTAGAGTGCTGTAGAGTGGAGTGTTATAGAGTGGAGTATAGTACAGTGGCGTAAACTACATTGGTTCAGAGTATATTGGCATATAGAGCTTTGACTTTGAGGTGATGTGGTGCAAAGTCCATTGGCACATAGTGCAGTTATGTAGGGTAGAGTGGTGCAGAGTAGATTGCAATGGTGTAGAGTGCAATGGTGTACAGTGGAGTGGCGCAAGGTAGAATGGCATCAAGTGTAGTGGCGTACAGTGCTCTTATATAGAAATTAGTAGAGTGGCGTAAAGTTCAGTAGTGCATATTACAGTGGGGTAGAGTGCATTTGCACAGACTAGAGTGGTGCAGAGTAGAGTAGAGAGCCATAGAGTCAAGTTGCGTAAAATGCAATGCTATAGAGTGCAGTAGTACACAGTAAATTAGAGTGGCATAGAGTAGATTGGCGTAGAATGTAGTGGCATACAGTATAGTGGTGTAGAGTACTGTGGAGTAGAGTGCATTGGTGTAGAGTGGGGTAGAGTAGAGAGTCGCAAAGTAGAGTGACATGGAGTTCAGTGACAGAGAGTGCACTGTTGTAGAGCAGAGTGTCATAGAGTTCAATGGTGTAGAGTGCAGTGGTGTAGAGTGGTGCAGAGTAAAGTGATGTAGATTGCAAGTATGTACAGTAGAGTGGCATAGAGTAG
Source organism: Triturus cristatus (assembly GCF_964204655.1). NCBI lineage: Eukaryota > Metazoa > Chordata > Amphibia > Caudata > Salamandridae > Triturus > Triturus cristatus. Next base: position 985,348,180 of record NC_140583.1, read on the forward strand.
AGTGTTGCAGAGTAGAGTACAGTGCGGTAGTGCAGAGTAGGTTGGCTTAGAGTACAGTGGCGTACAGTGTCATGGCTTCAAGTGAAGTGACGTAGAGTGCAGTGTCGTAGAGTGCAGTGTCATAGAATGCAGTGGCATAGAGTGCAGTGGCGTACAGTGCAGTGGCGTAGAGTGTAGTGCACAGGGTAGAGTGGCAAAGAGTGCAGTGGGGTAGAGAGGAGTGAAGTGGTGCAGGTTAGATTGAAGTGGCATAGAGTGGAGTGGCTTCGAGTGGAATGGTGAAGAGTGGAAAAGAGTTGTGTAGAGTAGAGTGAAGTGGCGTAGAGTCTAGTGGTGCTCAGTACATTAGAGTGGCGTAGATTGCAGTGGTGAAATAGTGCAGCAGTCCATAGTAGTATAGTTTGGGGTAGAGTGCATTGATCTAGAGTAGGGTGGTGTAAAAGAGAGAGGTATTGAATGAAGTGGCATAGAGTGGAGTGGTGCAGAGTATAGTGCAATGATGCAGTGTGGAGTGGAGTGGCATGGTGTGGAGTAGTGCAGGGTAGAGTGCAATGTTGTGGAGCTGAGTAGGGTGGAGTGGAGTTCGGTAAATTAGAATATGCATGGAATGGCAGCGCACTGCCATTACAGACAACACATTTTCAATTGAAATGTCCTTTACATTTGCACAGACATACAGTTTGGCTGATAAACGTATATAGCACACAAACAATAATGTGTTGAAATGTTATCTCCTAGAGTGCTGATTTTCTTTGACCACATTAATATATTTCTTTCCAGGCCACCTGTGCTTTCCATATGCTGAAATATATGAACAGTTTATTTACAGACAATTAAATTTTGTTTTGTGCTAGAAAACAAAAACATCGTACAGTTCATTCAAAGTAGCCAGCTAGAAAAAATAACATCCTGCAGCCTTTCAGTCTCAGCAGGATTGTCACGTTGAAGTCATGGATAGAAAAGTAAACACCAAGCTCCCTGGAAGACAGAGCCTGATATTTGACCTCTGTCTTTGAATGTACAGTTAATAGGGTTTGGGCAACGTAAGGGATGAACTCAAACTGGGCAGCCTAAAATAAATAAAGCTAGCAAATAGAAAGTAAGCAATGTGAGTTTAAAAAATGCAAAGTCAATGGTAAGCAATAGGCAAAATGCATTCCTAGATAAGCTTTCTGCTTGTCCACAAGATGACGATAGCAAACCAGACAGCTGCGCTGTCTGGTAGGCATCGACATAAAAAATAAGCTCTAAAAAGTAGTCCAAGTATTCTAAGAAAAAGAGCACTGAGCGCAAGATACTGCATGGGAGCCCTTTTATGACAATAAGAGGAAACAAATTAGACTTTAGTTGGGAATGGGTGCAAGGCTAATGGTATGTTTCAAAAATTGGACAGTGGAAGGGTTGTGAATACAGACCCACAGAGAAGTTGGCTAAAAAAATACATGAATGGGTGCAAATTTAGACACAACTCTGCCCAAAAACGTTAGACAATGAGATAGTGTGCATGATTCCATCTGCTAAAGTTAATAGTATATGCAGTTAATGAACCATGTGAGAGTTTTGTTCACAGAGACACAGTGACATTGGTTTGACGAAAATGAGAAGCAATAATGAGAAAAACATGCATGGCTGAGATATTAGAGAATGCACTGATCAACCAAATTAGACACTCAAGTCGTAAGCATGAATCCTTCTGCTTCAATAAGCCAATTGAATGCAGCCACATAGAAAATGAAAAAACTAGGAGAAATAAAGATCCCCAAGGGGAGGCATAGGTTTTTGGCACTGCCTCAGAGTTTCGATTTCTCATAAATCTGGGGCAGTATCTAAAAGCCATGGATTTCAGAAAAACGAACAGTAGGTTGTAGTGTTCCCTAAAAGGGAAAATACCCCACAATCAATCTATTGTATATTGTAGATTATAATAAGTATAAGTGTGAAACAGTTTAGTTCTAGAGGTCAGTCAGGGTGCTAGGTTAGCTTGAAACACCTACTCCTAAAAAGGCATCTATTAGCATATTAGAACCTAACATGAATATTCATGAGACAAAGGACAAAGCTAGTACAGCACACCCTTAATAGTTACTAATAATCCAAATACAGTATTGGATAAGTCATACATAAATCAATGTTATGATCCAGAGGTCAACACCAGTTCATACGAGCAATCTAGTGAGGTGCCTGGCATACAAAGAGTAATCCAAAATGGTCATCTGTTGATTTGTCAAGTTCTTTTTATTGTTTCTCTAAAGCAGTTTTCCCAGCGCACAGACTTGCCGACACATGTTTCGTCTATCTTAGACTTTATCAAGGCGAATTGGGAAAATATTTGCAGCGTAGTCCAATGCAAATGAATCACAAGTCAATATTCAATTTTTAATATTAAAAGACCAATATCATATAGATAACACGAAAGTCGTAATGAAAAACGAAAAAATAACAAATCCAAATGGGTCTTCCGAAAGTGTTCGTACTCATGTGCAGCCCAATGGGTGCGAAATATCGAACAACAGCAAAACAGTCAATTCAATATGGCGGCACGTTCAGGAGTACTGGGAGCTACAACACGCGTGACTTCGTTTGATAAATTTTGGTTGTTCGAGGTGGCATACTTATCATGGACATGCCGCCATATACGATTCATTTGCATTGGACTACGCCACAACTATTTTCCCAATTCGCCTTGATAAAGTCTAAGATAGACGAAACACCTGTCGGCAAGTCTGTGCGATGGGAAAACTGTTTCAGAGAAACAATAAAAATAACTTTATATTATAGTTTTATTTTTCAAATTTGGAGGCGGTTGCGGAGGAGACGCCGCTGGTGCTAGGGAAATTGAAATGTAGTTAGTTGTGCTTCCAATGGGCTTTAATCCTTGATATCAACATTGGGCGTTAAGTATGGCACAAGTACATATTAATTTGCAAATATTTAAAGAATTGTGTGTTTTCTAGACCAAAGTCTATTGCATACCCTCAAAGGACTTCATGGTGTTAGAAGTGGTTACATTTCCGAAGGTCAATGTGCCTAGGTAGTCTCATTACATGAAGACCTTTAGTGTGTTTGCCTGCAAGAGGCAATTGCCAATCCATGGGAGGGGGGGTCCTGTTTTATCCTTCTCTCCTTTTATTTGTTTAACTGAAGTCTTCTGCACATTTATGATTGTTGGGGTTGCTGGGGCAACCTCAAGATAGGTTACCTACATATAGCATTGGTGGGATTGTTACTCATTGCCCACAATTCCACTCTGTACACAGGGTCTTCTGTGGGACCATATAAACAATATCTAATCATCCATGACTGTGCTGCCCTGCAGTATGCTGTAGTATGCTGGTCCATCATGTCCAATCTCCTATCATGTAGATTTGCAGCATAGTGCAAAGGCCACTGTGGGGTGCCACAAAAATCCTTGTAGCAGTGGTTTTAGATTCAGGAAATAGTATTAGATAAGAGAAGCAGATAATGTTGGAGTACATATATTATTTTGGGATGATTAATAATTTTGGTAACAGCAATGCTTACCTGTATCACTACTGGAAGTATGCACCAATGAAGTATATCTTTTTGTTTTTGTTACATTAGTGGAATTATGTTTTGAGCTCTAGCTAAGATCTCATTTGCTACAGTTTTGATCCCCAGATATCAGTCATTGTTGCTTACAAATTAGTTTAAAGGTTGTATAATCATGGGGCCAGAAATCACAGGGTTACTTATATCGATGAGGAGATCATCAACATAGGGAGATATTTGATCCGTTTGAACCATCTGAACCCTGAAATAGGGACATCCTTTCTAAATAGTCCAACCAGACACTCAACTGTGTTAATGAGCATCCCTTTCATCTGCCTACATTTAATTTAAAAGGCTCTGAAAAAATTGCCTAGGTTTGTATATCTGTGGATGGTGCTATATAGAGTAGCTCAATGTATGTGATGTAGTTTGGTGGAAGCACAGAAATGTTAACTGAGAAAAGAGGTAATTCCAATATAGGCTATACTCTTAAAGCCTTTTCAAAATCTGTGAGCGATATGCCAATGGTGTATGCAATCTGTCTGTCACTGTGGTGGCATTTTATAGCCTTCTGATGGAGTTTCTAATTGATCTATTGAGCATGAACCCCTTTTGAACTATGTGAATCAAGTCAGCAGTAATTTCAGAAAATTGTTTTGCTAGGACCTTGGTCAAAATTATGTTTTTTTGCCATTAGGGAAATGAGGCACACTGAAGAATTTACTGGGCTTTCGGATGATAATTATTTGAGCATTGTCAAGATTCTTCAGTAAATATCCTGTTTTTATGGTGTTTGAGTATAGATATAGAAAAACACCAGTATATTGAAGAGTCCCTCAGGGCATAATTGGGTGCTCTTCCAGGAGCAGTAAATTCAGAATAAGCAACTCTCCTGCTGTGCCTTTCTATGATTAGTTAGGCTGGGGGTTATGTTGGAGGCCTGAAATTCAGTGTTCTGTGAGCTCTTTTGTTTATAAAGCATGGTAATAGTTCTTCCTCCGCGGCTATTGTCATTAGTAATTACTTCATGAAATGTTCTCGGTCCCAAACATTGGCTACTATGGGAAAGCCACCAAAGCACAGGTTATTCCACCTTGAATGAAGACCATTCTGAATGACAAGAGTCAACATTCTAGACCTTTATGAACACACAAGTCGCAGGAAGCAGGGGGAAATAAGTCTATGTCTGATGTTCATGTCCTCACAGATTTCTATGACAGCACCATCGCTCGCATCCTGGACAAAATTGCCCTTCTACAACAAAAAAATGCCTCCACCAAAATCTCCAAACCTTGGTTCAACGACAACCTAAACTCTGAATGCCCCAACCTAAGGTTAGCTGAAAGATCCTGGAGATCGGTACCATTCACTGAACATCTAATTCACTTTAGATCGGTCAGGGAAACTTATCACAAACAAATCAGAACTGCAAAGGCTGACTTCTTCAGAACCCAACTCAATCAAGCCAAAAACCGACCTAAGAAACTGTTTGAAATTAATAATCAACAATCGGGCAAGACACTCAAAGATCTGACCTTGGCGATGGCCTTCCATCATGCGACGAATTGGCGGCCTTCTTCATTAAGAAAACAAAAAGCATCAGTATCGCCCTGGAAGCAAAGAGGGCTATTCTCCCAAATCAGGCAGGCTGCTCCAGTTCACCATGAGTGGCTCATTCTCTCCAGTATTGGCACCAATAAGGACGCCTCTTGGATCTCCTTTACTCCCCTCAGTGAAATAGATATTTTTAATGCTCTGTGTGTGATCAACCAATCTAATAATTTTCACCGACCTGCTGCCACCACCCATCTTCAAAGATATCAAGGATACCATCCTTCCCCTAGGAACAAAGATTGTCAAAGCATCGCTATCGCAATGCAGATCCCCGACTGCTTAAAAGTAGAGCAGGTCTCCCCCATTCTACAAAAACCTAATGCAGACAGATCTGATCTCAATAACTTCTGTCCTATCTCCACCATCTCCACGCTGGCTAAACTGCTGGAAAAATGCATGCAGGTGCAACTTTGTACACACATGGAGTACTGCCAACTTCTGGACCAACATCAATCCAGACATCTTAATCATGCTAGACCACAACAAAGCAAGCCTCCTGATTCTCCTTGACCTTTCTTCAGTTAACCATGGCAATCTCTTATCCAGAGGATGGGCTTTTCAGGTCCGGTATTGAAATGGTTTACTTCCTTCCTCCAAAATAGATTACAAAAACTCAAGATAAATCAATTCCTATCCCAGCCCTCCTCAGTTTCTATGGGAGTTCCACAGGGGTCGGCACTATCACCAATGCTCTTCAATGTATTCCTAGAATCTTTGGCAAATGCTCTGAACTCTGCAAACAGCCTCTTCCATAGGCATGCGGATGACACTCAACTTGTTCTGAAAATCACCTCCCCTGAAGACTTCATTTCACTCAACTCTACCCTTATGGATACTCAAAACTGGCTAATTGACTACCACTTCATGCTCAACACCTCCAAAATGGAATTCCTTCTCTTTGCTCTGCCTAATCACACCCCCAAGATCGACCACTGGCTGAAACATCTCACGGCCTTCAACTGCACTCCCCCCAATATCGACTCAGAATCACACTTGATAAGCACTTGAACATGCAGAATCATATCAGCAATTTAAGCAAGGGTGCTAAACACCAAATGCACACATTAAGGACCCTAAAACCATTCATGCCACAAGAGGACTTCAAGATGGCGGTTCAAGCTCTGGTACTGCCTAGGCTCGACTATGGTAGCTCCATGCTCTGTAGACTTCCTAAATAAAACTTGTCCCCATTAAAAGCATCCAATAATGCAGCAGCTAGACTGATCACGGGTTCAAAAAGAAACGAGCACATCTCGCCAGCCCTCAAATCCCTAAACTGGCTCCCATATGAAGCTAGAAGTCAGCTAAAGATAGACTGCATTGCTCATAAAGCCCTACATTTCAAGACTCCTATGTATCTGGCTCAACAACTAGTACTATCTGGTATTGCAGACAGTCAAGAAGTGGAAGTTCATTGCTCTTAAAACCACAAATCAGGGCGTGGCCAAGATGGTGGCCGAGTAGGACGTGCCTTTTTGCTTCTCCGCTCCGCCATCTAGGCCCCACTGCTTTGATATCGCTAAGCCCCGGGAGCATCTCTGGATTCTGCTCACCCCATGTCTACCAGCACTGCAGAGCGGACCGGGCCGGGAAAAGGGCCTGGGAGGCACGGCTGGACGTGCTGTGAAGGGTTGCGGCATCCTCGCACCACTTTCCTGCCGCAACTGTGCCGTGAGAGAGGGGAGGCCCGGGAGCGAGGGGTCTGCCAAGGGGTGAGCGTGCCTGCGTCGGCTGGACCCGATGATTGGCTCCCACCTACCGACTTTGCAGCATTGGAGGCTCTCGACGGAAGGAGGCTCAGCTGAGCACCTTCCAGTGTGGGGGTGGAGGAGAATACACAGCGCAGATCCACAAGGTGGTGAGTCGTGCTGCTGGGGCTCATCTAGTGGAGTGGGGGGCCCCGGTCGGGACAGCAAGTGGTGAAGCCAGGCTGAGATTGCTGGGCAGGCCCCCCCTCACCCCTGGCTTCACATTGAGGTAGCATCAGGCCTCACAGAGACTAGGCCCCTTGATCTATGCTGGGGCTGCAATCGGGGTGACGCCTCTATACCTGACTGAGTGGCGTTGGATTCTTGATCTGGGCCCAGATGCAGCGGAAGAGCCTCCCTTGGGGCCGGCCTTGGCAGCGGCGGTCGGGCCTACTGTCGCGGCCTGATTTAGAGCTGGTGGGGCTGGGATGGACCAACCCCCAGATTGAGGACTAGCCTGACCGAGGGGGGCTGAGATAAAGAGGCACCAGTGAGGGGAGCGCTGAATACCTTGCCTCCTCTTCTCACTGAAACCTGACGACGTATGGCAACGAGACAAAGGAAAGGGGTGTCATCTGTTTCCTGCGGGGCCTGCGGCTCCCTTTACCGGTCCCCCTGGTCGGCACCTGACGCCCCGAGGGGGTGCATCCAGAACATACGGGGCTATCCTTCACGCTGCCATTTGTGATGCCTAGGATCGTGCTGATACTCCCCAGCCGGCAGTGAAAGGAACCGGTCATATACGGGGGTGAATCTTGAAACTGTGTGCTGGTTGCGGAGCACCACATACTTCTGAGGGACAGAGGCTCTGGAGTGCTGGTGGCAGTGAAGTAAAAGTGTAAAACAGTGGACACTCCTCAAGGCAGGTGGGGCTTTGCAGTGACTCTTCCTAGTGCAGTGAGCAGCGCCAAACGGGATGGCCTCAGCTAAAACGAAGAAGGACAGGTCGTTCAAGGACCTTCTCCGATCTGGTGCTGGAGGTGCCGAGATCCACCCTTTTATCGGCTGGAGCTCCGGCAGACACTGAAGCGGAGGAGGGGGATAGTCCCATCACACGAGCCTTCTTGGAGTCCCTATTTGCTTCTCCGAAAGAGGATATTCATACAATGAAAAAAGAGATGACTCAGGAGTTGCAAGAGACAAGGAGGGACCTGGATTCGCTAGTCAAGAGGGTTGACACATTGGAGACGCAGGCTACAACGTGGGACGAGGAGATAGAACAGCTCCAACAGGAGGTGATTGACTTGCAAGCCCTACATTTCAAGACTGCTTTGTATCTGGCTCAAAAACTAGTACTATCTGGTGATTGCAGACAGTCAAGAAGTGGAAGTTCATTGCTCTTAAAACCACAAATCGGGGCTTGGCCAAGATGGTGGCCGAGTAGGACGTGCCTTTTTGCTTCTCCGCTCCGCCATCTAGGCCCCGCTGCTTTGATATCGCTGAGCCCCGGGAGCATCTCTGGATTCTGCTCACCCCATGTCTACCAGCACCGCAGAGCGGACCGGGCCGGGTAAAGGGCCTCGGAGGCGCGGCTGGACCTGCTGTGAAGGGTTGTGGCATCTGCGCACCACTTTCCTGCTACAACTGTGCCGTAAGAGAGGGGAGGCCCAGGAGCGAGGGGCTTGCCAAGCGGTGAGCGTGCCTTCGGCGGCTGGATCCGATGATTGCCTCCTTCCAACCAACTTTGCAGCATTGGAGGCTCTCGACGGGAGGAGGCTCAGCTGAGCACCTTCCAGTGTGGGGGTGGATGAGAATACACAGCGCAGATCCACGAGGTGGTGAGTCGTGCTGCTGGGGCCCATCTAGTGGAGTGGGGGGCCCCGGTCGGGACAGCAAGTGGTGAAGCCAGGCTGAGATTGCTGGGCAGGCCCTCCCTCACCCCTGGCTTCACATTGAGGTAGCATCAGGCCTCACAGAGACTAGGCCCCTTGATCTACGCTGGGGCTGCAATCGGGGTGACGCCTCTATACCTGACCGAGTTGCGTTGGATTCTAGATCTGGGCCCAGATGCAGCGGAAGAGCCTTCCTTGGGGCCGGCGTTGGCAGCGGGAGTCGGGCTTACTGTCGCGGCCTGATTTAGAGCTGGTGGGGCTGAGATGGACCAACCCCCAGATTGAGGACTAGCTCTACCAAGGGGGGCTGAGATAAAGAGGCACCAGTGAGGGGAGCGCTGAATACCTTGCCTCCTCTTCTCACTGCAACCTGACGACGTGTGGCAACGAGACCCAGGAAAGGGTTGTCCTTTGTTTCCTGCAGGGCCTGCGGCTCCCTGTACCGGTCCCACTGGTTGGCACCTGACGCCCCGAGGGGGTGCAGCCAGAACGTACGGGGCTATCCTTCGCGCTGCAATTTGCGATGCCTGGGATTGTGCTGATACTCCCCGGCCGGCAGTGAAAGGAACCGGTCATATATGGGGGTGAATCTTGGCGCTGTGTGCTGGTGCGGAGCACCATATACTTCATAGAGCCAGAGGCTCTGGAGTGCTGGTGGCAGTGAAGTAAAAGTGTAAAACAGTGGACACTCCTCAAGGCCGGCGGGGCTTTGCTGTGACCCTTCCTAGTGCAGAGAGTAGCGCCAAACGGGATGGCCTCTGCTAAAACGAAGAAGGACAGGTCGTTCAAGGACCTTCTCCGATCTGGTGCTGGAGGCGCTGAGACCCACCCTTTTATCGGCTGGAGCTCTGGCAGACACTGAAGTGGAGGAGGGGGATAGTCTCATCACACCAGCCTTCTTGGAGTCCCTATTTGCTTCTCCGAAAGAGGATATTCATACAATGAAAAAAGAGATGACTCAGGAGTTGCAAGAGACAAGGAGGGACCTGGATTCGCTAGGCAAGAGGGTTGACACATTGGAGACGCAGGCTACAACGTGGGACGAGGAGATAGAACAGCTCCAACAGGAGGTGATTCACTTGCAAGAGCAACAGCTGGATCTTCAGGCCCACGCTGGAGATCTCGAAAACCGTTCCCGGAGGAACAACATACGGATCCGCTCCGTTCCACAGGGGTCCGAAGGGCAGGATATTGAAGGTTTTGTGGAAGAGCTCTTCCATTTCATCTTGGGTTCCGCTCAAGAGCAACGGATCAAGCTAGACAGGACCCATAGGTTGGGCCTGAAAAGAGCAGCAATGGCTCCCCCGCCTGACATACTTACGTGTGTGCATGACTTTCAACCTAAGGAAAGGATCATCCGTGAAGCCTGAGCCAGGAACCCCATAGAATTCAGAGCTACGAAACCCCTGCTCTTCCAAGACCTTGCAGCATCTACTATGCAAATAAGGAAAGAGTTTGGGCCTATCACCTCCCACTTGCACTCTAAGGATATATCCTATTCATGGGGTCATCCCTTTCTCTTAATCTTCAGGTGGGAAGGTTCATTGGTCCAGACTCGCTCTCTGCAGGATGCCAAGAAGCTGCTTGGCCTATCTGATGCAGATCTGAATGTGCCTACGCAATCAGGGTCCAGACGGCGTCAACCTCGATCTGATGGCTGGACAAGAATCGGTCGCTCCACATCTTGACTCCGGCTGGACACTGAGACCATCGCCAAGGAGAGAAAGGCAGTCATCGTCTCTCTGGGAGAAGAGACTGCTCATGCGGACTAAGAAGGGTTTGGCCACGCTGAAATTAAGGGAGGGACAGCTGCGACAGCTTGTAACTGAATGCTCCTGAGTCGAATTGCATGGGGCCTGGGCGGGGCAGAGCGGCAGGATGGATCCTGCTGACATCTCACGCCTTTCCATGGGGTTGATCACCCAGGACTTTGAAAATGTTTGAGGTTATATGTTTCCTTGTGGGGTTTTATCTTTGTCTTGGGGTTATGCTGGATCTCTCCTCCCTCCACCACCAGTCATCTGTACCGAGGTTACCACATTGGGAATGACCCCCGCTTGTTGGACAGGCTTCTACCCTCCAGTGGCCATTACCCCTGTACCGACCATGGTTGCACACTCACGATAGGTGCCCCCATGTACTTTCTCAATTACTACGCACCTTGAAATAATCTCCCTTAATGTAAAAGGTCTTAACAGCCCTTCCAAGAGGAGAGCCGTCCTATCCTTGCTTGAACACTCGGATGCACACATATGCCTCCTACAGGAGACACACTTACTGCCCCGAGACACTTACACTTACGTTTCCTCATCAGTTATTCTCTTCCTATTCGGCCAAAACTGCAGGATTCACAACATGGATAGATCGGCCCAGAGATATTGCACTTTCTGAAAAAGGGAGACAGATGCTACTGGAGATGGGACTGACAGATATCTGGGGGGCCCGACATCAGACATCAAGGGAGTGCAGGTTTTATTTTCATCCCACAAGATGTACACAAGAATAGATTACATACTGACCACTGACGCAGTCTCCCAACAAACCCAACAGGTCGAGATTTTTCCGTGCGGGCTGTGAGACCACTCTGCAGTGCGCATATCTATGGCCCCATCTTGTCTGCGCCCTACCCATCGGCTGTGGAGGTTAAGAGAGACGATGCTACAACGCCCCACGGTAGTTCAGTGTATTACAGGGACTATAGAGGACTATCTGTCCAGTAATGCCTCGCATGACACCCCCATTGTCATGTGGTGGGACGCATTGAAGGCGGTAGTTAGGGGGGAGTTTCTAGCAATTTCAGCGCAGGATAACAAGGCTCGGAGGGAAAAAAGGGAGCAACTCTTGGATGCAGTGGTGGAACTGGAGCATATACACCAATGGATTGGCGCTCCCAGGGTCTGGAAACAATTAACAGCGGCGAGAGCTCAGATTGCAAGCCTGGATATTGATCGGGCTGAACACACTGCACTAAGGCTTCAACATGCCTTTTACTCAAAGGGAGATAGGTGTGGGCGGCTGTTGGCCAACAAATTATGGTCGCAGCGGCAGTTGGGCAATGTCCCACTGATTATAGACCACTCTGGGCAGGAGCAGGCCACAGATCAAGGCATTGCAGATAGATTTCGACAATTCTACACATCCCTGCAAAAGGCAGAGGATCTTCCTGAAACGGCTCCTATGCAATATCTGCGGGATCTTAATACCGCCAGGCTAGTCCCTATCCAGGTGAAGGACCTTGAAGTGCCGTTTACGCTTGAAGAAGTTATCTCTGTCATATCACGACTAAAACCACTACTTAAAGCTCTGGGCCCGAATGGGTTCTCCTCTCTCTTCTACAAGACATTCTGTACTATCCTGGCCCCACTGCTAAAGAGGATGTTCAACTCGATTGGTACATCCTCTTCCATTTTGCCCTCGATGTTAGAGGTGCTAGTCACAGTCATAACCAGGGAATGATAAGCAGTACTGCGCGTCCTATCATCCTATCTCTCTCCTTAACGTTGACCTCAAAATATTTACAGGGATTCTGGTGCAGAGACTCTCTTCTTGCCTCCCTGGTCTACTCGACCCGGATCAGTCGGGCTATGTATGGTTCTCTCAGTAGACGGCGAAAATGCATTTGATAGGGAGCACGGGTCCTATCTCAAAGTCACCCTGTAGCACTTTGGTCTGCCTGAGCACTTTGTCAGTTGGGTCTTCGCTAGTTATACCATCCCTACCATGTCGGCTCGGGTAAATGGAGTGGTCTTGGCCCCTTTTCCGATCCAACAAGGGACGAGACAGGGGTACCCTTAAATCTCTGGAGTAAAGTTTGGTGGAGAGGATCACAAAATCAGCATGCTGACGATGTGGTAGCCACCCTGGAGCAACCGGTACAATCAATGCCTGCTCTGCTGGCAGAGCTTGAACGCTTCTCACACACATCGGGATTCAAGATGAACGTTAGTAAGTCCCTGGCTCTGGGTCTGACTCTCAGACCCGCTACGTTAGACTCCCTTAAACACTCTCAACGCCTTCAGTGGGCCTCGAATTCTATCCCATACCTGGGTCTGCAACTGGCGAGCAACACCCAAAGTACTGTCTCCTTGGATTACACGGCACTGCTGCAGCAGATTTGCAACTGTCTTCGTCGATGGCGACCATACTCGCTGTCCTGGTTGGGTCGGGTTGCAGCCATTAAAATGACAGTACTTCCTCAAATCATAAATGTATTCCAGGCCCACCCGGTGGCCCCTCCCTGAGGTGTGCTGCGGTCACTGCAGACAGACATAGAACGCTTCATCTGGCATGATCAACGGCCCAGGATGCACAGAGACTTAAGCTACAGAGCTCCAACAGAGGGGGGACTGGCGATCCCAAATCTGCAGGAGTACTACTGGGCAGTGCAATTGTGGGCTCTGGTCGAATGATCTCGGCCGGAGTCCAAGAAACACTAGCTGTTCATGGACAGGGTGCTGGCTAAGCAATCACTGTGGGGGGTTCCATTCCTGTCTAAAGCAGCTAAGCCGTGTAATCTGTACCTATCTGAGGTGACGCATTTCACCATGGCGGCTTGGGACAGTGTGGCCGTCTCACGAGTGCTTACAACATTCCTGTCCCCAATCACGCCATTAGTCAACAATGCCAACTTCTCTCCGGGACTGGATGAAACTAGCTTTAAGCAGTGGTCGCAAACAGACTGTCGCTAGGTAGGCCACTTCTTTGATGTAGACAGGCCGTCGTCTTTTAGTGACCTACGGGCTCAGCACAATCTTTCTGAGACTGAACGCTACCGTTACCACCAGATTAGACACTGGGCATTGCAGCCAGAGGTACGTAAGGGGGCAGAAAGACAGCTCATGACTTTTGAAAAATGGCTACTAACTAGACACATGGTTGCTCGGTTGACCACGGATCTTTACAAACTAATCTGTGGAGTTCCTAATTCCGAGAAAACACCTAGTCAGCAGAGATGGGAAGGGGAATTGGGCAGGACGTTCACACAGAAGGAATGGCAGGACATCTATTTCGGGGCACGCCATTCTGCACACAGTGTCGCTAATATAGAGGCTGCAACGAAAATAGTAACATTCTGGTACCTGACACCGCCACGGCTTCACAGAGGCAACCCAGCACATAGCCCCTTATACTGGAGGGCCTGTGGCTCGGTGGGCACTTTGACACACCTACTGTGGGACTGCCCCCAACTTTCCCACTACTGGCAACAGGTTGTGGATGACATTGACTCCCACTTCCAGACTCAAATGCCTTGCTTCCTATCTTGCACTCTCTTAGGCCTGCTCAACCCCATTACCTTCCCATTGAAATCAAGAAGGGGGAAACGGATGGAATTCGCAATGGGGGCGGCTCTACAAAACATCCTATCTAACTGGGGGAAAACAACTACGCCCACTTATGTGGGATGGCTGCATAGATTGCGGGGGATACTCGGAATGGAGAAAATCTCTCTCTCACTGACTAACCCAGGGGCCTCCTTTCATGACTTGTGGGGACCTATTCTTTCGCTATTGACTTCCGCATTCAATCGACTCACATGCTCCAAATACCTGAGGCTTCTATGTTTAGCAGATCCACCTCAGAGTGCATATTCAACCGAGAGGTCAACACAGAACACACATGGTTAGGCGATCTATATTGCGGGGGGAGGGGAGCTGGGTTGCACCTTTGAGATGCACCTTAAGTCTCCAAGTGGCGGGTAGGGAGGAACTGGGGGAGGGGGAAGTTCTGTTGTTTATTATGTATATGTCGTTTGATTATGGCTACTTTCTTAGCTTCTGACTCGCAGATCCTATTGTAGGGTTAATGGAATGTATGCCATTCTTATGTGTGATATGTCTATCTTAGAATCAATAAAGAAATTTAAACAAAAAAAAACCCACAGATCTTCCACAAAATGAGAACGAGTCACAGAGCCTTCTCAGACGCTGCTCCAAAGATTTGTATTATGAGAACGAGTCACAGAGCCTTCTCATGTGCTGCTCCAAAGATTTGTATTTGTATTTGTAGAGTGCTACATTCATTCCGAGGAACATTACGGCGCTAGGAGAGCATACATTTGTGGCGTGAAGGTGAGAGTGCCTAGTTTCATAGTGTGGTGTTCTTAAATGAAGGCTGACCAACTTAGTATTCGGGAAACAACAAACAAGACGGTTTTTAGTTTCTTTCTGAAAAGCAGATATTCTTCTGTTAGTCGTAGATCAAGCGGAAGGTCATTCCACTGGACAGCAGCCAATTTAGAAAAGAAGCAGTCTCCCATTCTAATTCTGGTGGTCCTTTTTATCTTCACCAGGGCCTGGTGGCTGGACCTCAGGTTTCGTGGAGGAGTGTAAAATTCTATCTTCTCCTGTGAGCCTTTCATATGTAGAGCTCTGTGTGCATGGCAGAGGAGCTTGAACTTGGCCCTCTGGCGCACTGGCAGCCAATGTAAATCCTTCATGCTGTCTGATGCTGAGCTATACCTGCTTTTATTGCAGACCAATCTAGTGGCCGTGTTTTGGACCACCTGCAGGCAAGAGAAGAGATACTCTGGCATTCCCACATTTGGAACTCTCTTCCACTGGAAGTCTGACAAATTTCTGCCACTATTTCCAAAAAGGAAGTAAAAAAAATCCTAATGGCTAAGTTTTTGCAATAAAACAGCCCTGACCTCACTGCTCATCAAATGCCCCCTGATTGACTATTAGGTTTTTGGACACCTTTGAATCCAAGCATTTGCCTGCCATGCTCATTTACGTAGCGAATATTATCAAATATTCTTCTAATTGGTCCGTATCCGCCCTACCTTAACTGTGTTGCATGACTAACTTGTTGTTTTATGCATATTCATGTTAAGCCTATCCTAATTGTAAAGTGCTCTGATACCCGCATAGGTCAGGTTCGAGCTATATAAAACTTTCAAAACAAAGAATCCTATATAATTGTAACTGTAGACAAGAAGAGAACCGCTACCTAGTTCCGTACTTCTGCATATTGTAATGGACATGCAATAAAAGGATCTTATGAAAATTCTGTTGGGCCTCTAGGATCCAGACCTGAAAGAAATAACTTTATTCTTTTAAGGGAATGTATTAACTAACACGTTAGCCAAAGTGGATCAATATATAAAACAGATGATGAGGGATGAAAAAATGAGAAAGGACAAAATTACAGAATAAGACACCTCCAAAGGCAAAAGGCTGAAAGACAAACCTACAACAGCTACATAAACAAACAAACACTCTGTTAATGGGGACTTTTCTACTTCTATCACTCATCAATCTCATCCACCCAACAGACGTAACTTTATAAAAGCAATAGACACCTTAATCGCTGCCCCACACTATTTTACACTCTTCCATTTCTAACCCCACATGGAGCTGGATCGTTTAATTCTAGATGATCTGACTTATAATAAGAAGAAAGAGCTCTTCCAAGTACCAAGAAAATATCCATCACAGGAGCTGCAAAAAGCAGAATAGACTCGTGATGAGAGACTTTCAGAAAAGAGCACAGAAAACACAACTAATGCATCCTCTAAACAAATCTATGAAAGGCCCATGTTCAAAGCTGTGTTTGAAATCTGGAGCAACTATGGCCACTCTCAGTAGGCCACTTAGGGTTCACTGCATGACAATTGTCTTTACTTTTCAAAATAATCACTCAATCACACCCTAAGACCTCTCTGTTTGACATTAAGACTTATCATAAACCCCCTATCTATTAAAATACTCGTTTTCCATATTATGATCTTCATTACAATTTTACAAGAATAAAGTGAGGTATTGAACTCTCCTGGTAAATATCATAACCCCAGGGTCAGATATTTACCATGGGTAATAAATACCTCCTATTCCAAATTTTTTGCAGTACAACAGCATTATGGCACAATGGCACTGTGTTAGAGCTAGGCAGCACAAAGTCTGCCAGAGCATGAAGAAAGCGAAAGTGTGCAATTGCTTTGAAGATAGGACATAGTTTGCTCTCTCCAGGTGACACAATGCAGCCCAGCAACTTTGGTTGATGTATTGCCATGTGCCACTTATTCAGTGGGAAATCTGATTTTTAATAAATATTAAGGAAAATGACTTTTACAGAGGTACATTTTTCCTACTAGGAGTTCCTGGAGTCTAAATTTGCATTAGCTCTACAGATTTTCCCAACCAGTAATTCAAATTTGAATTGGTGTGAAAAAGTTAAATGATTTCAAGGAGAAAAAAATTGGCTGACCTGAATGGTCAGAGATGACTCCTCTAAAGCTCAAAGAACATGCTAGATGCGGACTGTGAGCATCCTCTATGACATTAGAGTGTCAAGTCCTGCTTGAGTGCCAAATTAAGCTTGACCGGTCTCACCTTTTTACATATAACACTGGGGGGGAGCACTTGAAAGTAGGGGAACAGGAAGGCAAGATAAAGCTTGGGTATCCACTGTCTGCTGGTTGATGAACACTGTTTTGTTTAAACTAGACTTCTGTCTCTCAGTTTATTAGGGGTACTTTGGCCTTTTCAAATTGGATTTTGGTTTTATTTGTGGATGGACACTCGTATTACCATAGTAAATCCTGCACAACCCCCACCGCCAGTCCTCAGAGCCCAAATTTAGTGTGGCAAAAGACTTTTGATATCTTGAAATGCCCAAAGTGGCTTGGGTTGGCCATTGGATCATTTTCCCCACTGGTTATGGAGTGCCCAAGGGTCATTCCCAACCAGGTATAAACATGACATCTCCAGGCACCCACCTCAGAACACTACTGGACCTTCTGTCTGTGATCTGAGAGGAGTTCTGAAGGACTGTACCTTCCCCTCTTGTATCCAGGACAAATATGTGGACTCCAGGGATCATGAGGATGAACTCCTGTTCAAGCTAGGGGGATACAATAAGGTACCAGAGGCCTTAGCTGTAACTGCCCAGCTGAACTGTGACATTGAATCTGGAAAGCACCCTGCTGTCAGCTTCTGCCTGACATTCTGCGAGTCCCTAAGTGCCTCCGCTGAGGTCCTGGCAGGTTTTGGGAGTGTACTTCTGTGGTGGATTAGGACTTAATGGACTAAAGTTAGAAGGTAAAATCTTTGACAATGATGAACCTGTTAGGGTATCCAACCTGTTTTTCATTGCGGTCAGCCTCAAATTGCCCCCATGTTATGGTCTGTTCATGACAATTGACTATCATAAGCTCGTTGTGCTTCCTGATACTCTATCTTCTTAACAAATTCAAAATTATTTTTTCCAGTTCCCTTTATTGGATTTTTCTTATGTTGGTGTAATTTTGTTTATTACATTTTACTCTATTTGTTTTAAATTCAGTTTGGGAGTTTTATTGTTTTGCATTTCAACTTTATTACTGTTTTGGTACTGCATAAATACTTTACACATTGCCTCAAGTTAAGCTTGTCTGCTCTGTGCCATAGCTACCAGGGGGTTAAGGTCAGGCTCATTTAGTGACTTTGGGCGATCACCAGGACAAGGGTTGTGATTGTTCCTTGAGGTGGGTAGCACCCACCCAAAATAATAATCCAGTGTCATACAAAACCATTTAAATTTATTATTAGCAAGTAACATTTGCAGTTTATTATTTGCAATGCTTTTCCACACGTCCGGTCTAGAAAGTGAGAATACTTATTTTCATTTATTAATGGTATAGCTCATTTTTTCATATTAGTAAATCAGATATTTGAGCATTACAGTGACCCAGAAACCAGACATAGAGTCAGCACTTTAGAAACTCCTTGGGGGTAGCTGCTGCACTCCTGCAGCTTCCCCGTGCATTCTTTTCAACAATGGTGGTGCCCCCTGCCCGTTTTGGGGTGTCTACAAGGGGAAACACATCAGTAAACTGAAGAGTCCCGCAGGGCATTATGGAACTTTCCTCCAGGAGCAGTAAATAGTTAATAAGAAGCTCTCCTGCTCTGCCAGGGAGGGTCACTGCTTTGTTTTTGACACAAGGCCTAACACTGTGCGGCTCCTCCTCCTGGTTGTTGCTTTTTTATGTCTGACAAGGTAAAAAGGTTTTGCTGCTCATGTTTCACCTGTTGTACGAAAGTGCAATTCAGGGTAGTCTGAGAGTACTTCTGGCTTCCACAAGGGCCCCTCTCTTTGGGAGTGTCGGGTTTTAGCTAAGGGCAAGGGTCAGTCACTCAATTCCAAGTATATTGCCTCAGGGACATAATATCACTCTTTTATCTTGTGCTGGTGGGCAAATTCTCAAGAATAAGAACAGGCCTCCTCTTGGTCCTTCTTTGAACTAAGTTGTTCAGAACTGAGGGTCTGGTGTCAAGGGGGTCCCTAGGGGGTGGAGGAGATAGTAGCCAGTGGTCAGCAAGTCCCTTACAGCTGAGGTGACCACATCCAGTAAATTAGGTCACCTTTCTACCTAGAGCTCACTATTTCTGTCCTCCTGACGATGGCAGAATTTAACTTTAGGTGTACAGATCATACTGCTTGCCCTGGAGGTGTACACCTCCTGCATACCTAATTTCCCACCTAGCCTCGGTCCAAGTATCCCAGAGGCAAGAGGAGAGCTGTGTCTTCCTCCTCGGGGGCATAGCCCAGATGCACATTAGAGGCAGGGCAGTCTTTAAAGCTCACCGCTCTGATGTGTCACTTTACTAGCCCATTTTGGAGGAGGAAGGTGTGAAATCAAATCAAACCTCTTTCCTGCCCAAGCATGTGTTCTGAATTCTGGAAGTGTTCACACTGCCTGGCACAAGGTCATAATCCTGTCTTGGCAGCAGCTGGGGCTGGAAACCTCTGTCTTGCCAGCCAAAGCACAAGTCAGTGAGGGTAACCAGGTGGGCAACCACTAGGCAGTGCCCTGGGTGCATGCCATCCTTTCCTTGACACCATATTTGTTTCAGGGAAGAGAAGAAATATTGTTTCACACCAGACTCAACATATTTAGGTGGTACCATGATGGAGCTAGCAACCCAGGTGCACCTGGGTGCAAGTCCCATATTATCCTATGGACCACCTATCACTTATAGTCTACATTAATGGAAAAGCCACTATAGAGACATATATGCTTGCACTTACACGTCTAAACTCTTGATATACTGCACCCTGTTCCTGTCGTTTGTAATGGCAGGCATGCTGTTATCTGTTTACCTGGTTGACTTGGTGGTACAATCAATGCTGCAGGCACTGAGTACACTTTTACCACCCATGCCCTGGAGTACCACTTATCAGGGACTTACAAGGAAGGTATGGTCTCTGTCAATTAGGGATGTCATTTACACATGTCACTTTTAGGAAGAGTGCATTGTCACTGGAGCCTGGTTAGCAGGCTTCAAAGCACTGACAGAGTCGAAAACCAGCATCTAGTAGTCCAAATGGGGGCAAAAGAGGGAGGACATCTGCAAAAAGTCCTGTTTTTTTATACTTGTCAAGCCAGTGGCATTTCAGGGAGCAAGTCAGAGGCTTTCTCGATACCACTGCCAGTGGATGTGACTCCTTTTGAGAGGATGGGGATTGACACTGTTGGTCTCCTAGATCCACCAACTGCGTCTAGAAATTGAAGAAACAGATATATCTTGGAGTTAGTGTGACATGCCACTAAATACCCAGAAGCAATATCCCTCAAGATTCCCACTGCTCTCACTGTGGCCAGAGCCCTACTTGGCATCTTCACCAGAATTGGCTTCCCCAAGAAGGTGGCCTCAGATAGAGGGAGTAATTTTATGTTAGTCGACCGCAAGGCGATGTGGGATAAATGTGGTGTTACCTGTAAATTTACCACCCCATATGATCCCAGACCAATGGTTTGGTGGAAAAATTCAATAAGATTCTAAAGGGCATGATCATGAGCTTAACTGTATAGCTCAGTTGCAGACGGGATGTTCTCCTCTGATGTCTGCTGTTTGCTTGCAGAGAGGTGCCTCGGAAAGGGGTTGGCTTTCGCCCCTTTGGATTACTGTTTGGAAACCATGGTAAGAAGTTGTTAACCACAATAAGCTGCTCCTAGTGTAGTCATTGACCAGTCCTTGTCCTCTAAAACCTGATGATTTTAATATCATATAGTTACCTATCACATTAAAACATTATCAGATAACTATAATGATTTTTATTCACACTCACTTCCTCACGGGCCCCCACTTAGTTTAGAAGTGCATCCCTGTCATCAGGTGTATGCCCGCCCTCTATCAAACCAAGGTTTTAGAGGGCGAGGACTGGTCAATGATGAAGCATGACACCAGGTGGTGTGTGAGACCAGTCTGTCACATTTTGTGAGATGCCTTCACTCACAATATAATCCGAACCCCATAGTGGTCACTACACTAGGAGTAGTTTATTGTGGTTAACATTTATTGTTGGAGGCTGTTAGCTCCTAGAACCCCGCGCCTCTTGTTCCCTTCTCCACGCACTGTGGAGCTCACGTGTAGTTATAACCATGGTAAGAAGGCCATTGAGTTTGCATAAAGAAGCTTGGGAGGACCTTTCAAGGAGCCAAAAGAAGATGTGCTGGCTAACTGCTAACTGCTGCATGGTCCTGCATGGCAGAGTACATGAAGAGCAAGCAGCTACCTGGAGTGCGGTCAAGAGCTAATTAAGCTCTGGTATGCACAGAAGGCCACTATGCTTGAGTACCATCTATGACAGTTGGTGTGGGTGTTGGAGCCTGTGGCTCCCAAGGACCTCCAGGACAAGATGACTGGTCTCTATCCCATTCTGGAGAAAAAAGGTTAGATCACCTACTTGATGGAACTTGGCACCCCCACAAGGTACTCCATGTCAACAGATTGAAACCACACCAAGACAGAGCAGATATGATTATACTGATGGTCGATGATGAAGGAGGGGAGGAGGAGAGTTATCTTCTGCCAGATCTTCATTCCACCAGTGCACCAGATGGGTCAGTGCAGGGAGTAATACTCTCCCCCAAGTTGACAGATCAGCAGCAGAAAAACTGCAAAAAAGTGTGGGAGCAGTTTGTTGGCCTGTTTTCTCTGGTCCCTGGACTCATCACTTGGTGTGTGCATGATATTAACACTGGTGACGGCCTACCTGTCAAATGCAAATTGTAGAGGTTGTCTGGCCAGGCCAAAGACAGAATTAAGGTTGAGGTAGTCAAGATGCTGGAGTTTGGGATACTTGAGCCCTCTGGAAGTCCTGGACCAGTCGAGTGGTACTGGTGCCCAAGCCTAATCCCCAAGGGGTAAAGAAAAAATTAAGGTATTGATTGGACTACAGTAGTTTGAATGCAATCACCAAGGCTGGAGCTCACCCCATACCTAGAGTTGATGTGCTAATTGACAGGTTTCAGGCTGCAAAGGGCCACTTTCAGTTTAAAGTAAATGCCTTTGGCTTGAAGAATCCCCCTGCCACCTTTCAAAGGCTAGTGAAAAGAGTCCTATCTGGGTGGGAAACTTTCAGTACAGCTTATCAGGATGATATAGTTGCATCCAGTTCCACCTGGGAGGAGCACCTGGGGCCCTACTACATATAGGGTGCACTTTCACTATTTGCCCCACGGCTCACCATAAAACATGTGCACCGGGCACAAACAGGGAAAGTGCACCCTATCACATTAAATGCACTGCCCCCAGGGCAGCCACAAAGTTGTGTTGCCCTGGGGGCAGAGCATTCAAGTGAAAAACGGAGTGGCTTTAAAGCAGCCACTCCAGTTTCACTGAGATCCTCTTGCAGGTGGGTGCAGTGAGTGACAGCATCTGCCTGCAAAGTGATGTCTGGGAGTCCATAGGACCACCTTTCCCCCTCCAGAGGGCTGCCATCAGGGGGCGCACTGATAGTGTGCCTTCTGACAGCTTCTTGGCTTCTGCGCTCGCACAGCTAATACGGCGCAGAGGCAAAGGTATTCCCTTATTTGCATGGGGCCACACCCCCATGCAAATGAGAGAACACCTTCTGGTGATAGCACTGGCGCTATATGTGTGCCAGCGCTATCTGTATTACAGAAAGGGCCGCACAAGCATCTGTGGCCCTTTCTGTAATGCCAAAGTGCCCCAGGGAGCGCACAGCAGGTGCACATGCACTTTGTGCCCCCGGGGCACATTCCATAATACAGCCAGCATGTCTACCTGAGGGAAGTGCTTCAGGCCTTGCAGAAGGCGGGACTGACTATCAGATAGGGCAAGGTGCAGTAGTGTACCTGGATCACCTTATAGGTGGAGGCCTTGTGCAACCTTTCCAGACCAAGATCCAGACAATCCTGGAATGGGTAGCTCGAAAGAGTTACACACATATCAGGGCCTTTCTCAGCCTTACTGGGTACTACAGAAGGTTTGTGAGGATCTATGGGACCATCATGGCTCCCTGACAGAGTTTACCTCAAAGAAACAGCCCAAAAAGCTTATTTGGACCCCAGAGTGGCAGCAGGCCTTGGAAACTATGAAGGAGGAAATGTGTCCAGCACCAGTCCTACTGGTCCTTGACAACAATAAGGAGTTTGAGGTCCAGACAGATGCTTCAGACCAAAGGATTGGGGGAGTATTGTTACAAGTAAATGAAGAAGGCCAAGATTAGCCAGTTGCCTTCATTAGCAGGCGACTACTCCCAAAAGAGCTAAGATGGAGTGCCATTGAGAGGGAAGCCTTTGCTATGGTCTGGTCCCTGAAGACGATCAGGCCATAGCTGTATGGTACTCATCTCCATTTTCAAACTGACCACAGACCTCTCAGATGGCTCATGCTGATGACGGGGGAGAACCCAGAACTGTTGAGGTTGTCCATTTCCCTTCAGGGGATGGACTTCACAATGAAACCCAGACCAAGGACTGCCCATGCTAATGCAGATGGAGTTTCCAGGTTTTTCCACTTTGATGATGAAGACTACTAGGTTGTTGTTTAGTTACCCATCAACTTTTGTCTGGGGGGTATGTAGGAAAGAACTCCTTTTTGCCCTGATCACCCCCGTTTTGTGACTGCTGCTTGTGGTTGCTGACACTGAAAGTGCCCTGGGCTCTACTAACCAGGCCCAGGACCAGTACTCTGGCCTCTAAAGGTGTATGGTAATTGGTATAATGCTAACTGTCAAAGACAGCATACTAGCAAGTCTCTAGTATATGAAAAGGCATGTAGGTATAGAGACCCCAGGAGACTTAATACACAGAAGTGTGCACTGCTGTGGTGTCTAGTCTCATTTTACAGCCAGACCTGCCTTGCAGATGGTTTTAAAATAAACTGTGAGGAGGCCTCGGGCTGCAAAAATACAGCCATTTGGTGGAAGGAGGTTTGCTTCATTGGGAAGCCAGGGAGAGGAAGTGGGCTGGAGAGATAAGTGGGACTTTAAAGGCAGTGGAACAGATGTCACAGGACCCAGTCCAGCCAGATGAGAGCACCCTCAATTACCCAATTACATTAGGAGAGGGGCTGGAAGGGGAGTGTAGTCAATTGTTAGCCACACTTTTGGGTTGGGTGACACAGGCACACACACCAAAAATAGCTTTTTTCCCATTTTGATGTTTGAGAGAATACTGCATTCTGGGTCAAATTTATGCCACACTCCGAAGGAAGTGGTCATAGGAGAGGCAGGTTACCCCTTCTTGTTAGAGTGTCCCCCTTCCTGCCAGCCTAGAATGGAGGATAAATACGGGAAAGCTGCAGGAGCTCCTCAGAACACTGCCTGGAACTTAAGAAGAAGGACCACTATGCTGGAAGCTTGGACTGCACCACAGAAGGTTTGCACTCAGAAAGACTGCACCTGCTGCACTCACATGACTCCACAAAGAAAAGACCATGCTTGACTCAAAGGAAAAGGAGCGGACTCCTGATCAGCAACAGGTAAAACAGAGCTGGAAGAATTCCCCTGCCAAGCCAAAAATAGGATTCATCCAGCTGACCAGTTGCTACTAGATTTCCTGGACTGCACAGGTGCATTTTGGGAAATTGAATCCTAGCCCCCAAGAGGCAAACCAGAGTATCTGGACCCTTGACTGGTGTTACTGGTCGCTCATTTTCTGCAAATGGAACCAGCAGAAACCAAAGTTAGAAAACTTTATGAAAAGTTTCTGCAGAAAAGCTCCAGGAGGAGGCCGGCTCGATGTCCAGAAACAAGCTGCCATGATTGAATCATGGTTAGGCCTGACAATGCTGCTTGGTCCTGCTGAAAGCTCCAGAGATCCTTGCCATTAACGCTGAGTACAAAGACTGCCAGAGGTTCATTGAGGCATCGTGCTGCAGCAGGCTGCCATTGTTGAATTGAATTCAAGATCCGAAGAACCCAAGAAATCGTTATCGGGGGGAAAAACTCTAATTCCGAGGTAAATTTGGGGCTGGGACCTTGCTCTCAGCCTATCCAACCTGCCCTCCATTGTGGTGGCCTAAATCTTTGACTTGGTCCTGGTTAGTGCAACCGGATAGCAGAGAATGGAATCTAAGCTTTTTGGCGCTAGAATGCACAATTTTAATGTAATCTTTGAAAATTTATAATTCCAATTCCCTCAATTGGATGTTTGTCAATTTAGTGTTGTTTTAAAGATAAAAGTATTCTCCATTTTTAGAAATTGGTGTTGGCATTTTATTGTATTGTGTCTTTTACTTAGCTGCTGTTTTGGTGGTATTAAGTGCTTTACACATACCATTATCCTAAATTAAGCCTGACTGCTTGTTTGCTGAGCTACCAATGATTGAGAAAGGACTAATGTCCTGAGACCTTTTAGTGACTGTGGTATTATTAATAGTTGCGGGTGAATACCCCCACTTACTAATAACCCACCTTTCTACAGTCCTTTTTCCGACTGAATAGATCTAAACATCTTCCTCATTGCTACATGTTGTTTATGTCACACACTGTGGATTTGTTTATTTCTACCTCAAGTGTGTCTCTCCTCACTCGACCCCCATGATTTTCTCTCGTATTGTTTTGATTATTAATATATTTTAACTTCCTGTTCCACTTATGTGCAACTGTTTTATAGAAATGTTGCATTATAATCTTGGCAAAACCAAAGGAAATGATGGACGGAGTGTTGAACATTGCAAGCACTCACCCCCAGTCAACTGATCTGGGTTTAATCCATCACCGTTCTTTAGCCCACTCTGCCACCCCAGTTCAGACATGGCCATATGCAAATCAGACTGACCCTGTGCCTCATGGGAACAGTCCAGCCTGAACTGCAAAGCCATGTCTTCCCTGGACCGGAAACAAGCTTCCTAGGACCGGTTTCTGGCATTTCAGCCGTCTTGTACATTACACTTGGGAGCATGGTACTGTGAGGACAGGTGCTACTCCTTTTCCTCACGCCTACAGCTTACCTGCTTTGCTCGTTTGTTTCATGTGAAATGCCTCCTTGCCATGTACAATTCTTCACTCCAACCACTCTTGCCGCCTCCTCCTACCTTTGGTAAGGTCAGCACCGAGAGAGGCACAGCATTCCTGGGGGTGGGTGTTGGCAAGAAAAGTAACCCGCTGCTACAGTGCAAATGACTTTTTACACGTGACACCAACTGCACAAAATACAGATTGTCATGTCCCAGCTATGTCGGAAAGCAGTGAAAGAGACCTGCCACCACAATGGCACCACTAACTTAATCTATAAAAATAGCCTTTGATTGTATGGGTTAAGACTCTCATTTTTACTCTCAGCATAATTAAACAATTGGATAATGTCAAGGAGCAGAAGGGTATAATTAGCGTGGCACCAGCTCAAGTCTGTGCACAGAAACAATCTGAAAGGTTAAATATGCTGTCTCAGTTGAAGCAGCGTACAAGCCTGCGATATGTTTCCCAGCACATTTTCAAAAGAGTTTATGAAAAGAGCATTTGGCGCCTGTCTGTTTGATGAAAAAGTTGGCAAATAAAGTTAGAGTTACATTAAGCGGTCAATAATAGCCTCCTGGAAACCACCTCCAAGAAGAAAAGCCTAGACAATTACAAACTCACCAGAAGTGATTAAAATAAAAAATATCTTTATGAATTCTGAATTGTACCACTGCGATTAAAACAAAACCAATGCCTCTAAGTACTATGACTGGGGGAAGAAGAAATTTAAAAACTAGTGTATCCATCAGCAGCCGACTATCATGAGACAAGTTAGAATGTAGGGCTCTCCAAAGAAGAGAATGAAGTGACAGGGGTTAAAGGCTAAGATCGGGTAAAGGGCTTTTTTGGATAAAATATTTCACTGGTTATCTTTCTTTGTTTCTCTGTTCACTTTAGAAAATTCTACCTGCTATTCGTATGATGTTTAGAGTTTATGAAAGCCATTCTGCCTCAGACACTATTGGGCATATAAGGCCCTCTCTTTCGTGATAGATTTCGGGGCAGATTTATGAGGTTTTGCCGTCGGGAAGCGCAGCAGGCCTTCCTGCTGCGCTTCTCTACGGCAAAAGAAAAGGGCAGGGATGCGCCGTATCTATAAAATGCGGCGCATTCCTGTCCTTTTCCCCTACGCCGGCGCACAATGGGCTGCCTGCGCCAACGCAGGCACCTCTGCAGCATGGTGTAAGGGTCCCTGCGTTGCGGAGATGAATATTTTTGTACAGGAAGGGAAACCTTTCTGTACAAAAATAATCACAAGAGGTTTTTCCTCTTTGTATGGGTGCTGCAGAATGCAGCACACATAGAAAAAGGAAAAACAAGGAGAAATAAAGATATTTCTCCCCGTTGCGCCTCCCTTACGCCTCCCCTGGGGAGGCGGAAGCTTTTGGCGCTGCCTCAGATTTACGATTTCTCGTAAATCTGGGGCAGTGTCAAAAGGCCATGGATGTTTCTGGGAACGCCCCCAGCAACACCCATTGCACGCCCCTTTAACGCAGAACACTGCGTTAAAGGGACTGATATTTATGAGGCAGCATTAAGCCAAAAAAAGTGGCTCAGTGCTGCCTGATAAATATCACGCAGGCTTCTGCGCCACGGAACGTCACAAAAAGTGACGTTCCGATGGCACAACGGTCCTCATAAATCTACCCCAAGGTCTTTGAGTCTGGCCTATAAAAGAGCCATCTTAACTATAGGCAAATAGGCTATATTCAAATCAAAATCAAAACAAGCTTTATTCGGTTGTGCAAAAAAAACAGCCATAAAAGCACAATATATTGACAGTTAGCAAAGTTAAAAAAATTTCAAGAGTATAAAAATCATCCTAAAAATATCGTGCAGCTAGCAAGTTCATTTAAGCACAGTACAAATTACTCGATCTACCCCAGGGAAAATAATTTTCTTAAAATATAATTTCTGCCAGCAGAAATTCAAGATGGAGTACATAAAAATGCTGAATACAATCACGACAAAGTGACAATGAGCTTAAAAGCTACAATTAACAAGTATTTAAAAGAAAAAAGTAGGAGCAACAATTTTAGAACAAAAAACAGGCACTAAAGGCATACGCACAATTCCCAAGAGCTTGTCAGAAGGAAAAAACAACCCGTACTTAGTCGAGGTTCTGCCTATGCCTAACGATTAGTTTAAAAAATGAGGCTATGGATTTAGCAAGAGGTTCTGCATCTAGATGTTGGAGAGCAAGAAATGCAGGGCGGCACCTACGGAGACCCCAAATTTTTAGAATCAGAATAAGCCACTGTTTCCTCAAATCCTGATAGAACTTGGAGAACAGCGTAATGTGGATTGTGGATTGAGGGGAAGACTCATCGCAGGGGAAAACTTGCAAAGGTTTTTCCCAGGTGTTAATTTTGATGGAAGGTAACCAGATGATGGAAAATATTAAATCTAAATCTGGTTAGCATAAACCTCTCGTAGCCCGAAAAATTAAGAGTTAAGTAAGGCTGAATTTTCATGGTTGTTTGGATCAGTAGTGAGTGTTGTACAGTGGGTTTAGAAGCTTCACCAGACAGTCTCAGAGACTCTAGATGAGCCAAACATACCTTTTTAAGCTGTTTTCTTGGTATTACAGCGATTAAAGTGGGGGAGTAAAAATATTGTAGCATGCCAAGGTCACTGAGGAATTTCTTAATATATGAAATCCATCCGATCTTATGTGCGTTATCTAGGGAAAGACAGTCCTCAATGAAGCCTTGAGAAAAGATGGTATCATTTGATGACCAAATGCGGTGCCATAGGAGAAGGGGTTGTATCCTAATCAGGTCTGTAAGATAGGGCAGACCTGCTTCCAAATGGCAAGCATAGGTCGACGTGGCCCGCGGGACAGCCAATAAGAATCTCAAAAAAGTATTTTCTACCTTTTGCACCTCCGTGACCTTGACAAATCCCCACACACCAGCCCCATAAATTACACTGCTGATACATTTTGCCTTATAGATCTCTAAGAGCTCTACCATAGGTCGTTTACCTAATTTATTAGCAAAGTTAGCCAAAGCAGCAGTGGTTCTCATAAAAGTGAGTTTTCTCGATTCAATAGCGTGTTTCCAAGAGCTTTTATGGTCAAATACAATGCCCAGGTACGGATATGTGGTGGTGCTCTCTAGTTTTTGATTTCCAATAAAAAATTGATTTTATGTTCTTAATCCTTGACCCGACAGACATTACAAAGGTTTTTTTGATGTTAATCTTCAGGTCAAGGTTGGCCATAAAGGTATAATATTTCACGAGAGCACGCTGTAATTCCATGGGGGTACGCGCTAACATTACCGCGTTGTCCGCATAGAGTAGAGCCGGGATTGGGCGATTATTTATGGTGGGGAGGTCCTGGGATCCCGTTAACATGGCTTTTTCCAAGCCATTGGTGTAAAGATTAAATAGAAACGGGGCCAGGACACACCCCTGTCTTACCCCCCGGTCCACTCTGAATGACTTTGTTACCTCTCCCCCCATGCAGTATCTAACCCTGGCTGTGGCATCTGAATATAATTCACGTAGTAGGGTTATAAGGGGCTTCTCTATTCCCATCTCCGCTAGAATTGACCACAGCTTGGAATGGGTAACGCAATCGAATGCTGCTGAAAGGTCAACGTATGCCATATATAAGGCCCCCCCTTTTGCATCCACATATTTGCTTATTAATAAAGATAAGTTGAGGGCTTGCTCTGTAGTACCCAAGCCCTCTCGGAACCCAAATTGTAGATCAGACAAAACTTTGTTATCGGATACCCATTGCTGGAGGCGTCCCAGAATAACACGACCAAATAGTTTCCTCAAAGAGTCCAGCAAGGAAATGGGCCGGTAACAAGATGGCGATTGACGGTCCCCTTTTTTAAATATGGGCACAAGAATTGATTTGGACCAAGAATCAACAGGGCCCAGGGTACAAGATGCTTGGAGGAACCTAGTTAGAATTGGCAACCATAAATCCATGGTAAATTTAAATAAGTCAATTGGGACGCCGTCGGGGCCCGGGGCTTTACAATTTTTGCTGGCCATTAGGGCGGTCCCCACCTCCTCATAGGATATATTGATAGGGAGAGAGAAAGTTGAAGTACTTGACCCCGATAAAGTTAAATCTGTTGCATTTGGGGGAAGACTAAATATTTGCTCAAAGTGATCAACCCATAAGTGTTCGTCAATTGCAACATCAATACTAGGGTTAGCCGATGTATCTGTAAAAAATGGGGACTTCACGACCTTCCAAAAAGCAGGGCTATCCTTAAGAGAGCAGGATTTATGCAATTGGTCCCATAAATCTTTTTTTAGGTTATTCTTCCTGTGTTTTAAAGCCTGGCTATAGTTTTTCCTGGCGGTAGCGATTTCCTTTGTGTTTCTAACCTTTTTATGGAGGGCAGCTTTGAGATTTTGATGTGCTTTCGAACATGAGGTGTCAAACCATCTTCTAGCTTTATTTTTACTATTTTTGATTTTAACAAATGAAGTTTCCTTAATTGCTGCTAGAAGTACTGCAAAATTTTCCATGATTCCCTCGTTCGAGGTAGCTGGATCAAGACATTTATCAATCACTGGTCTTAAACTTTTGACCAGGATCGTTGTGATAGCCGACTGATCCACTTTTTCCCACCTTAATGAATAACCATTTAACCTATCTAGTATTAAGTTGTTTTGAGATAAGGTTGACTTTATATTAAACCTCTGAGGTGACTTGATAGTATTTAGGGTGATACTGATTGGAAAATGGTCGCTAATAGCGATATCATGGGTTTTACAGATAAGTAACTGTTTACCCGCTGCCGCGGAGAAAAAAATAAAATCAATTGTACTTTGCTTGCCTCTACCATTAAAAGTAGGCACAACAGGGATAGGAGGATTCACCAAGTCATTAACAAGGGCAAAATCTAGGCTGAACAAGATATCGTTCAGGGAGTGCCCAGCCAGAGTATGCGAGAAATGGGTTACTGGGTCGCCATGTTCGTCCACAATACCACAAACATTGTTCCTACTCCGAGTACATAGATTTTGATTGAAGTCCCCACCCAATATTGGAACCAACTCCTTGTGAGCCTTCCTTGATAGTTCTAGGAGGGAGGAGTGTATCTCCTTAGTCACCTTCAGTAAGCCATCCACAGGGAGGTTGTTATAAAAATTCACAATTACAAGGGCCTTAGAATTGTTCTGATGGAGAACAAGTATTTGGAAATTTAAATCCAATTTTAAACAGACTATAGTTTTAAATTGTAGGATATTAGATACAAATATAGTGAGGCCGCCTTTAGCTCTACCAAAGGGAGAAGGTGAAGCTGGGAAAAAATACGTTTTATAACCCTCCACGTGCAATTCTGAGGGTGCCCATGTTTCCTGCAAGCATAAGATGCCAAAGTTGCGGACAAAATCAAGCCAAATATCGTTCGCAACCTTTGCACGCAAGCCCGCCACATTCCAAAATAATATTTTCGAGCATGGGTCCTCTTTTTTTGTTGTAAGTTTAGAGGACCTTGCCATGGATTCCTCGCAATGGGCGGTCTGTGACATAGGTAGAAGGGTTGGTTCGATCGTAACACCATCTAAATTCAGGTTATCCAGGTAAACACCAGAGGTAGATGTATAAATCATGGTGTTAGGCGAAAGACCCTCCAACGGAAGTCAGTCCACCCTTTCCAGTTCAGAGAGCTGGTCAAAATGATTAAAGGTTGGGATATTGTACCTAATTCTGGGCCCCTCCGTCAAATCCGCTTTTGATAAACCCCTATGAAAAGTAATAGGGAATAAGTGGGGAAGTTGGGGATAGAAAAAACTCAAGTCCCTTGTGGAGATATTACTATCACCACAAAGAGCAGACTAGGCGCAGATATGTTGGTCTGCTCGCCTGTCCCTAAAATTGATCACAATGCAGTCCCCTGGAGCATCCTTTCTTCTGTGACCCAACCAACTTAACCTTCTCGCAAATAGTATTTCCCCAGATATATTAGGCGGAAGCGGCCTGTTCTTATTTAGCCAGTGAGCAGCTTTGTTTCTTAGCTCAGAATAGGTTTCAGAATTTTCTAGGGATAGCTTCGGGACTCCTGCCAAAACTATGGTATAGGGTAGGCATTGTGGAGGGAGATCGATGTGTGGGAATGACCTCTTAGGGTTAGTATTCATAGGAAGTTCCCTGGAAATACCAGGGATACTGGTCGTCGATTCCATGGGCACCGTATCTTTACGTGGAGCACCTGCCCCACTTTCCATGATCTTAGGTTCAGGTACCCTTAAGGCCACCTGGGAACACCTGATCGTAGAGGCGGTGTTCCTCGGTGTTTGAGGCGTGAAGGGGTTATTAGCGGATGGTAACTGTTTATTGTTTCCAGAGCCAGAAGCATGGGGTATAGTACTTGATTGTAAGTCTATGATCTTCGTATGTGCACTGACCAGCAGTTGCTCTGGAACAATAGAGGTGTTTTTCAGTACTTTCTCCAGATTATCTATCTTAACACTAATACATTTAACCCTTTCAAAAAGTGGGGACAATAAAGATTTCATAAGGTGCTCGATTTTAACAAAGAGTCCCTCACTGTGTGATTGAGAAATAGAAGGAGAAGCTGCTATTT
Source organism: Triturus cristatus (assembly GCF_964204655.1). Taxonomy (NCBI): domain Eukaryota; kingdom Metazoa; phylum Chordata; class Amphibia; order Caudata; family Salamandridae; genus Triturus; species Triturus cristatus. The sequence continues at coordinate 985,380,640 of NC_140583.1, forward strand.
CAGATGGTTGAATAAATGAGCCTGTATCCTTAGGAAAAATGGATATCGTTTCTGGTATATTGTTGCTAACAATTGTCCCTTTTGTTATGTTAGATTTGTCAACAACTTTCTTGAGTTTAGTGCCACCTAAGCTTCCTTTAGGTTTTTTTACGGGTTGCCCCACCTTGTTAGTGTGTTTTGTCTTACATCTGGCCTTCTGACCTCTAGTTATTGCCCTCGGCATGGGACTGTCTGCTCTTTGCGACAGGGCTGAGGGCAAGATCGATGTAATAGGTATGCCAAAAGACCTGTTACCAGCTAAAGACTCTGCCTGGGCGTGGGGAACAGGAAAGGAGTCACTAAGGAAGATGGTGGGAGTCAATGATTGTCTTGGTGGAATAGGAAGAAGTTCTGGGGAAACGATGTCCAAGTAAGCAACAGTACCCTGGGAACTAAAAGTATGATGAGCCCCGGGAAGGGCAACAAAGGATGGAGCCAAAATCGAATCCTGAGAGGTAATGGTGAGGGTCAATGAATTGGTCGGGAGCACAGGGAGAAAGGAACCTGCAGGAAGGGAAAGGCGGCGTTCTGTATTTTGAATTGCGTTAGCAACTACCCCAATAGTTTTCTGCAGCATACGGTCAATGGCTTTCAGACTGGGTAGTGGTTGGTTTGAAGTGTCTTTGTGCTTTGAAACATGGGCAGATGGAGCGGCGCGCGTCTTCCCCATTCTTCACCACTTCAAATGACGGGAGAATAGATTGTGTAATATCCACAGGAAACTGGTGTTCGCAATATTTGAACGGAGTTAGTAATTACACGAATGTCAATAGGACACAGCAAACAAATAGTGCACAGGTTCGATTACTAGACCACAAGACGCAAGAGGGGGGGCCCAGCCCGGACTCACCCGGGCACCAACAGACACAAACGGTCCCGGGCTTCACTCGGCGCGCGCCCGCGCGCGTCCCGCAAAGCGGGAGTCGCGCTGTTAGTTATGCGCCTCCGGGCGTGACAGGGATCAGCCAGGCAGTGTGGGAGGCACAGTCCTCTCCCTCCGTGTGGGCAACAGCACTCGCGGCAAGACCTCAGCGGTTCCCGCGAAGCGGGATCTGCGCTGTTAGTTATGCGCCTACAGGCACGACAGGGATCAGCCAGGCAGTGTGGGAGGCGTAGTCCTCTCCCTCCGTGTGGGCAACAGCACTCGCGGCAAGACCTCAGCGGTTATTGCAGTCAATATTGAAGCACAGCACTCACCGATTCAGATGGCCTGTCAGGGCGTTCGATGTATGCAGGCGTGTTACATGCCGCTGCACTCCGTCCAGCCACACGCCGCGGGAAGAGAGATCTGCCGCCGTCTGCCCCAAGACAGCCGCGCCACGGTCCCAGGTGCGACAGCGGCCGATGCCGAGGTTCAAAAGTGGTGCCGCCAAATTTGGGACGCCCGGTAGGGGCTGACTTCACCGAGCGGCGCTCCGAGGCCCCGCAATGCTGCAGCACTCCTGCCGCGCCAGGGCACGCCGATCACCAGCTCGCCCTCCGTGGACCACTAGTGTGGGAACCGACTCTGCAGCCGCCACCACAGGTAGGAACCGTCCGGCAAGCGATCCTCCACAGCTCGAGGGTCCCGTAATGGTGGGCACCCGGCAAGTCTCAAACCCAGCAGGGCGCAACACAGAGTCACTCACCGCGCACCGGGGACTAGCCAGTTAACGTAGAAGTCAGTGGCTCCCGGCAGGTCACCAGTAGAGGAGTCAAAGCCCCAGGATAAGGATATTAGCAGCTCACACTCCCCGAAGCCGCCATCTTTCCACAGTCCCGAATCATCCCTCAAAGGTTCACGCTTCCACTTAGTCAACAGGCCCGGTGATTGCCAGCAGGGGACAACAGTTGTGAGCAGGAACAGACAGACTTGCTACCCCCTCCTGCATATATTTTACGCGGCTATATTACTATATTACTATAACGAAACGTTGAAATCTCCACTGAAAAGAAAAGCTGTGGTATCGGTCCCAGGCTGTCACCATTCTAATGCTCTAATCCATAGTCAGTGCCTCACAATTCCTTTCGCCTCTAAATATGTAGATGGTGAGGGGGCGTGAGAAAGATGTTGGCACAGTAGGAAGCCTCTTGCTCAGCTCCCTCGAATGACCGCTCACCATACCCATTAACACACCCCGCTGGGGTCCAACTTCAAGAAGAAAGCGTAGAGAAACAGTGGACTATCCCTGAGATGCTGGTGGAGCAGAAGGACAGCTGAGCAAAAGCGTAGGTCCTGCTCACGGCCGGACCGAGTTATCAAGATACCAGCTGCCACAAAAGCAAAGACTGGCCTGCCCTGGGAACCCCCCCCCCCCTGCATATCTGCTAAGTTTTCAGATTGCTTATGTGTGACATTTCCATGGTTTCTGTGTACTTATGAGTGACATTCAACGATCAAATGTGTGACACTTAGGGGCATATTTACAATAACTGGCGCATCCCTGCATATCAGCAGGGATGCGCCAGTTATTTTACCCCACAGCTCCGCCACCGTGGATGCACTGCATTTACAATGCGGCGCACCATGGGGCAAAAACGGCACAGATGCGTGACGCATCTGTGGCGTAAAAGTGGCGCATTGCTGGAGTTGCGTCGCAAGCACGACGCAGCTCCAGCAATGGTCTGGGGGGCCCCATCTTGTTAATGCTGCGTCAATCCTTACGCCTGCTTCAGGCAGGCGCAGGGTTTTGACGCAGCATGGATCTAAAAGTGACTGAGTGAAATCTTGTAGATTTCACTCAGCCACTTTTAGGAGGCGTTCCTGCGCCGGAACGCCCCCCCTGCGCAGAGACGCCTACATGTGGCGCAGGGCTTTACAACGTGACGCATCTCCCAGATACGTCACGTTGTAACTACCCCGCACCATGGTACAGGATTTGCGCAACCGCTGCGTCACAAAAGTGACGCAACGGCGGCTTAAATGAGGCGCAAGGGGCTTGTAAATATGCCCCTTAGAGCGAGACTTTCTTCTGAGCAAACCCAAGTAATGAAGTGCTGGGAAACAGATACATGTCAGAAACTACACTATTTTGACAAAGAGAAGCTCTAAAAAGATATTGAAACTTCAGCAAAACCACTGGAATTGAAGAGCACCAACCACCTGTCCTCTCTGCCAGGTAGGGCTCAAATGTGACAGAATTTGTTAGAGAGGCTCTGTAGCAGCTCAGCGCCTCATGGCAAAAATAACCCAATAGATTCTGCAATTAAAATACAGTGAAAATAAAGGGGTAACACAGCTATAAAATGATGTAAACTGTAGCCATGAGGCCCAATATTAAATGAAATGATAGTAAATAGCTTTGCACACTCTGTGACGGGTGAGCATTCCACAAGAGTGCATTTCACTTATATTCTAATATAGCCTTAGAGCTCTACTGGCCATTAAAGGTCTTATCCAGCGTTAAAGGCCCGAGCCAAATGCGAGGTCCTTTAACTAGAGAGTGGGCGTTTAATGGTCAGTAGAGCCCACTAAGGAGGGCTCTAAGGCTATTAGTACAGTCCGCCAATAGAAGGCGGAATGTTCCAATTTGTAAAAACAAAGACCTCTCGGAGTCCGAGAGGGTTTACATCCCCTCGGGCTCTGAGAGACCTTTGTTCACAGCAATAGCTGTGAAATCTTAAAAAACCTTGGGATGTTGCTTTCCAGGCTTCTACCAGCCAGCAGAAACCCGGAATGCTCCATTGTCTTCAATGGAGTGCTCAACATTCCAATGTACTAATAACAGGACAAACAGCCTGACAAAAGTGCCGCCACATATCCAAATTTGTCCTTCGAGTATAATACAGGCTAAGAGTGACAGCAGCAGGGTTATGGTATACTATGTCTGACATCCTACCTTCCTTGTACTGAGCCATCACTTCCTTGGGCCCGCTACTGTGCCACAAAGAGGCACATGTATCAAATTCCATTTTTGCGATTCTCAAATTACGATTTTTAGGGAATCGCTATTTGAGAATCGCAAAACGGGATGTAATAAAAAATTTGCAAATATTTTGCGATTCCTTGGCATTCCTTAATTGCGATTAGCAAATTGCTAATCGCAATTAAGGAATACCTTCCCATTCATTCCTATGGGCTAGGAGGGAAGACATTCTCATTTTGCGATTCGCAATTTGAGAATCGCAAAATGAGAATGCAATTTCAAGGGTGCCAGGGTGTCAAAAGGACACCCTGTTGCACCCTTGAAATATGTATGTGTGCACATGTGGCACACATACATGCCCTAAGGGCATGTCTGTGCGTCACATGGCACTTTGAAAAATGCCCAAAATTGCATTTTTCAAAGAAATCGCAAATTACCACCAACTTGAAGTTGGTGGTAATTTGCGATTCCTTACGGCCAAATTGCACTTTTTCTAGGCTTCATACATTGCATTTAAGGAATCGCAATTTGGGATTCCTTAAATGCAATTGCAAAATAGAGAATCACAAATTTAGCGATTCTCTAATTTGCGATGTCCTTTTGGGATGATACATCCCAAAAGGCCTTTTCCCGTTCGCAAACGAGCCGATTCTCAGAATCGGCCCGTTTGCGAACGGGAAAAGGGCTTGATACATATGCCCCTTAGTTCGTAGTGGTGCAGGGCGGCTGGAAAAAGAATAGTCATTATTTTAGTTATTGGAGTTCAGAGCAATCACCCACAGGGGCACCACGTTTTTGTGCACATTGGAAAATAAACAATGTGATTGTAATTTGTGAGCTAAACCGCTAAATATGCGAGTCAGCTGGCTGGTGCTTTAAAGAAAGAGAAGTACCAACAATGCATTAATCCAACATAGATATTTAAAACAGTACATTTTTTACTGAATAATATATACCATGGATCAAGCCATGCCTTTACAGTAAGTTCAATCACTCTCTATTTGATCCAATGATTTAATTGAAGCTGATGTATATCTTACGATAGCTTTAAGGTTGAGCCCACCTACTGCATAGGTGCTTCATCTGTATGTATCTAATTATGAATAGCACAGCTTCCCAGTAGACTAGCAGTAGTATGCTAAACAAAAATCATACAGGAAAGAATCGTCAGTCCTAGACTTACCTAACACTGTGTCCAGAAGTGCTTTGCCACTGTACTGGGTGCCAGACTGCTGACCTGCCTTGAAACTGTCATATCTGGCAGGACAGGAGTGTCTGTCCTTTCGAGAGCGGTGAAGTCCTGTTTGAGCTGCCAGCTGATTAGAATGCGTTTCGGCCTGCGCCAGTCAGAAGGGAATGGGCCCCATGCTTTTATGGGGCACATTTTTCAAGGGTTTGTGTCATGTTTGCACCACGCAACATGGTACATGCACGACGCAAACCCAAAATACAATTTATCAAGCCATGGAAGGCCCCTTTGCATGGCCCTGAGTGACTTGATAAATCTAGAGTAACGCAATGAAGCGCAAATTGCTGCGCTGCATTACTCTGCCCCAGCGAGGTGTCCCATGGGCATTGCCACACAACTCCCGTGTATTTTGATGCAGTCCCAGATTTGCCATCACTGGTAGACCTGGGAATGCACCAAAATGCTCCCCTTTGCCAGGGGAGGCGTAGTGAGGAGAAATATCTTTATTTCTCCTCATTACCTTCTCTTTCTATGTGTGCTGCATTCTGAAGCACACATAGAGGAATATGCCTCCGGGATTGTTTTTGTGCACGAATGTGCCCTTCCTTGCACAAAAATAATCCTGCATGCAATGGAGGCACCCTTACACATTGGTGCAAGGGTGCCTGCATTGGCGCAAGGCAGCCAATTGGCACCAGCACTCGAAAACGGACAGGAGTGCGCTGTATTGGGATTAATACAGTGTTTTCCTGCCCTTTCCGTGAAACGCAAGTACAGCGCAGCATGGTGACTTGCTGTGCTGCGTTACTTGGACATAAATATGCCTCCTTATGTCTGGGCACTGGTGCAGCAGCAGGTGGAAACAAAAAGGGCATCCATGTGATTAAACGAGGCAGCATGGGCAATACCCACTCTGACCACCCTGTGTGTGTGCAGCCCCACTTTTGGGAGCAGATGCAACAGCAGGGTGACAGTGAGAAAAAAAATTAACTCCAAACTGGAGCTGCTGCATGGACAGTCAAATGTGGAATTAACAGAAGGTTCCTCCGGCTCCACTTGTGGTGCGCCTGGCGTGTGCTTGCTCCTGTTGTATGTTACAGAGTGTTCTGTCTCTAGTTCTGGATGAGATAAAGCAGATCCACGTGTTCCAGAGCCTGAGGTCTTTCCTGGCCACAGCAGGCTTGTTTTCTGTTTAAGCCCTGCAACGTAGCAAAAACAATGGGGCATATTTTTTGGGGCATATTTACTAGGAAGTGACGGAGCGCAGTGTTATCTACCTTAGTTTAACGCCACCTCCGCCGCTTTCAAAACGCAGGGCTGCACCGTATTTACAAGGCTATGGTGCAGCCCTGCACCGTATTTACAAGGCTATGGTGCAGCCCTGCGTTTCACCTTTTCGCTGCTGCAAATATTAGCTGCCTAGCTCCAACGCTGACACACTTGGACCATAGTGCAAGGGTGCCGGAAAATTGTTCATGTGCAGTAAGGTGCCCCTTCCTGCACATAAACAATTTGAAATGGCATTTTGAAACTTCTATGTGCCCTGCTTAATACAGCCCACATAGAAGTTGCAAACCGTAATTTGTTTTATTTTTTATTGTTTATGTGCAGGAAGGCTCATCTTCCTGCACATAAAGAATCAATGGCCTTTTGCTGATTCTATGTGTGCTGCACAACACAGCACACATAGAAACAGCAAAAACGAGGATAAATGAAACATTTTTCTTTGTTGCGCCTGTTTAAGACTAGGTTTTCCCTTGTCTTAATTTTGGCGTCTCCCATATTTTACGCTGCCCCTGTAAATATGCATCAAAATTAAATGGTGTTGCGGTGGGGGTTCCACCGCAATGCCCATTGTCCTCCCCCTTCACGCTCAGAATAGCATGAAAGGTTACCTGTTTCAGACCTTACCTCATTTCAATAAGCAATATCGCAGTCTGTTAATGCTGTAATATTGTATCGGGGCAACCACTTCTCCTTTACACCGAGCTGGAGTCTTTTCTCTAGTCTACCAGTTTCTTATTAGTCTAGCCTGCAGAGTGCTGGTTAGGGGTGGGCGGAATTTGCGAAAGCGACTTTTGCAAATCATCGCGAAAATGTTAAAAATCTCCGCAAACACGCGGAAATAGTTTTTTTCCCGCCCGTTCGCGGTATTTTCTGCGTGGTCGCGGCTCGCCAACTTACCCATGCGATTGCTCGCGCGCGCGGCCATCTTGTTTTCACTCTTCTCGCGGTGCATGATCGCGAGAAGAAAGACGTGATCGCGCGACCAATGACATTATTGCGGGCGCGAACTGTCGCGAGACAGCGCAAATGGCTACCAACAATCCAACATCTCGTGGAGAACGTGACCGGATCGGGAAAACTTGTCGGCGAACGCGGGGATTCAGGTAAGGCGATCGCGCGCGCGCGAGAATGTATTATTTTACTGCGCGAGCAAGAAACAAATTATCGCTAAGCTGCGGAATGCGGAAATTTTGACATTTTCACGCTCTCCGCGGATTGTGAAAATGTCAAATTATCGCAATTTCCGAGAGCGGAATGGAAATTTAGCCCAGGCCTAGTGCTGGTGCCCTCTACAGCCCTCATACAGCTCAAACTGAAGCCGCCTCCATTGGCTAATCTAGCCTCCAATTTGTGAAAGTAAAACAGGCTCTCACCTACCTCAACCCCATCAGGGGTCCCTGCCTCTCCAGGACACCCTATTCAAAATGGAGATAAGTCCCGATCCCTCAGGATCCATTGCATTCATTATCAACTACCCACCCAACCTATCGAAAAACGCTGCCAAAGAACACAAGCATCACATACTCCGGGCTAGGCCCGAAACTTTAATCTCTGATGTCTGCTTTTGTGCAAACAATGGAAGTAGAGTTAATGACCATATTTTCTACACCAGGAAAAGAGCTTGTTGGCGAAAAGTCTTCTACTCCGAATATCAGTTAACAAGAAAACACCTCATGGTCTCAAATTAACAACAGCGCCTTCAGCCACACTCAACGCCAATGCCACCATCACCCTCTATAACAATGGTATCATCCTAATCCAAGCTTCCAATGTCAACCTAATGAAGATAGCCATTATCTTCCCGTTGCTCAAAAATGCGGCTTCGGTGAAATCCAATGACACCTACACTCACCCTACCATTACTCGGGACACTACCAGTCCTCCCCCTAAAGCCTTCGGGGAGGCCCTCACTCTAACTAAATCATTCTTCACCTTTAGATGATCACAGAGCAGCTCTGTACCCTGTAGACAGGTCCCAATCCCCTAGATCCCCGACTCAGAAGGGGAGAGATTTTTCGGGTTCACTAGGTGCACAGCTCACTAGTCCGACTTTATCCGTTCCTCGAGCGGAGAGATCCCCTTGTGACCTACTGTCATTGCCTTCAACGATCAATCCCGGTTCCCTCATCCCCTTCTCCACACCACCAACCACGCTGGAGTCCGGGCCAATGCCCTCCACCGACCATGATTGGTCAAACCCATTCACTCCGGTTTGGACCGTACCTGACCCTCGCTCAATGTTCATACCACCCTCGCTGATGTACCAACTTTGGTATCCAAAGACCATGGAACTCCGCTAGTCCCAAATGATCAACTCCCTCCCCAGAAACTACACATCATCACCTTGGACCCCACGGGCCTACAGCGAGGCCCCCCTTCTCCACCTGCTTTCCCAAAATACCCTTTACCCCTCTCCCAACACTCAGACTTGGTGGTGCGCCTGGATGATCTATCGGTCCAGTTGCACCTCCTCACTACTGAACTACATGACTTGAATGTCCTTTCAAATGATCTTTTCCCCTTGATCAGCTCTGTCCTCACCTCTGCAAATTTGCCCAGAGCCTCCTCCAGGGTTAGAGATCGCAAGAGCCATTATTTCGCCCCCTCTGTCTGAAAAACCAAACCCCTTCCTAATGCCCCCTCCCACCCCAAAAGATCTAAGACCATACTGGCACACAATGATCTCTATGACCTTCACAACTCTTACTCTCCTAGGCCCAACATAAACACGATCCCTCCAGGACAAATACAAAACATCTACTCTAACCTGAACAGAGAACCCCCGCACAATCTTAGAGTCATCAATAAAGAAAACCTCACGAGAGTGAACGTCATCCAGACTCCTTCCCCCCTTAATCCGGCAGGACTTAAATGTGTGCTACTCAATTGCAGGTCAGCCAGTAAACACGCCTCAGATATCTTCGACCTCATCCAACACAATGATTTAGACATTATCATCCTCACTAAAACGTGGCTACATCCCACCTCCACTCCTACCCTAGAGCTCCTAGTACCTCCTACACACGACATTATTAGGCTAGACAAAGCTCCGAAGCTGTGGTGGCCTAGCCTGTATTCATAGGAACACACTCTCAATCTCGATCTTGGGGTCCTCTACGCCTTCTTCCGGTGAATACCTTGGTCTCAGTATCTCAAGTAATAACTGGCCGGTGTGTAAACTCCACACTTTTTATCACCCCCGGTAGACAATCTCTCCTTCATCGAGCAGCTATAGGAAATCATCTCTGGCAATGTCGACTCATCAGTGTCCCAAATCTTCCTGGATGACTTCAACCTTCACTGGTCTAACCCCAATGACCACGCTGTAACTTGCCTTAAATCATTCTTAAATAACCAAGAATTGATTCAGCACTGTGACCAACCAATTCATAATAAAGGAGAAATTCTAGACCTCATCATCTCAAAAGGACAGACCATCACATTAGACACCATTAACCCTTGCGATTGGTTCGACCACCACTGCATCCTCTTTTATATTAACAGGGAGGTGTCTGGGAGGAAGGCTCAACCGAAGATCTGGAAAAAGGACCTCAGATCAATAAATTCAAATGAACTAGCAGCCCACTGTAAATCTGATCTCTCCTACCAAGCTGACCTGGTTGAGGTTCAGTTACTCACTGACTCTTACAACTCGACCATCTCCAACATCATTGATGACATTGCACCACTCCAACAAAAAAATGCCTCAACAAAAATATCCAAACCGTGGTACAATGACAATTTAAACAAGGAACGCCGCAACCTTAGGGCAGCTGAACGTTCCTGGATATCCAAACCCTCCTCGGACCAACTAAAACTCCTCAGAGATGTTAGGAGCTTCTACAACAAACAAGAGTGCGAAGGCACCAACTTGATCAAGCTGCAAACCACCCCAAGAAACTTTTCGAATTGGTTAAACAGCAATCAGTGGTAGCTCCTAACAACTCCTAACAACTCGGCTTCCGGAGGTAGCCCACCCTCATGTGACAAACTGGCTGCTTTCTTCACCGAGAAATCAAGACTCATCAACATTGAACTCGCCTCTAAGAAGGTGCTTCTGCTATTCTCCGGGTCCTCACCACCCCTTGACCGCTTAAAAAACCGCAAACCTATCAGCCTGAACACCAATAACAATTCATCATGGGGCACCTTTACCCCTTTCAGTGAAAAAGACATCAACAAGATTCTTCAGAATATCAACCCTTCTAACCATTTCAGCGACTTTTGCCCCGGCCATCTTCAAAGAAATCACGGAAGTCCTCATCCCCACCTGGACAAGGATTGTAAACACTTCACTGTCACAAGGCACGACCCCAGATTGTCTAAAAGCAGCTCAGGTATCACCGATACTAAGAAAACGAACACAGATAGAGCTGACCTCAATAACTCCAACATTCCCACCCTAGCAAAACTCCTAGAAAAATGCGTACAATCCCAACTTTGTGCTCACATTGAGAATTTCCAACTCCTGGACCTGCATCAATCTGGCTTTCGGAAGGGGCACAGTACTGAATCGGCTCTCACTCATGTTATGGATGACATTTTAAAAATGTTTGACCAAAACGAATCCTGCCTCCTAATCCTCCTCGACCTTTCCTCCGCATTCGACATGGACAATCACGACAACCTCCTATCCATTCTGAAGAACAGGATGGGTTTCTCTGGTCGGGTATTACAATGGTTCTCGTCCTTTCTCCACCACAGATCATAAAGAGTTAAGGCAAACCACTCTCTCTCCCAGCCCTCCCCAGTTCTCATGGGTGTACCCCACGGGTGCTCCCTATCTCCTATACTCTTCAACCTCTTCCTGGAACCATTAGCTAACTCACTAAACTCCACGAACATTTTCTTCCATCTGTATGCGGACGATACGCAACTCTATTTGAAAATCTCCTCCCCGGATAACATCATCTCACTCAACTCTACCCTATCATCTACTCGGAATCACCCTGGACAAGCACCTGAACACGAATAATCATATCAGCAACGTGTGTAGGAGAACAAATCACTTGATGAGGACACTTAGAAATATCAAACCATTCCTTCCACAAACTGATTTCAAGCAGGTGGTTCAAGTGCTCGTCTTACCGAGATTACACTATGGCAGCGCTACGCTATGTGGCCTTCACAAATACACCATGGCTCCACTAAGGGTATCACTGAACGCTGCGGCCAGACTGGATACAGGTACCAAACGAAATGTGCACATATCCCCAGTCCTAAAATCTCTTAAATGGTTGCCCTACGAAGCTCGAATCCAGTTAAAGATTGCCGTTCTGGCGCACAAAGCCCTCCACTTCAAAACTCCCTGGTACCTAGCGCAAAAACTTGAATTATCCTGCGGGAGTAGAGCCTCAAGAAGCGCTAACACTTTCCTCTTGAAACTACAAATCCTTAGGAAAAAGAGAACTTTCCAGCGGGCCTTCTCCGGCGCCGCCCCGAAGATATGGAACTCTCTTCCACCGGAAAAACGCAGAATCTCCTCAATGACTGCTTTCAAACTGGAAGTCAAAAGATTTGTAATGAAAAAATTCCTACCTTAATTGGGCTACGTTCACCTGCTCAAGGTTATTGATCCTTCAACCATTGGACCATCATTGGTTGCTGATCTTCTTTATCACATAGTGTCCCCCCTGTTAATCCGCTATGTACCTGCTTATTGTATTACTCTCCTTTGACCCATTCGTCTTGTAATTATGTCATTATTATTGCTTTTATTCCGACTTAATGTCGATATTGTATGTATTACCCTCCCTCCATCCTTTATGTAATTCGCTATGATATCCTTCGGGATCTTGTTCGCGCTATATGAAACTTTATAAATAAATAAATAAAAATAATGTATGTCCATCTCTGTTGACAGAAATAAGATTTCATGGCTGTGGCCACTAACATGCCTCCAAAGACATTTGAGTGGGGCAAAGATCTAGCTGTTTAAAGATTTATCCCCATCACACTGCAAAAGAGGCGTCTGCCCAAGCACGCCACCATTTACTTATGAGACAAAGGAATCAAATACAATGGGGTCTTCCTTTTCACCTAACCGTGGTCTGGAACGACAAAACCCACTTGATACACAGTCCAGCAGATGTGAACAGCTTGATTGGCATCAAAGAGGCACCCAATGATTGCACTCCACTCAATCAAGGATGAAATGGGCAATGGGCCACAAGATACATCTGGAAAAGCTCTGATAGACCTACTATGGAGGAAAGCTCTTGTGAAAGCCCACTGGAAGGACTCACATATCCGGGTCATTGTTGACACCTGAATGAATTTTGGGCCCCTTGTGGATCCTAAAATTGCCAGGTTTGTATCCAGTCCGGGTACGGGACAGGGACAACTGGACCACATGCCAACTATAGGCCTACCCCCTTGGGGTTTGGTGAACCCTTTGATCAAACACCACATTTTACTGTTACTCCCAGAAGAAGTTTTTGCGTAGGTTATTGCACCCTAACTTTGTCACCTCCTAGAACCCACAGGTCTCATCTCCAAGACATGCACTCACCAGAAAAATCGCCCAAGGCACCAACGAGAAGCCTCTCAAATAGCAGATATGGTTGGCCCTTATGTAAAACTTGAGAACTAATGACCGTCAATTAACTCGCCCACTAAGCACCTATCACTCCTAATGACACTCCTCGGTTCAGATTTCTTACAAGAAACTCCTTAAGAGATATTGATGTCAACAGAAATCATAGTGGTTAACTTAGTGTTGGACCTGGCCCTCTCTGCAAAGTCATCACCAAATGCTTTGCCTTAACCCTCATGTTTTCTGAATCCATTTGTATTGGCTTTTAGGACTCGGTGCACTTTACCACTGCTCAGCAGTGCTATAGTTTTTGTTCTCTTTCCATTAAACCTGCTAAAATTGGCTTACACTGAATTGGTACATTACATTTATTTGTAAGTCTCTAGTTAAGTGGTACTATCTGTGCTCAATACCTCTAAATTAAATGATGCTAGTGGGCATGCAGCACTGATTGTGCAACCTTCTTAATTATCCCTTTTAAACATGTCTCCGGCCTGCTATTGCAGCCTCTGTGTGCAGTTTTAAACTGCCATTTCGACCTGGCAAAATAAAAGCTTTGCCAGATATAAACCTTCCTTTCAAATATATGTCACCCCTAATCTACCCCCTAAATGAACCATAGGGCAAGGTGCAGTGTATTGAAAATGTTAGACATGTATTTTTAACTTTTGCATATCCTGGTAGGGAAAAACTCTTACATTCATTTTTCACTACTGCAAGGTTGGCCTCTCCTAAATGATAACATTGGGCTACCTTATTACATTTAATAGGTGATAACTTCCAAAATTAGCAGGTAGGAAGGAGTTAAAGCTAAAGAATTGTAATTTAAAACACTATAATAATAAAGTTGAATTTTAAGTCACAATTCTGAAAATGCCATTTTTAGAAAGTTGGCCCTTTATGGTCCCAATGATTTGGTGCCTGTAGCCTGTATTCTGGGTCACATGACTAGGTGTAGCTGGTAGTTTGTCTTTATGTATTTCTCCTAGACAATGAGGCAAAGAGGGAATAAGGGTCGGCAGGTTTGGCCATCTCTGAGTTGATCAGCGGGCAGATCTGTCACGTACCACACTTGCACATCACAAAGACTCTGACTCAACACACTCACAAAGGGTTTCGCACTAGTCTTCTGTAAGCCCAGACAAGCTGGGGCAAGGGTAGATAGGCAGAAAATCCAAGACACCTCTATAGGGAGAGCACTCTTGAAGCTTCTCCCACTTCAACGTAGGCACCAGGTATAAATAAGGGACTTTGAGACCCAACTCTTCAGTACATATCTAAACCTGTGGATGACTCAGAAGTACTGTTGTGCTGTCCTGCTGCAAGAAGGACTGTGACTTTGCTGCCCTATGACTCTGCTGCCCTGCTGCTCTTCTGCCCATATGCCCTACTACCTGAGTCAGAAGGGCTGGACCTGCATCTTGAATCCAGGACAACCAGAGTCAATCCAAGTAGCCTCCTGATCATACCTTGAACCATGTACCTGGACTCTGTCTGCAGCTAGTCCTGTCCCCCAAGTAGTTCCATCCTGTTCTGGACCATTTTAAGTGGAACTGAAGGTGCTATACCAGCCCAGCTGTGGTCCTAGCAAAACCAACTTAGTGCAACGCATTGCCTTGCAACTCCTCACTGAAATTGCTGCTGCGTGTCGCATCCTCGATGCAGGACCACTCGAACCACTGCTTCACGACGTATCCCCGATGCCGAGCCGTGCATCACAGTCCCAGAGCTCCTACAAACCACCACTGTATGACACATCCTTGACGAGGGACCTCATAATGCTCTGCAACCAGGACTTTAAGGTACTTTGTTCAGAGGGACTAACTTGGTCCCTGTCTCCGGGCCACACTCCAGAGCATCAACTTGAACTTGTGACTTTGTCCTGGTCCGGCGCGGCCAGATAAACACTGTTGGGGCATTGTACTTTTAATTACTGTTTTCACCTAAATATTTTAAATTGCGTATTTCTGGTTCTTCGAATTGGATTTTTTGTCAAATCATTTATTACATTTTACTCAATTTTTCTAAATTGGTGTGGGATTTTTCTTTCGTTCTGTTTTCACTTTATAACTGTTTGCGTGCTGAATAAATACTTAATAAGTTGCCAGAGTTCTGTAAGGAGAGGTGACTTCCAGCCAAGAGGAGTGCAAGAAAGCTATAGCTCCAAGGCTCTGAGGGCCCGGGTGGACATTCACCAAACACTGGCAGCAACAAAGGACCAGGAGGGGGAGGACTATGTGGAGGAGCAAGAGGAGGAATTGGGTGCAGCTCCTGAGGTGCAGCACACAGGGGAGGGAAACAATTTGTCTCTTCAATTGGAACTCCTGCCTAGAGTGGAAAGCAGTGTGGCCTCACAAGGCGTGTCCGCAGAGGAGCTGGCAGACAGGATGGCAGAAAGGGATTTATGTTGTAGATGACCAAACTCAAGATGCAGGAAAATAAACTAGCCATGGAGGCTGCGAAAAAGAAAGATGAGACAGGGAGAGACTTAGTTGAGAAGAAATTGCTTCTAGCTCATGAATTGAGCACGAGAGAGCTGGACCTCAAAGCCAAGCATGCAGAGTCCAGCACTAATTGTGGCAGCAATATCAGAGAGTCCAATGGAGATAAAAGAGTCCACATTCCAAGAGACCTGGCGCCTTTCTATGTGGTTAGGATAATATCAACAAGTGGTTCTCAGCCTATGAAGTAGCCCCAGTATGCAGAGAGTCGAAGATGGGTATTGGGGGGGAGGGGGGAGGAGGAGCAAGTCTCTGGAAACATATGCCTACAGTAAGAAGGAACACCCTGCTCACACTAGAGAAAGGAGGCCAGATGAAGTATGGCCCTTTGAAAGCCATCCGTATCACTAAGTAAAAACGCACCAAAATAATTACTGCATGAGGTTTAGGGACAGTCAGAAACTGCCAAACCAGTCTTGGGGTGTGTGTGTGGGGGGGTTTGCTTGATTATTACACTAAGGCGCTGAGCGGTTGGGTGCAGATCCGCAAAGTGAGTGATGATACTGGGTTGTACAAGCTTGTTTTGAGACAGCACATGCTCAAAACATGTTTTGTGGATCCAGCACATGGTTGACAGCAATCTCACAGACTCCATAGTTCTTGCCGAGGAGGCAGACCTCTGGCTCAGCACCCCATTGTCTGAAAGGTACACCAAGAGTGATCCCCAAAAAAATGGATCAGGTTCCCCTCAGCAGAATGAGGGTGGTCAAGGAAGACACAGATAAGTCCCAGAGTAAGGGCAGTGAAAGGGTTCCCATGCACCTTTTGAGAGACAAGATGAGGTTCTGGTGGGCAGCTGCCCAAGGTTGCCCATTTCCAATCCAGAAACCATCCACTGGCGGGACCTCTATGGGGATGGCTAATGTGGCCTTTGGGGTAAGTAGTCCCCAGGAGAAGGTGCTAGACCATGCCCTAGCCTCCCTTAGTTGGGAGGCAGACTCAGAGGGTCCGCTGTGATCCCTGAGGGTGGAAGAAGACACTTTGGCCAGGATCCATGTCACTGTTTTGAGGGACACCAGGGCTAGCCATACCATGGTAGCGCAATGGCTGGTTTCTCCAGAGCAGTACACAAGTCAGGTGTGTAGGGTAACTCAGGTCCAGCGGCAGGACTTGTTTTGCCCCACGGCCCTCGTATCCCAGGAGTGGGGTAGGGAGTTGACCCAGAGGAGGGTCAT
Organism: Triturus cristatus; assembly: GCF_964204655.1. Taxonomy (NCBI): domain Eukaryota; kingdom Metazoa; phylum Chordata; class Amphibia; order Caudata; family Salamandridae; genus Triturus; species Triturus cristatus. The sequence goes on from NC_140583.1 coordinate 985,397,211, forward strand.
AGTTTGTTCCTAGATGCCCATAGATTGCATTCTGGGGAATGAGTTGCCCCGGTGTCCGCAGAGCTAGGACGCACAGCTGCACAGGGCATCCTGACAGTTCAGTTTTCTGAGGGGTACCACTCCCAAGCAAAGAGTACAGAAGCCCAGATGGGGTAGGGTGAGGGGAGACTCACCGGTCCCCTGTTCACTCTCACGGTACAGACAATGGGCTGAAAAACCAGTCTCAGGATACCACACTGAGACTGGTGGGGGGTAGAGTGGAAGTAGGGTGCCTACTACTCCGGGGCAGGTGCCCTCCACTCTGACAAATCTCACAGGTCAGAGAACCCACGGGAGCCCTTAGGGAACAACTTGCCAGCCCCAAGGCTGAAAGTGAGGATTGCTTAAGGTCCCCGCTGGGAGATTCCACATGCCTGTGGATGGCCCGGTGCATGTCTTCTGACACTGATAGCTGTCAGTGACCTCTTTTGGTGTCTGTTATTATGAGCAGAATTTTCCTTGGTTTTGGGGACAGACGTCTGCCCTAAGGGGCAGAATGGGTGACATCACTTTGGGCATGGTGGTGCTGTCTGCCTACTGGGATGCATCTGTGAGAAAGTTAATATTAGGCGCTTTACAGGTGGGTTCCACAGGTGAGGGGAAGGGTTCCCCATGGGTAAATTCAGTGACTCAGGAAAGTGTAGATAGAGGGATCCAACTGAATTCAGGTGGGCATAGACCTGGCCAGAAACTCTGCAGTAGAGGGCCATTGTCCATGTTCTATCGCCTAAGCAGGGAAGCCCATCAAGGTATTGATTATTCTGCCCAGGCTTCTGACTAGAGCAGGGGATCATGTTGGACCTGACCCTCTCTGATGATTCATCTAGAAACGTTTTGCATTAACCCTCCTGTTTTCAGATCCCATTTTGGTTGGCTCTGTGACTCATTACCACTGCTAACAAGTGCTAAAGTACTTTGGATCTTTCCATTAAATATGTTAAAATTAGGTTACGCCGAATTGGCACATTTAATTTACTTGTAAGTCCCTAGTAAAGTGGTACTACCTGTACTCAGGGCCTGTAAATTAAATGCTACTAGTGGGCTTGTAACACTGATTGTGCCACCAACTTATGTAGCCCATTTGGGTTTGCAATCTTTTTACTGGTATTGTTTGCAACAGGGTACTACAATTTGACCACCTACATCCACAGGCCGGTGGGAGTGGTGAAGAATCAATAAAAAGTAAACAAAACACAAATCGAGAGGGAAGGGAAGATGGGGATGGAGGGTGGAAATGGGGGAGGGGGTTTATAACAACCTGTTGAGGACAAATAACTAGCCACATGAGTAAGAGAATAAAAGAGGTTTGTGGGGCAGAGAAGCCAATGCCCCAGACAGTGGCTCAGGTATGTGTGTAGTCGGGATGCATTAGTTGAAGGACCCACGAATATTGTAGGCAGATCAGTTCCTTAATTCGTCTTATAGGTATCGGATGCATAGCCCCCACATCTTGTCGAATAGAGGAAGCATATGGGATGCTACCACCGTCAGTTTCTCCATTTCCAATAGTGTCCATAGTTTATGCAGCCAGTCCAATTTGTTGGGATCACCCCTGAGCCCCATTGAGCTAGCAAAAGCTGTTTGGCCGCTCCCAGCGCCAATATATTAGTGCATCCTTTTGCAGATGTTAATAGGTAGGTCAATGTGTCCACGAGGCCCAATATAATGTAACTGGTGAACCTAGTATCATAGGTAAGGTAGTATCATACATTTCATCCACTGCCTCCAAGACCTCGGCCCAGAAGGAAGTTATTTTGGGACTTTGCAATAGAACGTGTGTGAGGGTGCCAGTCTGCCCGCCGAGCTGCCAACAGGTGTTATCACTACCTATCACCCATTGGGCGACACTGGCTGGTGTGAACTGCCAGTAATGTAAATTTTTAAGAAACAACTCTTTACTGGAGGTACTGCAGGCCTAGGCTGGGCCATTCCTTATCAGTGAACGTGCATTCACATTCCACTTCCCATCTGTGTTGTGCAGGTGTTTTGGAGGAATGTCTGGAAGTAACAAGAAATGAGTAAATATCGGAGAGGAGTCACTTATCAGAAGAGCAGTTAAGAATACATTTTTCAAACGATGTAAGATGTCTACCAGCATGTGGACGAATCAAAGACTAGCCAATGATGAATGGAATTGTGTTGCCAATGGGCACTTGACGGCAGGCCATTAGCCAATTGAAATTCAGAGAAGTCCAGGAGGCCATCCACATCATAGAGGTCACCCACCCTCCTGCAATCAGCCTCTTGGGACCAAAGAAATGCTGAACTGCAATGCACGGGGATGAATCCGGGTTCCCTATGATTGTTGCTTGGGGTGAGAAGGGGTGGATAAACCCTGTTGAGTTTGCACTGTCTCAAATGCCAATGGTGGCCTGGAAAACCGGTGAAATATAGCCTCCAACTGGACAGTGCAGTCTTGGAACCCAGGGGACCTTCCAATTATGAATACCCGCCACTGCCTGATCAAGAAAGCACCAGTGCTGGGTTGGGACCACTCCACCATGTAGCTCAGCTGTCCTGCATGATAGTAGCTCTTTATATTGGAGACACCCAGTTCTCCCTCAGTTTGAGACAGGAATGCCTGCTTCTTCGACATCCTCACGTTTTACTGTCACAAATCAAATCCCATAAGAGAAGCTGTAACATGTCTAGTGTCTCTGGGGAGGTTGAAGTGTCAGGGTTTTCATAACATAAAGGATTTTTGGTAGGAGGGTCATCTTGATGGGTGCTAAATGGCCCAGCCAAGAGTGGCCACCTCCTCTCCATTTAGACAAGTCAGAGAGGGCAGTCGCGAGAGTCGCAGTGTAATTGTGTTCCACCGTGCGACCAGTCATGGAGTGTATCTGTCAGCCCAGGTAAACTATTCCATGTGGGACCCAAGAAAATGGTATGCGACCATCGAGTTGACCTTGATTGGCTTTGAGAATGGTGAAATTCAGGATGGAGGATTTCTGAAGGTTAGTTTTAAAGCTCGAAGCCGCACCAAAGGGTGTCAATTCATCCATCACAGACTGTTGGTGTGGCTGGCTGTTGTGGGTGGGTAGAAAAGCTACAATAATCAGATTCCTGGCTTCAGTTTGTCGAACAAGCAAACACACTTTCTTCGATCACACAGGGGTAGAGTTATCACCCTGACCCTGTGCACTGCCAGATAGGTTATGACTATTAAGTGTGGGATGGTCTCCAGCCCCGGGTCAATCTTGTTGGCAAAATAAACTATGGAAATTTCTTAGAATGGAAAAATATCTCAGTCGCCTTGGAAAATACAATGAACAGCTTTGATAACATGTTGTGCCCCTGAATAGCATTTCTACCCTGAGGAGAACTCACCTTCCCACGTTACCTACTTGTCTTGGGGAAAACCGCTAATCAGCCTCCTACATCTGATCAGTCCAGGCCTTATTATCACCACTGCCTGCCCACATGGAACCACAGGGCTCTGGGGGCAACTGCATAAAAATTAAACATATGAGGCATAACCACAATTCATTGATCTGAAGCTCTGGCTGAGGAGAACATGGACTTTTTCAGTTTTCTCCCTTCTGTTTGCTCCTTGCCCCCCCTCCTTGGCTCCCTTCTCTTGCCTCTACCTCTTCTCTCTCCGGTTTCTCCTCCTTTCTCCTCTTCGTTCTACACTACCACCGACCAGTGGTTGTACGTGGGTGTATGTGTTTATTGTTTTTCATTCAAAAAACAGATTTAGACCATAAAAATATAGACATTTTTATGTGAGTGGCAGAGGCTGTGGTCTCCTCGTACCCAGACTGAAATATTTATTCTGATCATACCTCTTTTGCCATCAAGAGTCTACACTGGCTTCCAGTAAAAGAAAGGTCTCAGTTCAAATAATTGTGCCTTGTATTCAAAGACAGGCACCTCCATGGACGAGGACATCTGCCTGGTGTGTTCCTTTCTTACTAGCCTGCTAGGTGCCCACAATCAATCAACCTGCATTCTTTAGCTTTTAGGCCTTAGAGTTAAAATTATTTGTGGAAGTCACCATGTGCAAGGAACCACACTTCATTGCTTGAAAAATACTGTATGAAATTCAGAAGACATCTGAGGATTTAGGGGCATATCAGCAAGGAACGGCGATGAATAACGCAAAGCGCGCTTAGCGCTTTGTTATTCATCGCCGTCTATCTCTGGAAAATATCGCCCTGATGGCGCTTTATCAACAACACGTTGCTCCAGGACGATAAAAATTCCAGAGATAGCGGGGGAAATCGCCATTTTGCAGGGAACATCGCTGGTTTTCCAGCGATGTTCCCTGCAAAAGGGCAATAACCTTGCTGATACGACGTGGTCGTAGCAGAATAATCCACCCCCTATGTTAGGGATGGATAAGTCAGGATTTTAGCAGATGTTAGTTTTTTTGAGAAAACAGTGGTTTTCTCCAAAAACTAACGTCTGCTAAAATGCTGGGGCAGCCTTGTAAATATCGCGATGTGCACATCAGCGATATTTGCAAGGCTGTACTGCCCAGTGACGCCCACTTTGCATCTCATTAGAGATGCAAAGGGACGCGTCGGGGAAAAAGGGTGCTAACATACAATTATGCATGTTAGCACCCTCTTGTAAATAGGGTGATAGTTTTATCTCCGCTTTTTTGGCTTTTAAAGCCAAAAAAGAGGAGATAAAGCCCTTGTTAATATGCCCCTTAGTAACCTTTGTTACGTACTTCACATTATTTCTTTTAATACATTCCTGGCACCCTGCTTTGTTAAGGCACATAAGCATAGATTCTTCTAGTCAGTCCAAGACTGCTGTATAACTTTCTCAATACTTGGAATACTTAACCACCATTCGTACAGTGGCTAATTAGAGTAATTCAGTTTTACTGACATGCAGTACCTTCCAGTCCTACGCCTTAATACCAAATGAACATATGTAGCACACTTACAAGCTAATAAGTAATTAATGACACGTAAATCCCAATCATTTTCAAAAAATGTATATGCGATGAGGTAATCAAAGTTGAATTACAACACATTAAGGTGAGCACAATGGGTACTGTGTTAGCATTTCTTGGAAGCATACAGTGAAATCAGAAGTAAACTATGCTCTGCTGACGTCAAGAGAATTTCCCTACAAAGTGAGTTCATAATAAATAGGAGTGTCCCATAGGCATTGTGTCCAAAAGTGAAGTTTGGTGGTAAAAGCTTCAGTGAGCGTCAGGCGATGGATGCAAATGAAATGTATACTCCTTGCTTTTGGAGGTGACTATTGAGCATTCAATGGTAGTCTGAGTAAGCAGTTCCGAATAGGTAAGTAGGACCGATGGGATCACTGTCTGCATGTGTGATGCTCCACAACAGAACTACTGCAGGGCTAATTAGTAAGTAGGCCATTCAAATAAGTGCAAGAGAGTAGACACACGAGTTGTGAGAGCCCGCTGGCAATAACCAAGGTGGAGGTCTATATGGAGAATATACATTACTAAAACAAGCATTTTTCAATGCAATTGGTCTCGCCTTTGGGAAGCTATATGTATTTAGCTCTGCAGCACATTAGCCTGGGTGCTGATACATCTACTGTTCTTTAACATGGAGGGAAAGTAAGCACCAAACTGCGGAACACTCCAGGTATGGGAACACATGCAGTGAAATATAACCTTTCAACTGGAAAAGCTAAAGTCCAAAGCTCTGTTTTTAATATAAAATCAGGGCCTTCGGTGGTCATATGACTGAAATTACAAGATTTGAAAAAAATATTGTCTACAGGTGCTCGTTGAATGCAATTTCTATGGACTGGAATCTAGAGAAGGATAAAGTGATTCTGGTATTTTACTGACCTCTGCTGGTCATTTTCTATCAAGAAAGTTAAATAGAGGCAGTTTCCAGAAAAATTTAAAACAAGAAAGTCCCTCAGCAGAAAGCAGTTTTGGTATTTTACTGACCTCTGCTGGTCGTCTTCTATCAAGACAGTTAAATAGAGACAGTTGAACAAAAACAAAGTGTCTAAGCAGAAGCAGACAAGTCCTAGGGCTGATCTCCAGAGCCCACAAAGTACATACACATAAAGTACATAATAAGTATATACCAAAGTATATTCAAGAGGTCTTGAATGCTCGACCTAAAAATAAAAGCAGAGCCCTTTATTGTAATCCTTTCTGTAGGAACTGAAGAATCAGTGAGAGATAAGCATTTATGGGGTCCTGAGCTGGAATAGGAAGAGCTTTACTGTGAGAACCCAGGAATCAAGGTAGAGCACTAAAAAAGGGGTAGGGTCACGAAGAACTTATGCAGTTAATTTATTTAAACTCTGCCACAAATTAATTGGAAACCAGGGGAAACGTGACAATAAATCTGATCTGGCATTTTTTTTTTGCAAACGCTGCATTTTAAAAATTCTTCTGGTTTTAAGGCACCCTACTACAGAGTATGTGGTTAATGCAATTGGTGGCGAGAGATTTGTTTCTCTAGTCACAGTTTTGACTTATATAGTAGCATAGAGGGTCCATGTGTCTCTTGCAAAGTCGAACATGAATATGACAGATTTTTATTTTATGTAGACTAGTAAGTGAGTTACTGATTTTACACAGTTCATTACGTACAATTCATCAAAAGCAATCCTTCTAATATAGCACAGCGAGCTATGAACGGGCATCAAGGCCCTGCAGTCAAACTGTGAAGTATGGGTTTAGAACCTTAATAATTTTCTCTCAATCTGTTCATATATAAGGCTGCTAAAAGGCTTCCTTTGGGAAAAATAAAGTCTTACAAGTACAAAATCCAGGCACTGTTGCTAGACCTGACATCCTTGTTGTGGTATCCCCTCAAACTTTTTGCCTACACCCTTCTGTTGTATTAGCTTTTAAAGCATAGTACATGAAGACCTTTCTCTGCACCGGGATATGACAATCTTTTTTTAATGTTTCCCTCACTATCACCCTCCAACATTACCTCTCATCTCTCCATAACCCCTCTCTCACATGTATTTCATTTGTTTTATAGAGCCTCACATACCGGCGTAGGGTGTCGGTCCATTTTACATCACACACATACACCGACAATGAATCATACGTGTGCAATCAGTGTATAGAAAATGCTACACAAGACAAAGGGGACTACAAGGTGTGGAATTCACGTCAACAGTACTGGCAGGCCTTTTTAAGAGTGTTTGGTCTGGAGAAGCACAAACTCAGGATGCAGGATGAAACACAGTGGCTCGGTTTAGATTTGCTAATAAGAATGCATTTCTACCCAAACAAATGCTTTTGTAGCAGCATTATGATAATGAAAGACTAGGAAAAACAAAACTTTCTAACCTGTGCCATGCAGTTTCCATGCAGCTCTATGATAGCAATTCATAGCTCACTGTACTAGATTACGTTTGTAAGTTATGAACTGCATAGTAAGAAAAGGACCTCTGTGATCCACTGATTTATGCACATAAAATATTGTTCTCTGCAGTACCTAGGTTAAAAGTTATAACTGCCACTAGACAAAACTCTGATTTCTCTCCAGAGGGTACATTTGTAGCCAGAAATATCTTGTCACTTTAATTATTACCTGAAAACTGCTAGACATACAAGGAACTCTGCAGCAGATTCTTTTAAAATGTCTGCACAGCTAAAGAACTGCCCCAGTAACAAAATGCGCCTCCCCACCCTTTCAGCCTCCTAAGGAAAAGCCCGATGCCACATACGGCCAGTCCGGTTTTACCTGCAGAGCAGTTTTAAATTGACGTTTCAACCTGGCAAAATGACCCTTTTGTCAGGCCTATATGTTCCTTAACACTTGTTAACTTCTAAGGCAGTCCCTAAAGGCTCATAGGGCAAGGTTCATGGTATTTAAAAAACAGGACATGTGGGTTCAGGTTTTACATGTTTTGGAAAATGAAAAACTTCTGAAGTAATTTTTCTCTTCTATAAGGCCTATCTCTCTCATTTACTTACACTGGGTTACCTTACTATATTTATTAAGTGTTAACTTTGAATTGGGAGCAGATAGTGATATACTATTTTGCTCAAATGAATTGTCATTTAAAATCCTCTTTAATGGTAAAGTCGGATTTTAAGTCACAATTTTGAAGAATCCACTTTTAGAAAGTTGGCATTTTCTTGTCCTAACCATTTGTGCCTTGTGCCAGTGTCCTAAGTCACATAACTGTGAATGGTTCTACTGTTAGTGTTTGTGTATTCCTCCGAGACAGTCACACAAAAAAGACTGGGAGTGGGCAGGATGGCCCATCCTACTAGGATGGCTGAGGGAGTAGCAGTTCCCAACCTCATTTACACTTTAAAAAGCTTGCCTCCGTGTTAGAAATGGGGGTCCCTAATTGACAATGGTATGCACCTTTGTCCATGTAAATACCCTTCCTTCTAGTCAGGGTAAGGGAGTTCCACACTTTAGATAACCCCTGCTTATCCCCTTGTTAGCTGGCTTGAGCAGACAGGCTAACTCAAAGGCATTGTGTAAATTATTGTAACCAAACACACAGTAACACAGTGAAAACACTACAAATGGACACCACACTGGTTTAGAAAAATAAAGTATCATTAACTAAACCACACAAGACCAAAATGAAAAAAATCCAACACACATTTATCAAGATATCACTTTTAAAATGGTCACTTCAGAAATAGAACAGTAGAAACAAAATAGCTCCAACCGGGGCATTACGACATCATGACAGGCACAAATCCATAGTACCATGTTGACCGTGAGGTGTGCAGGCTGGGCACGGGGTCACACGGACTCCAAACAACCGTACCTTGGAAACAAAGTCAACAGATGATGCATGGCGTTGTTGAGGTGAGGCGTCGTACTGAGGTGAAGCCGGTTCCTTTCTGCCACCGGGGAAGAGAGACGTTGAGTTTGTGAGGAATCAAGGCATCGATTCCAGGTCAGGGGAAGCTAGTCGGCATCAGCGATGAGGCGTCGAATCTGGTGAGGTGATGCAATGTTGAAGAGTTCATGAAGACACCCACGTCGTTTATCGGCTTCGTGATAACATGATGCTGGCGCTGGCGGCATTGGTGCGAGCACTGGCAACTGGAAAGCCGATAACTCCAGCCATCGGCTGGCGTCGAAGGGCATCAAAGCAGTGATGCAGGTGGGGCAGTGCGTCGTGCACTTCATGAGCAGTGGCCCTGGCCTCATTGCAGGTCGCAGTGTCACAGACAGCGTTGGAGTTGTTCTTCTTGCTTTGCAGCACTAACCACACCATTTTCAGGGCCCTGGATCTAGTATTGGCGCGCTTTGGAATACAAGAGTCCACAGAGGAGTCCAGATGCTGGTCAGTGGGTGCAGGTGAAGTTTTTGTGGCCCTGAGACTTCAGAACAGCAGGCAAGCACACACAGACCCTTGGAGATTCTTCTTTGTCCTCTCCTTGGCAGAAGCAGCAACTTCAGGCAAAATCAGCAAAGCACACACAGCAAAGGGGCAGTACACCACCTTACAGCTCTCCAGCTCTTCTCTTTGACAGAGGTTCCTCTTGAGCCCAGAAGTGATTTAGTTCTCAGGGGTTTAAGGTCCGATACTTATACCCCATTTTCTCTTTGTTCTGTTTGTCGTAAAGGTTTGTGAGCCCAGTCCAAACAAGTTCTGTCTTCTCTAGCCCGGCTTCTACAGGAGGTGGAGACAGCATTGTGCACAGGAGACACAGCCTATTCAGGTGCTAGTGAAACTCCTCCCATTACTCTAAAGGCAGCCCATGTCTATTCAGCCCAACTATGAGTCACCCAGGAATGGCAGGTCACACACCAACCCCCTTGTAACTTTTTAGAGTGAATGCACATCCCCAGCTCCTGTCACTTCAAAACCAGACAGTAAATACACAAACGGGCAAAGGCACACAGAATGGCTAAACATGAAAGTGCCCCCTTTGTTAAAGGGCATTTTCAAACACACAATTTAAAAACCAGCTTCACTAAAAGATGTGTTTGTAAATTCAGAGTTCAGAGAGCCTAAACTCTATTTCGCCATCTCGTCCCCATGGAGAGTTACATTTGTTAGTGTTACAGTGCAGCTCCCATGCTATCCTAGGGGGCAGACAGCCTTTCAATAGTGAAAAACAAGTTGACAGTATTTCACTATAAGGACATGTAAAACATGTCCTAGCTTTCACATACACTGCACGCACGCACTTGGGCCTTCTTGAGGGGTGCCTTATACATAAGAAAAGGGAAGGTTTGAGCCTGGTAAGCGGGTGAACTTTCAAGGTCGACATGGCAGTTACAAACTGCAAGCGCAGACACTCCAGTGGTAGTTCTGAGACAGATTTATAGGGCTACTCATGTGGGTGGCACAATTAGTGCTTTAAGCCCATTAGTAGCATTTGATTTACAGGCCATGGCACACCCAGTGCACTCTACTAGGGTCTTACCAGTAAACCAAATATGTCAATTATGGATAACCAATCATAATTCCAATTTACACAGGGAGCACTGAACTATTTTTTTAACACTGATCGGCAGTGGCAAAGTGCCCAAAGCATCTAAACCAGCAAAAACTAAATCCATCACCCAGTCAAAAAATTCAGGAGCCATGCTGCTAGGATGGCTGAGGGAGCAGCAGTTCCCAACCTCATTTTCTCTTTCAAAAGCTTGTGTCTGACACGCACACAGGGTCCTGACTCCTGCCTATTGACACCATAGACAGTTTGTAGCCTTGACAGGGGAAGGGAAGAACTTTAAAGAACCAGATGTGAGAGTTACCCCACACCCAAAAGCTGGCACTAGGTATAAAAATTGGATCTCCAGATCCACTCTTCAGAACACACCTGTGGACATCACAGAAGGACTGCCCTGTTTTCAGTGGAATGCCTTGCTACTGAGGACTGCCTTGCAGTCTAAGAAGGTAGAAGGGACCTGCTTAACTTCATCCCTGGATAACTTGAGTGACTCAAAGGGTTAGTCGGCTGACCTCCTGTTTGAGCTACAGGGACGTAACCTGCCTGGACCTCCAACTGCACCTCCCTAAGCACTGATGGCCTCTGCTGGAGTGAGTTTCTGATACTCAAGAGGTCCCCACCAAGTCCTAGACCCTTGGTTGGCATACATCTGAGATCCTCCCAAGAAGAAAAGGTGAAATCGTGAAGTTTGGGCTCTGGCAATCACAAACCGGCCAGTTTGCACCAAGACTCTGCTGCCCGCAACGACCTGCAAAACACAAAGCTCAGGTGGAGACCTGCTCTTTGCGCTACAGCAAATGCCAGCAATAACTGGCAATGTGAGATCTGTACTTCACACCACAGCAATGACACCCCATGGTGACTGCCAATGTGAAACTCCAGTAACGACCACCTGCAATGTCAAACAGGCTCTTTGCACTACAGCTACGACAGCCCATGCTGCCCGGCCTGCTCTTTGCCCTACAGCAACGACCATCTGCAACACTCTACTGCTCCTCATGGCCTCCTCCACTGTAAACTGAAATCTTTATTCCAAACTTTGAGAGCTGATCCCTGTATCCAACTCATACTCCATCACGGCCGACTTGAACTTGTGACTTTACCCCAATCTAATATTAACTGATGACCCCGAGTGGTGCTTTATGCTTTTTAAGTGATATTTTTACCTAAAACCATAAAATGTAATATCTTTGGTTCAACTTGTTAGATATGAGTCATTCTGGTGTAATTTTATTTATTAAATTTTACTCTATTTTTCTAAATTGGTTTTGGATTTTTTTTTTCTGTTGTGTTTTCACTTTATCATTGCTTGTGTGCTGGATACATTCTTTACACATTGCCTATGATTTAAACCTGACTGCTTTGCGTCAAGCTACCAGAGAGTTAAGCACAGGTTAGCTTAGCAACGTTTATGGTTCACCTTGACAAGAATTATGGTTGTGGCTTCAGTGAGCTTCCACCTCCCTCTACTGGTATCCCAGTTTTTTACAACGGTTACATTTAATTCCGGACATTGTTTTTCACCTGGCCATGCACTCTTAACATATAATGTCCACAAGTATTGACAATATGTTACTCTTAAAACTTGTAGCCCTTACTGTCTTACGCAGTATCCGGTACATCGATTTACACACTCGTATGAATTACTGTCAATGCGTAGTGATGCACGTGTGATTTAAAGCAATCTGAAACCCACTATTGGGATGAGTAGCACTATAAAGGAATTAAATTAAAAAAATAGTAGTGCTCTTTAAAATGGTATTCATGTGAATACTTGCACATACCCATACATCTGACATTCTTACAGTATGGTTACATCATGTATATATACGGGGATTGAACACAGTCAAAAGATTGCCTCCAAATTGTAATATCTCTTACGTACTTGTGAAGTGATAACAAGTTTTGTGCCTTTGCTTCTCCTTCATTGCCTTGGTGTCTAGATGTTAGGTTCCAGAAGGCTCCCAGACAGGATTATAGTGGAATAAAAAGAAAGCTGATGGCTCTTTGTTTTTGGGCTTACCTATAACCATAAAATAATCCCCACATCCTGCGTGTTACTGCTCTGAACAGAAAGCAGACAACCTGCGGGTGCTGTTGAATTGTGTCCCGGTGTTGGCAAATTACCATGGAACAAATCCAGAATATTTCACTGGGGTCAGACGGATCCCCAATCTGGCTCATCAATACCTGCCGGATCCGGGATCTGCCTGGATCCCCCTTCATTCCAGGACTGATTGTGTTCGCTAAATGAAGCCACACCACGTCTTTAAGAATGGCAAGTGCTAATTACATAATCACAGAGAGGATAGGTGTAAAGATCTCAGAACTAAATTAGCTATGAAAAGGATATGGTTCTGACCATCCATTTTATCAGTCAGAGAGGAGGTCTCATGGTGAATGAAAGGAAATCACAGATGTGATGAAGAGAACACATGGACAATGGTTATAGCAATGGTCATCTGTGCAACCTTCTCAATACTTAGCCAAATGTGAGCAGTGAAGGACTCACCCTCCCTTCTCCTTAACTTTGACACACCCTCTGTCAGCCTAGAGGTGCACGAAATGCATACAAGAAGTCGTTTACCACAGAAAACACACAGCAACCATCCTCAATCCAGTAGCCCTCCTCTCATGGAATTCTGAAGTAAAAAACATTTCTTCAAGGAGGAAAGAAGTGACATCTATAGAGTTCCTGATATGTAGCAAACACACGGGAAGGCTCTCTTAGAAACAACAAAAGGACTCATTTGCAGTTGGGGTAAGTGCTGTGTTTACAACAGCGGAGCCTCCATTGGCTGCTCTAGTGTAAACCTAAGACGATGCAGCAGGTTCACTAAGGTTTCATCTGTTTACAGTGACAGTCAGCCTGCTCTACTGAGTGTGTGCTACTTTCACTCATTTTTCCTGCTGATGCCCATCATGCAGGGCATGGTGGACATGGGCAGGGAAAATGTACAATGGACCCCTCCTGAAGGGATAAAACTCCCTGTGTCTGGGCAAATTGGGGGTTTTTTGTACTTAGAAAACAAACTCCCGCTTTAGGAGTTTATTTTCTGAATTCAAGAATAGATCGCTAAGCGGGCAACTCAATCGTGACACCTGCTTAGCAAACTTTCAATGTTGTGGAGGTAGGCAACAGAGCAGCTGTTTCTTTCACAGCACAGACAACAACGACGCCAGGCAGGTGGGGATCTCTCTCTTCATAGGTCAGGCAGTCCTCCATTGTCTTGCAGAGGAGATGCCTTCCATAACCCCTTGACCATCCCTTAGTGTCTTAGTGACCCTTAAAGGCTTGAGACAAGGTTTAATATTCTGTTCAACCTGTATGCCCACACATTCCACATTCTCTCGTAACAGTGAAACAATAGAGCAGGAAAACAGATGCTCTATCTAGGATTGATGGCTACCATAACAGACATTACAGGTAAGTCTCACCTTCCTGTTGACAGATATCAGGAAATTATCAACTCTGAAATGAAAACACAACCATGGACCTAAGACTGAAATTCCAGAAGTCCTTGGAAGATGGAATTTCACTCCCTCCATTACAACTGGACCAGCCTTTTTCTCAGAAGCCTCTTCCACAATAATGTCGAGGCCCTAGCACAGTATCTGTCCGAATTAACTGTTGGCTATTGCAAGAGGAAGTAGAGTCAGGGGCAAAAAAAGACACATTTGATACGTGGCCTGGCAGAGATCTCAAGAAATGAGAATTTTAGTCTCAAAATCCCATTATCTGGTCATTAAGCTTGTGGAGAACTGAAGGAAGAACCCGGAACCTGGCCCACAAATCTACAGAGTGCTGCTATGGAAGCTCACTGAAACTTTCTACTGTAGTGTGGACTCCTGAAAACGAAATATATTGAACATGTGGAATTATAGTTTGAATATTTGATTTGTGGATGAAGCACCCATTTCCTTATCTTTACTAGGTTTTTTCTTTATCCTTTTATGCTGCCTTCCTGCTTGATCACCACAGTCTCAGTGGTGATGCTTCTTGGGGTGAGCTCTATTTCCCCACCATCTTGTTCAGTGCCAGTGCGCCATCCCTTTATTCTGTGAAATAGCCACTCAAAGGCTGTGTGGGAATGTTTTCATCTAACATGAATGCCACATGTGTGCTGAATGCACACCCAAAGCAGTCCCAAAGTATTTCCTATGACTGGCATTGCTAGCCGTGCTTCCATTCTTTGGCTCCTAGATCCATCCTGGTAGGCAGGGTTGCTTAGGGATGCCTCGCTGCCCTTGACATCCTTTTCAAGGCAGGTACTTGAGCTGCACAACAACTTATGCGGGCATTCTGGATACCCCTGTTGAACCAAGCATTTGGTTGCATTATTGTCAGGTCAATGGTCAAACAAATCTGGGAAGCTAGGAGACTATTAGAAACTATGGGGCATATCAACAAGGCCAGGCGATAAAATTATCGCTGCTTTAGCGTCCGTTTTCGGAAGGAAAGCGGTGATAATTTTATCGCCTTATCAGCAAGGTAACACTATTGCGTGAATCCTTGCCTTATAGCCCTTTCCCCCCAACGCCCATCTTCGCATCTCTAATGAGATGCAAAGTGGGCGTTCCACCCCAAGATAATGGGAGAAATATCGCTAAGCGACATTTCTCCTATCATCTAGCCACACGCTAACCTGCAGCGCGACAACAAAAGTAGCGATAACCTCGGTTATCGCTACTTTCCTTACGCCTGCTTTTCAACTGACTTAGCCATGATATCCTATGGAAGGTGGATATCATGGCTAAGTCTGCCTTGCCCTATCAGCAAGCTTTCGCCAAACGTTGTGCGATTATCGCTGGATTTCCAGCGATAATCGCACAGTTTGCAGCTTGCACGTTGAATTTTATCACTTTGGAGATAAGCGTTGCTGATAGCACGCTATCTCTGCGATAAAATTCAGCATTGGCCAGCTAAAATTATCCTCGCGCTAATAGGGCTGAGCGATAATTATCGCCTGGCCTTGATGATATGCCCCAAAGTGACTAAACAGTCTGAGGTTTTCCAAAACCAGACGAAAAATCGTAAGCAAATCAGGAACCAGATTCCAGGCGTGATGCCAGGAGGCATGCACTTACCTTAATCCTCTGAATTACGAACCTTTTTCAAATTGAGCTACACTATTAATTTAATTTTCTGTCTCATAAATTCTTTTGAGAACTTAGCTATTATATCTTTATTATGGTCTAATTTATTTTTGTATCTTCTTTGAACTTAATTCTATCAATATATAGTCAAGCCAATGTTAACTCTGTTCATCGCACAGTCAGTGACAAAGAATGCCTAAAAATATTCTCCATCATTTTAATTTTTCTATTGCAGATTGCACCCAAAATGATTTGGACGCTTCTCCTCTAACAGTGTTTTTTCATCCTCAGATGAGAGAAACACTTTTCTAGTCCAAGACCTCAATAAGGGGATGTATTGGCACAGAATAGAGACCACAAAGAGCTGCCTCAAAACGGGTGGAATGGTACTTAACCACACCAGCTTTAGAGCAAACGAGAGGCCACAGGTAAGTACATGGCACAATGGATGTAGGCTCACTGGTTTCAACGGCATATATTATTGTATAGTAAGCTGCCGACAGGACAGGTTACAAGATGGGTGACCCAGGATGTCTCTGCAAACCAGAGAGGAGCCGAAGGATGTAAGAGATAGAAGCTATCAGAGACTATGGAAACAAAATACACAGGGATGAGGAACTAGAGGAAAACTAATGTGAGGGAATCAAGAAGGGAAAAGACAACAATCGTTAGGGACGAAGTCTGTGTCTGGCAAAAGGATTGCCAGACAGACTTCAAATTGAAGTAGCTTCAAAAGGTGCCACTACCATAAGTCTTCCAGAAGTGCACTATACCCCAATTCGTTGAGGTACGCAATTTATTTAAATGAATCTTCTAATAGGTCATGGCCTTTGATGAGACGCAGAGACAGCAGCTCACAGGGTGCCTTTTAACTTGTTTTTATAGGAGGACCAGCACCCAATACTCTGCACCTCGGTGTCATACCAGAGCATACCTAAATATGACCTTCATGTGGTTAATGAATGATTTTGCCTCCACTTTTGTGCATATAATTTGTCCATGAACATGTATAAAATGCCCTATCTATTCTCATGCAGAGTTTGATTTCTGATATATCACTCTGGGATTTCACCAGATTTTTAGTAAATATATGAGACATACCACTCACTATCACTTTCATGATGTTCTGGACTCCAAGGTCCTGATTTCTCCAGGTTGGTATTCCATGCAAAGCTTCTTGATGGGTGAAATGACCATTTCTGGCTGGGATCTCATCATAGAATTCTACCTGGATATGCCAATCAATTTACAAAGCGGCTAGGCCAAACAAATTACAGCACATCCCCAGCCGTCCCTGTTTTTCGGAGAGGAGCAACCCTGAGTAGTTCCAACTGCTCAAGGTAGGACACTCAAAACTGAGAAGATCAGCTGAAAGCAATATGGGAGCACCAAGTTCAGGGTCCAATATCAATCAAAGGCTATTATAGCCAAATATATATTTGAAGCAATCATTGATGTAGTACAAAATCTTCTTAATTGAATTACAAATTTAAAAGCAATTGAGCCACGGCCAAAGCCTTTCTTTCAGATCAACTTCTTCATGGCGTAAATCATGTAGCATAATTCAGGTGGTTACAGCCCTTTATAAAGCCAACGATGTTGTAGGAGGATCAACATTTTCCAATTATGTTCAATATTCGTGATGAGATATTAATACACCATTAAATATAATGGGGTTGCCCTGTGTCCCTTAGAACCTGGGTATACAATGTATAAGCTACAGAGAGTTCTGTAGGGTGCCAGAATTCTTGAACAAGAATTGTGAAAGATGTTGAACAATCAACATCAGCATCAGTACAGAAGGGTCACAAAATGATCCCTTTAGAAAGGGTCATTCCGTGATCCTTCTGTACTGATGGTTGAACTTCTTTCACAGTCCTTGTTCAAGAATGGTAGCACCTGACAGAGATATTAATATAAGCCAGTGTTAGCACCCAACTCAGTAGCCAAACATTGCATGTCTAAAATAGCGTTTTGTTAGATTTCCACCTGAGTTAGACCGTCTGGAATGGAGACTAGGGGTCCATTACGATGGAAGTCCGCCCGCCACCGCAACGGCAAACGGGACTGCCCGCAAGAGGTGCGGTGGTCCCGCAATGGCAATTAGGATGCCGCATATATTGCATTGCGGCGGCGGTGCTGTAAGCAGCACCCACCACAATGCAATATATGCATGATGTGCATTGGCATGCACAACGTGACAAGAACCGCGCGGTGCCTGCCACCTTGTCCATGCCAATGTTGGGGGGTACCACAGGTACCCCCCAAGTGCAGCCCCCGTGCGGGCCTGCAATGGGCCCCCAAAGCGAAAACTGCATGCCTTTCCATGGCAGAGTCTCCTCCATGGAAAGGCATTGAAAATGCTGCATGCTAAAATGGCAGAAAAGCGGCGGACGGTCTTTCCGTCCGCTGCTGTACCCCCCGCCATGCTAATGTGGTGGGGGCAAAAGGTCATCCGGTGGGGTGTGTTGGCGGGTGGATCGCCACCGGCGTTCGGGCGGTGGTGATCCCCCCGCCATGCTAATGGGCCCCTAGATGTTCAAGCACAGAATTACTGTGTAGAATTTTGCACAGTATTCCCTATTGTGAAGGGAGTAATGCTCCCATTTACTACCTGCTCTGAACGGTTGCTAAATGAAAGTAGAGGCTTCGTTGGAACAGAGGCATGGCTGCTGGAGCACCCATAGCCTTAAGTGAGTTTAACCGCCAACATTTCTGGTCAGTAAAATCTGACCTGATTCTAACACCTGGGAAAAAGAGGCGAAAAAACCCAAAGCCATTTGTGAACCTGCCTAACTCGTAATTGGACCAGAACTAGGGAGTGTCACTATGGTTGCCTACCATCCACCATTTTGCAGATGTGTCCGAGCAGTCATTTCTCCTGTTCTTTCCCCTGCACACAGACCTTGCAGCTTGCCAACTCTCACTCTTTCAGCCCTTTTTGAGCTGAAAAGAGGTGCCTGTCAGTGGCTGGGACAGAGGAGCTGCAGCACAGGACAGGGCCTGCTCAATGCAACTTTAGGAGTATGGTTGCTTGTAGAGAGGCATATATAGGCTCTTGAAGTTAAACAACCCTCAATGTGTTTAGGGAAACAATACTGGGATATTCCACAGGGGACTATGCATCTGTTGTTGATTTCTCGTTCAAAGTGCTCATATATTATAATATTTGCAAACGGAGTCACAGTCAATTTTTAGGGGTTTTTTTTAACGTAAAAGAAGATTTTATTTCCATATCTAAGTATGCCAAATGGGGTCGGCAGCAGGGCCTGGGGGCAGCCAACCCCCGCCACTCACTACCTTTGGATGTAGTCCACCCCCCCCCCCACACAGGCCGACAACAGCTGCGTCCACCCACCTCACAAGAAGTCAACAATAGTGCACATTATGAGTCTTTCTTTGAAACTCTTCAGGCCACATAATGAAGTTGTAAAAACAGCTACAAGGAGTCCTTAAAATGCTAAGCTGAAGAGCTAAAGCTCCAGCTCAAAAAAAGCTTTGAAACACCATAAACCTTTCCTAAGGTCACTTTCTACAGGCCCAATGAAACATAGGGTCTTTTCTGTCCTGGTCATCTTGGTGGTGCCCTTCACTAGACTGGGGCAAAACAAATTATCTAAATTAGTCCTTGAAAGACATTATGTGGCCTCCTGGCCTGGAGCAGTAAATAATATGAATAGTTAAGAATAAATATTATTTTTTTCTTTCGATTTCATTTTTAATTTATTGGTGCCCGGTTCCACCCGGGACACTATCTATCTCTTTTAATGTTGGGGGCTTCCGAGGGAGCACCAAGGTTGCTGTGGTCCCGTTGGCACTCCTTCTAGAACCTTGTTGGTGTGCCAGTTTGGAAACTGGCTGCACCTCTTAAAAATATTTTTAAATGATTTTGCCCTGGTCCACTCTTTCTTTGGAGGCAATGGGGGGGAAGCCCATGGCCCCACTGGCCCACTGGCTCTCCAGCCTGCACCCATCCTTATGTGTTAGCAGCAGCTGGCTTGACTGCTTTGCTCCCACCCGGCTGGGAGCACCATTTCTTTCTTCTCTCGCTGGGTGGGAGTACTCTGCAGTCCGCTGCCAAGCAGAGCGCATGCAACGAGGGAACAATGAAGCAGGCAGAAAACAACAGTGTCCAAAAGGCTAGGGTCCCCGGGAGACTGGTATGCATCAGGCTCTCGGGGTTGAGGTTCCCGAGGCCATACCATGACTGAGGGTGGGGGCCCCATGCCCCCTTCTCCAACATAAAATACAGGGTGCCCTGGGGGATGGACTTCCCGGATCCATACCATGGCTCTGGTAGGAGGGACCTATGCTCCCTCTCCAAAAAAATAATACAGTGGGCCCCTGCGGTTGGGGTCCTTGGGACACACCATGGCTTGAGGAGAGGGATGTGCTCCCCAAACTATAATATGATGAGCCGCAGGTATGAGGTCCATGGTGCCAATTAACAGCTTGGGGAGGGACAGGCCCACCCCCTTTTTTAAATGACTACAGATATGCCTACACCACGGGCACTGGCCCACCCTGTGAAATCTCTTTACTTGGTTTGGTGTGAATATGTTCAATATTTTTTGATGAATTAGAGTTTAAGAGGTATTCTAGTCTAGGCATGAAGAGGTAAAGTTTTAAAGATATCTAGCCCATTAATCCACAGATTCTTTACAGATTCACAAATTCACTCGAGATTCACAAATCCCTTTCCAAAAATAAAGTCACACTATTGGAGTAGGGATCACTTTCTTCCATTGTCCATTGCTAATTAGGTATTTGGCTGCACTCTGGGTGGACATTTGTTGAAGCTGCTAATACCCAACATAGTGCACTGAGCACCGAGTAGGAGAAAAAAAAAGAGAGTAAAGGGGCACGTTGAGACTACCCTGGCCCCCAGCCTCATGCGAGGAAAGGGGCACAGGACCAAATGTAATCATCAAAATATGAATTATTTCACAGGATTCTCAAATCCTGTGTTGGATTTGTGAATCCAAGACCTTGCCTAGGTACCATGGACATTCCAAAATGTATCTGAGACATCATTAGTGAAACCTGAAAAAAGAAAATTTGCTGCTTTGCAGCTGCACGTGGCCAACTTCTGATGTGCATGCCATTTGACTTAGGCAGCAGGGGCTGGCCTTCTGTGGTGGGTCAGGAGCTGAGGCCAACTCTTGCTGCACATGGGTGAAGGTGGTGTGCAGCGGGGGACTGTGGTCCATAGCTGATTGGGTGTAGCCCCTGGTCACTGGCCAGGCCCTATGGCCAACCTCCACTGCACACGGCTGAAGATAATGCACTTCAGGCATTGTCCGCCTGCAGGGTCTGATACAGGGAACTGTTGGGCATTGTATGCAATAAAAAATACACAAAAGATCCCTAAAACAACCAAAGGTTAATGTCATGTTATACTTCGCTTGGGTCACCTAAATGTATGTTTAAAAAATCCTCCGAAATTAACTGAAAAAAACTCAGAGTTAAAACATACCAATGCTTACAAATTAAAAGCAAAAAACAAAACAAAAAAAACACTGCAATTTGCCAGTTATGTTTAAGACCACAATCCATAACTCGCACAAATGCCATGCAAACCATAATTTGGAGACCATATAAAATGGCAATGACGTCGCAATTAGCAACACTGTAAAGCACAATGTAATTAAACAATATATACTCAAACAAATAATTAACACTATATTCTCAGTCGTCTTTTTCTGAGTAGGAATGATATTGTGATATGCAATCTCATCTGTGAGCATATTTACAACATGTTTAATTGTATTTGTAGCTTTAAGGGTGAGGTCATACACTTACATTTGGGGTGCGATGTATGGTTTGCATGGCTTATGTTCCAGTTATGGATTGTGATACTAATCATAATTTATAAACTATAATGAGGTCTCGTCAGAGCCTTAGAACACTTTTCAGTAGTAACACAGCAATCCATCAACTGAGCGCTATTTTACTGAGAGACTATATATAGATGATGCATCTGCAACCCACATTCTTGCAAAAGAGAAGTGCCCTACCACATTCCGAGGAAATACACACGGAAGTGTGTACTTGTTCAAAGCCATTATACTTGCAGTTTATCAAAAAGTGTCAACTACAGTTCAAATTTTCTGACGACACCTGGTGATTGCCGCCGAGACAAAGAACCAAGTCCAACCCACCGTTTTTTCAAATAAAAGTATTAGTTCTGACTTCTGCGTACCAAAAACGTTACAGGATAAATTTCTTTATAAGAAACATGACTCTATTTGGGCACGCGCTGCTGGTTCCTGAAATGCTCCGCGTCTCCCTTGCAGAGCTCTGCGTCATATCCGCCCCAATTACTATATGTAGAAACAAAGCACCGAGTGGCAGTTTCAAAAGGCGAGGGTTCTGGGACAGATTGCTTACGTAAGCAAGGACAGAGTGAGCAATTAAAGTCACTCCATAACTGGCACACAGTTGCCTCTGTGGAGCTAGTTCCTTTATTCTGCAGTCCATTGGGCTGGGCAGGTGAGGTAGAAACTGTGTCGTGGCCCTTGTAGGGGGTGGGGCTGGCGTGCTCGCGGACAGCATGCCCTCAGGGTGCTCTCTCATTTCCAACGTGAGAGACTGTGCAATCCAGGCGGCCATGTCACATCGGTCTCAGAGCGCGACAGAAACAAACTGCTACAGTTGGCATTTGAAAAGGTCACGCGCTGTCTGAAACAAAACAATTTTGAAACAGGAAACGAAAGCAAATATCTCTGGTATGTTTGGGCTGCTTATTATTAATAGCAGAGCTGACGTCTTGGTGTAACTGCTGTGCCACCAGGGCAGGGTGAGAAAGGCAGGTCAGATGAAACCTCATTGTGCACAGTCCTATTGTAGGTGCATTCATCAGCTGTGAATGGAAGGCGGGGGCTGAAGGTGCGTAAAGATGGAAAGTGAGCAGCCTCAGACCTTTTTACCAATAGAAATGCTCGCGAAGATTTTGCGGCCATTTTTGCAAGTACAACATTTTCCCCGCTTCTGTGAGGACCCAAGAAAGTTTGTAGACCGACTCTTAAAGTTAGACGACCAGTGCTTTAAATGGGCCGGTACTGAGTACCGGCACTTTTTTATTTTGAGAGGGAGAGTTCCGGCACTTCTCAAGAGAAATGCTATGCTTTTAATTGGTGAGTACCAGTCACTTCTCAGAAACAAGTAGGTACTGCTAATACAGTACCTGCACTTCTATTTTTCCATTTCAAGCACTGTTGACAACACATTTCTGTCCACAGTGACAGCCTCCCTGCCCCCACCCAAGTCCAAGAGGGCCAGCCTACCGTTTACCCATAGATGGTACCGGCGCTAATGCCACCATACCTAAACACTAGCCCTGCAGATGCCCCAGTTGTGTCTTCATTCCCTGCCCCATGCACCATACCTTAAGGACAGCAGCTGATTTCTAGCCTCAGGATGCCCTGCCCTTCGTGGACAGGACATCCTGCTTTTAGAACACAGCCAAGTTAAAGCGGAAAATTCTGTCAAATTTGAAAATGTTGCTTGTTTTAACTAGCATGCTTCCGAATTTGCCTGACTCTGCTAGTGAATGTTTTCCTTTCGCTGCCCCTGCCTGGACGCTGAATGGTAACATAACCTATATCACTGTATACTTCCTTTATATAATATTTATATAATGTTTATTTCTTTTATAGCACGAACAAAGCACAAGTGCATCAGAAAGACAATAACAACTATGATACACCACACAGTAATGGCATTTACAATGAATAGAAAGTTCAATACTACCTATGCAGAACCTTGGAGTCATTGCAATGAAGCAATATAAAAAGTCAGGCTGGTCAGTCCACGGATGCTGCTTGGGAAAGGAGATACGGAGTCTGTGTCACTCATTGCATCAATACCATCAGCAGTGTACTTCGCTCCACACACTCCCCACTGATTTATCTCTGACAGACCTATGCGGCACGGTACCCATTGCAATGGTTGGGCTCTGTCGTCTGCTCTCAAGATGATCTGGAGCAGCACATAGCGGGTGCACAGGAAGTACTATGGCTGCCGCTCCAATCCTAGGAATTGCATTAGGCACACACCAGCAAGATGCTAAATTCCTCCCCACTGGGTGTACACATTTGAAATGACAAACAGGGACCTGTTTTATATGGTTGCCTACCTGCTATTCTCTTGTCTTGATCTACCAAGATGTAAAGAATCCTGGGGCATATCGACAACAACCGGCGATAATTATCTCTAAGCGCACTTAGCGCTAGGATAATTATCGCCGGCTAGCGTGAATTTTTATCGCTGAGATAGCGTGCTATTAGCAACGCTTATCTCAATAGCGATAAAAATCCTCACGCTAACAGGCTAACGTGAGATTATCGCTGGAAACCCAGCGATAATCTCACGTTACCTTGTTGATAGGGACAGGCAAACTTAGCCATGATATCCTCCTTCCATAGGATATCATGGCTAAGTCTGAAAAATACCAGACGTAAAAAAGCAGCGTTAACCGCGGTTAGCGCTGCTTTTTTTGTCTCTAACAGGGTTAGCGACATTCTTGATAATAGGAGAAATGTCGCTTAGCGACATTTCTCCTAATATTTTACTCTGGAACGCCCCCTTTGCATCTCATTAGAGATGCAAGGGGAAGCGTAGAGTAAAAGGGTGCTAACACGCAAATTTGCATGTTAGCACCCTGTTGTTGATAGGGCGCTAGTTTTATCTCTCCTTTTTTGGCTTTTAAAGCCAAAAAAGCAGAGATAAAGCCCTTGTTGATATGCCCCCCTGTGAGTACTGTCTGGCACCAATGGACAAAAAGCAGTATGCCGATTCAGGAAGCTGTCCTATGAGTGGCTTAAAATCATCGCGGATTAATGAGACAGTACCACCCTACAGGTTGTGGCTTTACTGTTCTTTTCTTCCGGTGGTCCCAAATACATTTTCTTAATGTATAACTGTGAAAATATATTGACCTACAACACAATCATTTGTGAAAGTGCCTCAGAGGAGGATGGCTGTGACTTTAAACCTCTGAATAACAAACTGGAGATAATTATACCGCAGTTGCAAGAATTAATGTGAATTTTTCGTTGAATAATACAAAAGAAAAGCACAGCTCACTGCAGATCACATCTGAGGCCCGTGATCTGGCCACTAGGTCTGCAGACGTGACTGCGAAAGATGGAAGAAAAGGATCGCAAATCTAAAACATACAGCTAAGAAAATTCAGAGATTTTGCTATGTTAGTCTATCAATAATGGAGCATGTCGCATTTTTGAAAAGGAGAATACATTTGCAGATTAAGAGATCAAAACTATATTGATTAAAGGTGGATGCAGATTTTACTACACCTGTGTAAGCAGGCAAAGTTGGGAATTTTGCGCCGGGACACTTATGAGTATCTGCGCGCGTTATAAGTACCATTACATAACATAACCATAACATAACAAATTTCACTCTTGATGAAGGAGGACAAAAAAATCCCAATTACCAGATTACTGAGGTGAAACATAAAGCCACATGCCCTGTACTTGGATTATCTCCTGCTCACAAAGTGGGAAATCATGCAGCCTGTAGCTCTCTCTGTCACCAGGTAGGAAGTGCTGGGTGCTAGCATGAGATTGTACAGGGTGCAGCGGAGCAGGATGGTAGGGTGGAGGAATGATGGTTCCCTGGGAGGAGAATACTTTATGTGGGGTGGGGTGTGGTGAGGTGGGGTGTGTAGGTTTGGGAATGACAATAACAGTGTAAGGCTGAGAAACCTAGGTAGGGTTTTTGACATTGCACTGTGGATGTCAGAGCAGGGGATAGTTTCTAAGTAGTACAAATCCACCCTTGCATTTAAATGCCCTGGAGTGCTCTAAACAGGCTTGAGTAGCCCCTTCCAGCTACAAAACATTCCCTTCAACAGTGGAGGTTCCCTAAACAAAGCCTGAAAAATTAAACAAAAACATATTGTAAAGTTACGAATTAGATGGTTTCACATCTCAAGGATGTTGAACAGTCCATTCCTGATACACAGATGCTTTGTAAGTCTTCCAGAGCTCTAGGTCAAAATCATTAAAAATGAAATTGGCAATCTGTAAATACAAAAATGATGAATAAGGTGTCTATTATTCCACCTTTGTATGAATTCCTGAATATATCTATTCATTCTGGTCATCAAGTTGATTGCAATGTCCATATATGAGATTTACAGTACATTCGGGCAAAACAACTCCGAATAAAGATTTGTCTAAACATGAAGTACAAATAAAGGCATGAGCCTCTAGTGTTGAAAGCTGATTGGCAGCAAAAGCTTGTGAATGGTGCCATTGCTCTACATATTTTATTTAAACCAGTTGGAAAAGTAGTCCATTCTTTAAGTATCCATCATCACTTTCCAATTTGGCTGTTTGCTGACCTCCAATAGAAGCATTTGAAACCTGCTCTAAACAGGTAGTCATGAAGGATCAGCAAAATGATAATAACATGGATTATGACAATAAGACATTGTGAAGCATATATAAAGGCGTCTTGCTGAATAGAAGCCAGAGAGAGTTGTTGTCAAATCAAATAACTGCAGCGGCGAGTGGTATGGTAAGCCAGCAATTACGGGTAAATTGCCTTCCAGTTTTTTTTCTAAAGCAGCACATACATGGGACGTCTGATGCTCTCTTCTCAGATACTAGAAGCTCATGGATTAACACTTTTCAATTGACACAATTTAGACCTAGAAGTGCGACTTAAAGGGGCATCTTTACAAGGAGATATAGCCGGCAGAACTTAATTTTTAGCGACATTCTGGTGGCGCTATGCTCTTCTCCGTATTTACCAAGCATCATTTAGCCACTTTTGGTGGCTTAATGCCGCCTTGTAAATAAGGCCCCTTTACGGGCATCACTTAGCGGGAGAGGGGCATGCAATGGGTGTTGCTGTGGGCGTTCTACCGCAACACCCATTGGTTTTGACGCCGCCCCAGATTTACAAAGAGGTGCAAGCTCCAAAAACTAACGCCAAGAAAGAGCAGGCATTAGAATGGCGAAACGAGGAGAAATACTTTTATTTCTACGCATTTTTGCTTTCTAAATGTTTTGTATGTGTTCTGCATTCTGCAGCACGCATAGAAAGAGCAAAATGCCATTAAGGATTGTTTATGTGCAGGAAGGTATCCCTTCTTGCACATAAACAATCATTCAATAATGATGATTTGCTACTACTATATGTGCTGCATTCTGCAGCACACATAGAAGTAACAAATCACCATTAGTGATTGTTTATGTGCAGGAATAGTTAACTTCCTGCTCATAAACAATAATTCCCTGCAAAGCAGGCAGCCTACCACTATACAAAATGATTTATAGTTTTGCAGATGGTTTACTTCTTCACAAATGAGACGGCTATCCCAAACACCCTATTACAAGTACCACAGGACACAACACAGCTGTATATAGTGGGCCCAGAGTTAGCATTGATTCCTGATAATGATATATTTCTATCTTTGTTCAGCTAAGAACATTACTCAGCACATAAAACTTTATAGTGCATGTCTTCTCATTGATTGAAAATTCTAGATGATTCTAAAACTCGAGAAGTTATAGAGTTTGGAAATATTTATCCTGTAAAATAGACAAGCCTGAGCCATAACACCATGAAAGAACTAACTAGAGAGAAGCAACACAAAATAACCTCTATTTTGAACAAAAGAGTACTGAATATGTTGAGGAGTGACATGACAAAATAGAGATACAGGTGATCTGCAGTAGGTTGGAGGACAGCCTGAACCTGGAGCCAAAACCAGCCGTGGCAAATGTTAAAAAATCCAACACACAAATGATGATAGGAGAAATGCTTGCAATAAGTCTAACCCATCGTTCTTTTGCCCACCATGCCACGTACGATTGGACTCAGCCATATGCAAATCAGTCTTGGTCCTGCTTTGAGAGGAACAGATCAGCTCGAACAACCAGGCCAGGTTGTCCCTGAAATGGACCACAAGAATCTGGTTTCATCCTGATTGGTGCTTTTAGTCCTGTGTAGCTTGGTTTCAGTGGCAAAGACAGCACTGTCCTATATCCAGTGCTTATGTTTTTTAAAAAAAATAAGTTTCAGGGCCCTCATCAGGAGGCATGCACCAGCCACTGCCCCTGACAATGCTGCCAATGACAATTCTGACTAAATTACTAACCATCTCACTTGAACAAGTGTGACAGTTCCAGGTCCCCAAACCTATAAGAATGGCTTGAGTGGCAGTTAATAGTCATTGTTCATATATATTCAATTTATAAACAGCTGTTGTTGTGCTCATGCTTAATTAGTTAGACAGCGCCACCATGTGGCAGATTGTCATAAGAGCTAGTGCTAACATTTACGTGCTAGTGGCGAGCACCGGAAACCACCGCCTCAAATTAAGCACTGCCGATGTCTGGGTATGCTCTTGGTCATTTAGGGTGTTATATCGAGCACACAAAAGGTGATGAGAGGCTTGCAATAAATAAAAGAGTACTATATGAGTTCTCTTTTACAATCTCAAAAATACATTGGTGAATGGGCCTTTGAGTGGTTATAAAACCACAGGCCAGATTAGGGTGTGGAGTTTTCAGGCCTGGATCATGGTAGCCCATTCCACTCTGAAAGCAGACCCTAAGCCTTTGGCTCACTGGGGAAATTCCAGAGTGGCCAGCGGCACTTACCCTGAGCCAGCACTCATCTTTGGTGACCGGCACTCATATTGCCTCATCCGACTTTGACTCAGAGAAACAGAGAGAAAAAGACACACGGGGGAAAGGATGAGTAAAAGAAAGATGAATAAACAGTGACAAAAGGAGAAAGCAGGGATGTAAAAGAGCATGCAAGAGTGAGATAAAGGGGCAGGGGATGTCTGGCATAGGGTTAATGAGGAATGTGGTGGAATCAAGACAATGCAGCCTTAGTATTCGGCACACCGATACTCAATAGTCCTGGCTGCAGGCTTCTGAGCAAAACTTGGGGCACCGGCACTTATTCTTTTGCAAATTAATCACTGGTGTCTGGATAGCAACAAGTCTATCCTTAGCTGGAGGAACCCAAAATGAGCATGACAAAAACCTTCACATGAAGTGGAGGCTTACTCCAATCACTTGACAGAAAATGTATCCAGCATCAACAGCTTCTCTTCAATGTATGGGAAAAAGAGCTCTGCGGAAAGCAAAGTGCGTGAGATTCAAGTTACTTGGACACCTTCCCTGGAATACAACGGATGAAAAGAAATGCACTGTTTCTCTCTGACTGTGAATATTGATCAGCCGTTGACTGAGACTGATTCATGCTGATCTTCGTATAAATGTGTGCAAGAAAATGCTCAATTACAACTGCTGAGGCACCTTTACAAATTACGCAGTGGACTTCTAATATTAACCCGATCTGCTGAATTTAGCTAATTAACAGCGAGAAAAAAAGCAATGTAAGCAGAATTGAAGGCATGGCATGACTACTTCTGATCTCTGACCTTCAGCTATCTCCTTTCTGGAGAAAGGCATAACGCGCTGCTCTGGAGCTAGTGACAGTGCTTAGGGGCTTTGGCGACCCTGTCATACTATAAAGGGACGTCACGTTTTTAGGTCTCGCCTAGCGTTGCAGCGCGAATGCGCTGGAATCTCTTTGCGAGACATGCAGCATACACTATAGTGTGGAAGCTTTGTGGAAGCTCCGCCCACTCTCTGACCGTTGGCTTTTGTCTTAAGTGCTGCCTTCCGATTGGTTTGAGGCTTGTTTGTCCCTCCTCATTCATCATTAGTATCCTTCCACGGCCATTGGCCCATTTACACCTAACACTATTTTCTTCCCTGTCTCCCCACCCCACCACCCCCTCCCTCAGTCTGTGACTTCTCACCCTCCCCTGCTCCCCCCACTCCCGTTCGTGTTTTCTTGCCTGCCGGCACTTCCGTTTTCATCTTTATTATTACCACCTAGAAATATGCGAGTTCAAGATGCGTGCTGTACAAACGAACTAGATTTTAATGTTACTCTAAATATAATAAGACTCTAGGCAACATTCGGGGTATGCATGGCAACTGACGCCTCTTAGTTCACAAATGGCCTTGTTGTCGGGCAGGAGGAGGGGCAGTGTTTTAACTCATGCTTAAAACGAGCACTTTCAATAACTTTCTCTCAATTCAGTGCTATAATGCACTGAGGTGATGCACTAAAGAAATGCACTTTTTTGAATTCTGAAGAGACATTATTGCACATTTACATCATGTTTACTGTATGATTAACATGCTGATTATTTTCACGGCCCGCCCACTGGCTCGTCTACGCTTGGCTCGTCTCCGGCTGGCTCTACCTGTTAATTAATATATTGGCTCGCGCACCTCTAACAAAGAGAGATGAATGGATACATAACAGTGAGCCTGGTAGATGGTAGAGAAATAGACTTGTGCAGACAAACAAACAAAGTCAGTCTCCATTGCCTCACGTCAGAATCATCACTATCAATAACTTGGAAATCTGCCGGCAACCCCCCGCATGCCCCAACCTCATCCCCCTCACCTAATTTTAGCAGAAGAGGCAGATTCTGATCTGTGCCCTGCTGGTGCTGAGGAGCACGGCAGAGTCTGTAGAAGCGCTGGGATCCGTAGCCTCTCCGGGCGGGGACCAAAGCTGTGGCTTGGCCCAAGGTCCTCTGTGATCTCCAAGCCAATATCGAGCTGAGCCAAGCAGCCATTCCTGCATTCCTCCAATGCTCTATCACATTATTTCCAAGCCCCTCTGGTGCAGCAGAGTAGTGGAAAGCCAGCACTACTATTTCCACAATAAAAATGAATAAACCTGATTGCATTGGCCAACCCCTATTAGGCTTCAACCAGGAGGATTTGGATAATGATGTGGTAGTGCATGAGATGAAAACAGATGAGGCAGAAAGGAAGGACTTAGGCACCTATGTAGGCAGAAAGCACTGACTGGAGGCATCCCTAATTACCCGGGGAGCTCAAAATAGGGTGGACAATTGACGTGTGGTGCACGCCGATCAATACATGTTTATTGGACAAGAAAGTGCACCAGTGGGAAGAGGCAGTGAAAGTAGTGGGCAGATGTGGGTTTGGACATATCTTAGTGCAGGTGGTCAACGTAGATCCTGGAAGCACTCATAATGGTGGGGTACATAGGAAAATTGGTCCAGCATAGGAAGAGCATTGTGTGAGTCTGTTTTGGAGTGGGCAGAGGAAACAGAAGTATTTCACTAACTAAATACAATCACATTTTGTATCGCTTTACTGGTTGCAAGAGGGCTGATAATGTTTGTAGGAGGGAGAGTGAAAAAAGACAGAAGGAAGTAGAAAGAGGGAGAAAGAGATAGAGAACGAGAGAGAGGAAAGGAAGAGGTAAAAGAAAGTTGTGTGGTATATGGAGTGAAAGTGAAAAAAAGTGAACTAGTGTTGAAGACAAAGACAAAATGAGAGATGGATAATTAAGAAAGTGAAGAAGCAAAAAGACAAAAAGTGCAGCCAGAAACAGAGGAGAGGATGGGATGTGAGTGTTAGAATCCGGGTTCAGTGGTTGGCACAGGTAGGTACTTGTGACAAGCAGGGAACCTTTCCTCTAGTCAGGGTAAGGGGTTACACTACTAAAACAACCCCTTGCTCACCCTCTAGGTAGCTTGGCGCGAGCAGACAAGGCTTATCTCAGAGCGTTATAGGTTAAGCATTTGTGAACACATACAGTAACCAAGTGACAACACTACAAATGGACACCACACAGGAATTTATATTAAAAATAAGGATTCTTTATATAGGATTATCACAAGACCATTAAACGATTAAAAATACACAATACGGTTGCTTAGTTGGTAGAAGATTGCTTAGTTTCTCTTAAGTTCTTAAATGCGACACTTTAAGCCAATGTACCTTAGATGCGACACGCAGGGCAACAAAAGTGTTGCAGCGATGCAGGTGCATTGAAGTTCCTGGTGCAAAAGAAATAAAGACGGGTACTTCCAGATGCGTTACGCTTCTCCGATGTTGCGAGAAGACTCGACTCGATGCGTCAGCTACAGCGGCGTCACCCTTGACGAGATGTGCTGACAGCGGCCCTCTTCTCCGACGTTGCGAGACGCTTCCGCCCGATGCGATGCTGCAGTGGCGACACCCCTTCTGCGAGATGCAATGACAGCGGCTCCGACGGCGGCACACTTCTCCGTGGATGCGAGGCGCTTTTCTGGTTGCGGTGCAATGCGACAACTACGATGGCTGCGATGGCGACACGCTTCCTCCTCGATGCGAGACTCTCCTCTCGATGCGGTGCAATGCGACAGCTACGATGGCTGCAATGGCGACACGCTTCTTCGGCGTTGCGAGACACTTCCGGAATGATGCGAGACGCTTCCGCGCGATGCTGCAGCGGCGACACTCTCTGCGAGATTCGACGGCAACAGCTCCGACGGCGGCACTCTTCTCTTCCTTGCGTCGCGCTTCCAGCTCCTTGCGACACACAGTCCCTCAGAAGGCCCAACAACAGCAGCAGGCACTTCCAAAAGACTCTGGGGAGCTGGGGGTGAAGTCCACTGGTCCTGGGACTTCGTTCAGGGGGCAAGCTCAGTTCAAGCCCTTGGAGATCTTTTCAAAGCACAAGTTGAAGCAAAGTCTTTAGCAGTCTTTCTCCTCTCCTTCAGCAGCAAGGCAACCACTGCAGGCCAATCCCCCAGGTCAGGGACAGTTACTCCTCCTACAGCTTTCCCAGTTCCTTCTCTTCTGGCAGAGGTTCTTCTTGATTTAGCAGGATCTAATTTCTTGGGAGCAGGGTCCCAATACTTATACCCCTAATTCCTTTGTTCCTCTGGGGTTGAGGGGCCTTTGCCCAGTCCAAACCAGTTCTTGAGCACTCTGTTGACATGACTCTGCCTTTCTATTCAGGGTGCAGGGCAGAGACATCAGCCGCTCCGCAGGAGGTGGAGCCAGCATTGTGGTAGCAGAGCACAACCCTATTCAGAGCCCAGGTGTACTCCTCCCACCCATCTGACTGCCAATCTTCCTATTCACCACCAGGCTGCCTAGCCCTACCCCTCTGGGTTTCCCCAGCCCTGTCACTCACGCAACCAGACATTCAGATACACATCATAGCAGAGGCGGGCTGAAATGGTCAAGCAAGCAAATACCAACTTTCTAAAAGTGGTATTCGCAAACACAGAATATTAAAATAAACTTTACTAAAAGATGTATTTTATTATTCTGAGTTCAGGCATACTAAACTCGAATTTCTACCATGTTCCCTGGGTCTGCTAGGATCATAGAATGTAACAATTCTAACAGCCCATTCTGGCCTATGGAGAACAGGTAACCTTACAATAGTGAAAAACGAAAATGGCTGTAATTCACTATTAGGACATGCCACACACATCAGGGCTTGTCCTACCTTATGCTTACAATGCACCCTGCCCTTGGGCCTACCATAGGGGTGACTGATATGAAGTTAAGGGAAGGTTTAGGGATTGGCAAGTGTGTGTGCTTGCCCAGTCAGCATGACAGTACCAGACTGCACACAGGTTCTGCAATGGCAGTCCCTAGATAATTTTACCAGGCCGCTTCTGTGGGTGGCACAACCAGTGCTGCAAGCTCACCAGCAGCATTTGTATTTACAAGCCCTGGGCACTCCTGGTGCACTTTACTGGGGTCTGACAGTAAACCAAATAAGCCAATCATGGAAATCCAACCAACATATACATTTTAAATAGGGAGCACTTGCACTGTGGCACTGGTTGGCAGTGGCACAGTGCTCTGAGCAGCTAACACCAGCAAAACACATGAGGCACAGTGACAAAAAAGTGGAAGGGAGACTCACGCCAAGGTGCCAGTTCTAACACGTGTCCCCTCCAGCTGAAAAGTGGGGAGAACTACCCTACCCCATGGAGTTCCTCATCACTAAGACAGAAAAATCTGGACAGACCGTCAGCATTGGCGTGATCTGTACCAGGGCGATGTTCCACCGTGAAATCCATACCCTGTAGGGAAATGGACCACCTCAACAGCTTTGGATTCTCACCCCTCATATGCATCAACCATCTGAGGGGCCTGTGGTCGGTCTGAACCAGGAAGTGAGACCCAAACAGGTAGGGTCTTAGCTTCTTCAGCACCCAGACCACAGCAAATGCCTCACACTCAATAGCACTCCATCTCTGTTCCTGTGGTAGTAACCTCCTGCTAATAAAGGCTACAGGTTGATCTAGGCCCTCTTCATTAATCTGTGAAAGAACAGCCCCCACACCATGCTCTGAAGCGTCTGTCTGCACGATAAACTCTTTGGAGAAGTTGGGAGCCAAAAGCACGGGCGCCGTGCACATAGCAGCTTTCAGGGCCTCAAATGATTTCTGACAGGTTTCAGTCCAGATCACCTTCCTGGGCTGCTTCCTTGAAGTCAGCGCTGTCAAGGGGGCAACAATGTTGCCATACCCCTTGACAAACCTCCTGTAGTACCCGGTGAGACCTAGGAAGGCTCTCACCTCTGTCTGGGTTTTGGGCAACTCCCAATTCAGGATGGTTTCTATCTTGGGTTGAAGGGGTGCCACCTGGCCACTCCCAACTTGGTGCCCCAAGTACACCACTAAACCCTGCCCGATCTGGCACTTACTCGCCTTGATCGTGAGGCCTGCCCTCTGCAGCGCCATCAACACTTCCCAGAGGTGGCACCGGTGTTCCTCCCACGTGGAGCTGAACACTGCGATGTCATCCAGGTATGCTGCACTGAACGAATCCAGCCCAACCAAAACCTGGTTGACCAACCTCTGGAAGGTGGTTGGGGCATTTTTCATCCCAAAGGGCATAACCTGGAACTGGTAGGGCTGGCTTCCAGGTTTGCCTCAGCAAGTTCCCTGAAACGCCTAGTCTGGTTTCTGAAGGCCAGCATGTAGCTATATACATTCTGGGGAGGTTTCCTGGGAGATTGCTCCCAGCCTTCCTTGACCAGACTTAAAGGTCCTCTCACTGGGTGTCCGTACAGTAGCTCAAAGGGACTAAACCCCAGAGACCTCTGTGGCACCTCTCTGTAAGCAAAGAGCAGGCATGGTAAGAGGATGTCCCACTTACGCCCCATGGGTTCCTCAAGACCCATTATCATGCCTTTTAGGGTTCGGTTGAACCTCTCAACCAACCCATTTCCTTGGGGGTGGTAAGGTGTGGTTAACTTGTAGGTTACACCACATTCTTGCCAAAGGGATTTCATATATTTAGATATAAAATTGGTACCTCGGTCAGACACCACCTCTAGAGGGAATCCCACTCTGGAGAAAATTCCCATCAGTGCACGTCCCACCACGGGGACCGTCACTGTCCTCAGAGGGATGGCTTCCGGGTACTGTGTGGCATGGTCCACCAGGACCAGGATGAACCTATTGCCCATCGCTGTCCTGGGGTCCAGTGGCCCTACAATATCAATCCCCACTCGCTGGAATGGGGTACCGACCACAGGGAATGGTTGGAGTGGAGCCTTCTGCTTCCTTCCACTCTTCCCACTTGCCTGGCAAGTTTGGCATGTTCTGCAGTGAGTATCTGAACTACTGCGTATTTGGGGCCAAAAGAAGTGGATGACAAGCCTTTCAAAGGTCTTGTCCTGCCCCAAATTTCCTGCTAAGGGTACATCGTGAGCCAGCCCCAGTAGGAAGGCTCTGAAGCGCTGGGGTACCACCAGCACACAGGCTGACCCAGGCTCAGCAACCTTAGGCTCAGAATACAGGAGGTCTTTCTCCCAGTAAATGAAATGTGTTCCGGACTGATCACCGTTGGCCTGGTCTCCAGCCTGCTGCCGCATACCCACAAGAGAAGGTCATTCTTTCTGCTCCCTGCAGAACTCTTCCCTGGAGGGTCCTCCTTCTTGCTGCCAATGGGTCAGCTCAGGCAGGTCCCCCAGTTCAGCTATCTGTTCCCCTGTAGGTTCCAGGGCATCCCCCTCAAGGTCTGCTCCCTCCTGGCCCGTGGGAACTTCAGGGGCCGGTTTCCCACGCCCCCTGCTCCTTCTCTTTAAGGCCGGTCCCTGGGCCTCCCTCTCAGGCTCCAGGATCTCTTGAGCACCCCTACTGGCTGCCATGGACCGTGTGGTGACACACGCCCAATCCGGCATACCCAACATCTCCAGGTGAGCACTCTGCTCCACCTTAGCCCAAGGTGAGCTCTCCAAGTCGTTCCCTAGCAGACAGTCTACAGGCATGGCGGGCCTCACAGCTACCTGAAGAGTACCAGAGACCCCCCCCCCCCCCACTGAAAGGGAACCTGAGCCACTGGGCAGTGACTCTCGGTGTTGTCGGCGGCAACAACCGGATAGAATGCTCCTGGGACAACCTGCTCCTGAGACACCAGGTGGCGCTTGACAGCCGTCACACTGGCTCCTGTGTCTCTGAGAGCTTCAACCCTATGGCCATTAATGGTCACCCACTGCCTGTATTTTTTAGTGTTCTCAGGCAGCTGGGTTTGGGGACCACTTTACAGTCTCCTAGTGAGACAAGGGACATCTCTATGGGACCCAACCCACCTTGGACACCCATCTCCTCCCCCAGGGCTACACTAGTCACCTGCCGGGTTGGAGCACCAGTGGGTGCTGGTTTACCAAATAATGGACACTTCACATCAGAGGCAAAATGCCCCATGTTACCACACTTGTAACATCTGATGGGCCTCTTCTGAACAGGAGTACCTGTCGGGGCCCCGGTCTGTTTCTGGGGTGGGGGAGGCTGAGAACCTTTCCCTTGGTTCCCTTGGGGATTACTTTGGGGCCACTTCTGGTACTCCCTCTGTTTACCCTTGTCCCCCCCACTCTTCTGCTGGGGACCCTGCCCACCTTTGGCGGAATCTCCCACTTGACCCTTGTGGACCCTGGTACTGACCCAGCGGTCCTCCTCCTCAGCAAGCTTCCTAGGGTTAGTCAGCCTACTATCAATCAGGTGCTGGCGTAGCTCAGGAAAACAATTACTAGACAAGTGCTCCCATGCCATTAAATCAAGAAGCCTTTGAAAATTATCAACTTTGCTACCCTTCACCCAACCATCCAGTGCTCTGCAAAAAAAGTCACATACTCCACATACGTACTATTGGGAATCTTCGTGCAACCCCTGAACCTCTGTCTATACATTTCAGGAGTTAACCCATCCCTAACCATTAAAGCATCCTTCATATGGGGGTAAGAGTTATACACATCTGATGGCAAATCAAGCAGGGTGTCCCATCCTTCACTCAAGAACTGCCCACAACCCCGCTCCCCAATCCTTCTCAGGGACCCGGTGGGAGGACATGGCTACTTCGTAGGCTCTAAACCACTGCCCTATGTCATCATTTTTAAAGAATTCCTTCACTACATCTTTGGGTATGTACACTCTGGACTCTACCTGCACTGGGGGTGTGCTGCCACCAGAGGGAGTGCTTCCCAAGCCCTGGTCTTTCAACTCCAGCTACCTCATTTTCCTCTCATGATCCATTTGGATTTTTCTCTCTTCCATTTCAAGCCTTTTGTGTTCCATTTCAAGCCTTTTTTGTTCCATTGTCAGTTGTCCATTCAGTTTGGCCATCTCTACTTCATGAGCTCTGGTTTCCTTCCTGTCTGCCAACTCCTCTGGGGATAAACTTTTGCTAGAAACACTGCTACCTGCAGGGGAAGGGCTTCTCCCTCCTCTTGAGCCCACTGGCTCATCCAGCTGCTCATCTGCATCATTAACATCAGTGACATTCCTTGCTTCTACCCAGGCCCTCAGCGCCTTGTAGAGTTCTGCCTTGTTTTTACATCCAGTTGTAGAAACCTTAAACTTTTTGCAAAAGAATTTCAGCTGTGCTAACGTGAAGCTTCCTAGTTTTTCTTCCTCCCATTCTATGTCAGTATTCACTGAGACCACGGATGCTGCTTTCTCCACCATGGTTAAGCTTGGCAGTGCTCAAAAATAGACAGTCCCAAAAAGAAATCTACCAACAAGTATTGGTTGCGTTAAGGTCTGCACTCACTAAGTAGTGTTCACCAATCACTGTACATGAGTCACAAATGCAAGTCCAGAATCCTCACCGCTGACCACCAATGTTAGAATCCGTCTTCTCTGGTTGGCACAGGTAGGTACTTGTGACAAGCAGGGAACCTTTCCTCTAGTCAGGGTAAGGGGTTACACTACTAAAACAACCCCTTGCTCACCCTCTAGGTAGCTTGGCGCGAGCAGACAAGGCTTATCTCAGAGCGTTATAGGTTAAGCATTTGTGAACACATACAGTAACCAAGTAACAACACTGCAAATGGGCACCACACAGGTATTTATATTAAAAATAAGGATTCTTTATATAGGATTATCACAAGACCATTAAACGATTAAAAATACACAATACGGTTGCTTAGTTGGTAGAAGATTGCTTAGTATCGCTTAAGTTCTTAAATGCGACACTTTAAGTCAAGTACCTTAGATGCGAAACGCAGGGCAACGAAAGTGTTGCAGCGATGCAGGTGCGTTGAAGTTCTTGGTGCAAAAGAAATAAAGACGGGATCTTCCAGATGCGTTACGCTTCTCTGATGTTGCGAGAAGACTCGACTCGATGCGTCAGCTACAGCGGCCTCACCCTTGACGAGATGCGACGACAGCGGCCTTGGCAGCGGCACTCTTCTCCAACGTTGCGAGACGCTTCCGCTCGATGCGATGCTGCAGCAGCGACACCCCTTCTGCGAGATGCGACAACAGCGGCTCCGACGGCGTCACGCTTCTCCGTGGATGCGAGGTGCTTTTCTGATTGCGGTGCAATGCGACAACTACGATGGCTGCGATGGCGACACGCTTCCTCCTCGATGCGAGACTCTCCTCTTGATGCGGTGCAATGCAACAGCTACGATGGCTGCGATGGCGACACGCTTCTTCGGCGTTGCGAGACACTTCCGGAATGATGCGAGATGCTTACGCTCGATGCGATGCTGCAGCGGCGACACTCTCTGCGAGATGCGACGGCAACAGCTCCGACGGCGGCACGCTTCTCTTCCTTGCGTCGCGCTTCCAGCTCCTTGCGACACGCAGTCCCTCAGAAGGCCCAACAACAGCAGCAGGCACTTCCAAAAGACTCTGGGGAGCTGGGGTGAAGTCCACTGGTCCTGGGACTTCGTTCAGGGGGCAAGCTCAGTTCAAGCCCTTGGAGATCTTTTCAAAGCACAAGTTGAAGCAAAGTCTTTAGTAGTCTTTCTCCTCTCCTTCAGCAGCAGTTCCTCCCACGTGGAGCTGAACACTGCGATGTCATCCAGGTATGCTGCACTGAACGAATCCAGCCCAACCAAAACCTGGTTGACCAACCTCTGAAAGGGGGCTGGGGCATTTTTCATCCCAAAGGGCATAACCTGGAACTGGTAGTGCCCATCAGGGGTGGAAAATGCTGACCTCTCTTTGGCCCCATCGGTCAAGGCGATCTG
This sequence comes from Triturus cristatus, assembly GCF_964204655.1. Lineage (NCBI taxonomy): Eukaryota > Metazoa > Chordata > Amphibia > Caudata > Salamandridae > Triturus > Triturus cristatus. Next base: position 985,436,032 of record NC_140583.1, read on the forward strand.
CCAATACCCAGACGTTAGATCAAATGTGCTGAGGTAGTGGGCAGCCCCTAGCCGATCTATGAGCTCATCAGCTCTGGGGATGGGGTGTGTGTCAGTCCTGGTGACCGAATTGAGTCCTCTGTAGTCCACACAGAACCGGAGTTCGGGTGTGGCTCCCGGCGCTGCAGCCTTTGGGACCAAGACCACTGAGCTGGCCCAAGGACTGCTTGAGGACTCAATTACCCCAAGGCCAAACATCTTGGAGACCTCCTCCTTGATGCAGGCCCTTACCCTGTCAGTCACCCTGTAGGCCTTGTGCCTCACAGTTGTACTATCCCCGGTGTCCACATCATGGACGCACCAATCAGTGACACCCGGAACCAGGGAAAACAGGTCAGAAAATTGTCCCAGCAGCTGGCGACAATCATTCTGTTGCTCAGGGGTCAGGGTGGAAGCGAGGATGACACCATCCACTGACCCATCTTGCTCCTTGACTGACAGGAGGTCAGGAAGAGGCTCGGTCTCCTCCTCCATCCCAGCATCTGTCGCTAAGAGCATGCCCACTTGGGGCCTCTCCAAGTGGGGCTTGAGGCGGTTGACATGTAGGACCCTTAAGGGGTCCCTAGGAGACTTCAGGTCCACCAAATAGGTAACCGGACTCTTGCGCTCCACCACCTCAAAGGGACCGGTCCACTTATCCTGGAGCGCACAGGGCTCCACTGGGGCCAAGACTGAAGCTCTACCAGAGTGGCAGGCTGAAGCTCTACCAGAGTGGCATTCCGGTCGTACCACCGCTTCATCTCCTCCTGGCTGGCTTCCAGGTTTGCCTCAGCAAGTTCCCTGAAACGCCTAGTCTGGTTTCTGAAGGCCAGCATGTAGCTATATACATTCTGGGGAGGTTTCCTGGGAGATTGCTCCCAGCCTTCCTTGACCAGACTTAGAGGTCCTCTCACTGGGTGTCCGTACAGTAGCTCAAAGGGACTAAACCCCAGAGACCTCTGTGGCACCTCTCTGTAAGCAAAGAGCAGGCATGGTAAGAGGACGTCCCACTTATGCCTCATGGGTTCCTCAAGACCCATTATCATGCCTTTTAGGGTTCGGTTGAACCTCTCAACCAACCCATTTCCTTGGGGGTGGTAAGGTGTGGTTAACTTGTAGGTTACACCACATTCTTGCCAAAGGGATTTCATATATTTAGATATGAAATTGGTACCTCGGTCAGACACCACCTCTAGAGGGAATCCCACTCTAGAGAAAATTCCCACCAGTGCACGTCCCACCACGGGGGCCGTCACTGTCCTCAGAGGGATGGCTTCCGGGTACTGTGTGGCATGGTCCACCAGGACCAGGATGAACCTATTGCCCATCGCTGTCCTGGGGTCCAGTGGCCCTACAATGTCAATCCCCACTCGCTGGAATGGGGTACCGACCACAGGGAATGGTTGGAGTGGAGCCTTCTGCTTCCTTCCACTCTTCCCACTTGCCTGGCAAGTTTGGCATGTTCTGCAGTGAGTATCTGAACTACTGCGTATTTGGGGCCAAAAGAAGTGGATGACAAGCCTTTCAAAGGTCTTGTCCTGCCCCAAATTTCCTGCTAAGGGTACATCGTGAGCCAGCCACAGTAGGAAGGCTCTGAAGCGCTGGGGTACCACCAGCACACAGGCTGACCCAGGCTCAGCAACCTTAGGCTCAGAATACAGGAGGTCGTTCTCCCAGTAAATGAAATGTGTTACGGACTGATCACCATTGGCCTGGTCTGCAGCCTGCTGCCGCATACCCACAAGAGAAGGTCATTCTTTCTGCTCCCTGCAGAACTCTTCCCTGGAGGGTCCTCCTTCTTGCTGCCAATGGGTCAGCTCAGGCAGGTCCCCCAGTTCAGCTATCTGTTCCCCTGTAGGTTCCAGGGCATCCCCCTCAAGGTCTGCTCCCTCCTGGACTGTGGGAACTTCAGGGGCCGGTTTCCCACGCCCCCTGCTCCTTCTCTTTAAGGCCGGTCCCTGGGCCTCCCTCTCAGGCTCCAGGATCTCTTGAGCACCCCTACTGGCTGCCATGGACCGTGTGGTGACACACGCCCAATCCGGCATACCCAACATCTCCAGGTGAGCACTCTGCTCCACCTTAGCCCAAGGTGAGCTCTCCAAGTCGTTCCCTAGCAGACAGTCTACAGGCATGGCGGGCCTCACAGCTACCTGAAGAGTATCAGAGACCCCCCCACACTGAAAGGGAACCTGAGCCACTGGGCAGTGACTCTCGGTGTTGTCGGTGGCAACAACCGGATAGAATGCTCCTGGGACAACCTGCTCCTGAGACACCAGGTGGCGCTTGACAGCCGTCACACTGGCTCCTGTGTCTCTGAGAGCTTCAACCCTATGGCCATTAATGGTCACCCACTGCCTGTATTTTTTAGTGTTCTCAGGCAGCTGCGTTTGGGGGACCACTTTACAGTCTCCTAGTGAGACAAGGGATATCTCTATGGGACCCCACCCACCTTGGACACCCATCTCCTCCCCCAGGGCTACACTAGTCACCTGCCGGGTTGGAGCACCAGTGGGTGCTGGTTTACCAAATAATGGACACTTCACATCAGAGGCAAAATGCCCCGTGTTACTACACTTGTAACATCTGATGGGCCTCTTCTGAACAGGAGTACCTGTCGGGGCCCCGGTCTGTTTCTGGGGTGGGGGAGGCTGAGAACCTTTCCCTTGGTTCCCTTGGGGATTACTTTGGGGCTTCTTCTGGAACTCCCTCTGTTTACCCTTGTCCCCCCCACTCTTCTGCTGGGGACCCTGCCCACCTTTGGCGGAATCTCCCACTTGACCCTTGTGGACCCTGGTACTGACCTAGCGGTCCGCCTCCTCAGCAAGCTTCCTAGGGTTAGTCAGCCTACTATCAATCAGGTGCTGGCGTAGCTCAGGAAAACAATTACTAGACAAGTGCTCCCATGCCATTAAATCAAGAAGCCCTTGAAAATTATCAACTTTGCTACCCTTCACCCAACCATCCAGTGCTCTGCAAAAAAAAGTCACATACTCCACATACGTACTATTGGAAATCTTCGTGCAACCCCTGAACCTCTGTCTATACATTTCAGGAGTTAACCCATACCTAACCATTAAAGCATCCTTCATATGGGGGTAAGAGTTATACACATCTGATGGCAAATCAAGCAGGGTGTCCCATCCTTCACTCAAGAACTGCCCCACAACCCCGCTCCCCAATCCTTCTCAGGGACCCGGTGGGAGGACATGGCTACTTCGTAGGCTCTAAACCACTGCCCTATGTCATCATTTTTAAAGAATTCCTTCACTACATCTTTGGGTATGTACACTCTGGACTCTACCTGCACTGGGCGTGTGCTGCCACCAGAGGGAGTGCTTCCCAAGCCCTGGGCTTTCAACTCCAGCTCCCTCATTTTCCTCTCATGATCCATTTGGATTTTTCTCTCTTCCATTTCAAGCCTTTTTTGTTCCATTTCAAGCCTTTTTTGTTCCATTGTCAGTTGTCCATTCAGTTTGGCCATCTCTACTTCATGAGCTCTGGTTTCCTTCCTGTCTGCCAACTCCTCTGGGGATAAACTTTTGCTAGAAACACTGCTACCTGCAGGGGAAGGGCTTCTCCCTCCTCTTGAGCCCACTGGCTCATCCAGCTGCTCATCTGCATCATTAACATCAGTGACATTCCTTGCTTCTACCCAGGCCCTCAGCGCCTTGTAGAGTTCTGCCTTGTTTTTACATCCAGTTGTAGAAACCTTAAACTTTTTGCAAAAGAATTTCAGCTGTGCTAACGTGTAGCTTCCTAGTTTTTCTTCTTCCCATTCTATGTCAGTATTCACAGAGACCACGGATGCTGCTTTCTCCACCATGGTTAAGCTTGGCAGTGCTCAAAAATAGACAGTCCAAAAAAGAAATCTACCAACAAGTATTGGTTGCGTTAAGGTCTGCACTCACTAAGTAGCGTTCACCAATCACTGTACATGAGTCACAAATGCAAGTCCAGAATCCTCACCGCTGACCACCAATGTTAGAATCCGTGTTCTCTGGTTGGCACAGGTAGGTACTTGTGACAAGCAGGGAACCTTTCCTCTAGTCAGGGTAAGGGGTTACACTACTAAAACAACCCCTTGCTCACCCTCTAGGTAGCTTGGCGCGAGCAGACAAGGTTTATCTCAGAGCGTTATAGGTTAAGCATTTGTGAACACATACAGTAACCAAGTAACAACACTACAAATGGGCACCCCACAGGTATTTATATTAAAAATAGGGATTCTTTATATAGGATTATCACAAGACCATTAAACGATTAAAAATACATAATACGGTTGCTTAGTTGGTAGGAGATTGCTTAGTTTCTCTTAAGTTCTTAAATGCGACACTTTAAGTCAATGTACCTTAGATGCGAAACGCAGGGCAACGAAAGTGTTGCAGCGATGCAGGTGCATTGAAGTTCTTGGTGCAAAAGAAATAAAGGCGGGATCTTCCAGATGCGTTACGCTTCTCTGATGTTGCGAGAAGACTCGACTCGATGCGTCAGCTACAGCGGCCTCACCCTTGACGAGATGCGACGACAGCGGCCTTGGCAGCGGCACTCTTCTCCGACGTTGCGAGACGCTTCCGCTCGAAGCGATGCTGCAGCGGCGACACCCCTTCTGCGAGATGCGACAACAGCGGCTCCGACGGCGGCACGCTTCTCCGTGGATGCGAGGTGCTTTTCTGGTTGCGGTGCAATGCGACAACTACGATGGCTGCGATGGCGACACGCTTCCTCCTCGATGCGAGACTCTCCTCTTGATGCGGTGCAATGCAACAGCTACGATGGCTGCGATGGCGACACGCTTCTTCGGCGTTGCGAGACACTTCCAGAATGATGCGAGATGCTTCCGCTCGATGCGATGCTGCAGCGGCGACACTTTCTGCGAGATGCGACGGCAACAGCTCCGACGGCGGCACGCTTCTCTTCCTTGCATCGCGCTTCCAGCTCCTTGCGACACGCAGTCCCTCAGAAGGCCCAACAACTGCAGGCCAATCCCCCAGGTCAGGGACAGTTACTCCTCCTACAGCTTTCCCAGTTCCTTCTCTTCTGGCAGAGGTTCTTCTTGTTTCAGCAGGATCTAATTTCTTGGGAGCAGGGTCTCAATACTTATACCCCTAATTCCTTTGTTCCTCTGGGGTTGAGGGGCCTTTGCCCAGTCCAAACCAGTTCTTGAGAACTCTGTTGACATGACTCTGCCTTTCTATTCAGGGTGCAGGGCAGAGACATCAGCCGCTCTGCAGGAGGTGGAGCCAGCATTATGGTAGCAGAGCACAACCCTATTCAGAGCCCAGGTGTACTCCTCCCACCCATCTGATTGCCAATATTCCTATTCACCACCAGGCTGCCTAGCCCTGCCCCTCTGGGTTTCCCCAGCCCTGTCACTCACACAACCAGACAGGCAGATACACATCATTGCAGAGGCGGGCTGAAATGGTCAAGCAAGCAAATACCAACTTTCTAAAAGTGGTATTCGCAAACACAGAATATTAAAATAAACTTTACTAAAAGATGTATTTTATTATTCTGAGTTCAGGCATACTAAACTCGAATTTCTACCATGTTCCCTGGGTCTGCTAGGATCATAGAATGTAACAATTCTAACAGCCCATTCTGGCCTATGGAGAACAGGTAGCCTTACAATAGTGAAAAAACGAAAATGGTTGTAATTCACTATTAGGACATGCCACACACATCAGGGCTTGTCCTACCTTATGCTTTCAATGCACCCTGCCCTTGGGCCTACCATAGGGGGGACTGATATGAAGTGTGTGTACTTGCCCAGTCAGCATGACAGTACCAGACTGCACACAGGTTCTGCAATGGCAGTCCCGAGGTACATTTTACCAGCCCCCTTCTGTGGGTGGCACAACCAGTGCTGCAAGCCCACCAGCAGCATTTGTATTTACAAGCCCTGGGCACTCCTGGTGCACTTTACTGGGGTCTGACAGTAAACCAAATAAGCCAATCATGGAAATCCAACCAACATATACATTTTAAATAGGGAGCACTTGCACTGTGGCACTGGTTGGCAGTGGCACAGTGCTCTGAGCAGCTAACACCAGCAAAACACATGAGGCACAGCGACAAAAAAGTGGAAGGGAGACTCACGCCAAGGTGCCAGGTCTAACAGTGAGATAAAGAGAAACTGAGGCAGAAACAGAGAGAGGCTGGGGGGAGATAGTGAGAGAGAGAGAGAGAGAGAGAGAGAGGTCAAAAGATTGAAAGAGAGAGAAAGAGAAAAAGAAGACTTTTTTTAGAGAGAAAGCGAAAAAGTATTCACATATTGTTTTTATCAGCTCAGCTCACGCTTTGCTCCAAAATCTAAGTCAGACCAATGGTGTTATGATTCAAAATGTACCCCAATATAGACCTGGGTAGTCACCTAACCTTTCACATACATTTACCCTGCCATTGTACTACATAAAAGTTTTTGTGCTGACCTTTTCCCTAGTTAGGTGCTGCATAAATGTTGTGTGGTTTTCCCCGAAAACTAGCCTAATTTATTATACATGAGGATTCTCAGAATCACAGCAGGATTACCATCTTCTGCATAATACCTGTGTATAAGGTTCATCAACATTGTCATCCTCAGCCGACATGACACAGCAGGGTAGGTCCCCTAAGGGTACCTTTTGGGTATATACGCACCATATCTTTGCTGGAGCAAGCAGAAGAGAAAGACTTCCATGCTGACTCATTGACCCGAGACCCTGAGGTTCCTGCATGCACACACTCCAGCACGCAGTGGTCTGACATACCTCGCAGGTTATCCATCTCGAGACCAAGACGGGGTTCTTCATTCTCTCACACCAGGTAATGGGGTTGGTTTTATCCTAGGGGAATTCTTGGCGATATACCTACATACATGTGGAAATTTAGCTTGCAAACTGAACATTATCTGCGCCATCTTGTCTCTCCCCAGTGCAACACACAGGAAAGCGCATGGCAGCCATTTTAGGCACCCTGGTCTCTCCCTGCTCATTGCCGATCGCCAGCGCGTCCCCCTGGCGCTGCAAGCATCCCCCGCGCGCCGTCCACCCCCGCTCTCTCATACACGGGCCATAAACCCTCTCCTTCTGCGCGACCCTGCCATGGAACCGCCTCCCACGCCTGACCGACATCCCATACATGGTCATGCATCTCTTTGATAACCCCTTCCTCTGCGCCCCATTGTCCGAACCAATCCCAGGCCATCACCTAGCCCTGCGGATGCAGTTTACTGTAAGGGAAACACCCCACATCAAAGGGATTACAGTAGATCAAGGCCCCCACCCCCTGAGACCCGACCGGTCACACACACCCCCGGGAATTGGCGGAATATCCTGCTGTGTGATAGCCATCTCCTACTGCGGGTGGGGTGAGAACTTCTACTGTAGCTATGCGTGGGATCGGATCTGAGCCAGGGACTCTGAGGATGTTCTTTCATGCATCAAAGTGATTTCAAGAATGTGCCATGTATGATAACCCTGCAATAAAGTCATAAACGTGTGTATAAGAGGCCAGGTCTCAGAGATGCAGTTAGAGCACCTCGTGACGATACCTTGCTGTCTGATCTGATGTGTTCTGCTCCGACGGAATAAAACTTTGTTTCCTGCCTTCCAGTCTCCGGCGCCTGCCTCTTTCATTGGTAAATTATCGAATGGTATGAGAGGCGATTACCGCCGGGCAATACTTGAAAGGTTATCGACTGAAACTGCCGCTACCATTTAACAATTGGCGTCCCAAGCGTGGGGCCCATCAGCGACACGTGGATCCGGTGGGAGAGGTCCCGATGACAGAGTGAACGACTGCAACGATCGGGAGAGCTCCTGCCCGATAGACCCTCGTCTGGCAGCCGATCTTCCGAACTTCACTGATTCCGAGCAGACCTCTCTCGAGCGATCTACGGTCCTGACTGGGAACCATCAGGAGTGCCGCGGCAATAATGGAGAGTAGAGGACGATCGGGCGCTGGAGGCGGAAGACGAGAAACTGTCTACGCGGTCCGGGTAAGGTCGTGAAACACGACAAATTGCGAAACGATTGATTGATTGATTGATGGAAAAATACTAGTATTGCTTATTGATTGTTCTCTTTGAGATATTCGCTGTCTACAAACGGGGAGGAGTAGAAATACTCTCTCTCTCCCTTTGCAGATAGTGAAGGGTAGGTAATGCAGACTTTTGTCCCCGTTGAAACCCGTCGTGCCTATCTTTATCTCCCCACTGATTGATTGTCCGAACATTGATTGTTTTGAAGAATAGTGCTCTTTGAGATATTCTCTGTTTGCAAATAACGTAGAATAGAAATATTCTGTCTAGTCTTTGCAAATAGTGAAGGGTAGGTAACGCAGACTTTTGTCCCCATTGTAACCCGTCGTGCCTATCTTTATCTCCCCATTGATTGATTGATTGTCCGAAAACTAGTTGTTCGATATTGGTTCTTTGGAGGTATTCTCTGCTTACAAATAACGAGGAATAGAGATATTCTGTCTAGTCTTTGCAAGCAGTGAAAAGATAGGTAGTGCTGACTTTTGTCCCCGTTGTAACCCGTCATGCCTATCTTCTCCCCACTGATTGGTAGTTGGTTCTGCCCGGACCGCTTATTAGAGGTGAACCATCCGGCTCCACTGGAGGGCACCCCTAATAAGGACATGTTCACTAAATATGGACTAGTCGCCGTAGCTTATAGCAAGCTATGGCATAAATATACCAAGAAGGACCCCGAGAGTCAGTGGCCACTGATGGGATCCTTCGACGACCATAAGATAGAAATGCTAGAAATAGCTCTGCGTAGCAATAAGATGACGCCTACTATGCTTGACAGTATCGGCATGTGGCGCAAAGAAGCAACACAACGGAAAAAGAGGGAAGAAGTAAAAGCAGAAAAGGAATTAAGAAAGGCAGCTCACCTTGCCGCTAGAAAGTTAGAAGAAGAAATAAAGGAAAGAAGGGAAACTAAACTAAGACAGGAGCCCGAAACAACAGGCCAGTACCCTGTTAGGACCCCCTCTATGCTCTACCCTGAGTTGTCCTCTAAGCAACGAACGAATGACGAATTACTATTAGGTCCCCCGATCATTTACATGCCCCCTCCATACGCACCCTCCCAATCGGTAGTGCAACACCCACAACCCCCAAGCACGAGCGAAAGCAGTACAGGGGTCTCGGTCCTCACGGCCTCCGTGCCGGCCGAGCCTCTTGTACTGAACACAACGTCGGCAATAACGTTGGATGACCCTGAGATGAGAAAGAAAGATTCCACCAGAATGAATCGACTAACAAAGGATGAACGAGCAGGAATCGACAAGATAGTAGGAACACTGGTGGAGCGAAAGGAAAGTGAGGAGTATATAACAGACGTGTATAACTCGTATGCCGACAACCACAGACGACACTTTGTCGTACGACTTTGTTATCACGCCCTGAATACATATGAGGATAGGTACCACGATAAAGGTCCCGAAGGCTTAGCGGCCCTATATAGGAAGGTAGACATTGGGGAAGAAGGAGAGGGCGATGTGACGAACCTCTTCACTCGTACACTCGAGGTCTATCGACACCTTAAAGAACACAGACCGACAACCAAAGCAGAAACTCCCATAGCGACTAAGCCCCAGGCAGGAAGGACTGATACCATGATGCCCATCAAAGAGGCCGCCCCCTACTGGGTCCCCCCACGAGGTCAGGGAACACATGACGACATCAACCACCAAGATGCGAAGGGAAGGGTTGTATATAATTGGGTCTACCAGCCATGGGACCGACAAGATATTTTGACCTTTAGAAAAACTCTACCCGACTTAAGAAAAAACCCGACTGCCTTCTACACCGAACTAGGTACAGCCTTAGGTTCAACAATAATGACTTTAGCAGATATCGACTTGTTCTTCGGGTTATGTCTGCCGGCTGATGTGTGGAAGCAAATCCGGAAAGTTGACCACGCTGAGCCGTTCGGATATACCTGGGTACAACTCGATACCATAGATAAACAGCGAGAACCGGGACAGAAACCCCCGAAAGCCATATTAGAGCTCCCAGACAAGATTGTACAGAAGTTGAAGACTCTAATCCCAGAAAGAAAGGTAGACTGGTCGATAGTGACGGCTTGTCGCCAGAAACCCCAGGAGGATGTGTCTGAATACTTCTCTCGATTCGAGACTGTGTTTTCCGATTATAGTGGCCAGGACATGACCACCGCAACCGGACATCACCTCTTTGTCCAGAATTATGTGAAGGGTCTGTCACAAGAAGTCTCCCAGAAGCTATAGACCAGCGAGAGTAGTTGGGCAGCCTCCAAACCCGCAGCAATCCTCCAGATGGCCCAATACTACGAAAACCAAAAGAATGAGAACGATAGGGCGTCAGAGAGGAAGAAAAAGGAACTGAAGGAGAGGGTAATGATAGCACAGTTGCAAGGGGTGACCATAGGAAGGGAACCCCTAAAAGGGAATTACCAACCAACCGCCCCTAGAAAGCTACCCCCTAGAGACCATACACCTGCACCCTACAACGGACGGAGAGACTTAGATGGGAACCAATGTGCGTTCTGTAGAGGGTTCGGACACTGGAAATCCCAGTGCCCGGTCCTTCTGGAATTGAACAAAAATAGGGACCCCAGAGACACAGCATATGACCCTAGAAATAGAGGACAGGGACGAGGGTACACGAACGACGCCATCAACGACAGGCCAGGCAGACCAAACACCTTTGATCGCCCGACAAAACCAGTGTCAGCAGTCCGACTATGAAAGCACCCATGACTTCGCATAGGACCGCCAGGGGCAAGGGAGGGATCCAGTCGAACTCCGTGTTGACCAGCAAGGTCCTTACGTCACTGCTAAGGTCTTGGGCACAAAGTCTCCATTCCTGGTAGATACTGGGGCGACACGTAGTGCGTTATCTAAATGACTGATTCCTAGGGCACCCTTGTCTGGCTCACACGTAACCTCAATAGGCTTCGATGGAACGCCCTCCACTAACCCCTTATCAGCACAATCTCCTTTGACTTAGAAGATAACGCCACTGACACGACCTTTCTGCTCTCCTCCAACACCCCCGATGCTATTATGGGACTTGATTTGCTAAAAAATTTCCGAGCTACCATCAGATGCTCCGCAGACGGAGTTCGAGTCATCCTGCACGATAACCCAGATCTGTTCAGACCTTGTCACACACGACGTATGCTCTCTATAACTGATGCTGACCTGTCCCTACTCGACACGTTACCCTCACATCTATGGGCTAAAACCGACTCAGATGTAGGGCGCATGGTGATCGACCCAGTACACATAACCGTCCGACCAGACGCAGTGCTACCAAAGCTTCCACAGTATCGAATATCGCCCGAAGGTGAGAAGGCTTTGGTGGAAATCATCCAGTCCCTAGTCAATGCAGGAGTAGTAGAAGAAGTAGTCAGTAATGTTTGCAACAGCCCTATCCTACCCATTGTAAAGAAGCAAGGCGAGGGAGATGAGAAAGCATACCGCTTCATTGTCGACTTACGAGAAGTCGACAATGAAGTCATACCTCAGTACCCCGTGGTCTCAGACATCACCACCATCCTCACCCTAATTCCGTCCACTGCCACCACCTTTACTGTTATTGATCTCAAGAACGCATTCTTCTCCATCCCCATCCACCCAGACAGCCGCTACCTGTTCGGCTTCACTTTGAAAGCTCGGTCGTACAGATTCTGTAGGGCACCCCAAGGCTACACTGAGAGTCCCAGCATTTATAGCCAAGCCCTCAAGAGACAACTAGATGCAGTCCAATTGCCCGATGGAGTGGTGTTAATACAGTACGTCGATGACATCCTTTTGGCGGCCGACACCACCCCACTTGCTGTCACGGCCACCCTTCACCTCCTCCACTTCCTCGCGGAGAACAGTCACAAGGTCTCCAGGAAGAAGTTACAGTTCTGCCAACCCCAAGTGACATACCTAGGCCACCTCCTATCCAAGGATGGGAGGAAACTTACCCCTGACCGAATTCAGACCATCCTAGAAACCCCTGCTCCCAAAACTCAGAAGCAAGTGCGGTCTCTAGTAGGCCTCACCTCCTTTTGTCGACAATGGTTGCCAAACTTCAGTCTTATTGTAAAACCTCTGCTTTCCCTGCTGGCTAAAGATGTCCCCTTCCCCCTCCCCTGGACACCCGAATGCCAATCCTCCTTCAAAGAATTACGAGACGCCCTCTGCTCGGCCCCAGTCCTAGGAACCCCAGACTACACTAAACCCTTCTCCCTCTACACCCACGAAAGGGAGGGATGTGCGTTGTCTGTCCTAACCCAGTCCATAGGCCCTAAACAACGCCCTTGTGCCTACTTCTCTGCCACTCTTGACCCTGTAGCCAGAGCTTTGCCCGCCTGCCTTCGAGCAGTAGCCGCCGCTGCTGTCTCTATCCGGCAAAGTGAGGGGATCGTGCTCTCGAACCCCCTCACTGTATTGGTACCCCATGCGGTTGACAACCTCCTGAACCAGACCAAGACTCAACACCTGACTAGCGCACGACTGACTGGTTACGAACTGACTCTGCTTGCACCCCACATCACATTGAAACGGTGCACCACTCTGAATCCAGCTACTCTACTGCCTCTCCCTGACACTGACCCCAATGCGTCCCCTATACATGACTGCGTGACCCTCACCGACGAACAGACCAAGAGTAGGGTTGACCTCCGAGATACTGCCTTCCCGGACCCTGACGGAGAACTGTGGGTGGATGGCTCATGCATCAAGCTCCCCGATGGCACCACCTCAGCTGCCTATGCAGTCACCACAGCCCGAACAGTTGTTGAGACAGCCCGCATCACACAGCGATCCGCACAGGCGGCGGAACTAATTGCTCTCACACGAGCATGCATCCTGGCAGCAGGGACAACCGCAAACATTTACACAGACAGTCAGTACGCCTTCGGGGTAGTTCACCACTTTGGGCTCTTATGGAAAGAGAGGGGATTCTTGACTTCCCATGGCACACCCATCCTGCATGGAGATCTAGTCTCTGCCCTGACCGAAGCAGTCCTCCTCCCCACAAGGCTGGCTGTGATCAAATGCCAGGCACACAAGAAGGTGACAGACATTATAGGACAGGGAAATGCACTAGCTGACATTACTGCCCGAACCACAGCTGAGAATAGGTCCACGACCCGTATGTACGTGACCAGGTCACAAACTGAGAAGTGGAAGGATGCTAGGGAAACGATTAGGGATATCCAACTAGCCAGCACACCACACGAATTAACTGAATGGGCCCGGGTGGGATTGAAGGACGATGACGGTTGCTGGCGAACTAAAGGCTCGAACAAATGGTTGCTACCTGACTCATACCTGATCCCCATGCTGACCATGGCACACTCCCCCGCACACATAGGGTCTGCCCCCATGATCGAACTCATCTCCAAAGTCTGGCACAACGACAAAATCCCAGACTCAGCCAAACGTCTGGTCCAACAATGCCTGGTATGCCTCCAACACAACCCTGGGAAAGGAACTGCTGTACCCCGGGGAGGGTTTGGGGTTCCCAATCACCCCTTTGAAGTCCTACAAATGGACTACGTCCAGTTAGAAAGGTGCCAAGGTTTGAAGTACGTACTTGTCGTTGTGTGTGCCTTCAGCAAGTGGGTGGAAGCCTACCCAACCCACGACAACACCGCTATGACTACCGCAAAAGTACTACTGAAAGAATTCTTCCCCCGATACGGCCTTTGTCGAATTTTGTGGAGCGACAACGGCCCCCACTTTGTAGCCGAGGTTATCCAACTCATCTTAAAGGGGCTGGGTGTAAAACAGAAGTTCCATGCGGTCTTCCATCCCCAATCTGCAGGCTTGGTTGAGCGACATAATGCCACATTGAAGCTTAAGATAGCAAAAATAGTTGCCACCACAGGACTAAAATGGCCAGACGCTCTCCCGCTAGCATTACTATCAATGCGTTCCACCCCCACCAAACACCACTTAACCCCCTACGAGGTCGTCTTCGGGCGGCCCATGAACCTTTGGACTGCACCGAAGCCAACATCCATCCACGACGTCCCGGACGTCCTCATGTCTGACTATTTGTATAACCTAACTAAAACATTGTCTGTTATCCATCAGCAGGTGCTGCAAGCCATTCCCGATGTTTCCAGGGGCCCCGGACACGACATCCAACCCGGTGACTTTGTCTTAGTGCGTAACTTCCAGCGCACCAAGAGTCTGGAGCCCCGGTGGACGGGCCCCCTGCAAGTCCTGATCACCACCCGAACAGCTCTTCGAGTGGAGGGGAAGCGCAATTGGCTGCATGCACACCACTGCAAGAAGGTATCATCGACCCTGACGACCACGGACAACATCACCGCCCAAGAAGGACTTCTGAACAAAGACCGACCATCCCTGAGCCGCTGCCCAGATACAGAGACACTTGAATTAATGAAATATCCCGATCCCACTGTGCCATCCAAGGAAGGGTATAACCTACGACGAAAGGAGGGAACTTCGGCTAAGCAGACCACAAACTAAGTGGAGATCTCAGAGCGGTAGCCTAGTCACCTCAAAGGCCACCAGGAGAGAAACTAAACGAAGTCTGTGGTTCTGCCCGCTACCGAGTCCCTTGAAGGTGATGGAAGCGCCCGACATGAAGATGATGGAAGCAACCGGACGTCCGAAGATCCACTACAAAAACCCAAAGACTGACAGAATGCACAGCTCAAAGACTATTGCACTTTTCATTACCCTTCTCTTTTGCCTTCTCCTCATGGTCACCTTCTGGATCATGGAGGAGAGCACACCCGCTCATAAGACATTGCTGACCACCGTTCAACCTATCACCATGAAAGAACACCATCTGATCTCACTTTCACCCCAACTCCGAGAAAGGCGTAAGGAGTTCTGGAATAACTCTTTTGTGCAGTTGCTCCACCAACACAATCTTGCCGCCAACGCCACTAATTGCTGGATCTGTGGATTGCTACCACATGCCACTGGACACTCTATCCCTTTCATCCCTTCACCTTTTTCTGTCCATGGTTCCTGCCTCGCCTGGCTAATCCTCCTGCAGGAAAGCTACAAGGACAATGCCACTTCCGGCAAAACTGTGTCACACTTCTACCATGGGTTCTGGCTGAACAAAACTGGAAAAACTTCTGCCCCCTTCTGCCCTCTGAGATCAAACACTTCCTTTCACATGGACATCCCTGCCAAAGAACGAGTTGAAATGCAAGTGTTCAACAACCCAGCCAGACCCACCTTCTCTTACCTCCGGAAACGAACGGCCGCCACCCTAACAGTGGCCCTATCCGTCATCAACATCACTGGATTTGTGTGCCTCGAAGGCCTGGGGTGCAGCTGGTGGGCCACAGCTCCTGCCTCATCACCCGAACATTGAACTCAGTGGATCCACCCTCCTTTGTTGCCTCCCCGAATATGTACTTCGTCTGTGGTACTAAGGCCTACACCTGGCTTCCGAAAGGTTGGGGAGGCACCTGCTACATCGCTTTTGTCCTTCCTCCGACATATGTGGCTCCAGCAAACCATCACCGACAGAAACGTGCCAAAGACCTTGTACAAGCCGACTCCACCGGAGCACAGTTCCTGGATGCAGTAAAGGGACTTGTTCCACTCTGGGGTCCAATGGCAAACAGCCGTGCCATCCGCCACTTAACTCAGGCAGTCGAGACGGCGATGAACATTACGGCTGGCATCCTCGCCAACAACACCGCCGAGCTTCAGGCCGTCCGCCTGGTGGCTCTTCAGAACCGCCTCGTTCTAGATGTGGTTCTGGCTGATCGTGGAGGAGCATGCCGCATCATTGGGTCCAGCTGTTGTACCTACGTACCGGATAACTCACCCTCAGTCTACTAAGCAATTGAACACCTCCACAGACTTTCCGCAGAGGTTCATCAGGAGCAAGAAGGATGGTCACTTGGGAGTTGGTTTTGGGACACTATTAAAAGTTGGGGATGGAGGCTGTTTTCATTTATCCTAATACCGATTGTGATACTATGTGGATGTTGCTTGGGGATTCAGTGTCTGCCACCTTTATGTTCGCTTTTTATGAACTGCATCTGCCCTAAGACTTTGAACTTTGAAGCGGAACGAATGAAAGCTCTGTATGAGGTGGAAGTTTGTAGTATTATGGGGATAGATCCGAACTAAACAAGCTGGCGAGATATGTTAAAAGGGAGGACTGTGAAAATTTAGCTTGCAAACTGAACATTATCTGCGCCATCTTGTCTCTCCCCAGCGCAACACACAGGAAAGCGCATGGCAGCCATTTTAGGCACCCTGGTCTCTCCCTGCTCATTGCCGATCACCAGCGCGTCCCCCTGGTGCTGCAAGCATCCCCCGCGCGCCGGCCACCCCCGCTCTCTCATACACGGGCCATAAACCCTCTCCTTCTGCGTGATCCTGCCATGGAACCGCATCCCACGCCTGACCGACATCCCATACATGGTCATGCATCTCTTTGATAACCCCTTCCTCTGCGCCCCATTGTCCGAACCGATCCCAGGCCATCACCTAGCCCTGCGGATGCAGTTTACTGTAAGGGAAACACCCCACATCAAAGGGATTACAGTAGATCAAGGCCCCCACCCCCTGAGACCCGACCAGTCACACACACCCCCGGGAATTGGCGGAATATCCTGCTGTGTGATAGCCATCTCCTACTGCGGGTGGGGTGAGAACTTCTACTGTAGCTATGCGTGGGATCGGATCTGAGCCAGGGACTCTGAGGATGTTCTTTCATGCATCAAAGTGATCTCAAGAATGTGCCATGTATGATAACCCTGCAATAAAGTCATAAATGTGTGTATAAGAGGCCAGGTCTCAGAGATGCAGTTAGAGCACCTCGTGACGATACCTTGCTGTCTGATCTGATGTGTTCTGCTCCGACGCAATAAAACTTTGTTTCCTGCCTTACAGTCTCCGGCGCCTGCCTCTTTCATTGGTAAATTATCGAATGGTATGAGAGGCGATTACCGCCGGGCAATACTTGAAAGGTTATCGACTGAAACTGCCGCTACCATTTAACATACATGCTAGGCATACTTAGGTACATCTAGTTAGCGTTGCATCATAGGAGTACGCATTATTATTGTCATGCATCTATATACCTGCATAAATCCTTTGTCAAAGCACCATGGTAGAAATCTACCATCTATTTACTCTGTTGGAGCTCATAATCATTTATATCTGTTTCTGTTTTATGGTTTTTGCAGCACAAATATTTTACACTAGAATGACGATGGCTCAATAAATGCTTATTGAAAACCTCCCCATCATTTATTCTGTGTATCTCTCTGAGACAAAGTGATCGCGAGTGACTGAGCGAAAAGTACTGTACTGTTTTCACGATCCCTGAGGGGTCAGGGTTCTCATGTTCGATAGTTGCCAGAAACTATTCTCTCCTTGGTAAGAGGGGTTCATTGTGGCACCGTGAGCTAGCTGGTATACAGTTGAGTCTATACGGTGAGGGAGTCTGGAATCAGTCTGGACACCAATCCCACAGTTTATGTTGTCTAAACGTGCAGATCCTATATAGATTTATAGGAACTACATGACAATGGCTCAGCTCTACCCATAAATTATCTGGCTTGCCCACCCCTTATTGTAACTACAGGAATTCCAATTTTCACGTGCGCTTGGGCCAGCTCCAGAAAATCAAGCTGAACACTTGTCACTTCATCCATGGCCCACCATTTAACGATGAAAGGAGGTGGGTTTCAGAACAAAAGAAGATGTCTGACTGTTCAATGAAGTCGCTTCCTGCAAAAAAACAATCCTGCAAGCAACACCAGCCTCCTTGCACCATGGTGTAAGGTTGCCTGTGTTGGCTCTAGCCTGTCAAAATAATGTCAGCGTAAGGGAAAGGACAGGAAAGTGCCTTATTGGCTAAAACATTCCTGCCCGTTCCCTATCATACAGTGCAGCGCAACAAGGTGACTTGCCTCGCTACACTGTAGACTTCCTCATAAATGAGGCCTTAGGCCAATACTCCCTTCTCTTGTGAAACATAATTGAGCAAAAGTAAACAGGCACCTCTTACTAAGATCTGGAAGAAGCTCTTGGTGTTCAGGCAGCTAGTCTCCACCTCTTAAGCAGAGCTGACCCCGGCTTGGTTCCAAGTCCAAGTACTCCCCATATTCCTGCAGCCCTAGCTTCTGATGATGCTCAACACATCCTTCAGTCACACCAGAGAGGGTTAGGCATCATCACTTAACTTCTGTCATTGATGGTGAAACATGTCAAGATATCAATGTACTTTCAGGCCAAATGATCAGTTAACAAAGCATTGTGGCAGACGTTTATCAGTGAGCTACAGATGAACATGTGAAATTCTAGCATATCATTAGACCTATGAAGTAGAGAACAGTAGTGAGATCTATGTAAAACAAGCATTGGCAAAGCCAATAGGTTTCTCCTCTGCGCGATCTATTGGCTTTGTCAATTTTCTTTAGCCATGTTATACAGCAGCATAAAGGCTGTGCAATATGGCGGAAAGTAAAAACCAAATTATACAACACGCTCAACGGTGGACACGTCATAGCACTTTTTTTCCTTTACTTTCAGCCATGTTGCACAGCTGTACAACATGGCTAAAAAGACATTGAAAAAGCCAAACAGCACTTTTGTATACGAGAGCTTTTTGTCTTTGCCAATTATTATTTTTTGTGGCATGGTGGGAGAGGTCGATATGGGGGCACAAAATGAAACAAGGCAGGATGGGGAACCAAAACAAGGGAGGGAGGTTGGGCCAAGTCCACAGACTGCAGGTGTTGTGGGGGAAGGAGGTAATCTGAATGGAGGAAGAAAATTGTGGTGTGGCAGGGCAAACTGATAGACAAAAGAGAAGAGTGGGACATCCAAGCAACACAAGGGAGGGGGTTGGCGCAAGACAGCGGTAGGAGTGAGGGATACAGGAGTGTGCAAACAAAGCAACAGACACCAGGGGGGGAGGACGGACTGCAAACACATGCACTCTAATAGAGTGCAACTAAAAAAGTAAAGAAACAGTACCTGCAGAATAGCGCAGCCAGTGGAAGGACATTGGCTGCAGACATGAGCTGTAGTTGGTCCATGCTCCACAGCAGCATCAAACACTAAAGAAAAAGTGAAAACAGCAGGAAGCAGGGAGGCACTCCCCAATAGGAAGCAAGGAACAAGAGTGGCATCTAAGCCAAAAACTGTAAGTAAAGATAATTAACACGCAGGCTCTATGCCATTTTAATATTATTTTTTAGACTATAAAAGATTTTGCAATGATAGTGCATGCGATGTCTCATGCAAAACCTAAACATTTTTCAATACTACTCTTAAATATGAAGTGAAGCAGGACACCTCTACAGGCGCACTTACCAAACTGCATAACCATTTGACCGATGATAATACTCATATGTCAAACATTACTTTGTGTGCACTGCAACTTTAAAGCCGTTGCCAGTACTTCCTTAGAAAAGCAGGTAGGCATAATTTAAATGAATCATACTTTGTTTAAAAAGAAAAACGAGCAGCTCTCCTTGCCCCATCGTACTCATAAAACAGCTACAAAATCTGATTTTTAGGAGGCTTTTGAAACAGTGGCCAAGAGAAAAAACAAACTCGCCAAGGTGCAAGTAGGTAGCTATGATAACTGGTGTACCGCCTTCACATCACGGAAATAACCATCTCCCGGTTGAGGATGTGAAAGACACCTGTTAGTGTTCACATCCTGGCCAAGAGAGGGATTTGTTGAAGCAACAGATTACATACGCCAAGAAGGAATGTAAGGATTTTCTAGGGCAGGTCGGCCTTGCATTCCTAAGTAATTATAGAGCTGGCTGCTGTACCAGCCAAGGTGTAGGAGACATACATGCATGCTGAAGCGCTTGCCTCTCTTATATAAGCAATGCGGGTGTTTGTTCACACTGTGATATTATGCCAGATTCCTACAGATCCTAGGACATTTAACAGGCTGAAGGTTAATGCCATCAGGAAAGACCTTAACCTTGTGTCATGCCTAGAAGCAGGTGCAAGGAAGCGAAGCTGTGTGTGCTGAAGACTCTGTCACATGCTGAGGACAGAAAAACGTTTCCGCTTTTTTTTTTAAAGTACGTTTATTTTTCGATTGGTTACTTGTAGGACACAATGTCAAATTGCATTTTTTGTGCATTGGGAAAATGGAGAAGAGAAAAAAGCCAGGGTTCCCCTTTTTTGAAATCTCTTCTGGTTTTTGGGAGGAGTGAGATGGGGCTGGAGGACAGAATAATAAGAGAGGGGAGTAAGAAATAAGCATAATATCTACTATTAAGGCCATGAAATAACTCCTCGTCACCATGAACGAGGTGTTCTTGTTCATGACTGGTGTTTAGCAATCGAATGCATTCTGGAAACTATAATCCTGGTTCACAACAATTGAACTAGTGCACCTGAAAACAAGGATTTGTGCAAGAAAAGCACTGGACTGAAACATTGCATCTTTGGGGGAATTAAGTACTTTTTAGATGCAATTGTGGAATGTTAGGATGAATACAAAAATACAGAACTACATGGTCCACAAGGAAGTGAGATTCAAAAAAACAAAGATATGACTGTAAAAGCTAAGAACAAATACACCTAACATTTGTTAAGGCTTGTTTGATGGAATGCAACCACAGCTTGTGTTTTAGCTTTGATCGTACTGTGCTGCTATACTTCACACACTCACATTCTTGTGTTTGCAATGTGATTTCACTCACAATCATATATGTACAGAACCTGATCACTGACACAAAATCGTTTCACAAAAATATCAGAAATTAAATGATGTTCACATAAATATCAGCTTCTTATATAAGAAAATTGCAATTATGGACAACAAACATATTGCTGTTATAAATATAGTTTTCTAACCATATTGAAAAACAAATTGGCAACAAAAATATCACAACCTCTAATAAACAAGTAAATATTTTTTTTAAATAGTGCCTCACAAAATTCAGAGTACATTAATATCAGCCCAATAATTACATTTGAATTTCAACACATAAAATAATTTTTTTAAATAAACAAAATGTGAAAATAAAGATGAAGCAACATATGAACATATTTTATCAACATGATAAATATATAACATAAAATCACCCAAATTAAAAATAAAGCTAAATACATCACACAATCAATTACAAAAGTATTTCTAATAACTACAAAGAAAATAATTACATTTATGTAAATAATATTATGAAAAAAATATTTATGAAACTAAAATTCTATCTCCTATCCAGTACTTTGGAAATGGTCCTAATTAGAACTACACTGTGATGACTCGATACCATATATATAGTATATATAGTCACCAATGTGTAGTTCTAGTTAGGACCATTTCCATAGGAATGGATAGGAGATGACATTTTTGGTTTGCATGTGACTATAACTTGTGCTGTGAGGTAACTATAAATCAGGCCCTCGCCATGTACAGTTTTTTCATCAATAATTTGACTGCAAATGCTACAGTGATATTATCAATGATGTCATAGAAGATGTCATGGGTAATGTAATATCTGGGGAAATAGAATGCCTGGTAAGGGCACGAGTTATAGTTACCTTAGGGCACAAGTTAATATTATTTCAATGGTTTTGTGCGTGTAAAATCTGAATCTAAGTATAACGTCCCTGTAACCTTTGTTTTTTGCGTGAATTACTAAGGTTCTTTAAATTCAATTTCGTAACTATAACATCCCTGTAACCTTTGTTTTTTATCAGTGAACTTCTAGTGTTTTTAAAATGTAAGTAAAATGCCCATTGCAATGCACGGTGAGGAGCTGGACACAGGGCCTGACCTGGCATTGTGCTGCCCCCACACAAGCTTGCTGGTTCTGTCTCTCTCCTCTTTTCCACCCATTGTTCAAGTCCATGCCCCAGCTCCCTCATTGCAGGCCTGTATGGCCCTTGTTCTGCCACTGCCCTTTGCGCCTGCCATTAACAGTTAGTTTGCTGCCCCATCTACCTCCGAGTCCATTCATCAGCCCCCTCCCTCTTGCCCTGCATGGTCCGATGTGCTGCCACTGCCCTCCACTTAGCTTGATTTCCCTACCAACTCCTCCTGCCATCCCTTGCCTAATTCTATGCCCCAAAATTGCTTCACTGCTTAGCCTCTGTGCTTAGCTTGCTGCCTCTACCCTCCTTCCCCGACCCTCTGATGACTTGTCCCTGCTTCCTCCTTTTTTCTCACCTTGCGCCCTGACCTGCCACGACCCCTCCTATCTACTCTCACTGTTCTATTGAGCTGCTCCCGCCTGCCTAGCATGGTCAGATGAATGCTGCCTGTCCCTCCTACCTCCACTCTGCCTGTCCAAGTTCCATGGCCCTATCCCCTCCCTCCTGATCTCCACGGTTCATTTTGCTACCACTCCCTTCTGCCTTCCATGCTCTGTTGTGCTGCAGCTTCTCCTCCTGCTTAATCTGCATGTTCTGTTGTGAAGCCCATTCCCCTGCCCTCTATTGCCTGTCTCCAGCCCCTACCCATCCCTTCTGTACACCATGGTCCTTTGTGAATGCCGCTGCAACTTCCCTCTTGTCCACCATGGCTGTTGTACTGCCACTAACCCTCCCAATTGCCATGTATGGCCTTCTGTGCTACCACAGCCCTGCCCACCTGCGCTGTGTGGTCAGCTTGCTGCCCCTGATCCCCTCCCACCTTCCCTCTGTTGTCTGTGTGAATGTCATTATAGTCTCACTGTTGCCCTTCATGGTTTGTTGTGCTTCCAGTGCCTATCCCGCCTGCCCTCCAAGGTCAGCTTGCTGCTCCAGCCCTTCCCTCTTGCCCCGGACCTTCATTTTACAATTGAAATATCTACATTTCTTAACATTCTTGATATGACATCATCAATAGTAAACCAATCAGGCCACGACTCTGACGATAAAGTACCCAAGTGTCATCTTCAATTCTCTTTAATTGCTGCTCCACTACAAAGATAAGTACCGATTCCTTTCATGTTACAGTTTGCAAATAACACCAAAAAGTGTTCTGTTTTACCATGCTTGAAGTGTACGTACTTCACGCCTCAAGGGCTTACTGCCACTTGTCTCACACCCGACGTGGGTGCTTAGGAGGTTCGAAGTGATACGCTTGTCACTTGACTCCTTTTAGCTTGCCGCCCGTGTGCTTCTCACATGGCAGGATGCCCTGGTTGTATCGGGTGGTGTGAGCCATGCTCCCTCGCAAGTAGACCGTCTCTCCCCCCGTTCTGCCAAATATCTCCAGAAGGCTTGACAAATGCTTCCTAACACTCATGTGGGCAAGTTACATGCTTATACAGGTTTCTTCACCTATCCTTCACCTGTCCCTTCTCAAGCAGGTAACACCCCGCCTTTCAAGGACTGGCCATATATTGCCATCATGATACGCATTTCACGGTTCTTCACGTCAGACCATGTGTATTCCTCTCACAACTTGCCACCAGAGTACATCATTAACACACTGTCCACCTCCCACAATCCCAACTCGGATACACTCTCTTCACCCCCCCTCGGACACCAATGACTTTACTTCCCCCCTCCAAAGCACTCTAAACCCCAGCATGACGGTTCACATCCCTCAACCTCATCCCAGCCTCCTCTTCCCTCTAATCCCTCGGACTTTGACCTGAACTACATCGTCCACCCTTCTTCCTCAGCACCCCCAACAGTTGTTGACTATGTTCATGGCTGCATGCATAAAGAATATGGCTAGGAAGTCCACAATCGACTACCTTCGGAGTGCCCTCGCTCTGATATTATTGACAAGGTCACAAATACCCAAGTGCTAGATCCCAATCTAGTAACTTTCCTGAATAAATCATCTAAAGATCCTAAGAAGGTTATCAACAGGTCCTGGAATGTCAGGATAAGATTCCCGACTTGACAGGCCCTCTTTCTAAAATATTGGAAATGGCAGTTACCGCTCAAGAGTCTGGCTCCCCCATCGACCCAGACACCTTTGCAGTGTGGCTTCAGTGGGATATGTGCCTTCTGGGAAACGCTAACCACGTCATTTAGGCAGAACACCGTAGATCAATTCTAATTCGCCTAGATCATAAGCTGACAGAATTAGTCAATGTCAAACCATACCCGAAAGCTAATGGTCTTCTCTTTGGAAAAAAGTTTGAGAGAGATTTTGGCAAATTTGTTCAGACTTTCACTGTGTTAGATAAAGCGCAGTCCACTACAGAAAGTATTTCACAACCAGCAACTTTTTTGGGGGGAGAGGGGGCCGATACAGAGGGCGGTCGACCGGCCGTCCATACCCCTCAGGCCCTTCAAAACCTTACCAAGCCGGGAGCGGCTCTTACAACATAGAGGCACGCTCTTCCTTTTACCCCTCGAGAGGCCGCAGAGATCACATCTGCTATAATCAAGGCCCCCCACGAGGACAGGGAAACTACACCGCCTCCTCAGGCGCTCAAGGTAAGCCTAATTTCTCTTCCTCTGTTCAGCTGGCAGCAGAACACAACACTTCCTCCACAACTGGGAGTCCACTATATCCGGGTTCAAGATAGAATTCTTCAGGACGCCCCACCAGCGCTTTTGTCATGTGTCCCAGTTAGGCCTATAAGGAAATGTTGCCATTTTAAAAGAACACAGAGCTTTTCCTAAAGTTACCTTCACTTGTCACATCGACTTTTGAAACACATTTGCATTTGTGACACTTTTGGTTAGTTTCTTAGACACACCGACTTACATGAGTCAACTTCACAAGAACACTATTGTATTGCCTTGGCACTATGTACAAGGCCTACACGTACGTTGTGCAAATGTGTTTGTTATTTTCATCCATATGGCGACATAGTTATCTGTAGCACACAAACAATGGCAGGCCGATCACAATCTCTACCCAAGGCAAGGATGCCTTTTTCTATAAATCTGTTTCTGGGCATAGTCAGAGGAGACACTTCTGCTGGAATCAAGAGGCCTCTACAGGCTTACGCTTTTGCCCAGCAGCTGACTACCATCTCCAAGAGGGGTGTCCAGCTCGTGACCAAGATGGCATCCTAGATTCTTACCCATCAGGTAATGGGGTTAGATCATTCAGTTTAGGGATTCTTGGAAGAACATACACATACACCCTTGATACGCAGGTTAGGGTCCGCAAAGTAGGAGTACCTCAGATTACTTTTTATGCTTACATATATATGTTGTTTCAGCATGATGGTGGAACTTTTTGTATTTTTCACTTTCTTGATACTTCTTATAACTTTCATATGCTTCTGTCTATTGATCAGTGCAGCACATATATTCTATGCACAAATCACATTGGTTCAATACACTTTGAAAACGTCCTTCTGTGTATTTTTTGTATATTTCTCTGTGGAAAAGAGCATGAATGTGTGTGCGAAAGGTTTTAGATCTGTCACCACGCTTCCTGAGGGAGCAGAGTTGTCATTATCAGTGGTCCTCTCCCTGTCTAGGTTAGGGGTGCTTTAACAGGCACTGTGAACTAGCTGGTCTATGGGACAACATATCCTGCTGGGGTGCACGGAATCTGTTTGCCACCATCCCCAAGTTTATGTCATCCGCAAACACACAGATTTGTGGAAACTGCATGACACTTCCTTCCTCACCCTCTCCTTTCAGTCTTTTATTTGATATGAGATAGCCCAGTTACTCCAGAAAGTGGCAATCATTCTCTGTCACCCGACCCATCGGGTTTTGCAGCAACATCTTCATGGTTCCCAAACAAGATAAAGGATCTCATTTAGTCCTCAACCTGAAAGAATTCAACTCTTGGACTGTATATCGTCACTCCAAAATGGAGGGGAGTCATCTTCTCCGAGATCTCCATCAGGACAGGGATTGGATGTGCCGCCTCGACCTGAAGGACGCGTATCTCTCCATTCCCATTTCCCCCCCCACTGCAAATTCCTCCAGTTGAAATGGGAGGGTCAATGGTTCCATTTCAAAGTCCTTCCTTTTGATATGTCCTCCACTCCATGGTGTTTCACCAAGGTGATGTGGCCAGTTGTAGAGCAACTTCGTGCTAGAGGAGTCCGGCATATTATTTACAAAGACGACATCCTCTTGATGGCACAAGACAAACAGATGATGTTAACCCATCTCTCTTGGACCATCTAGTTGCTCAAGGATTTGGGTTTTCTGAACAATCAGAAAAAGTCCATCCTCTGCCCCTCCCAATGCATAGACTTTCTCGGATTTCAATTAGACTCAGTGTTGGCACTACTTTCCAAAATTAAAACTGGTCCAGAAAATAATTCAGGCTTCCTTTCCAAGGACAACGTCTCATTGAGGATTTTAGCCAGGATCTTAGGCCTTCTAGCCTTATGAATAGCAGCAATCTTCCTGGCCCCCTTACATTATTGAGCCCTCCAAGGTCTGAAGATCTGCCATTTACAACACGTCTCTCTTATTCAGAGACAATCAGTCTCACACCCAACACTAGAGCAGAACTGCTTTGGTGGCTCAAACACATGACGGCCTGGAACGGCAGGGCCAATTTCGGCACCCGGCCCGATACGGTCATCGAATCCAACACCAGCAAATCGGGGCTGGGGAGCCAAATGTGAAAACATTTCCACTGGCGGGCATTGGAAACCAGCAGACATGCAGCTGCCTAGAACTGCTAGCACGTTCTTTCTCAATCAAGACTCTAGTGCCCCACAACTCCAGCTGGTGTGCACTACTGAGTTTGGAAAAGATCTCCACAGTCCAGTACTTCAACAGACTGGGTGGGACCAAATCCCAAAATTTAGTGGAGATTGACAAGGAATTGTGGTACTATTGCCTTCAGCACCGCATCAGAGTGATTGCAGAATATCTCCCAGGGTGAGAGAACACTGTAGAGGACTGGAACTCTCAGCATCTTTGGGATTCAAGTGAATGGAAGCCTTATGCCTCCATCTTCCTACTTATCTAGTTGAGTCCATGTGACACAGATCTATTTGCCTCTTGCCTATCCACTCAACTTCCAAAGTACTTTTCCTGGCTTCCGGACCTGATGGCTGCCACCACGGATGCTCTTCTCTAAGACTGGCACGGTCCTCTACATTATGCCTTCTTTCCTTTCATCTTGATACTCAGGGTGTCAGACTACACTAGCCTCCATCAGGCAGAACTGATCCTCATCACTCCATTATGGAGATCCCAACTATGTTTCCCTGTTCTTATGGAGATGTCCAGTGATTGCCCATCCCAGGTCATCTACTACCCCGACCTTCTTCTGGACCCACCAGGGATTCACCATCCCTTGATGACACAAGGCCATCTACATCTGGTGGCGTGGTGCATTTCAGGGACCATGCCTGGCCTTTTGGAACAGGCTGAAGGATCCTTCTCTGCACATGGTCTGATGCCATCCACCAACATTACACCTCTGCTTGGTGGCGTTGGCTGGGTTGGTGCAACAAACAGGGTTTGGATCCCCTGGGGGGGGGGCATTGTCTTTAGGATCACTTTTTTGGTGGTTCTAGTATCTTCAGGCTTAGCTTATTCTTCCAATAATAACTACTTTTCTGCCAACTTCGGTGGGCATGTCTTAGTGCATAACAGACACATATGAGACCATCCTTTAGTGAGCAGAGTCATGCGAGGCATGCATTTAAGCGATACTCTGTGATCTAAATACGCATATTTGTGGGATGTCAATATTGTTCTGTCCTTCATACAGAATTGGCTAGCTATTTTGATCTCTCCAGGAAGCAACTCTCTACGAAACTGACTATGTTGCTCTACTTGGTATCCTGCAGAAGAATATCTGACGTAAATACACTGGATTTAACAGGTAGAGTGTTTACTCCCAACAGAGCTTCTTTCACCTTATCCAGAAGTACAAAAAACAGTTCTAAACAGATCTTATACATGCAATTTCCAAATAACCCTAAATTGTGTATTGTACTATGTTTGAAAGAGTACAAAGAACATACTAGAGAATTTCAATGATCCATAGGGCGTCCGTTACTGATTTCTCTTCAAAAACATTTCACTGCAGTCTTGTCAGCCACCTTAGAGAGATGGGTGAAATGGCTCTTGGGGGAGGCAGGTGTGGACATTTCAAAAATTGGTGCTCACGCAGTCAGAGGTCCTATGGCCTCAAAATCTTTTCTCCTAGGGTCTCAATTACAAGACATTATGAGGGCAGATTATTGGCCCTCACAGTCTACCGTTAAAAACTTTTACTGTAAACCTATTTTGGATGTTGCCTCAGTGGTTTTAGATCAGATTTAAACAAGCATAATCCAAAGCCTCCGGCCCTGACATAGAATAAAACTTTTTCTAGCTAATGTGTCTAGAATTTTCAAATCTATTAAGGACTCAGGGGCAGATTTACAAGCCCCATGCGCCACATTTTCGCCGCCGTTGTGTCACTTCTGTGATGCAGCAGCGGCGTAAACCATGCGTAACATTGCGCCTTATATACAATGTGACGCATCTAGGGAGATGCGTCACTTTGTAAAGCCCTGCCCCACATGAAACCTGCGTCAGGTTTCATGTGGGCGTTCCTGCGCAGGGTAGGCGTTCCGTCACAGGAACGTCTCGTAAAAGTGACGCAGTGAAATCTACAAGATTTCACTGAGTCACTTTCCCAAGGCCGCTGCGACAAATCCTCACGCCTGCTTGAGGCAGGCGTAAGGAGTGGCGCACCACGGTAGGTATGGGTGACCCCGGTGCATTGCTGGAGCCACGTCCCACTTGCGACACGACTCTAGCATTGCGCCGCCCTTACGCCACAGGATGCGACATGCATCGCCCTATCTTTGCGCCACGATGCGCCGCATTGTAAATGCGACACATTCCCAGTGGCGCAAGGAGATAGATGCGTGTCGCATCTTTTCTGGCGCATCCCTGCTGATTTGCAGAGATACGCCAGAACTTGTAAATCTGCCCCTCAGAGGCTAGGATTATCCCACCTGGTGCAGAATACAGATGAAGCATGTTGAATTTTCCATGATTTTTTACCCACCCTTTTTGATCACTGATATTGTTGCAGTTGTTTAGTCATATACAAAAGATGTATTCAAGTGTTACCTGTAGAAACTCTTTGTTGTAGATCAGCAATTATGCATATTTTCTTTTGTAGGTTCTGACCAGAGAACTGATTGAGCAGGCCCCAGCAGCTTAATCCTAGGTACCAGTTACAGTTCTGGATGTTGCAGCAGATATTCGGCTTTGGTTTGCCAAAGGAACGGTTGTTTTCTCACAGTTTCCAAAGATACAACTCTTCCAGATTATGTTCTGTTCGATGTCGCTGGCAATGAAAAAGGAATAGAGATGGCGCTTAGGTACTTTATCGGCAGAGTCGTGGCCTGTTTGGTGTATTAGTGATGATGTCATATGAATAATATTGGGAAATTTACTTTTTACAATTATAACATTTTAATTGGCTGCCGTGAAAGTTTCTCAATAAACAGCGAAGCAAGAGAAAGCATAATCCTTGCCTCTGAGTTATTAATAGAATTGAAAGTTGTAGATGCATTAGCATGAAAAAATATTAATGGTGAATGAAATAGAAGAGGAAGATATTTGAGAAATCACTTAAAGCATGTCCTCATTTTTCTTTCTACAACACGAACCCATAAGTTCCATGACAAAATGAACCCCATCATTTTGTCCTTTCTAAATTAAATGTTTTTTAAAATATTTTTTTGTTTTTAAATATCTTTATTCAAGCCATATTTTTGATAAAGACACGTTCCCCCCCCACCCCCCTCCCATACAGACAGACAGGTATACATACAGTTATATAATTGACAAAGCAAAAACCCCAAAACAAAGAAGAAGAAAAAAAAACAAAGAAAAAAAACCCCAATATTTTTCAACACAATCGGAGCATAAGGAGAGGAAAGAAAACAATTATAATTTACACTTAAAGTTCATTCCTGGCCAACAGTTTGGCGCCACTCTATAAATGGGGCCCATATTTTTAACCCCTTTTTACGTCTCCTTCTGCCCTTACGTTTATAAACCGAAATTTCAATATTAGCTATAGCGAGAAATCTGGATAGCCATTGTTGGAAGGTGGGGGTGACAGAATCTCTCCAAGCAGAGGCAATGCATAACCTAAAGACAGCCATTGCAATAAAAATAAGTTTGTGTCCTACACAAAAATTTCTGGGGTCTGCAGCCCCTAGTAGGATAACCCCACTAGATAGTACTGTGTTATTGTGTAACATAGTAGATAAAAATTCCCCAATCGCTAGTTTAATCAGTTTTAAGCCTTTACAGGTGGAGAAAATGTGTATACAGTCAGCCTTATACAAATTACACCTAGGGCAGCACGTGCACACCCCACTACCCCACGTGGCTATTCTATCCGGAGTGTAATATAAAAAAAAACAAGTTTTAAAAAATTGGGCTTGAAGTTTGGTTGACATTAGTATAGTTTGTGACATTCCGAAAGCATAGTTGAACTCATCGCTAGAAATCTCAGTTTTCTCTAGCCATTTCTGAGAAACTTTCTCCATATCATCAGGAAACATTGCAATGATATGCGAATAGATATTCCCAATTTAGTTTTTTGTGTCTAATAATAGTATGTCTATTAGATGAACTTTAACAATCCCCCCCCCTCCTAACTTACATCGCAAAAAATCTCTCACTTGAAGGTACTTAAAAAAATCCCGCCACTGTAAATCAAAACTATTCTTAAGTTCCTCAAAGGATTGAATCCCGTTAGAAGACATAAGGTGGCCTATCTGATTAATACCTGCCTCGTACCATCTATGGATGTAATTATCGTTAAAAATTTCAGGCAGATTTGAGTTATTCTTAATGGGGGGTATAGAAAGTTAATTTCCCTATCCCCAACATTTTCCTAACGGTTTTCCAAACCCTATATCCACTAAATACTGTTTTAAATTTTACCTTTTTGTAGTGGCTATCGTGCAAGTGTCTCCACCAATACCCTCCACTATCCCTACCTAACAATAGTTGAAATGTAGTTGGTGTTTAGGCCTCCCCCACTATACCTTTCCAGTTACTCTGTAGAAGTTCCTTACTGTACAAAAGTACAGTTGCCCAATAATACGCCAGGAGATTTGGGAGAGCTAAGCCACCCCGATCTTTCTGGAGGGTAAGTAGCTTATAAGCCCGACGCGGCTGCGAGTACGCCCAAATAAAACTAGAAAATATCCGTTCCATTGATTTAAGCCATTATACAGAAAATTCTAAACATATTGCTCTAAACAAATACAGGATTTTGGGGAAGAAGAACACCATTTTGATCGCATTTACTCTGCCTATAATAGAGAGGTGTAAATTGTCTAGAAGTTTAAGATCTTTCTGCATTACGGTTGTTGTTGATTTTACATTCAAATTTACCAATTTATCCAAATCAGCTGTAATACAGACACCTAAATAAATGGCATGTTCCACCACCCGGACATCCCTCATTACGCACTTTTTGTTGAGAACAATCTGAGTTTTCCCTTGGTTCAGCGCATACCCAGCCACTATCCAAAATTGCTTCGCTTCTTCCTCTATTGCGATCATGGCCGCAGTTGGATCAGCGGTCACAATAGCAATATCGTCGGCATAGGCCAATGTTTTGGTAAGGTATCCTTGCGAAACTATAGGTTTAATTGCTCTATCTTTTTCTAAGCGCCTAATAAACGGATCTATGTAGATCGCGAAGAGCAACGGTGAGCAAGGACAGCCCTGCCGTGTTCCTCGCGATATTATCAGCTCTTCTGTTGGGCTACCATTTACCATCACTATGGCCCTTGGTTTCACATATAGTTTTTGCATTGCCTGAATAAACCCTGCCTGGATCCCTATTCTAGACATCGCAGCCCATAGGAAGTGCCAGGAGACCCTATCGAAAGCTTTCTCAGCATTAAGCAGAAACAGCGCCATAGGGTCCCCTGACACCTCCATACCATCAAACAGGGTAATAACTCGGTGTATATGATTGACAGTTGATCTACCCGGAATGAAGCCATGTTGACTCGGAGAAACCACCCTGTGAAGTAAGGGAGCAAGTCTATTAGCCAGGACTTTCGAGTAGATCTTGGAGTCTGCATTAATAAGTGTGATGGGACGATATGACCCAAAGTGCTCGGGGTTTTTTTTTTTTCGGAAAGATAACTATTTTCGCCCTTGACCAGGAATCTGGGGGGTGGCCTCCCTTAAAAATATGCATTATGAGGTTTACTAAAATTTCTTGAATTTCGTCTATAAAAAGGGCATAAAATTCTGATGGAATACCGTCTAGCCCTGTAGCTTTCCCTGGGGGTAAGTTTTTAACTACACCTATAATTTCATCCAACCTAGGAGTTTCCTCTATATGCTATTTATATCCTCATCCTCGAATTTTCCAAGACAAGAGCTAACTAGATAATCCTCTACACAAACCTAGTCACCCTCCCCAGTTTCAGAATCTAGATCTTGATAAAACCGCCAAAAGGCGTCTTTTATGAGAATAGGGTCCACTACACAGCTCCCCAAGGGGTCCTGGATTTCGCGGATTATATTTGCAGTAATTTGTTGTCTCATACGAACTGCTAACTGGTGTCCAACTTGTTTGTTTACTTCATAAACTCTCTCCTTCTGGGCCAGCGCTTTATTGATAGATTTAACCGTAAAAACATTCAAGATCTGGGCTTTAGCAATCAACACTTGATGCTGCGCTTTTTCAACCATCTCCTTTGTAGCTAAACTGACGCCATTGTAGCATTTATTAATCCCTCCTCCTTGATTCTCAAGTTGTCTTGTAACCCCTGCATCTTTTCCCTAGCTTGTTTATTAGTTTTTAGGGAGAATTGTAAGGTCTCCCCACGTATCCCTGCTTTTAGGGTGTCCCATACTACTTCAATCGAAGCGCTTCCCAGATTGTCAGATAAAAATTTAGGGATCCATTCCCTCATGTGGGTGCAGTAATTCTCATCTAAGAATAGCGCCTTCTCGAAAGTCCATGAATTGGGTATACGGTTTTGGTTGTCTACTTCTAAAGTACAGATAAGAGGATTATGATCCGAAAAGATCCGCGGTAGTTTCATTAATTGGCACTTTGATTTAATTATGTTGGAAATTAAAAAATAATCCAGTCCTGCATGAGTGAGATGCGGATTAAAAAAATATGTAAACCCACAATCATCCGGTTTTAATGTCTGCCAACCGTCCACTAAGCCATGAGTACAACACATTTGCCACAGTGCTTTAAACACTTTGGGCTTACGGCCAGTGTAGCGCCATTCCTCATTTAGCGACCAATTACTTGGGAGATTAATGTTAAGATCCCCACAAATCAATAGAGGTAGTGGCCAGTGCATCAATTCGTTAGAGATCTCATCAAACACAACTGCCTCATCACCATCGCTGCCGTATATAGCACATAGGGTCATCCTTTGTCCACTCCCATACTGACATTCTGTAATTGCCCATCGCCCGAGTTTATCTACCTTAGAATGACTAAAGTTGAGCCCATTTCCCTTAGCTAGAATTGCCACCCCCCTAAACCTGGCTCCTAGTGAGGTAGCACATATCAACCGATAGCCCAGCATTTTTAAAATATGCGTTTGTGACCCCTCAATATGTGTCTCTTGTAGACAAACAATATTGGTGCCCCAAGCTTGCAGTCCAACCGTAACTGCCTGTCTTTTCTTAATATCATTTAGGCCACAGATATTCATAGATAGTATTCTTAGCAGTCCCATCCTAATGTGCTAATGTGCACCATACAATTACATAAACACAAAATTTCCCCCCCCTTGCCCTCTCTTTTGTTTTGCTTTTATTTTTGTTGTTGCAACCTTGTCAGACCCTGCCTGTCCCCCCCCGCCCTCCTTCACCCTCCACCCACCAATTCTGGAGGTTACCTGGCCAGGGATGTGACATCCAACGAACAGACCCCCCGCGCGCCCGCTGGGTCTCTCCACCTTAAACTATAATCACAATTTTCCAAAGCCAAAAAAAAAAGGGAAAACTAGCACAGTCCAGAATAGCAGTGAGCCTTAATACATCAAACAACTAGAAAGCAAAATCTTGAAATAAATTTTTATTTTAGATAAAGATAAAGGCTAAAATAAAAAATAGTGTTAGTGCAGCCTAGACGGGAGGCCCAGGTCAACTCCCCAAGCCCAAGCAGCACAGCATTTATCAGAAACCCCGACAGAGACCACGCCCCCACCACTTGTTGAACCCAACTGGTGTCCTTGACTGCATTCCTAGCTATTTCATCCTGAAATAAGCTTTACAGGTTGACTTTATATTATGTATGTTCTGAAAGTTCCTCGGGATATTTTTGCGCCTGAATTTCAGAGATGAAGCTACGGGTAGCCCCTTTGAAAATTATCTTCAGTCTGGCAGGATTCTGAAAATACACCTCAGCCCCCAGCTTCTGAAATGGATCAAAGAGTTGCCGGAGACTCCACCTACGCTCCACTGTGGCATGAGCAAAATCGGGTCTGGTAAAGAAAGTTACTCCCTCGAAAGTTCGTCTCTTGGTTGGTCTAGCCAGATCAAAAAGGGTTTGGCGGAGAAGAAAGTTTCCAAAGAATACGAGTATAACACGTTGGTATTGTGCCGTTGATGTGTGTTTACCGAGAGAAAGGGGAAATCTATGGGCTCTTTGTATTTCCTGCTCCAAGTCCCATGACTGAATTTCTGGGAATGCCCCTTTTAGGAGATTTATCATGAATTTTCTGGGGTCATCCTTTTCAATTCCCTCCAGAATTCCTAAAAAGCGGAGGTTGTTACGTCTCTGCCGGTTTTCCTGCTCCTCCATCTTCCACATCAGATCCTTTACTACCCCATGTTGTTCATTATGCTGTGTCTGTAATATCGCCACATCTTTTTCAAGCTGTTCGGTTCTTCCCTCCACCATAGTCATCCGATCCGCAATATCTGAACAGGTTTTACCGACCTTTCTCACTGCCCCTTGAAGTTTTTTAGCAGCCATGCGGGATCTTCGATTATCAGCCTTGACTTCATCCTGAAAACTTTTGATCGACTGCAAAATAACTGCCAAAGCGGGTTCATTACTAGAAGCCCCGTGATCTCCTTGATCGCCCATTTTGCTGCTGCCACTGCCACAGGTGGTTAGGTTATTGTGGGTTGGAGTGAGCCCAGTAATTGTGGAAGTGTTTGTGGCTAATGTAAGAGGCGTATTGTTATAATCCCATTTCAACTCTCGCACACTCTCATTCTCCGAGAAATTGTCATCTCTTTGTACCCGATTTTTACCTCTCTTTTTAGATAGTTTTTTAGCGGCTATTTTAGTTCTCAGGACATCAGTGTTAGGGCTGCTATACCACTTCTTGCCTTCCTCTCCACTTGACAGTGAAATACTGATGTCGGATAGTTCAGAATCATCCGTCAGCGAGTAAAACTTTTCCTGATTATCTGGTGTTTTTTTAATAGGATCTATAAGTGCACAGGCATTGAGTGTTAATGATGTAGGAGTAGCTTCGCCATCTTTTGCACCGCTAATAGTACTGGTAATAGTAATCAAGCTATTACAATTGTTTGATAAAGTAGGGTGGCAAATGTGACTGTCGGTCAAAAAAACATTAGTATCATCAGGTGCGAGGGATTTTGAGGCCAGCACCTCTCTCATATCCCGATCACCAAGAGCGCTACCTGAATCGTTTAACACAACTTCACTTGCTACTACAAAGCTACTTGAGATTAGGGGTTGTAAAACAGCTTCTTTGAGTAAACGTAGGTTGCTTTTCCTCCCCATAGAGCTAGAAGCTGGGTCCTTTTCCTGTATGCCTTTATGCAGAGAATCGCCCTTTTCGCCCTTTTCACCCCCTTCTTTGGCGCTTGCACAAGTTAAGTCCGTCTTTTTCCCCATGCGTGTGAGTGCAGATTAGGAATTTGTCGGCAAAGGGTTTAACAGTGAGGGTGTCTGTCCAGTTTTCCTCTTGCCACCTCTTCCCCCCTTACCGGTCATCCTAGCTTGCGTAGATTGTCGAAAGATGCTTTTAGAGTATTTGATGAAACAATGTAGCTCCACGCAGCTTTTATTCCTTTGCCCGTAGCCGCCTTTATTCCAGAAAGCGTAATGCAGTCTCCTCCACACGTTGCAGTCTGTTCGTTTAACTATCCGCCTTCCACCATCCAGCTGTACCGGAAGCAATTCACGCAGCCCAGAGTTAATCCATGAGCTCCGAGCTTCCTTGCCGCCGCTGCCAATAGTGAGAG
This sequence comes from Triturus cristatus, assembly GCF_964204655.1. Lineage (NCBI taxonomy): Eukaryota > Metazoa > Chordata > Amphibia > Caudata > Salamandridae > Triturus > Triturus cristatus. Next base: position 985,472,086 of record NC_140583.1, read on the forward strand.
CAAACCACACAGGTAAATTTTGCCCGATCTCGGGTTCCGGTACCATATTGCCTTCCAGTTTTTCCTTTACCGCCAATGCGTATATTTCTTGCTTTTCACATATTGTAATGCGAAGCGTGATCTAAGAAAATTCGAGCCGCTTCATACGGAGAGACACAGCGGAGCTCCTTCGCGACGCTGTCAATCGGTCGCCATCTTGCCTCCCTGATGATTGTCCTCCCTGGAGATTGTGATTAAATGTTTTTTACAGCTTTTTACCGCTCCCTCCAAGCCATAGGACACACTCTGGTGTGCGCAAGCGAGAGCAGAAATGCTCTTGCTTGCTGAAAGCAGAGCATGTCTGTTTCCCTGCCCTCTGTCAAGCAAGCAGGGAAACAGACATTGCTTTGAGATCCAGGGAGCTGCATGTTAGCAGCTCCCTGGGTCTCATAGCAATGCCGACTGCCAGAGGAGGTGGGGAGCGGGCAGGGACCGAGGGGGCCTTCAGGCTCCCCCGCAGTTCCCACGAGTGTGTGAGACCAGGTTACCCAGCCTAGAGATCAAGCCCAGGGGCCCCATCACTCTTTAAAAAAAACATATAAATAAGGCTGGGCCCGGGGCCAAAATCGGGCCAGGAGGGGGCCATGCCCCCATCCTTGTTTTAAAAAAATAAAATAAAGGGCAGGGCCTGGTGGGATGGAGTCCCAGGGCTAAAATTGGCTCAGACAAAGGGGGTCACACAGCCCCCTTGCCTTTAATTTAGAAAAAAAGAAAAGAAAAAAATGTGGCTCCCTCCCCATTCTAAAAATGCTTGGCCCTGGGGGATGGGGTCCCCGGGGATTAATATGGCCCTGGAAAGGGTGGAGGGGGGTGGCCTAGTCTGAAGTTAACTAGGACTGCAATATGCACAGCTGTAAATGTTTCAAGCATTTAATTCATTTCACATGAGATAAACAATAATCATATTCAATTTTTCATATGAATTTACACAATATACATCATCATTCAATATGTGTACATTTATACAGTAATAGACACGAGTAACTGTTTAATTAACATTCCAAAAACCCAATGCATTTCGGGACATTTGTGGTCCCTTCGTCAGGGGTAAACTGTTGGAAGAAAAAGGAGAGTGTATATCAGAATCTGCACTTGCGTGAGCAGAAGGTTGTATTTAGAACTTAAAATGAGGTATGCAATACCTTTGGATAATTTGCATGTGTTACGTGTTCATATTCTGGGGAAAGAGTTCAAGAGATAAAGATATAAGAAGAACTGATTTCTCTCTTAATTGGTGATAATAAATGAAGCAAGATACCCCGATTTCGTACCTGATTGGTAGTGTGATTTTACACGTTTTTCAAGTTGCAGCGAAAAGAATCTACAGAAATAAAAACTGAATGTTAACTCCGCTATGTGAGGCAATGTACCTGAGTACGCTAAATGTTTAAAGCGAGGCTCACCTTGATAGCCTTAGTTCAGGTGGCGGTGAAAACTGTTACTGGAGCTGGATGTTACCGATCTGAAAATAAAGGACGAAACCTTATATTCCAGTAAACTCCGCTAATCTGAGCCCATCAGAATGCGGGCATATGAAAGAATATGCTTACCGATTCAGAAAGTTCGTTGCAGAGTTTGTAGCCACGAGCGCTCTCGGTCGAGGTTTGTTGCTCGTCAGTTTCAGGTGAGTTTATAATCACGCTCTGAGCGTGGGCGAAAAAACTAAGGAAAGACTGTGAAGAAACCTAGTTTTGAAAAAAAGACTCAAGTGCTACTTGTAACATCGGTACAAGTTTTATGAATCTAAATAGGCGTTTTTAAAGAATTTTTATCTAATCCAAATAAGAAGTAGAATAACCATGAAACCTTCTTAAGAAATTCGAAAAAAGTATCCGAGGTAAAATAAAGGCGCTACAAGCGCACTAACTGGAAAACGAGTCGTTTGTCAATAAAGTTGTAAAAAAATCTAAACAACGATGTTTGGTGAATGTCATTGTAAGTAATAAGGTTTGATGGGTAAAATCGTGTGTCCGCCAGAATTTAAATTACCTGGCTTCATGAAATAGTGTGAATGGGCGTAATGAATTACAACAACAGTAATTAAGTTCAAAGCATAAGTAAATGATACAAGTCATATAAATTATGTAATTAAATGGAACGTCACCAATTTCATGCAAAACATCATTATGAACAAACGATCGAGTTCTCTATTCATATTCTGAAAAGGTTCAAACGTAAGATACAAATGTGTGTTATAGTACTTGTGCGTGTAATGTCAGGTAGGACATAATCGTGGGTGAATGCATCGTAGGTATGAATGCTTTCGGGTTGAGTCAGGATCCCGAGGTGGAGTACAAGTGTCGAATGTGAGTATTGTTTTAGAGAAAGCAAGCCATCTCAAATTTATCATTGAGTCCATACGGCGTAAGAGTTTTGAGCTTCTTAATCCAGAATGCCTCTCTTTGTAAAAGGTACTTTGAATTATCACGATCTGTGTGTTTTGGTACTTCTTCAATGATTTGGAATTTCAGTTGGGCAATTTGGTGTCGTGATTCTTCCCAATGCGTCGCTATACTAGACGTTGTACTTTTAGTACGTATTTTGCTTTTGTGTTCCGTCAATCTGATTTTCATTTTCCTCTCAGTTTTGCCAACGTATAGTAGCCCGCAAGGGCATTTAATGGTGTAAATAACATTTTCTGAGTTGCATGTCGTGCTGCTGTGAATTTTAATTTTTTGACCAGTGGATGGATGCAATAAAGTATCACCTGTAATTACGTTGTTGCAATGTGTACAGTTCCAACATTTTTGTGTGCCTTTACTTGGTTCCAGAGTCCTTATTGGTTTTTGTTTTTTAGATAACAATTCTTTTAAGTTTTGTGCTCTCGTGAAGGCGAATAGTGGTTTCTCTTTGAAGAGATTTTTGAAATCAATTTCCAATTGGAGTAGATTCCAATGCTTATGAATGGTTTGTTTGATCTTCCTGGATGCTGTGGAATATTTTGAGACAAAAACTATGCGTGTGCTAGTCTCTTTTTGAACTTTCTTTAGTAACTCCTCACGGCGTCGAGTTTTAACTTTGTTTAATTGTTCTGTGAGAAGTTTCTCAGGGTACCCTCTGTCTTTGTAGTTCGTTATTTGCTGTTGCCATGTGGATTCACATGCCGTGTCTGTAGAAGAAATTCTTTTAGTTCGCAAAAATTGGGAGACTGGTAGATTCCGAATCAATGAAGGAGGGTGGAAACTGCTGAAGAGCAGAGCATTATTTCTATCTGTTGGCTTTTTATACACACTCGTTTGTATTTCACCTTGTCCAATGTCAATCCATACGTCTAAAAAAGCAATTGATTTGCGGCTTATTGTGTGAGTGAATTGAATTCGAGGATCAATCAAATTGAGTGTCCGTATGTTGTTTATGAGTTCTGGTTCTGACCGATTCCAAATGAGGAAGATGTCGTCTATAAAACGTTTGAAGAATATGAGACCTTCTTTCCATGTATGGTCCTGAAGGATATAGTCATGTTCGAATTTTGCCATATACGTGTTAGCGTATACGGGTGCTCCTGGAAAACCCATAGATGTTCCATTTAGTTGTATGTAAAACTTTTCATCCCAACAGAAGTAGCTATTTTGGAGGCAAAACTCTAGAAGTTGTAAAATGAAGTGTTTGGGTATTTGTGTGTTTTCTTGCTGCAGTAATGCCCATTCAACTGCTTCTATTCCGCTGGCATGGGGTATCGAGGTGTATAATGCAACTACATCTATAGTGCATAGGATCCAATTTTCTGTATTGAGATGTTTGATCATTTGTAGATTTCTCAGGAAGTCCGTCGTATCTTCAATATAGGTCTCCCAATTTTGAACAAATGACTGCAGGAATGTATCAATAAACCTTCCCGGTTTTTCAAATATTGAATCACATCCAGAGACGATAGGTCTGAACGGAGGATCCATCAAATTTTTGTGAATCTTTGGTAATAAGTAAATTTTTGGTCTCCTAGGGAAGTCAGTCCAAAGATATTTTTTGGTTGGTGAATCAATCCAATTGAATTCTTCCGCTTTATCCAGTATGAAGTTGAGATTATTGGAAATTTCATTTGTGGGATCTTTGTCGAGTTTTCCATAGGTCGCTTCATTCATGATATGTTCAAGAACTTTCCTTTGGTAGTGCTCGGAGTTCATGATAACTAATCCTCCCCCTTTGTCTGCTTTCGAGATTGTAATTGTTGGGTTTCTAGCTAATTCAGTTAGGGCACTTTTTTCAGCCCTACTCAAGTTGCTTGTTTTGGTGGTATATTGTATCTTTTTTAGGTCTTGTTGTACCAATAATTCAAATGTGTCCAGAGTTTTGTGAGACACTGGAGCAACAAAAGTGCTCTTTGGTTTAAAAGTTGGAAGTGTTGAGTCTGTGATGGAGTTGTCCGTTGGCTCTTGGGGACAAATATTGGTGAAGAAATTGCGAAGTCTCAAAATTCTCATAAATTTATAAAGAGCTACTTCTGTCTCCAATTCTGTGCTGTTGTAGGTACTTACAAAGGACATTCCTTTGTTCAATACGTTTTCTTCAAACGGTGTTAATTTTAAAGAAGAGATATTTATGACGAGACTTTTGTTTGGCTCCTCAGACCCTTTTTGCTTTTGTCTTTGTCCTTTTCCTCTCCTTGTTTTTCGGTGCCACTTGTTGTTTTGGTTTGACTCAACAAGTGGCACCGAAAAACAAGGAGAGGAAAAGGACAAAGACAAAAGCAAAAAGGGTCTGAGGAGCCAAACAAAAGTCTCGTCATAAATATCTCTTCTTTAAAATTAACACCGTTTGAAGAAAACGTATTGAACAAAGGAATGTCCTTTGTAAGTACCTACAACAGCACAGAATTGGAGACAGAAGTAGCTCTTTATAAATTTATGAGAATTTTGAGACTTCGCAATTTCTTCACCAATATTTGTCCCCAAGAGCCAACGGACAACTCCATCACAGACTCAACACTTCCAACTTTTAAACCAAAGAGCACTTTTGTTGCTCCAGTGTCTCACAAAACTCTGGACACATTTGAATTATTGGTACAACAAGACCTAAAAAAGATACAATATACCACCAAAACAAGCAACTTGAGTAGGGCTGAAAAAAGTGCCCTAACTGAATTAGCTAGAAACCCAACAATTACAATCTCGAAAGCAGACAAAGGGGGAGGATTAGTTATCATGAACTCCGAGCACTACCAAAGGAAAGTTCTTGAACATATCATGAATGAAGCGACCTATGGAAAACTCGACAAAGATCCCACAAATGAAATTTCCAATAATCTCAACTTCATACTGGATAAAGCGGAAGAATTCAATTGGATTGATTCACCAACCAAAAAATATCTTTGGACTGACTTCCCTAGGAGACCAAAAATTTACTTATTACCAAAGATTCACAAAAATTTGATGGATCCTCCGTTCAGACCTATCGTCTCTGGATGTGATTCAATATTTGAAAAACCGGGAAGGTTTATTGATACATTCCTGCAGTCATTTGTTCAAAATTGGGAGACCTATATTGAAGATACGACGGACTTCCTGAGAAATCTACAAATGATCAAACATCTCAATACAGAAAATTGGATCCTATGCACTATAGATGTAGTTGCATTATACACCTCGATACCCCATGCCAGCGGAATAGAAGCAGTTGAATGGGCATTACTGCAGCAAGAAAACACACAAATACCCAAACACTTCATTTTACAACTTCTAGAGTTTTGCCTCCAAAATAGCTACTTCTGTTGGGATGAAAAGTTTTACATACAACTAAATGGAACATCTATGGGTTTTCCAGGAGCACCCGTATACGCTAACACGTATATGGCAAAATTCGAACATGACTATATCCTTCAGGACCATACATGGAAAGAAGGTCTCATATTCTTCAAACGTTTTATAGACGACATCTTCCTCATTTGGAATCGGTCAGAACCAGAACTCATAAACAACATACGGACACTCAATTTGATTGATCCTCGAATTCAATTCACTCACACAATAAGCCGCAAATCAATTGCTTTTTTAGACGTATGGATTGACATTGGACAAGGTGAAATACAAACGAGTGTGTATAAAAAGCCAACAGATAGAAATAATGCTCTGCTCTTCAGCAGTTTCCACCCTCCTTCATTGATTCGGAATCTACCAGTCTCCCAATTTTTGCGAACTAAAAGAATTTCTTCTACAGACACGGCATGTGAATCCACATGGCAACAGCAAATAACGAACTACAAAGACAGAGGGTACCCTGAGAAACTTCTCACAGAACAATTAAACAAAGTTAAAACTCGACGCCGTGAGGAGTTACTAAAGAAAGTTCAAAAAGAGACTAGCACACGCATAGTTTTTGTCTCAAAATATTCCACAGCATCCAGGAAGATCAAACAAACCATTCATAAGCATTGGAATCTACTCCAATTGGAAATTGATTTCAAAAATCTCTTCAAAGAGAAACCACTATTCGCCTTCACGAGAGCACAAAACTTAAAAGAATTGTTATCTAAAAAACAAAAACCAATAAGGACTCTGGAACCAAGTAAAGGCACACAAAAATGTTGGAACTGTACACATTGCAACAACGTAATTACAGGTGATACTTTATTGCATCCATCCACTGGTCAAAAAATTAAAATTCACAGCAGCACGACATGCAACTCAGAAAATGTTATTTACACCATTAAATGCCCTTGCGGGCTACTATACGTTGGCAAAACTGAGAGGAAAATGAAAATCAGATTGACGGAACACAAAAGCAAAATACGTACTAAAAGTACAACGTCTAGTATAGCGACGCATTGGGAAGAATCACGACACCAAATTGCCCAACTGAAATTCCAAATCATTGAAGAAGTACCAAAACACACAGATCGTGATAATTCAAAGTACCTTTTACAAAGAGAGGCATTCTGGATTAAGAAGCTCAAAACTCTTACGCCGTATGGACTCAATGATAAATTTGAGATGGCTTGCTTTCTCTAAAACAATACTCACATTCGACACTTGTACTCCACCTCGGGATCCTGACTCAACCCGAAAGCATTCATACCTACGATGCATTCACCCACGATTATGTCCTACCTGACATTACACGCACAAGTACTATAACACACATTTGTATCTTACGTTTGAACCTTTTCAGAATATGAATAGAGAACTCGATCGTTTGTTCATAATGATGTTTTGCATGAAATTGGTGACGTTCCATTTAATTACATAATTTATATGACTTGTATCATTTACTTATGCTTTGAACTTAATTACTGTTGTTGTAATTCATTACGCCCATTCACACTATTTCATGAAGCCAGGTAATTTAAATTCTGGCGGACACACGATTTTACCCATCAAACCTTATTACTTACAATGACATTCACCAAACATCGTTGTTTAGATTTTTTTACAACTTTATTGACAAACGACTCGTTTTCCAGTTAGTGCGCTTGTAGCGCCTTTATTTTACCTCGGATACTTTTTTCGAATTTCTTAAGAAGGTTTCATGGTTATTCTACTTCTTATTTGGATTAGATAAAAATTCTTTAAAAACGCCTATTTAGATTCATAAAACTTGTACCGATGTTACAAGTAGCACTTGAGTCTTTTTTTCAAAACTAGGTTTCTTCACAGTCTTTCCTTAGTTTTTTCGCCCACGCTCAGAGCGTGATTATAAACTCACCTGAAACTGACGAGCAACAAACCTCGACCGAGAGCGCTCGTGGCTACAAACTCTGCAACGAACTTTCTGAATCGGTAAGCATATTCTTTCATATGCCCGCATTCTGATGGGCTCAGATTAGCGGAGTTTACTGGAATATAAGGTTTCGTCCTTTATTTTCAGATCGGTAACATCCAGCTCCAGTAACAGTTTTCACCGCCACCTGAACTAAGGCTATCAAGGTGAGCCTCGCTTTAAACATTTAGCGTACTCAGGTACATTGCCTCACATAGCGGAGTTAACACTCAGTTTTTATTTCTGTAGATTCTTTTCGCTGCAACTTGAAAAACGTGTAAAATCACACTACCAATCAGGTACGAAATCGGGGTATCTTGCTTCATTTATTATCACCAATTAAGAGAGAAATCAGTTCTTCTTATATCTTTATCTCTTGAACTCTTTCCCCAGAATATGAACACGTAACACATGCAAATTATCCAAAGGTATTGCATACCTCATTTTAAGTTCTAAATACAACCTTCTGCTCACGCAAGTGCAGATTCTGATATACACTCTCCTTTTTCTTCCAACAGTTTACCCCTGACGAAGGGACCACAAATGTCCCGAAATGCATTGGGTTTTTGGAATGTTAATTAAACAGTTACTCGTGTCTATTACTGTATAAATGTACACATATTGAATGATGATGTATATTGTGTAAATTCATATGAAAAATTGAATATGATTATTGTTTATCTCATGTGAAATGAATTAAATGCTTGAAACATTTACAGCTGTGCATATTGCAGTCCTAGTTAACTTCAGACTAGGCCACCCCCCTTCATTCATATCACGTGTCACGCAAACATAAGGCAATATTGCACGCCTATCGGTTAAACAGTCTATTTTTCAAAACTACGAGTGCGCCCACCACCCGATTTTTTGACGCCTGGAAAGGGTGGGCCATATTCTGAGTCCAACTATAACGTACCCTTAACCTTTGTTTTTTTCAGTGAATTGTGTATATACATATATATATATATATATTCACTGAAAAAACCATAGGTTTCAGGGGCGTTACAGTTAGCTGGACTTTTCACTCGTACAAAACCATTGAAATTCCCCCGTTATAGTTAGTTCAGCTAACTATAACTCGCGCGCCCGCAATGCACTGCTGATGACGTCACATATTACATCACTCATGACATGGTCAGTGACATCACTCATGACATCACTGATGACATCTCAAATTACATCACTGATGACATCATCCAGTGAATGTGTGTTTTTCTGAAAATTACATATGTTTTATATATGTATATCTCAAGGTCGATGGAAGAATAAATGGGTATATAAGTGTCTAAATGGATGATTTGTTTTTGAAAAATTGATTGTATAACTGACTGATTCTGTGTATCTAAGTGAATACATGGCTTAGTGAGTAATGTTTAAATGTGTAAATATCTGAATCAGTCTCTCACTTTGTGTATAAGTGGCTGCATGGGTTGGTGAGTAGCTACATGAGTGTCTATATAGGTTATTAGTTGGTTTTTTGAGTATCAGTATGAGTGTCTGAGTGTCTGTATGGTTCGGTGGGGGGGTATTACGTAGTGCATAGGTGCATGAATGAGTGACTCACTGTTTGTATGTGTTGAAGACAGCATGTGTGCAGGACTGTATGGGTGGATAAGTGTGTGCATGGGTGTGTTAGTGAGTGATAGACTGTCTCAATAGTGTCTTTATGAGTAACTACATATGTTTTAAACTAGTATATGTGACTATTGGTGTATATAAGTGAGTATATGTGAGAGTGAGAGATTGAAAGAGTTCCTGTATGAATAAGTATGTGTTTCTATAAGTGATTGTTTAAAAGACTAAGTATGTGTAAGTTTCTGTAGAAGTAAGTGTGGTGGTGTGTGTATAACTGTATATGCAAGTAAATGGATGTTTGATTCTTTATTAGCATGAGTAACTATGTGTGTGAGTAACGCTATGGATGAGGGGGGTTGTGTAACACGATGTATAGGTGTGTGAGTACATATGATGAGTGAGTACATGTATGAGTAACTGTATAGGACTGTTGGTGAATGAGTGGATGTGTATGTGGATCTTAGAATTACTGAAGAGGTTGTTGTAACTGGTATTAGTATGTCCATTGTTTTGAACATTGTAGTTTCTATTTTTGAATGTGTGTATCAAAGGTTATATTAGGGGAAGAGGAGGTCTGCCACTCTATCACAAGTATGATGTCATCAGTGATGTCATTAGTGATGTCCTTTGAGATGTCATCAGTGATGTCATGAGTGATGTCACTGACCATGTCATGAGTGATGTAATATGTGACGTCATCAGCAGTGCATTGCGGGAGCGCGAGTTATAGTTAGCTGAACTAACTATAACGGGGGAATTTCAATGGTTTTGTACGAGTGAAAAGTCCAGCTAACTATAACGCCCCTGAAACCTATGGTTTTTTCAGTGAATTTCTAAGGTTTTTTAAATGCTAATTCCTAACTATAACGTGCCTGAAACCTATGGTTTTTTCAGTGAATTTCAAAGGTTTTTTAAATGCTAATTTCTAACTATGCCTACAGAGATAGGACATGTGAAGAAAGAAGAAAAAACGCACAGAAAGAAAAAAAAGAAATGCAGAAAGAAGCAACAGAAGTCCTCAAAGACGAATAAAAGTGCAGGAAGAAGGATAACGTGCAGAAAGAACAAACAGAAGAGCAGAAAGAAGCATTGTTGCAAAATCATCCTGTACCCTCAACTTTTTCAGACAAATACTGGTGGTAACTGAGTCTGACCAACCAGTCCTAGAGCCAGTGCTATGTTAAAAGACACTCAGAATACAGTGAAAACACCTACATACACTAGGGAACACTTAGCGTTGGGGTCCCCCTGTGATCAGCATGACCTCCTCTGTAAGCCCCTAGTATATAATAGGGCAGGGGATTAAAACTACCTCTTAAAACGCACCACAGGGCGTGTTTGCACACGTCACCTCCGGCCCCGTCCCCTCACTTTCTCACTGTGTAAACACGCCGTGTGGCCGTTTTAAGTTGGGAGATTAGGTCCCCTTGAATCCTGAGGGTCCCTAGGGTCCAACTAGACCACTAGGTACCTCCAGTAAGCGCCACAGAGCTGCGTTGCAGAGAGATGTAAAAAGGGGCACGGCCTAGACCACCTCTCTGCAACGCAGCGGAGTGGTGCTTACTGGAAGCACCTGGTGGGCTAGTTGGCCCCCAGGGTCCCTCAGGATTGAAGGGGAATTATTTCCCCAACTTAAAACGCGGCACAGGGCTTGTTTGCACTCGTTAACTCAGGCCCCGTCCCCTCCCTTCACCACTGTGTAAACACGCCCTGTGGCCGTTTTTAGTTGGGAGATTAAGTTCATTTGAATCCTGAGGGTCCCTAGGGTCCAACTAGCCCACTAGGTACCTCCAGTATGCGCCACCGAGCTGCGTTGCAGAGAGGTGTAAAAAGTGGCATGGCCTGGACCACCTCTCTGCAACGCAGCTCAGTGGCGCTTACTGGAAGCACCTGGTGGGCTAGTTAGCCCCCAGGGGCCCTCAGGATTGAAGGGGAATTATTTCCCCAACTTAAAACGCGCCACAGGGCTTGTTTGCACACATTAACTCAGGCCCCGTCCCCTCCCTTCACCACTGTGTAAACACGCCCTGTGGCTGTTTTTAGTTGGGAGATTAAGTTAATTTGAATCCTGAGGGTCCCTAGGGTCCAACTAGCCCACTAGGTACCTCCAGTATGCGCCACAGAGCTGCGTTGCAGAGAGGTGTAAAAAGTGGCACAGCCTGGACCACCTCTCTGCAACGCAGTTCAGTGGCGCTTACTGGAAGCACCTGGTGGGCTAGTTAGCCCCCAGGGGCCCTCAGGATTGAAGGGGAATTATACCCCTAACTGAAAACGCACCATAGGGCGTTTGCACACGTCACCTCAGGCCCCGTCCCCTTCCTTCCCCACTTTGTAAACATGCCCTGTGGCCGTTTTTTAAGTTGGTAGATTAAGTCCCCTTGAATCTTGAGGATCCCTAGGGGCAAAATAGCCCACTAGGTACGTCCAGTAAGCGCCATTGCAGAGAGGTGTAAAAAGGGGCACGGCCTGCACCACCTCTCTGCAACGCAGAGCAGTGGCACTTACTGGAAGCACCTGGTGGGGTAGTTGGCCCCCAGGGTCCCTCAGGATTGAAAGGGAATTATTTCCCCAATTTAAAACGCGCCACAGGGCGTGTTTGCACACGTCACCTCAGGCCCCGTCCCCTCCCTTCACCACTGTGTAAACGCGCCCTGTGGCCGTTCTAAGTTGAGAGATTAAGTCCCCTTGAATCCTAAGGGTGCCTAGGGTCTAACTAGGCCACTAGGTACCTCCAGTAAGCGCCACAGAGCTGCGTTGCATAGAGGTGTAAAAAGGGGCGTGGCCTCAGAACACCTGTCTGCAACGCAGCTCCCTGGCGCACACAGGAGATACCTGTTGGGCTAGTTGGCCCTCAGGGACCCTCAGTATTGAAGGGGAATTAATTCCCCAACTTACAAGTGGCCAGGGGGCACGTTTGCAGAGTGCTGCAAGGAGGGGGCGTGGCCTTCAGCGCGATGCTGGTCTTTTATTTCTTTTATTTTTTTAAGAAGGAGGGCTGTATGGCCCCCCTTCTTTTTCTAATTTACTGGCCCTGGGGACCCCATCCCCCAGGGCCTGCACCCTTTTTTTTTTTGTTGAAAAAAATAAATTTGGCCCTCCCAAGGCCTTAATCGGCCCCGGGGACCCCAACCCCCGGGTCATGGCCTTTTTTAAATTTAAATTCTTTAGGAGGGGTCTGCGTTGCCCCCCTCCTCAGGCCACTTATGGCTCCGGGGACCCCATCCCGCGGGGCCGGCCTTTGTTTTTTATTATTTTAAAAATATATATATTTATAGAAACACCTAGGACATGCTGGACAAACCGTATGTACCTATCACCATGACGATTTGCGTGATATTCATTAAAAGGTGACTATGCATAGAATGAATCCACATGGAATGTATTTACACTGCTAGTGAAGCTCTGACGTGTCTGACGCCCTACCGTGCCTAATCCCGGCGCCCCCGCCGGTGGGTACTCTCCAAGTAGACACCCTTGTCGTTTATTTATACAAGCATGGGTAGCTATTGACGGGTGTTAGACCTGACATCCTTGGCGTGGGTTTTTCCCCTATCTTTTGCCTCTGCTACCTGGATTTTTGATGCTGTGCTGGATTTCGTTTTTGCTGGTTTAGCTGCTTTGGACACTCTGCCACTGCTAATCAGTGCCAGAGTGTAAGTGCTCCCTGTATAAAATATCATATTGATTGGATATACCTGATTGGCATATCTGTATCACCATGAAGTCCCTAGTAAAGTTCACTGTGTGTGCCAGGGCTGGTGATGACAGATGCTACTAGTGGGTCTGCAGCGCTGATTGCGCCACCCACCTGTGTAGCCCTAAAATGGTGTCTCAGGCTTGCCGCCGCAGGCCTGCCTGCAGTCCCCGGACTGCCATGTCCTCCTGGCCAGTGTCCCCACTGGCCGGGCCTAACCCTTCCCTTTTTCTGCACATCAGTCATCCCTATGGAAGGCCCAAGGTACCCCCCTGGGCAGGGTGCAGTGTATGTAAAAGGTAGAGCATGTACTAGTGCAGGTACCATGCTCTGGTAGTGAACAGCGGCCATTTTTGTGTGTTCACTGCTGCAAGGTTATCTTGTTCCATAGGCTAACATGGGGGAGGCTGGTGCCAATGGCTATCAGCCTATCTTCTCATAGGAAAAAGATAAGACATGAGTGTTTGATATCCCTGAGCTCAGCATTTAATAACACATCTTTTAGGAGAGGTTGTTTTTAAATCCTGAGTTGGAGAATAGTACTTTTTAGAGAGTAGCTGTTCTCTTGTCTGACCCTTCTGTGTGCCTGGGCATGCTTGTGGATTGACTGTCTGGTTTGAGAGTGACAGGGGCTGGGGATCCCCCAGGAGGTTGGCTGAGTCAGCCCTTTGCTGAATGACGACATTTGCAAGTAGAGTGGAGGGAGGAGGTAGCACCTGGGAGTGAATAGGGATGTGCCTGCCTGCCACAGTGCTGGCTCCACCTCCTGCTGGGCGGCTAACGACTCTGCCCCTCACTCTGAAAGGAAAGAAGAAGCCAGGAAAACAAAGTGCTCCAGCAACACCCAGAACTGGATCAGACCGGGCTCAGGACCCACTTGCACAAAGACTTCAAAGACTTTTAGGGGTATAAGTAAAGGACCCCTGACAACAGATTTTTAGATTCTACAATCAAGAGGAACCTCTGCTGAAAGAAGGACTGCTGAAGGACTGAAGGAAGATTGTCTTGCTGTGTGCTCTAAGGGCTGACCTGCCTTACTGTACAACTGAAGCTGAGGAGGAGAAGGGAGTTTGCTGTGTGCTGTGACCCTGCCTGCTTGACCTAAAACAAGACTTTGCTGTGTGCTGTGTCTTCAAACTCTGAATCTCCAAGGGCCTGAGAAGAACTGGCCTCCTGTTTGGCAACCCAGGGACATCAAGGTTGCCGCGACTACAAGACTCTGTTCTGCCCGTGAACTGCGCTGGCTGCTCTCCGCTTTGCTTGAGAGCGCCGCACCGAGTCCTGCCTGAAACCGACTGCCGTGGAAAGGAGATCGGCGTGCTCATCGGCACGTGCATTCCTGCCAGCCCCAAAGATCGTGGGTGCCTCCTGAGCCGCTGTGAAGCCCGGCGGCGTCTCGACCAACTCGCTCCGCAAAGCCGCGGAGGAAGAAGCGAGAAGGCCGCGATCCGATTGGTGGTTGGTGGAGGCTTGGCCGGAGGAGCCGCGCTGCAATTGGTTGCTGCCCGGGGACATCTGTCAACGTCACTGGGGGCTCGACGAGAGAGCCGCGACCGGATTGGCCAGCGCTAGCGAGTTGCAGGAGCCCTGCACCGAGGAAACCTTCCCACGCGCCGAGTCCTCGCACCCCGGGCCCCATCCTGGTGAGTCTGTAGAGGGAGAGGGAATCCGGCTGACTGTAGTAACATCCTTCGCAAGTCCCGAACAGCCCGCGTAGCGTGTGGGGGCTCGGGGACTGCCGCGTAAGGTCTAATCATCTGGTTCCCATCGAAGGAACAGCCGGAGAGGAGCGCTACAGTCGCGAGCGCAAGGGCACCACGGAATAACGTGTCTTAAGAACTCAGAGCCTGCGATCATATTCTTTGTGGAATTTATTCAAGAGACTAAGACTATCCTTTTCATGGTCCTAACAAACCCAAGAAACCGATTACTGTGCAACGCTATGATAAATTGATTTTTACTGCTGAAATTAGATAAAATTATATGTTTGATATACGCACCTGTGTGGTCTACGTTTGTGGTGTACCATGGGGGTCATTGTGGTGGTTACTTGCAAATACGTTACACATTGCCTTGGGGATAAGCCTGTCTGCTCGAGCCAAGCTACCTAGAGGGTGAGCAGGGGTTATCTACCGTGTGTGTCCCTGTACCCTGACTAGAAGCAAGGGTCCCTATTTGGTCTAAGGTGCTTACCTCTGCCAACTAGAGACCCCCAGATCTAACATTGGTGGTCAGCGGTGCGGATTAGAACCAGTATTTGCACTTGACCTGCAGTGATTCTTTGTACATCACCAGTCTAGTTAGCAGTTACATATTGCACAAAGTTTTTTAAACCTATTTTTGGAAGACCTAAGAAGCATCATGTCTCTGAATGGAGTAGGCGAGGAGATGGAATTGCAATTTGAAGTAAAGGAGTTGCTCACAAACAAAAAAGAGCAGCTGAAGCAATTCTGCAAGCAGCTAGGATGCCCAGTGAAGGGCAGCGCTAACAAGGAGGAGCTACAGAAAGCTCTGAGGGCCTGGTGGGAGGCCAAACATGTTACGCCAGAGGATTTGACTGGAGAGGACGGTGCACAGGAGCATGGATTTGGATCCAGTGATTTGCCAGTGAATAGGCCAGCGTCTAGAGCTGGCAGCACCCCTTCCAGTAGGGGCCTCTCTCCAGAGGAGCTGGAGGAGAATCAGAGGATTAGGGCCCATGAGATTGAACTTTTTAAGCTCAAAGCTCAAGCAGAGGAAAGAAAATTGCGCCTTGACAGTGAGAAGATGGCGGAAGAGAGGAGGAATGCTCTCGCTTTGGAAGAGAGAAAACTCCAGTTGGCTCATGAGTTGAGCATGAGGGAGCTGGACATTAAAGCTAAACAGGTGGAGTCCAGTCCGAATGGTGGCAGCGCACAACCAGTACAGGCGGGTAAAGTATACATACCGAAAGATTTGGTGCAGAATTATCAGAGGGGTGGGGATATCTATGCATGGTTTAGATCCTATGAGCTTGCCTTGAAGATGAATGAAGTGCCTGAGAAGAGTTGGGGAGCAGGTTTGTGGAAGCATTTTGAGGCCTCTGGGAGGGATGTCTTGGCACCCTTAGAAGCAGCAGGTACCTTAACCTACCCCACTATGAAGGAGGCCTTATGCCTCAGGTATGGGCTTACACCGGAACAGTACCGCCAGAAGTTTAGGAACTTCAAGAAACTTGATTCAAGTACTTGGGTGGAGTGTGTGAGTATGTACACGCGTGCACTGGAAGGTTGGATAAAGTAACTGATTATGTGGGGTTGTGTCACTTGAATTATTGGGAGCACTTGAGTAGTCTATGTGTTCCAGAGCTGCGCCAGCATCTTTTAGACAGCAAGTTAACTGATCCCAGTGAGCTTGCTAAGGAGGCAGACTGCTGGACTAGCACCAGGGTCAACAAAGGGGTGGTAAGTATCCCAGCCAAGGGAGGACAGGGTCCCCAGCAGAAAGGTGGGGAGGACAAGGGTAACAATAAGGAGTTCTCTAAAGGGCAGAGGGCGCGGGAAACCGGCCCCCACTGTTCCCACAGTCCAGGAGGAAGCAGAACCTGAGGGGGATGCCCTGGAACCTACAGGGGAACAGGTGGCCGAACTGGGGGAATTGCCTGAGCTGCCCCATTGGCAGCAAGAGGGTGGTCCCTCCAGGGAGGAATTCTGCCAGGCTCAGAAGGAGTGCCTTTCTCTCATTGGTGTGTGGCAGCAGGCTGCAGACCAGGCAGCGGGCCTAGGGTCTAAGGAACATTTGATTTACTGGGAGGATGACTTACTTTATAGTGAGCCTAAGTTTGCTGAGCCCGGTGCAGCCCGTGTGCTGGTGGTACCCGAGCGCTTCAGGAACTTCTTACTGGGTCTGGCTCATGACGTGCCTCTCGCAGGACATCTGGGGCAAGACAAGACCTATCACAGGCTTGTCACCCACTTCTACTGGCCCCAGATGAAGAAGCACGTCAGTACCTTTTGTAAGTCTTACCAAACGTGCCAAGCCAGTGGTAAGGGCGGAGGAAAGTGCGTGGCACCCCTCCAACCTTTTCCTGTGGTGAGCACCCCTTTTGAGCGGGTGGGCATTGATATCGTAGGGCCCCTGGACCCCAAGACTGCCTTAGGCAACAGGTTCATCCTGGTCTTGGTGGACCACGCCACCCGGTACCCGGAAGCAGTCCCTCTCAGGACAATCACAGCACCCGTGGTGGGCCGTGCATTGATGGGGATCTTTTCCCGCGTGGGGTTTCCCAGAGAGGTGGTCTCCGACCGGGGTACCAACTTCATCTCTAGGTACATGAAGTCTCTGTGGGAGGAGTGTGGGGTAACTTATAAGTTCACCACTCCTTACCACCCTCAAGGAAATGGGTTGGTTGAAAGGTTCAACCGCACCCTGAAAGGTATGATTATGGGCCTAGCGGAGCCCATGAGACGGAAGTGGGATGTCTTGTTACCATACCTGTTGTTTGCCTACAGGGAGGTGCCTCAGAAGTCCTTAGGGTTCAGCCCCTTTGAACTGCTGTATGGCCACCCTGTTAGAGGACCTCTCACACTGGTGAAGGAGGGATGGGAGAAATCCCGTCGGAAAACCCCCCAGGATGTGTTCAGCTATGTGCTGGCCATCCGCAACCAGACGCAGCGCTTCAGGAAGCTCGCTCAGGAGAACCTAGAAGCCAGCCAGGAAGAGATGAAAAGATGGTACGACCAGAATACCACTCTGGTAGAATTTCATCCTGGGCAGAAAGTGTGGGTGATGGCCCCGGTGGAGCCTTGTGCGCTCCGTGACAAGTGGACCGGGCCATACGAGGTGGTAGAGCGCAAGAGTGAGGTGACCTACCTGATCAACATGAAGACTCCTAGGCAGCCCCTGAGAGTCTTGCATGTGAACCGCCTCAAGCCCCACTTTGAGAGGTCTGAAGTGACGATGCTCATGGCTACAGATGATGGTGGGGAGGAGGATAGTGATCCTCTCCCTGACCTCCTGGCAACCAAGGAGCAAGACGGGTCAGTGGATGGTGTGGTCCTCTCGCCCACCCTGACCCCAGAACAGCAGAGAGACTGTCGCCAGGTGTTGGGTCAGTTTGCCTCCCTGTTCTCCCTGACCCCAGGTGTCACCAATTGGTGCGTCCATGATGTGGACACTGGAGATAGTCTACCAGTGAAGCAGAAGTTTTACAGAGTAGCTGACAAGGTCAGGGCCAGCATCAAGGAAGAAGTTTCCAAGATGTTGGCGTTAGGGGTAATTGAGCCCTTCAGCAGTCCCTGGGCTAGCCCAGTGGTCCTAGTTCCCAAGAAAGCTGCTACACCCGGTGACCCGCCAGAACTTCGGTTTTGCGTGGACTACCGTGGGGTCAATGCGGTCACCAAGACTGACGCGCACCCCATCCCCAGAGCTGATGAGCTCGTGGATCGGTTGGGAGCTGCCAGGTATCTCAGCACCTTTGATTTGACTTCGGGGTACTGGCAGATTGCCTTAACTGAGGGGGCAAAGGAGAGGTCGGCATTTTCAACACCAGAGTGGCATTTCCAGTTTCGCGTCATGCCCTTTGGATTGAAAAATGCCCCTGCCACCTTCCAGAGACTGGTCAACCGGGTACTGACCGGGCTGGAGCAATTCAGCGCCGCATACCTGGATGACATTGCTGTGTTCAGCTCCACTTGGGAGGAACACTTGCAACACCTCTGTGAAGTGTTGAAGGCTCTGCAGAAGGCAGGCCTCACTATCAAGGCCAGCAAGTGCCAGATAGGGCGAAGATTGATACCATTCTGGCTTGGGAACCCCCCAAGACCCAGACAGAGGTGAGAGCCTTTCTAGGACTCACCGGGTATTACAGACGGTTCATTAAGGGATACGGCACCATTGTTGCCCCCTTGACAGAACTAACCTCTAGAAATCAGCCCAGGAAAGTGAATTGGACCGAGGCCTGTCAAACTGCTTTTGATGCCCTGAAAACTGCAATGTGCACAGCACCCGTGCTTAAGGCACCTGACTTTTCCAGTGAGTTCATAGTGCAAACAGACGCTTCAGAGCAAGGCGTGGGAGCAGTACTCTCACAGATGGACGACGAGGGCGGGGACCAACCGGTGGCTTTCATTAGTAGGAGGCTACTCCCCAGGGAACAGAGGTGGAGCGCTATTGAAAGGGAAGCATTTGCTGTGGTCTGGGCCCTGAAGAAGCTGAGGCCCTACCTGTTTGGGACTCACTTCCGTGTTCAGACCGACCACAGGCCCCTCAGATGGTTAATGAGATGAGGGGTGAGAATCCAAAACTGTTGAGGTGGTCCATCTCCCTACAGGGAATGGACTTCACGGTGGAACACCGTCCCGGTACAAAACACGCCAATGCTGATGGTCTGTCCAGGTTTTTCCGCCTTAGTAATGAGAACTCCCAAGAGGGTGGGTATTTCCCCCCACTTTCAGCAGGAGGGGACATGTGTTAGACCTGACATCCTTGGCGTGGGTTTTTCCCCTATCTTTTGCCTCTGCTACCTGGATTTTTGATGCTGTGCTGGATTTCGTTTTTGCTGGTTTAGATGCTTTGGACACTCTGCCACTGCTAATCAGTGCCAGAGTGTAAGTGCTCCCTGTATAAAATATCATATTGATTGGATATACCTGATTGGCATATCTGTATCACCATGAAGTCCCTAGTAAAGTGCACTGTGTGTGCCAGGGCTGGTGATGACAGATGCTACTAGTGGGTCTGCAGCGCTGATTGCGCCACCCACCTGTGTAGCCCTAAAATGGTGTCTCAGGCCTGCCGCCGCAGGCCTGCCTGCAGTCCCCGGACTGCCATGTCCTCCTGGCCAGTGTCCCCACTGGCCGGGCCTAACCCTTCCCTTTTTGTGCACATCAGTCATCCCTATGGAAGACCCAAGGTACCCCCCTGGGCAGGGTGCAGTGTATGTAAAAGGTAGAGCATGTACTAGTGCAGGTACCATGCTCTGGTAGTGAAAAGCGGCCATTTTTGTGTGTTCACTGCTGCAAGGTTATCTTGTTCCATAGGCTAACATGGGGGAGGCTGGTGCCATTGGCTATCAGCCTATCTTCTCATAGGAACAAGATAAGACATGAGTGTTTGATATCCCTGAGCTCAGCATTTAATAACACATCTTTTAGGAGAGGTTGTTTTTAAATCCTGAGTTGGAGAATAGTACTTTTTAGAGAGTAGCTGTTCTCTTGTCTGACCCTTCTGTGTGCCTGGGCATGCTTGTGGATTGACTGTCTGATTTGAGAGTGACAGGGGCTGGGGATCCCCCAGGAGGTTGGCTGAGTCAGCCCTTTGCTGAATGACGACATTTGCAAGTAGAGTGGAGGGAGGAGGTAGCACCTGGGAGTGAATAGGGATGTGCCTGCCTGCCACAGTGCTGGCTCCACCTCCTGCTGGGCGGCTGACGACTCTGCCCCTCACTCTGAAAGGAAAGAAGAAGCCAGGAAAACAAAGTGCTCCAGCAACACCCAGAACTGGATCAGACCGGGCTCAGGACCCACTTGCACAAAGACTTCAAAGACTTTTAGGGGTATAAGTAAAGGACCCCTGACAACAGATTTTTAGATTCTACAATCAAGAGGAACCTCTGCTGAAAGCCGGACTGCTGAAGGACTGAAGGAAGATTGCCTTGCTGTGTGCTCTAAGGGCTGACCTGCCTTGCTGTACAACTGAAGCTGAGGAGGAGAAGGGACTTTGCTGTGTGCTGTGGCCCTGCCTGCTTGACCTAAAACAAGACTTTGCTGTGTGCTGTGTCTTCAAACTCTGAATCTCCAAGGGCCTGAGAAGAACTGGCCTCCTGTTTGGCAACCCAGGGACATCAAGGTTGCCGCGACTACAAGACTCTGTTCTGCCCTTGAACTGCGCTGGCTGCTCTCTGCTTTGCTTGAGAGCGCCGCACCGAGTCCTGCCTGAAACCGACTGCCGTGGAAAGGAGATCGGTGTGCTCATCGGCACGTGCATTCCTGCCAGCCCCAAAGATCGTGGGTGCCTCCTGAGCCGCTGTGAAGCCCGGCGGCGTCTCGACCAACTCGCTCCGCAAAGCCGCGGAGGAAGAAGCGAGAAGGCCGCGATCCGATTGGTGGTTGGTGGAGGCTTAGCCAGAGGAGCCGCGCTGCAATTGGTTGCTGCCCGGGGACATCTGTCAACGTCACTGGGGGCTCGACGAGAGAGCCGCGACCGGATTGGCCAGCGCTAGCGAGTTGCAGGAGCCCTGCACCGAGGAAACCTTCCCACGCGCCGAGTCCTCGCACCCCAGGCCCCATCCTGGTGAGTCTGTAGAGGGAGAGGGAATCCGGCTGACTGTAGTAACATCCTTCGCAAGTCCCGAACAGCCCGCGTAGCGTGTGGGGGCTCGGGGACTGCCGCGTAAGGTCTAATCATCTGGTTCCCATCGAAGGAACAGCCGGAGAGGAGCGCTACAGTCGCGAGCGCAAGGGCACCACGGAATAACGTGTCTTAAGAACTCAGAGCCTGCGATCATATTCTTTGTGGAATTCATTCAAGAGACTAAGACTATCCTTTTCATGGTCCTAACAAACACAAGAAACCGATTACTGTGCAACGCTATGATAAATTGATTTTTACTGCTGAAATTAGATAAAATTATATGTTTGATATACGCACCTGTGTGGTCTACGTTTGTGGTGTACCAGGGGGGTCATTGTGGTGGTTACTTGCAAATACGTTACACATTGCCTTGGGGATAAGCCTGTCTGCTCGAGCCAAGCTACCTAGAGGGTGAGCAGGGGTTATCTACCGTGTGTGTCCCTGTACCCTGACTAGAAGCAAGGGTCCCTATTTGGTCTAAGGTGCTTACCTCTGCCAACTAGAGACCCCCAGATCTAACAACGGGCACATTTAATATACACGCACACCAAGCCATTCAAAGGAGATTCGACAAAAATTCGACCAAACAATGCAAGAAACCCCCCTCACGGTTAATAAAAAACACATCCACCGCCGGATGTGTAATACTTTTTATTTTACTCTCTGGAAAGGAGACGAACCTCACTTGAGAGTCACAGCGTGCTCCTGGCTGAGCCCAATGCTGTGTTACACCCACCAGTGCCCGCCGATTGCCTCACACCTCTGTGTTGTATTCCACCAGCTAGTGCGTATGCTATGACACTCTCTAGCCCATGTGCACTGTAACACCACCCCGTGAATATGTCATGCCACACTTGCCTTCGCACGGATTATATTGCCCCATCTAACGTGCCTTCCTCGATGTGTATGTTATAACGCACAGCGCTATGCCATACATATTACAATCTGGGATCCATATCTTTGTCACAGTGCATATGCAACGTTACACTCCCCAGCACATATTTTATATTACAACTTTAGAGACTAGTTATGTTACACAACACTGCCCTGTGCATATTACACTCCCAAGGCGCATATCGCATAGCACGCGCTAGTGCCTGTGCCATCTCGCCCTCTCCAATGAATCTGTCATTGCACACAATGTATTGCATATTATATTTCACGCCCCGGTTCATATTATATCACACTTTTTGGTGCATAGTTTATACCATATACTACATCTAGTTTTCATTTTCAATCGTGCTCTCAGGACTATGTTCTATATAACACTGCGTCCACCTACCCTTTTCACGGGCATTACATTTTGCGATGGGGTTGGAGGGTCAGGGGGTGTTTCTGCCAAGTGAGCCCGGAGTCACAGTCACAAACGTCCTCTTCTTCCTGAATAAAAGTGAGATTATGCTGCATACTTGTTCATATTTTAAGTAGTTCGCACAGACACACATTTTCAAAACAATAAAGTTCCTAATACCCACCTTCTCTGAACAGTTAGCTTGCTGCCCCATCCACCTCCTCCCTATCCTCTGTGTTCTGAATCCATGGACTAGCCTCCTCCCTCCTGCCATGCATGGTCTGATGTGCTGCCACTGCCCTCCATTTAGCATGATGTACCAGTCCACACCTCCTGCCCTCCATTGCCCAATTCTATGGCCCATCATTGACCTCCTGCTTAGCCTCTGTGCTTAGCTTGCTGCCCCTATTCTCCTTCCCCCTGCCCTCCGATGTCTTTGTGCATGCCCCTGCTCCATCCTTTTTGCCCACTATGTTCCATGGACCTGCCACTCCTATCTACTCTGAGTGTTTTGTTGAGCTGCCACTCCCCTCCCACCTGCCTAGCATTGTCAGATGACTGTAACCTGTCCCTGCCACCTCCACCCTGCCTGTCCACATGCCATGGCCCCTTCCACCTTCCCTGTGTGGTCAGCTAGCTGCCCCTGACCCCCTCCCACCTTCCCTCCATGGTCTGTGTGTATGCCACCATAGTCTCATTGTTGCTCTCCATGTTGTGTCTTGTTTCTAGTGCCCATCCTGCCTGACCTCCATGGTCATCTTGCTGCTCCTGCCCTGCCACCTTGCTCCCAGCCCTCTGTTTCCATGTGCAGACCCCCTATTCCCTCCCTCCTGGCTTGTCTGTTCCATTGTAATGCCCCTGATCCGTCCCTCCTGCCCTTTATGGTTTGTTATGCTGCAGCTTTCTCTCCTGTCTGTCAATTATGGTCAGCTAGCTACCATTGCCTCTTTCCCATCTGTTCTCTGTTGTCCATGTGCATGGTCCTGTCCCCTCCCTATTGCTTTCTATGGATTGTTGTGCTGCACTCCCGTCCCGCATGCACTGTGTGGTGTATTGTGCTGCTGCAAACCCTGATGCCTGCCCTGTAGGGTCAGTTTGGTGCACCTCTCCATGTCCCTCCTGTCCTCTGTTATCCGAGTCCATGTCCCTACCCCAATTCCTCTTGCCTTCCATGATTCAATGTACCATACTTGCGAACATTTTGAACTTGGTAAGAGGGAGATATTGAAAAAAAACTGGGGTATTGATTTTCCCCTTTGAGTTACATTGAAAAAGAGGAGATTGTAGACAGGAGACAGATCAAATAAAGCCCATTTGAGCTTAAAAACATAGGACGTTTCCTGGCTGAAACGGGTCTGTTGGCATGTATGGTTGTACTACCACTGCCTCTTCCTTCTGCCCACAATGGTTTATTATATTGCCACAGCCTCTCTTGCCAGTCCTGTTTTGTTGGTTTGTTGCCCCTACCCCCCTTTCCACTGCCCTCCATAGTCTGTTGTGCTGCCACTGCCCTTCCTGCCTGCCCAGTGTGGTCAAATTGTTGCCTCTGCACTCTCCTACCTGCCTTCAATTTTCAGAGTCCGTGCCCCTGGCCTCTGCCTCAACAGTATCCCAATGAACAACTAGATTGCTAACATTCTATATTTATTACAAAAGTGTGGAACGCCTGACGTCATCTTGATGTAATCAAAACTGTAATACCTAGAGTATTTCCTTTAGAAATTACATATATGAGAGGGTCTTATTTGCATCAAAATTATGGTTAGTGCTCTAAAAAACTAAAATGAGGACATATTTTCTGAGTTTTCAAATAGCAACAAAGAACTTTTTAATTATTTATAATCTTTATGTTTTTTTATCCAGTTGACCACTTGATTAAATGTTGCACCTTGGCGAGAGGATGTGATGTTACTTCCAGAGCTGCAGACTTTGCAACTGGGGAACCAGGTTGGAGTTTCTGCTTCAGCTCAACATTCTGTGATTGTGGTCAAATCACTTAATCTCCCCATGTCTACAACCAAAATGAATTTGATCTTGTGTGATGTAACCAATGCTCATGTAAAGCATTCCAATACCTGCCAAGTCTGCACTATATAAAACTGCAAATACACAAAAAATAAGTGTTTTGCACACTTCTGTCATTGGGCTACATGTGGGCTACATCTGGGTGATATTTGTGCTGCATTTAGGCTCTTTTGTGTCTGGTGGCCATCTTGGGAGATTTATTTGTTATGAAGTTTCCTAATTTCCTCATTTACTGCAGTCTCCTCAGTAGGAAATGCTTTCAGTTTTTTACTTTGATTCCATCAAGAAGGTATTCAGATATGTCACACATTTGCCATAAATTCTGAATGTTAGCACTCTAGTTGCTCATTAGATCACTGTAGTAAAGCTACTGCTCACCACAGAAGTCTGCTGCCGGTATTAAAAGTGCATGTTTCAGTCTGCATATCAGAATTTTTTAATGAAATAGAAGAGGATTTGAGAAGTCACTCAAAATGTGCCCTAATTTTTCTTTCTTCAGCACTAATCATAATTTCTATGGCAAAATGAACCCCCTCATTGTGTTCCTTTTTAAATTAAATGTTTTAAGTGTTACCAGTTTATTCCAATCAAGATGGCTTCAGGTGTGCCATACTTTTGTCATAAGTAAGACAGTAAGCGCTCTAGTTGTTCTTAAGAACACTCTGGGACATTCTGTCATTAGGCTATACTTGGGCTACATCTGGGTGATATTTGGGCTACATTTGGGCTCTTTTGTCTCTGGTGGCCATCTTGGGAGATTTATTTGTTATGAAGTTTCCTAATTTCCTCATTTACTGCAGTCTCCTCAGTAGGGAATACTTTCAGTTTTTTATTTTGGTTCCATGAAGAAGGCATTCAGATGTGTCACACATTTGCCATAAATTCTGAATGTTAGCACTCTAGTTGCTCATTAGATCACTGTAGTAAAACTACTTCTCACCAGGGAAGTCTGCTGCTGGTATTCAAAGTGCATGTTCAGTCTGCATGTCAGAATTTGTTTATGAAATAAAAGAGGATTTGAGAAGTCAAAATGTGCCCTAATTCTTCTTTCTGCAGAACTAATCATAATTTCTGCGGCAAAATGAACGCCCTCATTTTGTTCCTTTGCAAATTAAATGTTTTAAGTGTTACCACTTTATTCCAATCAAGATGGCTTCAGGTGTGCCATACTTTTGTCATAAGTAAGACTGTTAGCGCTCTCGTTGTTCGTTAGAACACTCTGGGACATTCTGTCATTGGGCTATACTTGGGCTACATCTGGGTGATATTTGGGCTACATTTGGGCTCTTTTGTCTCTGGTGGCCATCTTGGGAGATTTATTTGTTATGAAGTTTCCTAATTTCCTCATTTACTACAGTCTCCTCAGTAGGAAATACTTTCAGTTTTTTACTTTGATTCCATCACAAATTTGCCATAAATTCAGAATGTTAGCACTCTAGTTGCTTATTAGATCACTGTAGTAAAGCTACTGCTCACCAGGGAAGTCTTCTGCTGGTATTGAAAGTGCATGTTTCAGTCTGCATGTCAGAATTTTTTAATGAAATAGAAGAGGATTTGAGAAGTCACTCAAAATGTGGCCTAATTTTTCTTTCTGCAGCACTAATCATACTTTCTATGGCAAAATGAACCCCCCCATTTTGTTCCTTTTTAAATTAAATGTTTTAAGAATTACCACTTTATTCCAACCAAGATGGCTTCAGGTGTGCCATACTTTTGTCATAAGTCTAGAATCTTGAAAGCTCCTGAGGCGGAAGCCGGGAGAAGAAACCTTCATTTTTAAAAATTGTATTTGTGTCACAAAAGCGCCGAAAATACTCTGTATTTTTTTAATTTCACTTCACTCACCCGTTCTCCTCCTGAAGCGGGCTCTGAGTCAACAAAACAGCGACTCCTTCGCTGCAACGTTAAGCGACCAACAAACTTCCCTGCCGCCATTCTCGGCGAGGGAGAGAGGCCACGCCCACTCTAGGCCACGCCCACCCGCCACCCCTGGTGCTTAGACGCGGCCTTCAGCGCAACTCGCTTGGAATCTTGAAAGCTCCTGAGGCGGAAGCCGGGAGAAGAAACCTTCATTTTTAAAAATTGTATTTGTGTCACAAAAGCGCCGAAAATACTCTGTATTTTTTAATTTCACTTCACTCACCCGTTCTCCTCCTGAAGCGGGCTCTGAGTCAACAAAACAGCGACTCCTTCGCTGCAACGTTAAGCGACCAACAAACTTCCCTGCCGCCATTCTCGGCGAGGGAGAGAGGCCACGCCCACTCTAGGCCACGCCCACCCGCCACCCCTGGTACTTAAACGCTGCCTTCAGCGCAACTCGCTTAGAATCTTGAAAGCTCCTGAGGCGGAAGCCGGGAGAAGAAACCTTCATTTTTAAAAATTGTATTTGTGT
This sequence comes from Triturus cristatus, assembly GCF_964204655.1. Lineage (NCBI taxonomy): Eukaryota > Metazoa > Chordata > Amphibia > Caudata > Salamandridae > Triturus > Triturus cristatus. The sequence goes on from NC_140583.1 coordinate 985,499,101, forward strand.
CACAAAAGCGCCGAAAATACTCTGTATTTTTTTAATTTCACTTCACTCACCCGTTCTCCTCCTGAAGCGGGCTCTGAGTCAACAAAACAGCGACTCCTTCGCTGCAACGTTAAGCGACCAACAAACTTCCCTGCCGCCATTCTCGGCGAGGGAGAGAGGCCACTCCCACTCTAGGCCACGCCCACCCGCCACCCCTGGTACTTAAACGCTGCCTTCAGCGCAACTCGCTTAGAATCTTGAAAGCTCCTGAGGCGGAAGCCGGGAGAAGAAACCTTCATTTTTAAAAATTGTATTTGTGTCACAAAAGCGCCGAAAATACTCTGTATTTTTTAATTTCACTTCACTCACCCGTTCTCCTCCTGAAGCGGGCTCTGAGTCAACAAAACAGCGACTCCTTCGCTGCAACGTTAAGCGACCAACAAACTTCCCTGCCGCCATTCTCGGCGAGGGAGAGAGGCCACGCCCACTCTAGGCCACGCCCACCCGCCACCCCTGGTACTTAAACGCTGCCTTCAGCGCAACTCGCTTAGAATCTTGAAAGCTCCTGAGGCGGAAGCCGGGAGAAGAAACCTTCATTTTTAAAAATTGTATTTGTGTCACAAAAGCGCCGAAAATACTCTGTATTTTTTAATTTCACTTCACTCACCCGTTCTCCTCCTGAAGCGGGCTCTGAGTCAACAAAACAGCGACTCCTTCGCTGCAACGTTAAGCGACCAACAAACTTCCCTGCCGCCATTCTCGGCGAGGGAGAGAGGCCACGCCCACTCTAGGCCACGCCCACCCGCCACCCCTGGTACTTAAACGCTGCCTTCAGCGCAACTCGCTTAGAATCTTGAAAGCTCCTGAGGCGGAAGCCGGGAGAAGAAACCTTCATTTTTAAAAATTGTATTTGTGTCACAAAAGCGCCGAAAATACTCTGTATTTTTTAATTTCACTTCACTCACCCGTTCTCCTCCTGAAGCGGGCTCTGAGTCAACAAAACAGCGACTCCTTCGCTGCAACGTTAAGCGACCAACAAACTTCCCTGCCGCCATTCTCGGCGAGGGAGAGAGGCCACGCCCACTCTAGGCCACGCCCACCCGCCACCCCTGGTACTTAAACGCTGCCTTCAGCGCAACTCGCTTAGAATCTTGAAAGCTCCTGAGGCGGAAGCCGGGAGAAGAAACCTTCATTTTTAAAAATTGTATTTGTGTCACAAAAGCGCCGAAAATACTCTGTATTTTTTTAATTTCACTTCACTCACCCGTTCTCCTCCTGAAGCGGGCTCTGAGTCAACAAAACAGCGACTCCTTCGCTGCAACGTTAAGCGACCAACAAACTTCCCTGCCGCCATTCTCGGCGAGGGAGAGAGGCCACGCCCACTCTAGGCCACGCCCACCCGCCCCTTTTTCTCGTACATATAGGATGTGCAACTACCGGACGCGCAGCGGACGGGCGCAGCGGGCGCGCCGTCAGCGCGCCGAAGGCGCGCCAAAGGCAAGCCCGTCTGGGCCCGTCCGGGCCCAGAAGGCCCTAGGCCCCGTCACTATGCCTGGCACCCCTCAGGATCGAGTAACGTATACAGCGGACACCTTATATAACCTACGACCCAAGAATACCCTAGCCTGTCACCACTCGTTTACTGCAGGTAAGGCATTCTCTACCTGCTCACAATGCACTCTGATTTCCACCTCAAAACCACCCATTTCTGCTCTGAAACTAGGACTTCTTAATTGCCGCTCCCTCCCCAAACATGCTACCGAAATGAACCTCCTGATTCAGAACCAGGAGTTTGACCTTCTGTTCATAACGGAAACATGGCTCTCTGACAATACCGATTCAGATGTTGTCACGGCCCTCCCCACCGGGTATATCTGTCAAACTCTTAATAGACCAAGAGGGAGAGGAGGCGGGATAGCCATTATCCACAGGGAACAATTTACCTGCCGCATGACCAACGCTGGTATTGAGGACTGTGAGAGCGGCCAATTCTCCATCCAAGTCGCCCCAGCTCTTACTCTGGCAGGACTTCTAATCTACCGCCCACCAGGGGCCCCGGGTAATTTCATCAACGCTGTTGTCGAAACCAGCTCACAACTAGCTTCTTCGGCCCCCAATTTCCTCATACTAGGTGACCTGAACGTCCATTTTCTGGACCCCATGGATCGAGCAGCATCGGACATTAGGATCGATCTAACATCTCTAGACATCCGCCTAGTGAATAAAGAGCCTACTCATGATAAAGGCCACCTATTAGACCCGATCCTCACCAACATAGCAACAATGGCCTCTGACCCACCGCTGTCCTTACCATGGACGGACCACTTTTTGGTACCTTTTTTTTGGGAAATCTCTACTCGCACTTACTCGATCCCAAAAACCGAAGTCACCGATCGACAATGGCGCAAACTATCTCCGGAGACCTGGGCCGCCTCTCTTGCAGAGTCCACTCCTGCGCTTTCATCTGATCCCAATATAGCTGACAAACAGTTCAGCGACTGGATCACTTCCTCACTGGATACGTTGCTCCCGATAGTTACCACCCTTAAACAACCTAAAAGAATACCACCTGCTTTATGGTACACTCCTGAGCTTAAAACTCTGCGGCAAGAGTGTAAAAAAACCGAACGCGCATGGAGGCGCGACAAAACAGCGACTAACAAAATCCTCTACTCTACTTCTCTCCTGACTTATAAAACTACTATTCATAAAACCAAAAGTATGTTTTTTCAGGAGAGAATAGAGAATGCAGGTTGCTCCAGTAAGGAAGCTTACGCCATCCTTAAAGAGCTGTCTAAACCCCAAGGACAAGGATTAAGACCCATTGCCGACCCTGAAGCAGACCTGAAGAAATGCCAGGAACTGGCCAATTTCTTCCACGATAAAATCAGACTTATTCTGGAAACTATCCCCCCCTCCAGCCCCGAGGAAAACATCGTTTGCCCACACACCTCCACCTACCTGTCCACATGGGGCCAGGTCACGGTGGATGAGGTATCAAATGTGCTCAACTCTATGAAGAGCGGCTCCCCTAGTGACCCTGCTCCTATTCGTAACCTTAAAGAGGTAGCCCCCACTATCATCCCTTCCCTGACCCACCTGATTAATACCTCTCTCCAACAAGGAGCTGTACCCCCGAGCTGGAAGAAGGCGGTGGTAAAAGCTCTGCTGAAGAAACCTACGTTGGACCCCGAGAATCTGGCTAACTACCGACCCATCTCCCTATTGCCGGGAGTAAGCAAGGTCGCAGAAAAATTGGTCAATAGGAGACTCTCTCAGTTCCTAGAGGCCAATAATAAATTAAAAAGCTCCCAGACAGGTTTTCGACCTGGACAGGGCACGGATATCGCCCTCCTGGCTGCTGTAGAGGAGGCAAGAGCACTATTGGATGGGGGAGGATCAGTGGCAGTGATCCTCCTCGACCTCAGTGCAGCGTTCGATACAGTTGACCACCAACTTCTTATCGAAAGACTGGCTAGGGTGGGAGTGAAAGGAACAGCCTTATCCTGGCTCTCATCTTTCCTGGCCCAACGCTCTTACCAGATCTGGGAAAAGAACGCCCGCTCCTCCGAAATGCCCCTCCAATGTGGTGTTCCTCAGGGCTCCTCCCTGAGCCCCACTTTATTTAATATCTATATGTCCACATTGGAGGAGGTTATTATCCCTTTCGGAGTGAGCGTCGTCAGCTACGCCGACGACACTCAACTAGTGGTGTCCTTGTCCCACCCCAAACAACAGAAAGCTGATCTGCTCAACTGCCTTACCCAGGTTCATCACTGGATGAACAGATCAGCCCTCAAACTTAACGGGACAAAAACCGAGGTCCTTATACTGGGCCCGAAAGGAGCCTCACTTCCTCTGGACTGCTGGCCAGTCTGTCTGGGCCCGCCCCCTGACCCTAAGAAAGAGGTTAAAAGCCTGGGGGTGTGGATCGATTCCGATCTCTCCTTCATCTCACAAGCCAAGAAGGTGGCGGGGACCTGCTTCGGCCTCTTAAAATCTCTGAGGAAAGTCCTGCCCCTTCTCCCCCCTAAATCCCAAAAACTTTTAGTCCAAGGTCTCATAATATCGAGACTGGACTATAGCAATGTGATTTATCTGGGTGCTCCTGAAGCTACCCTTACTAAACTACAGATGATTCAGAATGCGGCCGCCCGGATCATCACCAACGCCCCGGCCAGATCATCTGCCAAGCCCGCCCTTAAACTCCTCCATTGGCTCCCCATAAGGGAGAGAGTCAAGTTTAAAGCCTTATGTCTCGTTCATAAAACACTACAGAACCAAGGCCCTCCTGTTCTCAGTAAAATGGTCACTCCCTATAGGAACTCTAGGCCCCTCCGCTCCAATGCAGAAAACTTCACGAACATCCCTAGATTCAGAAAAACTCGAGCAGGAGGAAGACGCTTCTCGGTTCAAGCCTCCCGCCTTTGGAACGCACTCCCCCGTAACCTACGTTTTGAACCCCAATACCTGCGCTTCAGGAAACTGTTAAAAACTCATCTTTTTCCCTAATCCTGTACCCCCCCTTCCCCTCCTGTTGCTTCAGTTTCCGCCTTCGTTCCTTGCCCTTCTTAGTCTCTGGCTCCGTTTGACCTGGTGAATTCAGGGTTCTTTAGCGCTGGGATACCTCCGGGTGACTATCGCGCTTTACAAAAATAAATAATAATAATAATAATAATAATAAGTAGGACTATTAGCGCTCTAGTTGTTCTTTAGAACACTCTGGGAAGCTGCAGTAGAACACAAAGGAATCAACTGACAGTCTCTGCCCTTGTTGGATGTACATGTTTTACTGAGAATGTCAGACTTCATTCTCACATGACTGAGAAAGATAATGTGAATTTACAGAAAATATGCTCTCAGTTAGCTTATAGATCACCTTCCAAACCTCTGTGGGAAAAGCATGAGAAAATTGTTTTCGCTCAAACATAATTCATGATACCCAGCAGAAGGCTTCTTCACATGGTAAAATCACCTTAGAACACACCACAATTCCTAAAATGAGTATGGTACCATCAACAAATGATTTATAATGTAACTAAAGTCTTAAAACCTTCTATTAACTGCAATGCTTTTTAATGAGGTGCTATCATGTATATTGGTCCCAAGATGGCTGCCAACACTTCTTGGATGAAGTGCTGACAGCCAATCAGATCTCACGATGAGATGTGTGGTTAGGCTCCGCCCATATATATATGTGATTTTACTTTTGATTTTCCCAGGAACTACTGAACAGATTTACACCATTTAAGCAAAAGGCACATGCCTGACCTGAGGACTACCTCTTTGCCAAATTTCAAGCACTTCTGTTCAGCCATTCGGGCTGTACCTTCGACTAAAGGTCCTATGGGAAAATGCATGGGGAAAAAGTGTTTTGGGACCCCCCTTTTTTCTCAGCCCCCGCTTGACGAATCACCCCGAGACTGTCAGGGTAGGAGCTGAGCGGAGCGCCCCATTAGTTTTGAAATTTTCACGAAGATAAGTCAACCGGCGCCAAAGTTATTCAAAATATATATATATATATATATATATTACCTACTGGCGGTCGCCAGTAGGTAGTTATAGTTAGGACCCCTTTTCCATAGGAAAACCTCAACATTCTATTTTGAATAACTTTGGCGCCGGTCGACGAATCCTCGCGAATTTTTCAAAATAGGTGGGGCGCTACGCTCCGCTCCTACCTTGAAAGTCTCGGGGGGATTCGTCAAGCGGGGGCTGAGATAAAAGGGGGGTCCCAAAACGCATTTTTCCCATGCATTTTTCCATAGGACCTTTAGACACAGCTACAGCCCGAACGGCTGAACAGAATTACTTGAAATTTGGCAGAGAGGTAGTCCTCAGGTCAAGGAAGTGCCTTTTGTAGGTTTGGTGTAAATCTGTTCAGTAGATCCTGAGAAAATAGCCTTTAAATCAATATATATATCTGTGGCAGCTTACGGTGCGCTTACCGTGCGCTTACGGTAAGCTTACCGTACGCGTACGGTGCCGTGCGCGAGCGCGATTCTGATTGGCTGTTAGATCATAGTAAACATTCGAATCGGTCGAAACCAGGAAGCGGCGGCCGCCATTTTCTCACTCGCACTGTCAGGGGGGTGAATAAAAAAGGTGGATAATGTGAAAAGGGGGCAGGCTCGACAGTTCCTGACCCCCTAGCCTTGGTCAGGGGGTCCCAGAAGGACCCTCAAGGGCAAAAATGAAATTTATTTTTTTTTCGAAAAATCGCCGTATGCGCGTAGCGTACGCGCACGGTGTAATCTGCGAAATTAATCGCGAAATTCGCGGAATTACGCGTACCGTGCGCGCACGGCAAAAAAAAATTTGCAAAAAGGAAAGCTTAAAAAAAAATAAAAAAAATTGTGAGGTAAGGTTGGCTCTTATAAGAGCCGTTGGGTTCATACAGGGATAGAGGAAAGAAAGAATGGGAATATTATGAGCGTCTACAAACATGCTGGTCTATCTTATTGTTAATAAGGGGAAGACTGACCTCCCCAAAAACAATAAGACCACCACATTTTGTACACCTCATTTCAACACTCGCAAATCGAGGGTTGATGTCAAAAGGAAAAGAAGAAGGTGATGCTCCAACAACAGAGGAAGGGCTCAGCTGAGCTGCCGATGATGTACTCGGCTGAGCATCTGAGGCTGGGCTCTGGTGACTTACTGAAGAGTTTTCTCCAGTATGTCGAGCAAAGGTCCTTGGGTGTCTGTCCTGAAGGTGTCTCTTCATAGAGTGATTTCCAAAGGAATATTTCTTCCTTGGATTTCCTCTTGATAAAACACGATCACAAAGTATGCAAGTGACCAATTGAGCATTCACCTTTTTCTCCCCCTCTGGAAAAGTGAAATACTCCCATACAAAAGAAGTCTTTTGTTTCCTCCTTCTCTGGATCATGGTGGTGCTGCTGGCCTCACTCTCAGAAGAGGTCTGCTGTTCTGCCATTGTATCCCAATGTCAATCCAGCTCCTGCTCCTAGAGAATCACAAGCAGAAATGAGGGGAATGGGTGTGGTGTGGGAAGAATCTGGAACTGAAAGTAGTTTCAACCAATGAAAAGTGTTCTTTCAAGCAGTAATGAGGGGAATGGGTGTGGTGTGGGAAGTTTCTGGAAGTGAAAGTAATTTCAACCAATAAAAAGTGATCTTTGTAAGTCACATGACCTGCCGTGCGCGCACGTGACGCTTACGGTGCGCTTACGCAGCGCTTACGTCACTTTCGCGCATGCGCATTACACGCCCCTGCGTAACCGCGACGTTGCTTCCGGGTATACGCGTACGGCACGCACGTATCACGTATCGCGCATGCGCATTACACGCCCCTGCGTAACCGCGACGTTGCTTCCGGGTATACGCGTACGGCACGCACGTATCACGTATGGCGCATGCGCATTACACGCCCCTGCGTAACCGCGACGTTGCTTCCGGGTATACGCGTACGGCACGCACGTATCACGTAGGCGCGCTGCACTAATGACGTCCAGAGCGCGTAGCGTCAGCTTACCGTACGCGTATCCTACAAGCGCGTAGCGTCAGCTTACCGTACGCGCACGGAAAAAAATGCATAAAAAAAGAAAAAAAAAACCTTTCCATAATGCAGGATATAGTACATAAATTATTATATAAAAAGGCTTACAAAAAATGACATAAAAAAAATTTGCATTTAAAAAACCATACAAATTAAATGAATTTGGGAATCAGACACATTATAGTTAGAAATTACCATTTTAAAAATCTTGCAAAGACACTGGAAAAACCATAGGTATCAAACATATTATAGTTAGGAATTAGCATTTAAAAAACCTTGCAAATTCACTGAAAAAACCATAGGTTTCACACACGTTATAGTTAGGAATTAGCATTTAAAAAACCTTGCAAATTCACTGAAAAAACCATAGGTTTCACACATGTTATAGTTAGCGGAAATTTTACTGATAAAAAACCAGTGAAATTGCCCCGTTATAGTTAGTGCTGGCAACTATAACTCACGCGACCGCAATCTTCTGCTGATGACATATGTGTCTTTATGAAAAAAAAATATTTGTAATATCTGTATAGCTAAAAATGTATGGAAGAAGACATGGGCAAATAAGTGTCTAAATAAACTATTAGCATCAGCAGAGGATTGCGGTCGCGTGAGTTATAGTTGCCAGCACTAACTATAACGGGGCAATTTCACTGGTTTTTTATCAGTAAAATTTCCGCTAACTATAACATGTGTGAAACCTATGGTTTTTTCAGTGAATATATATATATATATATATATACATATTATATATATATAATTTTATTTTGTTCCGGGTTGTTTAGGACGCCTTCCGGGTTCCCACCAGCCTGCTCGAAGCCTCGATGCCTGCTTGTGTCTGCCGGGTGCCTGCGATTTTCCTGCTCGCAGAGCCAACATGCGGGAAGGGGGTCTACGTCACCGGAGAAAGTCAGCCCGGTGCATATATGCCACAAACCTCGCTTACAGCCTCCTTTGCGAAAACAATGAGCGTAGACCCAGGTTTGGTGCCAGATTGTTTTTGTTAGTTCCGCGCACCATCAACTTTGCCATGACGCGTTTCGGCAGATCCCTGCCTTGATCACATGCCAGTGATGTCATTTGAGATGTCATCAGTGATGTCACCAGTGATGTCACTGACCATGTCATCAATGATGTAATGTGTGACGTCATCAGCAGTGCATTGCGGGGGCGCGAGTTATAGTTAGCTGAGCTAACTATAACGGGGGAATTTCTATGGTTTTGTACGAGTGAAATGTCCAACTAACTATAACGTCCCAAAAACCTATGTTTTTTTCAGTGAATTTCTAAGGTTTTCTAAATGCTAACTTCTAACTATAACGTGCCTGAAACCTATGGTTTTTTCACTGAAATTGAATGTTTTTTTAATCGCTAATTTCTAACTATAACGTGCCTGAAACCTATCGTTTTTTCAGTGAATTTCAATGGTTTTTTAAATAGTAATTTCTAACTATGCCTACAAAGTTAGGACATTGGAAGAAAGAGGAAGAAAAGCGCAGCAAGAAGCAAGACAAATGCAGAAAGAGGCAACAGAAGTCCAGAAAGACGAAGAAAAGTGCAGGAAGAAGCAAGAGATGTGCAGAAAGAACCAACAGAGGAGCAGAAAATCCTCCTGTGCCCTGTGGTAAATAATTTAATTACCGGGACTTAATTTGATACAGAAAAATAATAAAAATAGCTCAGTAAAATAAGAGGCAAAATCCGTGATATTAGAGGTTCAGAATGGGCTTTATTCCAATGGACGATTCGAATCGTTGACTCCAGGTTCCATCACCACGGAGGTTCAGGAAGTGAAGTACCTACTTTATTGATAAGTAATCACTTTTATACAATAGGCATTACAGTGAAGCAAATGCAGGAGGCGTAACAATTGATAGTAGAGATAAAACATACATGCGTAGCAAAAGTGGGCGTAACTGGGTGTAACTAAAGAACGTCATCAGGTATGATGTCATAATAGGGTGGTTCCATGAAAGAATTTCGCAATGTCAGCAGAAATACTTGGCAGAAATGCGCGCGCAGCAGCATGACGTATGATTGACGTGCAACTAGGGGGTGAAGGGGATTTGACATTTAACTCTACATGTGGCGACAGATGTCTGGAGGGTCAAGTCAACCTAATCCCAAATCATATCTAACATCCTATGTTTAAAGAACTATGTTATCCAAAAGAGAGGTCTCTTAGAGTAGAATCTTATTCTATACTGACTATACTGACTGTTAGTGCGTGTACAAGCGTCTAAGTGTCTACACTAGATGCGAGGGCAGAAGTCTTCCATAATAATAGGGCTATGAATTACTTGCATAAAGACAGAGAAGCCGGGCCTCTGCTCGGTAGCTGGAAGAATGTTTACTTAAACTACTAGACAGGAATGCATTGGGCAGGGAGCGGAGTAGATAATTTCGAAGGTGAAATACAGTTTTTGGCAGGCAACAGGCTGATGTCAGGCACCGTGAGCCGCGCAGGGAATGAGACAAAGTTCATGGTCACAGATGCAGGCTCAGACTGGAGCTTTCAGAGGCAGAAGGCAAGAAAAACTTGATGACAGAATCAGGGCCTACTTGCCTAGACTGTAAAATGGCATAAGTGCACCATATAAAGCCGGTGGCCTTTCATACTTAGGAATGGAATATCCGGCCTATTCATGGCGGATCTGAAAGAGGACATGTTGACGGTGGACGCACATGTGTTTGCGTCTTCATAACTGGAACTGGAGGGAACATACATGTACTTGTGATTCATACATGAAACCGTTGGGGTCCAAGATAGGGGACATAACTGATCAGAAAAATCCATATTTCCACATTCCCTCCTTGTCCCCTACTTGCCCGTTAAGAGATATCAATCTTCATCAATCCGTTGATCTGTTCATATAGCATCATTTGTTCTTCTTTTTTCTTCTGGGATGAATGAAATCTTGGTGGTGGAATACACGATGTGGCACACAGACCACAAATCGCTGGTCCACATTGTAGGCATAAACAGCAACTGAATAGTATGAGAAAGCCAATACCTAGGAAGGATAGGACCTTCCATCCAAAGGTAGATAATACACTCCAAAACCAACCGGACCAAGTCCAGGTGCCTGGATTCTGGTGTATCTGGCTTACAATCTTATGAAGGCGGGTTATGGCTTTATATACAGATGGCGAATTTTCTGGTATGAAAATGCAACAACTTGATCCGATGACCCTACAAGCTCCGCCCCTATCGGCCAGGATGACGTCAAGGACAAGACGATTTTGAAGCACAACAATCCGCATAGCAGACTGCTCTTCTGTTAAATTGCCTAAGGCGGAAATAGTTTCGTTCACTACTGCTTCAAGGGTTCTAGTTAATCTACGTATCAGCTTACTATTAGTAACGGTACCTATATAGGGAAAGAGACCTTTATTGAAATCTGTGTATTTTTCCCATGCTGTTTCAGTGTAATCGACTATTGGGAGATCTCTCCTTTCTCTAGTGTGTACTAAATGAGTATTTCTATGATAATCAGGAGGAGCTAGGAAAACAGGTGGCAAAAGGAATCCGATGTAACAGGTACCATCCCAATCTAGTGGTAAACGTATATATGCCGTCCGACCACATATAAAATAGGAATGGCGGGAAGCTCTAAATGTCGACTTGCCTTGATCACTAAATTCTATTACAGTGGTGCATCTACTATGGCCCATATGTATGGAACCATTCTTTCTTACACATAATTCACCTTCTACTGGAAATACTGACATGGCGGGCAAAATTGGAGTAGCTTCGGATTCGACATTTAGGATCATAAGATTAAGCGTAAAATTACCTAATCCATACACTTCGTTTTCCAGATCAGTTCCTGTTCTTTTGGGAAGTCCCTCCTTGTTAGGGTAGCAGACTTTAGGTAAAACTAAGTTCAAATTTCCCCATACCCAGTTGTCTTGATAAACTGCAGAATTCGAATCTAGGGAATTGATTAAACTAAACCATGCTCCACAGGAGCCGTTGTGTGTGAACGGGTATGGAAAGAGAGGTAAAATTCCTTTATAATTCTGATAGGGAGGGAGTCGGCCACATATCCAACAATTTGTAGCATTGCTAACCTGATGGGAATGATGTAACATACTAATAAACGTGTTATTGCGCAGCGCAAATCTATAAGACAACTCATGCAGAGGTAATTCACTAAAAGAATGTTCAGCAGTAACCTTATAAACATGTCTAGAAATAGGATAATATATGTGCAACAATATACTTGCAGTAATTATTAAAAGACTTAAGAAAAACAAAATTAATAACGTCACTGTGCAATGACTACGCAGTGATTTACAGTACACCTGTCGTTTCAGTTTTATCCTTCTGTTTCTTTCTCTATACAGGTCTAAGTGATACATGTCAGAGACAAATTCGACCGATTCACCTTGGAGAGGACTTAAACAATCAAATTGCCTGACTGGTTAGACCTAAGTTTTAGTTTGTACTGTTCGTGGTTACTCAGTTCAACCAAAGGAAGTTTTGAGTCAATCGAGGAAGACACGCAAGGTGTGTCGTTTACGTCTGACAACAGTCCATGAAATTTCTTGATATGACTTGAATGTATCCAGCCTTTTCGACCTTCGATCTTTACGGCTGTCCTCGTCGTTAGCAATACGAGCTGAGGCGACCTCCACCTAGGATCCAGCTGAGACTTCCGATCAAAGTTCCTCACTAAGACCAAATCTCCTGGAATTACGTCATGGGGTTTCACCTCAGTGTTGTCGGGAAAAGCTGCAGCTACCTGTGAACGACAAGATTGTAGTGCAGACATCAAGGAAGCCAAGTAATCTGTCAGCATATTACAGTCAATATCAGTTATTTTGCGTGGTATAGGCGTCCCCCACATATTTGGTGGTCTACCGAAGATCACCTCATAAGGGGATAGCCCTGTTCGAGAATGTGCTACCATTCTCATGTAAAAGAGTGCAACGGGTAAAGCTACTACCCAGTCGACACCTTTCTCTCTACAAATTTTGGACAATCTAATTTTCAGGGTCTGATTATGTCTTTCCACGAGACCTGCTGCCTCGGGGTGTCGGACACAGTGAAACTTCCACTGATAACCTAACAAAAGTGAAACGTGTTTCATTAGTTCGGATGAGAACGGCTGGCCGTTATCTGAGTAGACAACACGTGGTAAACCGTACCGTGGGAAGAATTCTCGAACTAACTGTTTGGCAGTAGTCGGGGCAGTGTAATCTGAAACTGGGTATGCCTCTGTCCAACGGGAAAGAGCACAGACAACTACGAGAACATATTTGAATCCTCGACATCGTTCCATCTGGATATAATCCATCTGGAGGACTTCAAAAGGGTGATCAGGAGGCTGAAATCCACCCTGTTCTACGGGAATGCTTTTTCCTGGGTTAAACTGACAACAGATCATACAGGTACGGACTTTTTGTTTAGCTGCTGCTCGTAAATGTTTGTTGAACCAAATGTGTTGGATGCTGTCTAGCATAGCTTTTTCTCCTAGATGTGCTGGACTATGTACAGTGTTAATAACGACTTGGACCATTGAATCAGGAAGGAACCACACAGATTTTTCCTTCGTCATCCATCCTTGATCCGTTTGGATCCCTCCTAATTCAGTCCATTTCTTTATTTCGTCTGGAGTAGCATGTGTCTGTATGTCAATTACGTCAAGAGCGGGATCCTTAACCATCATGCAATGTGTTGGTGTCGGGACTATTGTCTTTGTCATGTCGGATGTTTGAGTTTGAGCAGTCTGTTTAGCTGTTCTGTCAGCTAGATCATTGCCTTGAGAAATGATATCAGTAACTTTCGTATGAGCTTTACATTTCATAATTGATATTGCAGTGGGTAGATGTATTGCATCTAATAAGGCATGAATGAGGGGTCCGTGCTGAATGTGGGCACCGTGAGAAGTTAAATAACCTCTCTCTCGCCACAGCACGCCGAAGTCATGTACAACTCCGAATGCATAACGTGAATCAGTGTATATGTTGACTTTTTTATTCGTGGCTTGAATACAGGCTTGTGTCAGAGCGATGAGCTCTGCTGCTTGAGCGGACAAGGTATTTATACAATTTGTTTCAATGATTTCAGTGTCTGTTGTGACTGCATAAGCGGCCACTAACTCTCCTGTACCTGTTCTCATACATGAACCATCTACATACAATGTCAGGTCTGGGTCTGACAATGGGACGTCTGTCAAATCTTGTCTGGGTTTCGTCGTGATAGTGATAACTTCAATACAATCATGTGCAAGTGGGTCTGTTCCATTTACAGGTAACAGTGTGGCAGGATTCAATGTACTACAACGTCTGATTTCTATATGTGGCTGGAACAATGTTAATTCGTAACCAATGAGTCGTGCTATAGTCAAGTGTTGTGTTTGTGTGCGGTTCAAGAGAACCTCTACTGCATGTGGTACTTGAACTGTCAATGGATGTCCTAATACTATGGCATCGCTTTGTCTGATTGCTAAAGCTGTTGCTGCCACTGATTTTAGGCATGCAGGCAAAGCCTGAGCTACGGGATCTAATGTACTAGAAAAATAAGCACACGGTTTGTGTGATCCTGCTTGTTCCTGTGTGAGTACTGACAAGGCAGTACCTTCGCGTTCTGTAACAAAGAGTGTAAACTGTTTATTGTAGCATGGTGTTGCTAGAACAGGTGCTTGGCATAAGGATTTCTTTAGGCTTTCAAAAGCTTGTGCATGTTCCTGAGTCCAAGGGAGAACAGTCGATGTGGCTGCCTCCTGTGTTGTCAATTGAATGAGTGGTTTTGCTAGAAATGCATACTGAGGGATCCACTGCCTACAATATGAAGTGAGGCCTATGAACGCCCGCACCTCCTTTTGTGTCTTGGGTATTGGCATGTTAACTATTAGCTGAATGCGGTCGGGTGTAAGCTGCCTTCCCTCCTTGGACAGCGAGTGTCCAAGATAAACAACTCGCTGGACACAGAATTGCAGCTTGGAAGGGGACACCTTGTGCCCCTTTTCGGCTAGACCTTGTAAAACTGTCAGTGATGCTTTCTCACATTCAGGTTCGCTTCTAGCGGTGATCAGCAGATCATCGACATATTGAAGCAGGGCAGTGTTGACTGGCATGTGGATACTGTCGAGTTCTCGTTTCAGTGCTTGGCTATAGATGCTGGGGCTTTCTGTAAATCCTTGAGGTGCGCGTGTGAATTTAAAGCTACGTCCATTTAAACTAAATCCGAACAAGTATTGGCTTTCCGGATCTATTGGGACGCTGAAAAAGGCATTCTTGAGATCAATTACAGTAAAGAATGTTGCTCCGGAATCAATAGCTGTCAGTAATGACGAGATATCTGGGACCACAGGGAATTGTGGCACAATGCATTTGTTCAATTCGCGCAGATCAATAACCAATCGATACACTGGCGGGGCCTTTGGATCTGTTCGTTTAAGAATCGGAATTATCGGGGAATTACATACATTGGAGTCTGTTTCCACAACCACTCCTTGGGCAATGAGCTCGTCAATGATTTGTAGTAAAGCCACTACAGCATCTGGTGGTAACTTGTATTGTCGCATTCGTGGTAGTACCACTCCTGCCTTTAGTGTAACTCGGTATGGTGTAATATTCATGCGACCAACATCAGTAGGGCCTTGTGCCCATAAATGTGTAGGTAAAGTCTGCAGTCGGGGATCCATGTCTCGAGACACATAGTGACCTTTGAAATCACGTAAAAACAATCTTACTCCTTCCGGAGAACAACATATTATAGCTCCTAGAGCTTTCAGTGTTTTTATACCTAACAAGTTTTCTGGACATGATTTAGTAAGCAATAAATCTGTAGTTCGGGTCAAAGGTCCTATCGTAAGTGGAAGAGGCTGTGATACTTCATTAACAATAGGTTTTCCTGAAAAACCAAGGGAAATATTCTGTGAGCCTGAGAGGGGTGCCCCTGGAACTTCACTACGTTTTATAGTTGTTCGACTTGCCCCTGTATCAAGTAAAAATTTTCTATCCTGGCCTAATAGTTCACTATGTACATAAGGTCCTTCTTGGTCTACAGGGACCTCGATAAGGGGTAAGTCAACTTCCCTCTCTAGGCTGGTTCATGCGTATCGTTGATAATCAGGATAGTCATACTGTGCGGTCTGGTACAGCTGTCGTGTCGTGGTTTGTGTGGCAGCAACAGGCAGCGCTGGTGCGGCTGGCACAAACTGTATAGACTGTTGTGGAGCTGGCATGGACTGTGCATGCTGCGGTGCTCCTTGTTCATTCTGATCCTGTCTAGGTGGCCGTGGTCTTTCTTGTGTTTTACCTGTGGCGATATTACGCTTCAGGACTGGGCAATCGTGTATGTAATGACCTGGTTGTTTACAATAGTTGCATGTCCCTTTTACAGGTCCTGCTGAATCACCGGACTGTGTCGTACCCTTTTTATGACCTTCAGCTGGAACTGTCTGGGAGACTAGCATTTTCATTTTTGTGTCTTTCATGCGTCTCTGTTCATGTTCTTGTTCCTCTCTAATTCTATTGTAATGGTACTGTAACATTTGTAACATTTGTGATGGGGTATTACCTTGCCAGGTACTCTCGAATTTTAATACTCTATTCTTCACTTGAGGCAAGGAATTTTCAACTAATTTTGTCACAAACAGATGTGGGTATGACTCGCTACTTGCTTTTATGCCACTATTTATACCAAAACATTTTTCGAATCGGGCATAGAAATCACTAGTGTCTTCATCTTGCTTTTGTTTACAGGCTGAGATTGCACCCCAGTCTTCCTTTTTCGTGGTTAATAAACGTGGCAGTACCTGTACTAGTAAACCTGGTAGTGCTTTAGTTTTATCCCCAAGCCCCGAACCTGGACCTCGGGCCTTTTCTTCATTTTCTAATGCTGTCCAGTCTATCTTTTGGTCTCCCACCTCCCACTCTTTTTCCTTGAGTTTTTCATAAATGCCAGCAGGCATTAATACCTTTAATATTGTCATAATGTCGGGATAGGTATACTCTCCCATGAGTAACATGTCTTTAATTTCTCGGTGAAAACCCGCTGGGTCTTTGTCATGACTGGGTACCACTTTCTTCATTTCTAACAATTCTATTTTCGATATGGGCGTATATACAAATACACGCTTAAACTGATTGTCCTCGCCCTTTATTGGGTGTACTTCTCGTAAGGGATTCTGTCTGTCCATGTAATACGTCGTTCTTTCCTTGATGGGCAGTGAGACATGTTCTGGGCATACAAAAAGAATGTACTGCTTTCTTGATTCTAGTATATCTCTAATTAACTTAGTACCTGAACCTCTCCATCTATTCGTGAGTAATTCAGTCAATATATCAGGTAAAGGACCAGGATCGGAATGTTGGCTTTTATAAAGTATAAGAAGTTGTTGAATCATATAAATCCCAGCTAGACGCTGTTCATCTGGGGTGAGGTTCAAAAATGTGTGTGCTACTGTATCATCACCATATTTTCCGGGACTGTCAACCCAATGAACGGCTGACCTGGCTAATTCTTGTTCATCCATAGAATCGAGTAAATGATAACCCCTTCGTTCTCGGAGTAATTTGTCAGCGGCTTGGAACGAATGCTCGGGGGACCTTATATTTATTATAGGTGTTTGGAAATTCCTGTTATTATCTGGACATATCGGACGTATCGGGTCAGTGAAACATCTAGTACTATTACAAGATCTTCCTCTACCTACATAGGCTACGGTTTCTGACTGTCCTGTGGGCAGTCCTGATCCTTCCTCCTCCTCGTTTTGTTCAAACTGGTCTACCGCTAATCTCTCTTCGTGTAGGCGTTCTATTTCTTTACGGATCTTTCGGCACATGGCTATTATACATTTTTGCCTATCATGTCTCCCCTCTGATATATTCTGGCTCCATCTGGTAAGAGTTTGCATTATTTCCGGATCTACCCCCGGTCGGTCTTGATTTCTGATCACACAGTTTATGAGGAAACGTAACAGTTCCCCCTGTATCTCCACTTTCTGGTATTCCATAGCTCTGTTAATACATTCAGAATCTCGCCCTGTTTGGACAAAATGATATATATTATCTAGATGCATAGTCATTCCTGGTAGCTTCCCTAAATACACCGCAGCTCGTCTGATACGTAATGATGCCAGGATCATTTCGTCCTCTTTGCCGGGCACAGGGTCATATCTACAATCTACAAGAAGTTCCTTAAGCGTGCGGGAATTTATGAGTTTGGGCGTACGTGGATGCGCTGATTCTTGAAAAGTAAGTTTATTTATTCTGGGTGGCGTAGAAAAAATGTTGGTAGCACCTCCGGTAGCCCCGTCTGGGGTATCGGGCGTGAAAGGATTCGTTGAACGCGATACAGCAACTATAGGTGTGGACACAGCTGTAGAAGCAGCTGTAGGAACAGATGTGGAAACAAATGTGCTTGCCGGAACTTGTGTCAGGATTTGATGCTGCAGGGATACAGATACAGGATCTTGGCGTTGAACCTCCCCGGCAGACGGTCTATGTGGGGCGGAGTTAGCATACTCGGGAGCTGCGTCATCTAAATATGAGGAAAGGAAAACATCTTCTGCTGTTCTAGGATGCCCCTTAGGATGCATTTTTATTGGGAACAATGGGGGTGGCAAGTCTTTTGGTATCTCCGGAGTAGCCTTAGGTAATCCCTCGGCCAGAAGGGGATACATACCATTCATAAGGGCATTTCTTTGTCTGTCTACTTGTTCTGATTTCACTCGTGTACCTTCTTCAATTAATATATTTTCACGGACTTTATTTGAATTCTCCTTATTTTTCTCCTCCTGTCTGAGTGCTTTTTCTGTACGTCTATGAGATTCTTTACGCCATAACTCAACGGCGTCTTTCTGTGACTGTCTGGCTTTCCTTTTCCATAACTCTTCCTCTACTTTCATGATGCACTCTGCATCCAAGGTCCCAGCTGCGGGCCACCTCTGACTTTCTGGTAATTCCTTGGTGTAGTTTACCCATAAATCAAGAAATAATATAGCGTCTAAGTCGTGTTTATGATACATGAAGTACCCTGGAGTGTCCCTAGGAGGAATAGGAACAGCTTCTTCGAGTACCCCTTTTCTAGTTGTGATCTGTCTTAGTTTCGAAAAGAGCGGCATATTGAGAACTGATCTGATACTGGATCTTGAACAAACTTAATACAATAAACACAATAATGAACAGTCATTCATACCACAATATGCAGGACGTATTAACACATTTAACATTTAACGTTCAAATGAGCAACAATGATGATGACGATCTGAGAAAACTTAATCACTAAACATAATCCTCAGCATTAACTGAATTATTCTGAATTCATATACTTGATATACTAGATATACTGCTAAACAGTACAGATACACTGCTAAAACAGTGCAGACCGGATTTGTGTACCCAAACCCGTCTGGACCGGCACAACCTATGTGCACGTCAGAACGCCTCCCCAGTAATGGTACTCACCGGGTAGCTCGGAACGGAAGGCCTCGGAACGGAACTGAACTGAACTGGACTGGACTCGACTCGAAAACTTCGGAAACTTCGGAACATCGGAAACCTCGGAACATCGGAAACCTCGGAACTTCGGAACTTCGGAACTTGGTGGGCCTTCTGTATACCTCGGATCTTGCTCTCTCAGCTAGGCTCTGGTCGGGATACTTCGCACTTCTCACCGCCTCGTCTGGGTGTTGATCGCAGCCTCAGTCGCCCCCGCTTGACCGGAGGGAGATACAGGAAATCCTGCTGGTACGCGTTGTTGTCCGTCCAGCTGTGGCAGGAGACCGGGCCTGCAACGCACCGCCGGCGTGTGAGATGAGAAAGTGTCCCTGTTCGGGCGCCATTCATGTGGTAAATAATTTAATTACCGGGACTTAATTTGATACAGAAAAATAATAAAAATAGCTCAGTAAAATAAGAGGCAAAATCCGTGATATTAGAGGTTCAGAATGGGCTTTATTCCAATGGACGATTCGAATCGTTGACTCCAGGTTCCATCACCACGGAGGTTCAGGAAGTGAAGTACCTACTTTATTGATAAGTAATCACTTTTATACAATAGGCATTACAGTGAAGCAAATGCAGGAGGCGTAACAATTGATAGTAGAGATAAAACATACATGCGTAGCAAAAGTGGGCGTAACTGGGTGTAACTAAAGAACGTCATCAAGTATGATGTCATAATAGGGTGGTTCCATGAAAGAATTTCGCAATGTCAGCAGAAATACTTGGCAGAAATGCGCGCGCAGCAGCATGACGTATGATTGACGTGCAACTAGGGGGTGAAGGGGATTTGACATTTAACTCTACATGTGGCGACAGATGTCTGGAGGGTCAAGTCAACCTAATCCCAAATCATATCTAACATCCTATGTTTAAAGAACTATGTTATCCAAAAGAGAGGTCTCTTAGAGTAGAATCTTATTCTATACTGACTATACTGACTGTTAGTGCGTGTACAAGCGTCTAAGTGTCTACACTAGATGCGAGGGCAGAAGTCTTCCATAATAATAGGGCTATGAATTACTTGCATAAAGACAGAGAAGCCGGGCCTCTGCTCGGTAGCTGGAAGAATGTTTACTTAAACTACTAGACAGGAATGCATTGGGCAGGGAGCGGAGTAGATAATTTCGAAGGTGAAATACAGTTTTTGGCAGGCAACAGGCTGATGTCAGGCACCGTGAGCCGCGCAGGGAATGAGACAAAGTTCATGGTCACAGATGCAGGCTCAGACTGGAGCTTTCAGAGGCAGAAGGCAAGAAAAACTTGATGACAGAATCAGGGCCTACTTGCCTAGACTGTAAAATGGCATAAGTGCACCATATAAAGCCGGTGGCCTTTCATACTTAGGAATGGAATATCCGGCCTATTCATGGCGGATCTGAAAGAGGACATGTTGACGGTGGACGCACATGTGTTTGCGTCTTCATAACTGGAACTGGAGGGAACATACATGTACTTGTGATTCATACATGAAACCGTTGGGGTCCAAGATAGGGGACATAACTGATCAGAAAAATCCATATTTCCACAGCCCCCAACTTTTTAGTGACGGCTACTGGTGGTAACTGACTCTGAGTAACCAGGACTAACCAGGACCGGAGCAAGTGCTATGCTAAAAGACACTTAGAATACAGTGAAAACACCTACATACACTAGGGAACACTATGCGTTGGGGTACCCCTGTATTGAGCATGACCTCCTCTATATTTGCCATGAGTTAGTGCCTGGGTCACTGCATGAGTACATGGGTAGTGACTGGATGATTAGAGTGCAGCAAGGACAGTGCATGGTGATTTTATAACTGCTTGTGTTTTGGCGGAGTGATTGGATAAGTACATGATGCTGTTTGGGTGATTGGAGGAGTGCATGGGTAGTGACAGAGGGATTTCTGGAGTGCATGGGTACAACCTGGGCAATTGGAGGAGTGAATCAGTACTGTGTAGGTGGTTAGAGGTCTGCATGGGTAGTGCACAGGGGATTGATGCAGTGCATGTGTTAGTGCCTGGGTCACTCAATGAATACATGGGTACTGACTGGAAGATTAGAGTACTGCAAGGAGAGTGCATGGTGAATTTATAAGTGCCTGGGTTTTGGCGGAGTGATTGGATAAGTACATGGTGCTCACTGGGTGATTGGAGGAGTGCATGGGTAGTGACAGGGCAATGGCTGGATTGCATGGCTACTGCTCAGGGTATTGTAGCAGTGCATGAGTTAGTGCGTGGGTCATTGGATAAGTGCATGGGTAGTGACTGGATGATTAGAGTGCTGCAAGGAGAGTGCATGTGGAATTTATAAGTGCTTGGGTTTTGGTGGCTTCCGGCCCCTGGGACCCCATCCCCGGGGCATGGCCACATATATTTTTTTTAGAGGTAGGGGGGATGTGTGGCTCCCCTCCTGAGGCCTCTATTGGCCTCAGGGAACCCATCCCCCAGGGCCGGCCTTTATTAATTAATTATTTATTTGGGGATGGGGGGCCACATGGTGCCCCTCCTGGGCCACTTCTGGCCCTGGGGACCCCATCCCCCAGGGCCTGGCCATCCTTTTTTTGGGGGGAGGGTGGCCGCGTGGCCCCCCTCCTCAGACCAAATATGGCCCTGGGGACCCCATCCCCCAGGGCTTGGCCTCTCCCTTAAAAAAACAAAAATTATACATAGGGGAGGGGGGCTACGTGGCCCCCCTTCCCGGGCCACTTCTGGCCTCTTTGTTGGGGACCGTGGGGGGAGACCCAATGCCCCCACGGTCCCTGCCGGCTCCCCGCATCATGCAGGAGCCGGCATTGCTTTTCCACATGGGGAGCTGCTGACATGCTGCTCCCCTTGTGGAAAAGCAATGTGGTTTGTATTTTGTAAGCGAGAGCAGAAAACCTGCTCTCGCTTACAAAATCCAAACCACAGTTTGCTATGACAGGGCAGGAGACGCACGGCTGGGGGGTGGCGGACCCCAGGACCATGAAGGGCCCCAGGAGGAGGGCCGCACGGCCCCCCTCCCAACGTTTGCAAAGCCCCGAGGCTCGGGTGTCTGTAACGGACCCCCACATTTGCATCTTAGTGCCCCGGTGAGATGGCGGTCCCCGGGGCATGTGGGCGGGGCTTGAGCCCCCCCCACAGGTTTATTAATTCATTAAAAAAGCCCCAGGGGGGGTGGTCCCCGGGGCAGCGGGGGAACCGTGTGCCCCCTCAAATAATTAATAAAAGCCCCGGGGGTGGCGGTCCCCAGGGCTTGGGGGGGCCTTGGAGGCCCCCCACACATTTAAAAATAGGCCCCGGGGGTGGCAGTCCCCGGGGCAGTGTGAGGGGATTGGGGCCCCCCACACATTTTTTCACTGCCCCCGGGACCTGGCCCACCCGGGGGCTTCAATACAACAAAGCATGGGAGCCAGTGCTTAGTTTTTTAAAACATTTCTCGGCCAGATTCGCGCACCCAGCGCAAATTTGGCCGATTTTTTTTTTTTAATGCTTTTTGGGCCCTGGGGGTCCTTGTGGGACCTCCTGAGCAGGCCTAGGGGGTCAGGGGGTTTCTACCCTGCCCCCTTTTCTTGTTTTTCGCATTTGTTTTTCTCTTTTCTTGTGACTTGGTTCTCCATGAGCAGCTGCTTCTGTCTGATGCTTGAGCAGCAGCTTCCTTATCATGAACAGATGGCTTCCTAACACGATGAAACATGACCATCCGTGACTGACCGAATTGAGAAATCTCACTGAGAGGTGGTCTAGCATTGGATTTTCATTGCTTGTGCACGTCAACCTAATGTTGGTGAGCGTGAGCGAGGAAAAAGCAGCACTCTGCGATGGAAATTCACGTGCTCAGCCGAGTGCGGAAAACTTTGCTAACTCTGCAAACGGAGCAGTCTTCACCTTACAGGTTTAAGGGTGAAGAGAAATGATGCAAGGATGAGCCCTTGTTGCACACCCCTCCTAGTGGGAAAGGACCTGGTAGTTTATGAATTGGGCAAGAAACTTACTGAAGCTGTGGTATCCATGTGTAAGTCTTCCAGTAGAATCACTACATTATATTCCACTCCTAAGTCGATCAACAAGGCCCAAAGTTAAGCTCGATTGACCCTGTCAAACTCGCACGTAATGTCCATGAATGCCAGGTGTGAACTCTCCGGCCGGGCAACAGGGTACTTATATACAGATTCAGTCATTGGTCGGTTGTGGACCGGCCAGGCCTAAAGCCATACTGGACATCCATCAAGATACACTTAGTGTTGGACAATTCCATCAATCTGTTAAGTACAACCCTCCCAAGGACCTTGACTACCGCGTCTATCAAGGAGATAGGCCGCTAGCATTGGGGGTTGTCGTTTTTCCCCTTCTTAAACACTGGAACTCTAACCGCCGAGGACCAGGATCTCTGCACCCTATGACGTGCAGCAGCATTCAATACCTAGGTCAGTAATGGACCCCATATCTCCACATTAAGGCACAAAATGTGTGTGGCAATCCACGAGGGCAGGGGCTTTATTTCTCATTAAGCTGTTGATACCTGTAATGACCACTTCCAGGGTAAAGACCATAGGGGAACCACCCATCTCTCTAAGTATCACCCTCTCCATCTCAGCTGTCTTACCAAATATTAAACCCCCTGCAAAGTGGTTTACCCACTGTTGCTCCAACTTATGGGTACAAATGCATGGTCATCAGTTGTCACCCAATGGAGGTGTAGGGTTGCTTGGGGCTAGGAGGAAGGACAAATACATATGGGGCACTGGCCTTACAAGACAGCTCAAGAAGAATTCAAAATCAAGAGAATTTTGTTTTTACAAAAATTGTCTCTTGGACACCTGTATTTACACTGCTCTGAAATTTGTGTTGCACAGTGCAAGTTGTCCAATTTTAAAGCGCTTCCTTAATTTGTCCAATTTTGAAAAACAATCCTTAATTTATTTTAAACATTTTTGTTTTGTCCAATTGTCCTTATGAAAGATTTTTTATGCTTGGTAGCATCCATTTGTTGTTACTTTTTGCACAACTAAATGGCAAAATAGAAAATCCTACATTAACATAAAGGTTCTTTTGTAAACCATCAACTTCAGTAAAAGAGATTATGGATCAACATCCAATAGGAGTACACCCAGGCCACAGCCTGTGCGTGTTTAAAAGACATTGCACAATCTATTTACACATTGCTAACTTTGGACTTTAGACTTTATAGTAAAGTAAAGCGATTCAGAAGTAGTATAAAGCTGAAAAAACTAAATGGACTGTTCATAGCATGCTTCCTGAGCCCTGGCCCCTTGGCCCTAGAGCCATGGTGCACATGTATATGGTAGCCGCAGCAGAACATTTTCTGTGAAGGCCAGCCAATCAGATTGAGGTGCATTTGTGAATCCACAGCTGGGTTTAGAAATCAGCAATGCACATATGGAGAAAAAGTTCCCTCGCCCAATGGGATGGCTTTATTTTTTCAACATGATCCATTAGTCCTCAATGTATTGTCGAATCTGTGCAGCAACCACAAATTAATAGTTCAGGTATCTTTAAAATTAACCACTTCAAGGCGAGATCTAAACACTTTTTAAGCTATAATTCCTGGAAAACTACTGAATGAATGTACCACAAAGAAAGGTACTATCCTTGGGTAAAGGTATATGTGCATGCCAAGTTTGGTGTTGTTTTAACAGTTTTGCCTGTGTACAGAGTAGCAAAAACTCCTATGGGACTTAAAATGGGAAATGTTTGTTTGGGACCCCCTTATTGTTAGACCCCACTTAACATATCTGCACAAAGCAAACCATCCAAACCTGGAATGAAGGTAGAACTTTCATGCCAGAAAGCGTGCAAGTTTTGTTTGTTTGGTGTAAACGTGTTCAGTAGTTTTGAGCTATTCGCATTTAATAACACTTTTGTATATCACTGCACAGTTACAAGCTTGACAGTGTCCATTTTAGTGGCTGGATTCAACAGTCATTGTGTGCTTTTGACACTTTTGTCACTTTTGACTCACAAGTTTCAGGCTCTTAAAAACCGCATTTGGGTTGGGTACAGGTCAGTCTCTTTGATCAACCCCCACAGAACATGGCAGAGGGGTGGATACAGAGTGTGTTGGACCGCCACAGCAGTTGGAAGCAGGACAAAGGCACTAAAATTCACCAGTTATATTTAGGAACACTTACAACACACAACAAATTGATTGACTGCATGAACAGAACACATATTTAGCAACAGCACAGATAGAAAAAAAAACCAGTTAACTCAATAACAACCTGGCAGTCGACTGGATTATACTATGTGCCTTACTAAACATATCGTGGATTTCAGTGTTTTTTTCCAGTGAATATATATGTACCTAGAAATCACAATTAAATAACAGTTACGAGTTACGGCAATGAATTAATACTAAAAATGCACTGAAATTCACAAGCTTCAAGCACACATCCACAGAAACTCAAAGAGAGTATCCCCTAATGAGAATTAATTTGTCTTTAAAGAAATTGCTGTTTGCAAGTAGATTTCCTAAGTGAGAATGAACTGTGGCACCAATGTTTCAAACAACAAAGATATGGAGAGCCAGTTTTGAAAACATCAGAGAAAAGAATTAGAAGTAAAGAATGCAATGATAAAAAAAATAAAAGGATGACTCTTC
Organism: Triturus cristatus; assembly: GCF_964204655.1. Classification (NCBI taxonomy): domain Eukaryota; kingdom Metazoa; phylum Chordata; class Amphibia; order Caudata; family Salamandridae; genus Triturus; species Triturus cristatus. The sequence continues at coordinate 985,524,643 of NC_140583.1, forward strand.
TACAGTGACGTGTCTGATTCTGGATAAAGGTCCGAATTCCAAAACAATTTTTAGTGTAATGAGAAGAAATTGGAATATACATTTGATGGATAATACATTCTGTAGCATTTCAGGCTCCTGGCCAAGTGTAACATATAAAATAGGGATTTTGAAAGATGAGCTACTGCACAGTCACATAATAGGACTCAATGACACCAATTGGTCTTCCAGCACAAAAGGATTCTTTCATTGTATGGAACACAAAGCCTGTTCAAACAGTGTCATCAAGAAAAAAATGTACAGTACCATAGAAGAAAAAAAGGTTGAAATCAAACCTTTTATAGCTTGTAAGACAAAACCCAAAGGGCATGATTCACAAAGGTAGACTTACACTTTTGTGTAAGTTTACTCTTTTTCGGTATTTACAAACTACGATTTAATAGTAACGTTACGAGTGCGTGGACTCTGCAGTCAGGGAGAACTCAGCACATGAAAAGATAGGCCTCTCCTGTCTTTCTATAAGTGGAGTTCTATATCCCAACTGCGGAGTCTCCGCAGTCATAAAGTTACTATTCAATCATAGTTTGTGTGAGGGAGTTTTGTAAAGCACAATAGTTGGAGAAAGATCTGTTTGAGACAAATCTATTGATTTCATCTTGAAGCTGCAGGTCACTGCTCATCGAATGAAAACTGCTGCATAAATCAAGTGCTGGTGATTCTGGGACTAAATTATATTCAATGAAGAAAACAACGGTTATGTTTTCAAAAAGGGGAACAACCTTTACAACGCAACTTTTACAACGCACTACACTTACAACGCATTTTTTACAACGCAACATCCACTACAACGCATTCCATTACATCGCATGACACTACAAAGCATTTTTAAAAACTACCTTTACAACGCATTCCATTACATCGCATACTACCTTTACAACGCAGACCATTACAACGCATAATATTACATTGCATTTAAGGTAAGTATGCACCCCCTGGAGTTAGAATAGTAAATTTTACCCCTACACTATCCAACACTTACCCTACTGTTGCACCCCCTGGAGTTAGAATTGTAAATTTTACCCCTACACTATCCAACACTTACCCTACTGTTGCACCCCCTGGAGTTAGAATAGTAATTTTTACCCCTATACTATCCAACACTTACCCTACTGTTGCACCCCCTGGAGTTAGAATAGTAATTTTTACCCCTACACTATCCAACACTTACCCTACTGTTGCACCCCCTGGAGTTAGTATAGTAATTTTTACCCCTATACTATCCAACACTTACCCTACTGTTGCACCCCCTGGAGTTAGAATAGTAATTTTTACCCCTACACTATCCAACACTTACCCTACTGTTGCACCCCCTGGAGTTAGAATAGTAATTTTTACCCCTATACTATCCAACACTTACCCTACTGTTGCACCCCCTGGAGTTAGAATAGTAATTTTTACCCCTACACTATCCAACACTTACCCTACTGTTGCACCCCCTGGAGTTAGAATAGTAATTTTTACCCCTATACTATCCAACACTTACCCTACTGTTGCACCCCCTGGAGTTAGAATAGTAATTTTTACCCCTATACTATCCAACACTTACCCTACTGTTGCACCCCCTGGAGTGAGAATAGTAATTTTTACCCCTATACTATCCAACACTTACCTTAAATGCAATGTAATATAATGCGTTGTAATGGTATGCGTTGTAAAGGTAGTATGCGATGTAATGGAATGCGTTGTAAAGGTAGTTTTAAAAAATGCGTTGTAGTGTCATGCGATGTAATGGAATGCGTTGTAGTGGATGTTGCGTTGTAAAAATTGCGTTGTAAGTGCATGCGTTGTAAAAGTATGCGTTGTAACGTCATACATCCTTTCAAAAAAGGTAGAAGCTAACCTTTAAAAAAATAACTCTGAATTTAACCCCTATAGTTTACTGAGCTACATATCGCACCTCCATCGAGCACTGCCTATTACCTCACAAATTAAAGCACTCGTGGCATGTGAAATGACATCATTAATGACATCATGCAATCATTGTGACATCATCCTGTAGAATTTGGGAACTTAAAGTAGTTGTTTATACCACTGTATTTCAATTATTTATCATAAGCATGTGCATAGATATGCACTGGTGGATAATATATTGTCAACATGAGCTCTGGCATTTCTATTTGTGGGGATTTTAATAGTTAAAACAATACATGTAAAAGAAAAATACACAACATCACAGTGACTCAATACTTCGGGCACTATGAGGTGTGGTCATAATAATAATTAGGGTGACAGTGATCTGTGGCCTGACACAAAAAGACATACACATCATGCAAATTAGGATGTACATTTGGGTAAGCTAGGCATAGGAAGGAAGAGAGAATGTCTAATGAATGTAGAAGAGAAGATCAGGGCCCAAATGTCCTTAGGGTGAGCAGTGAGGTGTATTTCTTATGCATACTTTTCTGCCTATCTCAGCAACAGGACAGATCTTGAAGCCAATGTTTTGACAAGGGTGGCCCCTTTTGCATCCACACCATAGCAACCTGCCTTTTGGCCAACACCAGTACGATGGCTGTCTATCGCCAGGACACAGCAGGTAAGGCAGATGTGTCGCTGTCGCGTAGCAAGGCAACCTGAGGAGGGGGTTTGAGAGAAGAATCCAAGATGTCAAAAAGAATCACAAATACTTTTCACCAATATAACAAGACAGTGCCAAGCCATATGTAGACAATTTGCATCAGCTAGGCCACACCTCACAGATGCACTTCTCCCACCAACTCCAAATTTAGAAATACACCCAAGTGTGTAGTAGTATTGCTACAAGTATTTAAATGGTATCAAGTTATATCTGTCCTTAAGAGGCATTTATTTAAGCTGTGCACAACAATATGCCCACAGCTTACCAAATACTTGATAACCTAAGGAGTCATCCCATCTGCGCGTAGTCTCCCGTAGTGTGTCAGTCATTCAGGACTTATAATCAGTGTAAAGGACAGATATTGAGTGAATTATGTCAGACCTGCCTAAATATGTGGCAAGGAGAACCACTCAGGAAGAAGCAACGGGAAAGTGTGGAGATGCTTACTCTGGCGTAGTGCTATGGCGTCTACAGACCTCTTGAATTTAGATAAAAGTAACATCTTCAAACAGGTCTCCCTGTTTTGTCAACCCCATCCTAAGTAGCAGACCTTTTTGCTTAAAGCAATTGATTGTCTGCCAGAGGAATCAGTAGCAAATATTTTCTATCAAGTGCCCAGCCCTTTGCCACTTCCCATCAAGCGTGACAGGTTGATGTTACCACATCAAGATTGTTCCTGATAGCTTGTTGCAGGATACTTAAAGTACCTAGAATCAGCTGAGTGTCAACGATAGACCTCTCAACTTTTATATGTGCAGCTGTGATCTGTGATGATACATGAATTTCAAGTATTGTCTTTTACAACTACGTAGTAAGTATGGAAGTCTGGCAGAGTTAGGCCAACTGCCTGTAGTTGTCTTGTGAGAGCTTCCCAACGCACTCAAGGTTGAACACGACACCATATCAACCACGAGAGAACCTTTTGCATCACTTGACTAAAAATCTGAAGCTGTGGCTAGACTGGTAGATTTGCAAATAAATACAAAAATATAGGTAGAATTACCATCTTAATTAGGGAGATCGTCCCTATTAGTGACAGGGGTAGCTGGATCCATCTTTCAAAACATGTTTTCACCTTCTCCAGTGCCATACCAAAATTACGTTCTACTAGTTCTTCATGGTCTCCAGTGACCCTGATAATGTCCCAAGCAATGCACGCCTCCTTAACTCCACCACAGCGGGTAGTCAATTATGGGCTCAGAATGTAAGTCGGTCGCATACAAAAATGTGACCAGTGAAATACCGCCAATGCGCAATCGCCATTGCACATGCAATTCACAGCAAAACAAGCCAATTACTCTATTGCTAGGGCAAACATCAAAGGTGACAAGGACCAGCCATGAAGAGTACTTCTGCCAATATTAAATTATCCAGAGTATGATTTGATCATTCAGACACAGGCATTGGGATTTCATTTGTGTACAAACATGACAAAATATATTTCCCCTGGCCCAGTCATCAGAGAGTTTCCATCATAAACTGCCACTCCAGAGAATCAACAGCTTTTTCATTGTTGAGAAGTACCACTACCGAAGGCAGCAGGGGGTCTCCTCTGTGAAGCATTGTCATCAACATTCTGAGGTTGAATGTGGAGGATCGTTGGGAAATATTGCTGGATTGTTCCAGGAGCACCAGACATTACATAAGTGGTTGAAGGCGAAGTCCCAGGATTTTTGCAAAGATTTAATTATCAGTGTTGCGCAAAGATAAGGGCCTGTAAGAGGAGCATATAATGGGGTCTCTGCCCGGCTTCAATAATACCATATAATCGCCTACATAGTGGTTGGTGGAAGACTTCCCTTGGAGAGTGCGGCACCATCCATGTCCAGGAGGCACAGAGCAAGTAGATCTGAGTATACTTTGTAAAAGTAAACCATCACCTCTGGAGCCTTCCCACTGGGGAGACTCATTATGGCTTGCTTGATATCTTCAAGCATAATCCGGGAGTTCAATATTTTCCTGACCTTGCTATCAAGCCAGGCAAAAGGTCTGAGTATTTCGCCAATTTGGCCCTATTACTATGCACTACAGGAATATAGAAACTTTTGTAGAGTTGTTTAAACACGCCTAATATGGAAATCGAATCCAATGTTAAATTTTCTCCATTACATCCAAGACTGATGTTCAGATGGTCGCTCACTCCTAGTTATCCAAGCAAGTGTTTTGCCTAGTCTGCCGCTCTCCTCAAAATGTCTCACCTGAGTCCCTCATCCTAAATACAGAATTCTACAGTCTGCCTCATGCCTATATTCATTAAATGATGTCTCTTGGATCTGGGCCAGCAGCGCTTTGTCATTAGTAGCAGCATTAGTGTCTTCTAGGAGCCTGAGATAAGATTTGAGACTGGTAAGCCAATTACGAATCGACTTAAGTAATCTGGCCCTTTTAGATATGCACATACCCAGATGTATGCTTTAATTTCTTCCCAGAGCACTGCCACTTCATCAACAGAGAGTTCATTCAGGCGAAAGAAGTCAAATGTTTTCTCAAATTTCACTTAAAAATACATCATCACATAGCTCAATGACTTGTAGGTGCCAACTGTGAAACAATGGTGGTGGGGTTGGATTAAGTAATAAAACCATCACTGGTTAGTGATCAGATAAAGTAGGCGAAAATACATCTATGGCCTCACTAATGGGCACGATAGACCTAGAAACAAGACACATATCAAGTTGAGATGACATGTCATGCACCAGGGGATAATAAGTATGTTTAGTGAGTAAGCGGTGGCAGGTCCCTCTAGCCATCCACCAGGTCACAGAACTGCATTGTATGTTTAAGTGTTGCACAGGCGCTTGATGTGCTTTGGTCTTCTCAGAAACTCTCTCATTTATCATGTGGAATGTCTGATTGAGGTCACCGCCCCATATCATTAATCAGTCCCTGCAGTTGGAGCACATCCCTAAAGTGTCTTCAAAGAACTCGGAGTCATCAATAATCTGACTGTATAGGTTGACAAGTAGTAATTGCTTGCCCTTTAGTACACCAGCTGTGACAACCACCCTGACTGTGGTGTCTGTAATGTGTTTTATCAAAGTCAAATTTATATCCTTAAAAATCAGATTCACCACCCCCAAGAATAGGTGGAATATGAATAAAAATTTCAATGTGTGCTCCAAATGTATGTCAAACCATAGGTAAGCAATGGGTCGCCTGTAACAGAGCGATACCAATTTTATGCCAGTTAAGGTATGCAAGTACCTGTTGGGCCTTGCGGTGATTATACACTCCCCAAACACACTAAATTAGAAACTTAAACATGGGGGCACCCACTGAAACAATCAATGCCAGATCACACGGCTGGCTAGTGTTCAATCTGACAAGCAATGCTGAGCTGTAGTCAATGTTAAGACGTTAGTAACCAGTGAAGTGACTGTGAGAGAAAAAACAAAATATAACAACAACATTAGAAAAACATCCCATACCCTCCCACGACCACACCAACCCCAATTATCAGTGTGGAAATTCCATATATAGTGACCAGGAGGACCTGTGCCCTGTATATGCGCGCAAACATGATCAACTTGATAACAAAGTGGCCCCTTAAGTGCAGTACATGTTTTTATCAATAGGCACTACCTTAACCTCTTCAGTGCCCATGACGAGCTGGACTCGTCATGGGCCGCGGTTGCGCTGTGCCCATGACGAGTCCAGCTCGTCATAAACCCCGCCCGCTAATGTAACAGCCGGCACAGGGTGGGGAAAGGGCGTGGCACTGAAGGGGTTAATAAGCACCAGATGCATGTTTTTTGCTTCAAAGCTATGGATACAAATTGTGCATGATCTCCAGTTTGTTTCATGCTCGACCTGCAAACATCACCCTAAGATCCTGATTCTTTCCCATAATTATTTTTTCTTTCTTCCTCCTTCCTTGCCATTACAGGTGTTAATTATTACTGTATTATTGATTTATGCTTTCAGGCAAACTATAAGTTGTCCTGATGATGATCCCACTTTGTATGGGTAACGAGACATCCTCGACCCACACTATGACCCGCTAGACCCTTTTTGAGGTGCAGCAGTGCTTTGTTGTAATTAGTGACTCTTACTACTAACACTGGTGCAGGCAGGGAAACCTGTGTTTGTTCTGGCGGGGAGGGAGCAATTTTAACACTCCCTTCAATCCAGATCAAAAACTAAGTCAATGAAATATGCTCCTGTCTGCTGGGAGCAGACTTTTTATCTGGTTTACTGCCTGCTGTGAAGCAGGCAGGGAAAATGCTGAAAAAAATGCCCCCACCCGTAGGAAAATGTTTAGCTTCTCACTGTGAGAGGAGCAATGCTGGTTCCTGCTGGAGTCAGAGAGCTGACTGGAGCTGGGGGGCATTGGGCGTACCCCCTGCGGCCCCTAACAAACATGCAGTGGGTGCCCTTGGTGGGCTCCAGGGCACCCACAATTTACTGGCTGGGCCCTGGAGGATCTTGTCCCTGGAAATTAAATCGGCCCAGGGAGGGGGGCACACGCCCCCCCCCCAGTTTTCACCAGAAAAGCCATGGGGAATATGGTCCTCTGGGTCAATATTGGCCTGAGAGAGGGGCTGTGTGCCCCCTCCCCCTTTTTAATATGAAGTGGGTGCCCTGGGTGGGCTCCAGGTCACCCACCATATACTGGGCAGGTCCCAGGGGATGTGGTCACCGAGGCCATTGGCCCAGGGAGGGGGCTGCATGTCCCCCTCCCCCTTCACCATAAGGCCAGGGCCCAGCCTACAACTCGGATGCCAGCTGAGAGGTTAAGTGTCTGTGGTCCTCACTGCATGGTGTTGCTTTCCGTGAGGACGCTCCCATTGAGGGCAACCTTTGTTTTTGTGGATTGAAGCGGCTATGCCTAGCCGCGGGAGCGGCCCGCCACATCTAAGCGGATCCTTGGCGTTTGGAATTTCCGACGCACAGAAGGGAACGGAAAGGTCCGAATGTGAAGCGACGTTGTAAGTACAGTTCACTCAACAAAGTAGGCTGATGTCAACCCACTGGGGGTTGTATTGCCTTTATTAGGATAAGTCAGCAACACCCACTTGGGATTTTGTTCTCTGAAACTCCAAATACCAGAAGGCAAAGGAACTTTGAGCCGAGACCAAGCCCAGGAGGGCTTGACTCTTTAAATAAAGCACAGGTGTTGGTTAATTTGTTTGCTGTTCTGTTCTTCCCTAAAGCTTGTGAACAAGAAGTAACGTTTGAAACGCGTTAAGCCTACAACTCGGGTGCCAGCTGAAAGGTTAAGTGTCTGTGGTCCTCACTGCATGGTGTTGCTTTCCGTGATGACGCTCCCATTGAGGGCAACCTTTGTTTTTGTGGATATCTATATCTATATATCTATATATCTATATCTATATCTATATCTATATCTACATATATATATATATATATATATATATATATATATATATATATATATATATATATAGATAGTAGATATATAGATAGATATAGATATGTTTCCTACTGCCGGTCACCAGTAGGTAGTTATAGATGTGATTTCCATTGGAAGAGCGTTTTTTCATTTTCCATTAACTTTGGCGTCGTTTGACGAATCCTCGTGAAATTTAAAAAACTAGGGTGATGGTCAATTCAGTTGCTGTCTTGAAAGTCTTGGGGTTATCCGTCAAGCGGGTTCCAGGAAAAAGGTGGAGTCCCAAAATGCATTTCCCTTATGTTAATTTTCAAATTATCTTTAGGTATGGCTATGGCTTGTAATGCTGAATGGACTTACACCAAATTTGGCAGCAAGGTAGAAATTGGTTCCGGGAAGTGACTTTTTGTAATTTGGTGTAAATCCATTCAGTAGTTTTAGAGGTAGTTACAAAATCCAAATTTTGCTATATAGGGATGCAAAGTATCCATGACCCCTCCAGATCTCGTGATGAGATCTGTTTGTCTTCCAACACTTCAAACGAGGAAGTGTCGGCAGCCATCTTGGGACTCGGCTTGAGCAGAGTCCCAGAAAAACATTAAAAAAAGAAAAGGGGGCAGGATAGAAATACCCTGACCCCGTAATCCTCCTGGTGGGGTCTCACAGGGACCCTGCAGGGTCAAAAAAGCATTTTTGTAAAGCAAAATGTCCAGCGGGATCCACGGAACCAGCTGAAAATAAAATAAAAAACGGGCTCTTGCTCTTCCTTAGTTTTTGGCCCACGGGTAGGCGAGGTATCGGGGCATTTTTGTAATAAGGGAGGGGGGCATGCGGCCCCCCCTCTAGGTGCTTAATATTGCCCAGGAGACCACCACCTCCCTTGCGCTTCTTTATAGATGAATGTGAGGGAGGCCCACAGGACCTCCCCCGCTGCCCCGGGGACCACCATCTTCCCAGGGCTTATTGATTTTTTACTGGGGGTCCAAGCCCTGGTGACTGACACCTCCCCAGGGCTTTTACTGAAAAGAATGTGGGGGCCTTCAGTCTCCCCCGTGAACCCCAACATAAGTAAATGGGTGCCCTGGGTGGGACCAGGACACCCAGAAGAGAGTCCAGGCCCCAAGGGATGCGGTCCCCGGTGCTGAAATCATCACAGCAGGAGGGCTAAGCGGCCCTCTCCTCATATTTATTTAAAAAAGGTTTTTTTTGTTAAAAAGGCCGATCCCCAGTGCATGTAGTCTTCGGGGCCAAAATCGGCCCACTAGGCAGCCCATATGGCCTCCCCGCTGCCCAAGGGACCTCTACTTCGCCGGAAAATATTTATTTTTAACTTGGGGGCTCTTGGACCACCATCTCCCTGGTGCTTTTCCTGAAAAGAATGCAGGGGCCGAGTGGAATCCCCCACAGCCCTGAAGGCCGCAACCTCCCCGGGCCTTTAATTTCAATTAATGTGGGGGAAAGCGGCCTCTTCTGCAGCCACAGGGACCTCCATCTCCCTAGGGCAAAATCAAAGAAGGGAGGAGGGCTGTGCGGCCATGTGTAGAGCCATAGATGTCATCAGTGATGTCATCAGGGTTGTCATTTGAGATGTCATCAGTGATGTCACTGACCTTGTCATGAGTGATGTAATATGTGACGTCATCAGCAGTGCATTGCGGGGGCGCAAGTTATAGTTAGCTGAACTAACTATAACGGGGAAATTTTTCTGGTTTCGTACGAGTGAAATGTCCAACTAACTATAACTTTCCCTAAAACCTATGGTTTTTTCAGTGAATTTCTAAGGTTTTTTAAATGCTAATTTCTAACTATAATGTGCCTGAAACCTATGGTCTTTTCAGTGAATTTCAAAGGTTTTTTAAATGCTAATTTCTAACTATAACTTGCCTGAAACCTATGGTTTTTTAATTGAATGTCAAAGGTTTTTTAAGTGCTAGTTTCTAAGTATGCCTACAGAGGTAGCACATGTGAAGAAAGAAGAAAAACACACAGAAAGAAGCAAAAGAAATGTAGAAAGAAGCAACAGATGTACACAAAGACGAAGAAAAGTTCAGGAAGAAGCAAGACGTGCAGAAGGAACCAAGAGACGAGCAGAAAGAGGCCATGTTGCAAAATCATCCTGTGCCCACAACTTTTTCATACGGGTACTGGTGGTAACTGACTCTGACTAACCAGGCCTAGAGCCAGTGATATGCTAAAAGACACTTAGAATACAGTGAAAACACCTACATACACTAGGGAACACTATGCGTTGGGGTACCCCTGTGATTGGCATGACCTCCTCTGTAAGGCCCTAGTACATAATAGGGCAGGGAGATTAAAACTACTGCTAAGTCAGAGGTGCAGAAATATGCTACTTTAACTAGTAGTCACGTTTGCAGAGTGGCGGAGAAAGGGTGCAGGGCTTCCAACCAACGCTCAGGAATTCCGCTGCATAGGACTTACAGGAGGTGCCAGGAGGGATTCCTGACCCCCAAACTCCCTCAAGACTGAATTAGACTTCATCCCCCATCCCGTAGTCTGCCACGAGGCATGTTTGCAGAGTGGTAGAGAAAGGGGGCCATGGCCTCCGAAGACATTTTAGCAATCCCACTGTGTGGGACTTACTGGAGGTAACAAGTGTGGTAGTTGGCCCCCAAAAACATCCTTGGGGGCCAACTTCCCAAACTATTACCTCCAGTCAGTCCCACACAGCAGCACTGGTAAGTACTAGTACTAGGCCACGCCCACTTTGCCCAATACTCCACAAACGTGCTCCCTGGCGCTCTCTTGAATGGGGATTGAAGTCCCCTTCACTGCTGGGGGTCCTTTAGGGGCCAACTAGCCTACCTTTTACCCTCCAGTAAGCCCCACGCAGTGGGATTGGTAAGAGGTAGACAAAGGCCATGCCCCCTTTCTCCACCACTCTGCAAAAGCGCCCCCTGGCACGTTGTAAGTTGTGGGATTAAGTCCCCTTGAATCCTGAGGGTCCCAGGGGTCCGACTAGCCCACCAGGTACCTCCAGTAAGCGCCACAGAGGTGCGTTGAAGAAAGGTGTAAAAAGGGGTGTGGCCTGGACCACCTTTCTGCAACGCAGCGCAGTGGCACTTACTGGAGGTACCTGGTGGGCTAGTTGGCCCCCAGGGACCCTCAGGATTGAAGAGGAATTAATTCCCCAACTTAAAATACTCCACAGGGCGTGTTTGCACACGTCACCTCAGGCCCCGCCCCCTCCCTTCACCACTGTGCAAATGCGCCCCGTGGCGCGTTTTATGTTGGGGGATTAAGTCCCCATGAAAATCAAGCCCCAGGGGATGGCGGTCCCCCGGGGTGGCGGGGGTCCTCCGCAAACATTTAATGAAAACCCGGGAGTGTGGCAGTCCCTGGGGCTTGGGGGATGGCTTGGAGGCACTCCCAAACATTAAAAAAAACAAGCCCCGCAGGTGGAGGTTCCCAGGGCTGCGGGGGCCCCCCTGGGCCCCCGCATTTACAATTAACCATGCCCCCGGATCCTCCACGAATTTACCATTTAAAAAATAATGCTTTTTTTGGCCCTGGGAGTCTTTGTGGGACCCTCTGAGCAGACCTAGGGGGTCAGGGTGTTTCTACCCTGCCCCCTTTTCTTGTTTTTCGCATTTTTTATTCTGATTTCTTGTGACTCGGTTCTACCGAGTCACAAGATGGCTGCCAACACTTCCTGGTTTGGAGTGTTGTCAGCCAATTAGAATACAGCTTGTGGTCGGGTGGGTCCGCGGATCCACCGCGCCTCTAAATATCGAAACTTTTATATTTTGATATTCTCAGCAACTACTGAACAGATTTACACCATTTAAAAAAAAAGGTTGCTTTCTGAACCAAGCACTGCCTTTTTGCCAAATTTGGTGTAATTCCGTTCAGCAGTTCGAGCTGTAGCCGTGTCTAAAGATTCCTATGGGAAATTCATTTTCCGACCTCTTTTATTTCAATTTCTCAGGAACTACTGAACGGATTTACACCCTTTAACAAAAAGGGCTCTTTCTGAACCAAGGGCTACCTTTTCGCCAAATTTGGTGTAATTCTGTTCAGCAGTTCGGGCTGTAGCCGTGTCTAAAGTTTCCTATGGAAAAAACATGGAGAAAACACGTTTTGGGACCCTCCTTTTTTCTCGGCCCCCGCCTTGCGAATCACCCCAAAACGTTCAGGATAGGAGCTGACCGGAGCGGGCCACAAGTTTTGAAAATTTTGCGAAGATTTGTCAACTGGCTCCAAAGTCATGGGGAAAAGAAAAAACGCTTTTCCTATGGAAACTAGGTCCTAACTATAACTATCTACTGGCGATCGGCAATAAATAATATATGTTTATATCATGATTTTCTGCTCTCCTCCACTCCAACAGACACCTGAATCTCTGCGCTGAAAATAGATTTTTATTGATCGGCCATAACGTGTTTCAGTCCGTCCGGACCTTGTTCACATGACAAACGCTGCCCTGATTTTTTTCTTTGTAAAGTGGCACCTGCATTGCATCTAAAGTGATTTGGCATAGACAGTAAAGGCATACTAAGTAGATTCTATAGTATGTCAACAACAGACTCATTATTTTCTGACATTTAAAATTTTAAATTAAGATTAAAATTGGATAACTACAATGACTAGCATTTACAAAGTGTTTTTAGGATGTAATTATCACAATAAATACAATACATAACTGATATGGATTTGTTGGGGATTGTACATTTCATAAGTGCTAATATTTTAAAAAACACTATTTCTATGGTTCAGGTAAGTATGGCAGCCCACGAATCCATTAATACAAGGACCCGTTTAGATTGATTCTCGTATAAATACATTGAGAATACAAATATATATATATATATATATCCCTACAACACACAAGTATAGAATAAACACATATATATATAAAATTGCTGTGAAAACAAATGACAATCCGAAGACAGGACAATATGATATATATAATTCACAATGGAAAAAATCAAGGAAATCTATTGCAGACAGGTGAACAGATCCTCTGATGTGTTGAGACCCCCAGAAAATTTACAATCTATGTCTAAATTGTATCTTGTTTCTAACTTCCTGAGGGTTCCCTCTCTGTCACCGCCCCTTCTATTTGCTGCCACTGCGTCTATTATATAGTATTTGATATGTTCCAGACTATTTTTGTGTGTCTCCTTAAAATGTCGGGCTACTGGGTAAGTAGGGTCCTGATTCACTATGGCTCGTATGTGCTGCAGTATTCTTTTGTGGGCCTGCAATTTAGTGCTTCCCACATATTTTAAATTGCATGAGCACTCTAGTACATATATTGCGTGGTCTGTTTTGCAGTGCAATGGTTTTGTGATTTTACATTCCTTTTTACCAAACGGTATGGTGTATGTTGTCTTGTTGATTCCGTATTGTCAGGCTTTGCAACTCTTACATGTGACAAAACCATTGGGTTGCTATAGCCAAGTGTGCTGTTCTGTTATCTTGGGACTAATTTTAACCAAACATTTGCTCATTTAAGGGGCTCGTCTATAGGTAATGGATGGGTTATGTGGTAGTGATGAACCAATAATAGGATCACTTAAGACTATTGGCCAATTATGTCTCATGATGTTCTTTAATGCTTTGTCTTGTTTGTTGTAAGCCAAAATTTGTTTAAGTTTCATGGGTATTTCATTGTGACTGGTATGTTGTTTAGGTGGCAAAAGATTGGATCTATTTAGACTAGTGTTTTTTGTAATGGCAGCATCTATTTTTTTTGGGAGTAACCACGGTCCAAAAATCTTTTTTTGCTAGCTTGTTGTGCTATAAGTAAATCATTTGAGGTGCTACAGATTCTTTTTAATCTGAGCATTTCCCCGTAGAGAATGCTTTCTATCAGATGTATTGGATGAAAGCTTGATGAGTGTAGCACTGATTTGCCTGCAGTTTCTTTACGGTATATTTTGGTTTCTAGTTTCTCATTCTCTATATACACCTCCACATCTAAAAAATGTACCACTTTGTCACTAATAACAGCTGTAAAACCCAAATTCAGTTCATTGATATTGATGGTACTTGTGTGTGTCCCCTCCCAAACAATGAATAAGTAATCAATAAAAAACAGTCACAGTTTCACATTGTCTTCCATATATGATTTGTGGGTGTTGCCCAGGACCAGCTCCTCCCACCAACCCATGTGTAAACACGCACAGCTGGGGGAGAAGCTGGCACCCATGGCAACACCACGCATTTGTTGGTAATAAGTTTTATCAAACATAAAAATATTGTTGTTCAATCAGAAATTAACAATGTTTACTAGCATCGTACTGTGTTGGGACATATGCATCGAATTTCTTCCCAAATAAAATTCCAATGCTCGTAAACCATCTTTATGGTTTAGACTGGTGTACAATAACATTACATATAGTGTCACTAACAGATAGTTCTTTTGCCAGAAAAAATCCTTTAGTTTTAAACTAAAATCCCCAGTGACTTTTTTGTAGGATGGTAACTTCTGTACATGTTCCTGTAGATGGAAGTCAATGTATTGTGAGGCATTCTCTAAAAGACTATTCTGTGCCAAAATGATGGGTCTTCCCAGCGGTCTTTCTGGATTCTTATGAATTTTAGGTATGAAGTATATGTTAGGGACCGTGGGGTTCTCCTTCTTGATGAATTTATATTCATATGTAGTGATCAGTCCCGCACTTTTCCACGCCAGTAGCTTCATGTAAAATTCACTGTATATTGTTCGTAGCGCCAGCACATTGCTTTTCTTGTAGCAAGTTCTGTCATTAAGTTGGGATAGAGCTTCTTGCATAAAGTCCTCTTTGGCCCATATGACTCTATTTCCTCCCTTGTCCAAATTTCTTATGACACTTTGGTTGTTTTTTCTCAACTTCGTCATCAGTTGATTGCATTGTAGATTCCTTTTGTTTGTTTTTTGATTTGCATTGTGCACTTTACGATTTAAGTTCTTTAAGTCTGCTATCACCTGTTCGTTAAAGATTTTGATTGCATCTCTAGGTGCAATAGGATTGAAAGTTTATTTCAATTTGAACGGTGAGATTCTTTTGCCGCTGTTTGCTATCTCTGGGGCATATTAACAATGCGGTGATAAAAAACTTATCGCCGCTTTTGCGCTCGTTTTCAGCCGAAAAGCGGCGAAAATGTTATCGCCTTATCAGCAAAGACACGCTATCACGTGTTTTGCTGATTTTGCTCCCGTTTCCAGCACGCCTAACTTCGTATCGCTAATGAGATGCAAAGTAGGCGTGTCTGTGGAAACAACATGGGTAAATATCACAAAGGCAGCTTCGTGATATTTGCAATGTGGGGAAGCGATTATTTTAATCGCGCTAAGTATGCCTTAACGTAGGAATTTAACGTCTGTTAAATTCCTGACTAAGGCATACCTAACATGGGAGGTGGATTCATTTTGATACGACCACTGGGTCGTATCATCAAGCATATCACCGTTTTACATGGAACATCGCCATGGCGCTAAGCGTTGTTAATACAACGCTAGCCTGGCGAAATATTCCAGCGATTGAAAAAAATGGGGCATACAAGGTCAGCGATAATTATCGCTGCCTGTTGCAAATATGCCCCTGAGTATCTTTGCTAGACTTCTGATTCTCCCCCCTGACATATGGGGATCTACTTGACAGTTGGTGTAGTCATTTTTATCCTGTAGTTCTCATAAAGTTTCTAGCAAAGGTATGTCCGAAATTGTTAGATTGCCTGGAGAGAAACATAGTGTCGGTTGCCTTTCTTTTTCTGTTCTGGTGTGTTGCGGTTGGAATGCATGTCATTTTCTCAATTCGAATTTTCGTACAAAGAGGAAAATGTCCATTCTCGTATTTGCATAATTGAAAATGGATTCAGGGCAATAAGAAAGACCTAAAGAAAGTAATTGTTCCTGTGCTTTATTCAGGTTTATATTGGCCAAGTTGATTACCGTTCGGGTGGTTTCTGAGTCTTCACTCACTTGCGGTTCCATCTCCCTCTTCCGCGTTTCTTGTTGGTGGTTACATTTTCTGACTGCATTTCTCCTCTGCCTGCCTTTGTGATTTCTCCTCTTTCTTGAATGCTCCTTTGTATCCTCGGGCCAGGCCCGGACTGGCGATTCCGGGCACCGGGCAATCCCCCGGTAGGCTGGACGGGTTGGGGGCCGGTTTGGTGACAGGGGGCCGGTTTGGTTGCTGGGGCCGATTTGGTCCCTGAGGCGTGACCGAGCAAACAAGCACAATCTGCATAAAATGCACCTGCTACTGGTGCTGCACGCACCGTCCGGGACAGTGTTCTTGATGTCACCCGATTTTACTTTATTCATTAAATTTCTACCTGTGACCTCTGACCTGGGTTGGGTGGGTGCCGCACCGTGATGCGCGGCGCGCAGTGACGTCTACTCTGTCAGAGCGCCGCCGTTAAGTCATTCACCCTTAGGGTGGAGTCTGGAGACAGCGCAAGCGCATTGGGGGTCGGCGGGTTGGGGGGAAAAAATAGTGCGCGTTGCAGAGACGACTGAAAGGCAGGCTGGCATGGATGGTGTGGAGCCTGCCCCCGTGTCTGCCGCCCGGCGCCCGCAGCTAAAGGTGAGTGACAGGCCATCCCCTGCGTGAGTTTCATGGCCAGGCTGGGAGGGGGGTGAGGAGCAGCACGATCGGGCCCGGGCCGCAATTAAAAGAAAAAGCCATTAGGCCCCGGCCTACCGATGATAATCGGCAATGAGGCTCCTGCGACAGCACGTGATTATTAATCACCAAAACACAGAGCCTGCCTGGAGTTCGCTGGAACTGGCATCGCAGCCGTGAAAGGGGTTCTTTGTATTAAGCCAGATGACCGTGGGGCGCAGTTGTTAACATACATTACGGATTGTTCTGGAGAACTTGAGCAGGTAGACTCAGACACACAACCAGATAAAGATACAGAGAGAGGAACAATAGAGCAGAGGGACACCAGTAGAGCAGAAAGATACAGGCACACAACTGAATACAGATGCAGAGACAGGAACAGAGGTAAATGAACAGACAGAGACAGGTACACAACCCGACTAAGAGGAAGAGAGGGCGACACTAGAACTTAGAGACAATTATAGATTCACAAACACACAACCAGACAAATAGAAAGACAAAACACTAGAACACAGGGACATGAGCAGACGGACACAGACATACAACCAGATAAGGATATGGTGAGAGGACCACTAGAACAGAGGGACAAAAACACACAACCAGATAAAGATATAGAGACAGGAACGATAGAGAGGAGAAGAGGGATAACAGTAGAACAGAAAGATTCAGGCACACAACTGAACAAAGTTGCAGAGAGGGGAACAGAGGTAAATGAACAGAGAGACACAAGTACACAACCCGACAAAGAGGATGAGGGGGGGGAAACTAGAACTTAAGAGACATGAGCAGAAATATGCACAGAACCAGACAAAGAGAGAATCCATAGAAGCCATGGACATGAGGAGAGAGACACGAACACACAACTAGACAAAGATACAACATAGAGAGGAATGCTACAACCCAGAGGCACTGAGTGTAGGGCTGCATGGGTGCTGCTGCAACCCCAAAATAACCACCATGAAGTTTAGAAGTCAATGAGCAATACAACGCCTTAACTTGTGTTTTTATTTTGTCACATTTACTGTGAGTTCATAGACAGAGGTCAAACGCCAGGCCATTCCTTTAGACAAATCGATGCTTATTCTTTTGACCTGGAGATTGGTGTTTTCTTTACTTTAGCCGTCAGCTGTTAGGGAACCAGAAAAAAAGCACTTTTTGTAATTTAGAAGTGTGAAGGAAACAACGATTTTACTAGGATCAAAACAAAGTCACAAGACCTTACATGGTGATGCACAAATATTTGCTGAAAACAGATTTCCACAAATATTATTGTTTGTGCTGTAGGTAGTTTCACAAGTAAAACTGGATACCTGTGCACATGTAATGCCCATATCGATGGAAAAGGTGCTGTCTGTAAATGACTGTGCTACTACACAGTCCTTTAGTAGTATATTTGTGAGTGTGCGCCCTAATACATATCTGGCTACACACCACACCCTCACCCCTCTCCTACTGAAGGGGCATGGCTCATTTGTAACACTTGCTCTTTGTGTGATGTTTGGATGTTTCACAACTCCTGTGACTTCAGTGCAGTTACCTTGATGGCAGCACCCCCACTCTGAAAACGGAACCAGCACCATTGCTAGAACAGAGGGACACCAGCAGGAAAGAAAGGATAAGGCACACAACTAAACAAAGAGAAAGAGAACACTTGAACATAGAGATGCAATCAGAGAGACACAGGTACACAACCAGACACAGGTACAAAGAGAGCATCACTTCAACACAGGGACACTAGCAGAGAGGTACAGGCACACAACCAGAAGTGAGAATAGCTCAGCAGGTGGGGACACTTCTTGCTTGATCTGGCTGGAGCCCCGTGAGCATCAGCCATGAAGCAAAGGACGTGCATGCTTCAGAATATTGCCTATCAGTACATAAATCAGAATACCCACGCAGTGTATCCTCTTCTTTTTATGTTTGTGTTCTTCTTCTGTTTCTCCAAATTATCCGGAAGCGCTTTGTGTATTCAGTCGCTACTTGTAAAATGATGCCATTGAACACAGTGCCCCATGCCTTCCAGTGGGAGATGCAGTGACATCCACCTTCATGAGCCTCCTTGCAAATAGATGCGTGTGAAATGGCAGCACGTTGGTTGTGCAGTGCAATAAATACTGCCTTACTTCCCCGGTAGATTCCATCATCTCTGGGACTCTCACAGACTTCCTTGCCAGACTAATAGTTATCGCCCAGCTGTGGAACAAACTCATTTAAAAACAGGAACAGCCAATGCCAATTGATTGGGCTTTTGTATAGTGGATAATGTTAGTCAGCATCAATGCTCCACGGAAGGGGTAGCACAAGGGCAGCAATGGAAGGCGTTTGCTTTCACACACTCAGTCTCGTTCTGCTGAGGAACAGGGCTTTAAGTGGGCCGGGTCCTGCAGGTGTAGTTCTAAAAAGCATGCACTGAGACGGGTCCCTATCGGGCTCTCCATTTTTGCCCTCACCCTCAGGGTGAAAAAAACTCTCAACTCTGCAGCAGTGCCAACCGTCGCTGACTTTATTGCAACTTCAAAGAGCCTCGTTATCGTTCTTTCACAGTCTCATCATTTCAGAACTCAAGCATTTTCAATATTATATACTACGAAGCCATAGTTGTCGCTTATTTATCGTGTGCAACTAACATCCATCGACAAAGCCAATAGTGCTGGCTTGTTGTAGGTATAATGTTACTTGCTGTATTAAGTATCTGGATGCAATGACAGATGCATCAAAATACCAGTCGGGCGGACACACTCTGCTAAGCACAGGCTATTAGCTTAGGTATTTTAAGCCACCGCCTCAATGACATCGACCATGCCTCTTTGAGAGCCCTCCCCCACCCCAACCCAGTTTTTTTATCCCACTTAAAGCCCTGCTGAAGAACATTTTAAACCTGTCGCCATGATCATGTTAAACAATCCTGGGCCTCGGCCTCCGACCTAATTTGAGGCCCCGGCATTTGAACCTATACAAATTATAAAGACACAGGCCAAACCGGAATGTCACCCCACACACAAGATTAGAAAAAGAAATAGTTTGACGATTTATTTTATTAATTTTTGTCCACCTAGGGATTTTATTCAGGGGACTCAGAATTATGTAGTTCTAAGCCAGGAGAGAGATTTTCCCGGTTACAGATGACTAGTTCCAGGCAACTGACAACAAAGCTATCTCTTAGGGGTGAAATAATTCCCACAGGCTCGTCCTGGAGAGCTCTTCCTCGGGTTACAGGGTCTTCAGGCAACCCCATAGTCTTCAAGATGAAGCCCAAAACTTTGTCTCTTCTGACCACATTCTGCGAGACCCCTAGAGGCCTGAGGGCTGCCCCAGTCACATGACACAATGCTGAGGGCTCAGCGCGGATCTGAGTAGGAGGCTGCAGAACAACTTATTGTTAGGTCAGGCGGATTCAGTTCGGGAACCCCCCAGAAGCTCTACATAGTAAGCGAAGCATTTGGAGCAGGATGCACTGGTACTGTCTTCATAATCGCGGATGTGATCTGTGGACCTCTTTAAGGCATTAGCTACTCAACTTCATTGGAATAAATGCAAGTGTTGAGCCTTCAAAATGTAAGTCATATAACCAGGAAACTCTGCTAGAGAATAACTATAATCACCACAAAAAAATGAGTAAATTAGATGATTTCTAATTGAATACAATGTCCTTCCTATATTTTGTTTTACACTACCTGTATATGTTGTAGTGCTTTCTCCTTTCTGTATATATAATGTGGTAACAAACAACGCACACATTGAGTTAAGGTGTTTCGGCAGGTGTGGCGGAGCTATACTTTCATTTTGGGTCCTATTCTTCAGCCTTAAATCTGCCCTGTGTCTTCACCAAGTCTCTGAGCTCATTCATGGGACTTCTCCACAAGCTGGTGATCTCTGTCCATTCATGCCTGAAAGACTGGATGATTCATAAATGATCATGCAGAATGTCACTTCTCTGGTATGCAAGGTGCTCTGTCATCTTGGATTCTTTGTAAACTTGTCCAAACCCCCTCTCATTCCAAAGTGGGCACACCCATTTATCGGCTCCTTCTCCGGGACAGATCTGTATGCTGTATTTATACCTGATTCTCTGGCTCGCCTTCAACTCAAGCATTATTAAAATAATTTTGAATGTTGCCCTGTTGTCACTAACAGTAACAGCAGCCTGGTGGCTCTTGCAACATCAGAGGCTCGCGTCTCGTCGGTGATAGTGAGGCCCGTGCTGTCTCTAGATGCTGCTCTGCACTCTGCCACGGACTCCGAAACTCGTATTTGCATAAGCTGATCTATCCTTTAAACATAGTAAAATTGGCTTACACCGAATTGGAAAATTAAATTTACTTGTAAGTCCCAAGAAATGTGGTTCTACATGGCCCCAAGGACTGTAAATTAAAGGCTGCCAGTGGGCCTGCAACACTTATTGTGCCACCCACGTAAGTAGCCTATTTAAACATGTGCCAAGGCCAGGGCCTGTCATTGCAGTCTGCCTGTGCAGTTGTAAAACTGCCATTTTGACCTGGCAAAAGGAACCTTTTGCAAGGCCTAAAAATATTCCCTTTTACTACATATGTCACCAGGATGTCACCACTAGCGCAAGCCCTTTCCATAAGGCAGGATGCAGTATGCAGAGTGCAGTGTATTTAAATGGTTTGGCATATACTTTTAAGTTTTATATGTCCCGGAATAGGCAAGGCTGAATTGCTACCCTTGTTCTTTGTGTGATTCTTGAATTTTTCACAATCCCATGACTTCAGTGATGTACAGGCAACATTGATGGCAGCACCCACACTCTGAAAGATGTTCCAGTGCCACTGGCCTGGGTGCCTTTGTGTAAATTTGTCATGCTTTCTAGCTAGGATGCCATGTGAGACATTTCCATGCCTTCTGGCAGCCTGGGTGCTTATGTGTGACGTTTCCTAGTTTCTGGCCTCAGTGACCTGGAGGCTCATTTGTGACATTTCAATGCTTACTGGCCTGGGTGCTTATGCGTGAAGTTTCCATCGCTTCTGGCCTCAGTGACCTGGAGGCTCATTTGTGACCTTTCAATGCTTTCTGGCCTGGGTGCTTATGCGTGAAGTTTCCATCGCTTCTAGCCTCAGTGACCTGGAGGCTCATTTGTGACATTTCAATGCTTACTGGCCTGGGTGCTTATGCATGAAGTTTCCATAGCTTCTGGCCTCAGTGACCTGGAGGCTCATTTGTGACCTTTCAATGCTTACTGGCCTGGGTGCTTATGTGTGAAGTTTCCATTGCTTCTGGCCTCAGTAACCTGGAGGCTCATTTGTGACCTTTCAATGCTTTCTGGCCTGGGTGCTTATGCGTGAAGTAGCTTCTGGCCTCAGTGACCTGGAGGCTCATTTGTGACATTTCAATGCTTACTGACCTGGGTGCTTATGCTTGAAGTTTCCATAGCTTCTGACCTCAGTGACCTAAAGGCTCATTTGTGACATTTCAATGCTTACTGGCCTGGGTGCTTATGCGTGAAGTTTCCATAGCTTCTGGCCTCAGTGACCTGGAGGCTCATTTGTGACATTTCAATGCTTACTGGCCTGGGTGCTTATGTGTGACGTTTCCGTGCTTTCTGGCCTGTTGTGATCAGGCCTGGGTCAGTGCCTAGGTGCTTATGTGTGAATTTCCAGTTTCAGGCCTCATTTTACATAAGATGCTTCATTTGAGCACTGTTTACAAAACTCAGGATATAAAAATCATTTAATGTTTGCACATTGTCTTGTACACTTTTTACCTTTGCATAATTGTTTGAGGTTAAGTGCGTTTTTAAATGTCTTAATGCTATTTTATATGAAGAATAAATTGTCTATATTTAAATTCATGTTTTGTGCTAGACATTTCAATTTTTAGTGTTCTCTGTAGGAATGTCTGTGATTTATGACTGGGTATCCTGGTGCTCCATAAGGTAATCATTTACTATGCTTCAAAAGTTAATACAACCTAATATGTAATGAGAAATGTGCTGAAAAATGCTTTGTTTTGGCCTTTCTGTCTCCAAAATTTTCTTGGGGGGATGACCCCCCAAACTCCCCCCAGTAGTGGTTGCTTACTGCGCTTGCTCTCTACACACCATGTGGCGGCTGGTCTCACTTTTACTTTGTTCTCTCTGATTCACTATTTGTGTCTATTTTTGGTGCTCTCTGAAAGAATGTCTTTGGGTACATATGACTAGGTGGGTAACCTGGTGCTCTTTAAGGTCATCTACTATTTACTGTGCTTTGAAAGTTGATACAATTGAATATGTAATGAAAAAGGTGCTGTAAAATTCACCATTTTGGTCTCTCCTTTTCCAAAATTTTCGTGGGGGGAGAACCCCCCCAAACCCCCCTAGTAGCAGTCGGGCTCGCTCGCTGCGCTCGCTCGCTACACGCCGGGCGGGGGCTGGTCTGCCAAAATTTGCCAGGGCTGCTTTCAGTTCCCAGTCCGGCCCTGCCTCGGGCGGAGAGTCTGCTGCTAATCTAGGCACAAAAATCTAGCTCTTCCGCAAGAGTTATTTTTTGTTGTGTTTGGCCTGTATTTGCCTGGCATGTTTCTAATTCTGATTCGCTCTCTAATGCCGAGCTTAAATCCGAATCGGAGGTGTTACTGTAGCCTTCTCTGCTCGATGATGCAATCGATATGGTGTCTTTTCCCAATTAATATTCGGAGATCTTTAAAGCGTCGTATTTTCTCGAGAATGTAAAAATTCATCCACTTTCATTGTCCACTTTGTCCCTATGAAATTGGTATGCCTTATGTTCTTTTATTTTGTCTGCATCTTTGCGTAAACTGGTGGTCATTTCCTCACGTAGTTGGTATTTCATCTCTCTGTCCCATTTTGCTAATGTCTTCATTTAGTTTATCAATCTGTTCTTGTAGATTTGCTCGGCCTAGTTCATCATACATTACAAGAATCAGCACTCGTTTTTTTGATGATTCTAAGTTGCACTCTGCCTTTCTCATCATGGCTGGGTTTGGGTTTTCGTAACTCGGGGCAATTAGAATTCTTAGCCCCCTAGGGATCCGCCCTCCATCCAGGTCTCTTTGCAGGGATCTGAATTCCCACCACTTTCCTTGTTCTGATCACATTAATTTCTCCAATTGTCTCATCTTATCTTTTACATTGCTTGTTCTACTGCTCGGGATTGCTTTAGTTATGTTGCTCATGATTTCAGCTGAAGGGTTATTATTGAACATTTTCGTGGCTGCCGTCTCCCAGCGTGTCGGCCGACATGTTGGTCAATAGGTTTTTAAATAAGTTTAAATGCACAACGAAGTAAATGTCTATCAGTGTATTTACTTCTCCCTTTACTTGCACACCGCTTTGCCCACTTTTTTCACATCAGTCCTACCTTTCACATCTGTCAGCGTCTCATGGGTCCTCCAACTGGGAATTCACCAGCTCCACTCAGGCAGTCCGCTTCCTTGTTGGTGGGGGGCTGACGAGAGTAGTCCTTCCGGACAGAGTTTGGTTCCGGTGCAACAAAGGAAAGGCTGGCTTTTTGTTTTCCCGTCGCCTCGAAATATATATATATATATATATATATATATATATATTATCTACTGGCAGTCGCCAGTAGATAGTTATAGTTAGGACCACGTTTCCATAGGAAATCCGCAACATTCTATTTGGAATAACTTTGGCGCCGGTCGACGAATCCTCGCGAAATTTTCAAAATAGGTGGGGCGCTATGCTCCGCTCCTACCCTGAAAGTCTCGGGGGGATTCGTCAAGTGGGGGCTGAGAAAAAAGGGGGGTCCCAAAATGCGTTTTTTCCATGCATTTTTCCATAGGACCTTTAGACACAGCTACAGACCGAACGGCTGAACAGAGTTACTTGAAATTTGGCAGAGAGGTAGCCTACAGTCAAGGAAGTGCCTTTTGTAGGTTTGGTGTAAATCTGTTCAGTAGATCCTGAGAAAATAGCCTTTAAATCAATATATATATATCTGTGGCAGCTTACGGTGCGCTTACCGTGCGCTTACGGTAAGCTTACCGTACGCGTACGGTGCCATGCACGAGCGCGATTCTGATTGGCTGTTAGATCTTAGTAAACATTCGAATCGGTCGAAACCAGGAAGCGGCGACCGCCATTTTCTATCTCGCACTCTGAGGGGGGGAGGAAATACAAAGACAAAAAACATGTAAAGGGGCTGTTTAGACTGCCCCCAACCACCTAGCCTTGATAAGGTGTCCCCAAAGAACCCCCAAGGCAAAAAATTCAAATTTTTTTTTTGAAAAATCGCCGTTTACGCTTACCGTATGCGTACGGTAAAAAAAAGTTTAAAAAAAAACAATATCCACACTCTCCACACCCCGTGTGCAAATGGTGCCTGCAGTGCACCATTTGTGCACGGCTTCTGTACCATCATAAATAATCCAACATTACCTTTCACAACGAAGCGCATAATATGTCCTCCATGTGCGCACGGTGCGCGAAGCGCATCGTGCGTACATGGCCCATCCAGCGTAACGTGGGCACGCGGTGCGCGTAGCGCACCGCGTGCCCACCGTGCATGCACGGCACTAACTGCGTAAAGTGCTCACTGTGCGCGCACGGTGCGCGAAGCGCACCGTGCGCGCATGGAACGAACTGCGTAAAGTGGGCGCGCACGCCACGAACGGCGTAAAGTAACTTAGCATTTAAAAAAACGTACAAATTCACTGAAAAAACCATAGGTTTCACACACGTTATAGTTAGGAATTAGCATTTAAAAAACCTTGCAAATTCACTGAAAAAACCATAGGTTTCACACAAGTTATAGTTAGCGGACATTTTACTGATAAAAAACCATTGAAATTCCCCCGTTATAGTTAGTGCAGGCAACTATAACTCACGCGACCGCAATCCTCTGCTGATGACATATGTGTCTTTATGAAAAAAAAATATTTGTAATATATGTATAGCTAAAAATTTATGGAAGAAGACATGGGTAAATAAGTGTCTAAATACAGTCTTAGCATCAGCAGAGGATTGCGGTCGCGTGAGTTATAGTTGCCTGCACTAACTATAACGGGGGAATTTCAATGGTTTTTTATCAGTAAAATGTCCGCTAACTATAACTTGTGTGAAACCTATGGTTTTTTCAGTGAATATATATATATATATATATATATATATATATCTATATCGCAAACAACACTCCTTCCACTTCTACCAAAGCCTCGGCAGCGAAGAAAGAGAAACGAACCACTTCTTTTTTCCAGGCAAGATGTTTATTTAAAACCTAGCAGCAGTCAACAGATGACGCGTTTCGGGCTTAGGCGCCCTTGTTCACATAAAGGCTGTGAGTGGATTTCGCCATTTTAAGTGATATGCCCTTCCCACCAAAGTCTATAAATATATATATATTTATATATATTCACTTAAAAAACCATAGGTTTGACACATGTTATAGTTAGCTGGACATTTCACTCGTGAAAAACCATTGAAATTCCCCCGTTATAGTCAGTGCAGGCAACTATAACTCACGCGACCGCAATCCTCTGCTGATGACGTCAGATATTACATCACTGTATTTAGACACTTATTTACCCATGTCTTCTTCCATTAATTTTTAGCTATACATATATTACAAATATTTTTTTTTCAGAAAGACACATATGTCAACAGTGATGTAATATCTGACGTCATCAGCAGAGGATTGCGGTCGCGTGAGTTATAGTTGCCTGCACTAACTATAACGGGGGAATTTCAATGGTTTTTCACGAGTGAAATGTCCAGCTAACTATAACATGTGTGAAACCTATGGTTTTTTAAGTGAATTTGCAAGGTTTTTTAAATGCTAATTCCTAACTATAACGTGTGTGAAACCTATGGTTTTTTAAGTGAATTTGTATGTTTTTTTGAATGCTAAGTTATGTATTTTTTTTTTTTTTAAGGTTTTTCACCGTGCGCGTGCCAAAACGCGTTTTCCCCATGCATTTTTCCATAGGACCTTTAGTCGCAGCTACAGCCGGAACGGCTGAACAGAATTACGTGAAATTTGGCAGAGAGGTAGCCATAAGGTCAAGGAAGTGCCTTTTGCAGGTCTGGTGTAAATCTGTTCAGTATTTCCTGAGAAAATAGCATTTAAAAGCATATCAATATCTATACGCGCGCACTGAAACATTCGAATCGGTCGAAACCAGGAAGTGTCGGCCGCCATTTTGTCTCTCGCAGTCTGAGGGGGTGAAAAAAAAGGTGGAGAACGTGAAAAGGGGGCAGAGTGGACAGTTCCTGACCCCCTAGCCTTGGTCAGGGGGTCACAGAAGGACCCCCAAGTGTGAAAAAAAAATGTTTATTTTTTTTAAAAATCGCGAGGTGCGCGCACGGAGCACGCACCGCGAACCGTGGGTGCTCGGTGTGCGAAGCGCACAGAGCGCCCACAGCGCGCGCACGGTGCGCAATGCGCACGGTGCGCGCACGGTGCGCGCACGGTGAAAAACCTGAAAAAAAAAATAATAAATACATAACTTAGCATTTAAAAAACCGTACAAATTCACTGAAAAAACCATAGGTTTCACACACGTTATAGTTACGAATTAGCATTTAAAAAACCTTGCAAATTCACTTAAAAAACCATAGGTTTCACACATGTTATAGTTAGCTGGACATTTCACTCGTAAAAAAACCAATGAAATTCCCCCGTTATAGTTAGTGCAGGCAACTATAACTCACGCGACCGCAATCCTCTGCTGATGACGTCAGATATTACATCACTGATGACATATGTGTCTTTATGAAAAATAAATATTTGTAATGTATGTATAGCGTGAGTCATAGTTGCCTGCACTAACTATAACGGGGGAATTTCATTGTTTTTTTACGAGTGAAATGTCCAGCTAACATGTGTGAAACCTATGGTTTTTTAAGTGAATATATATATATATATATATATATATATATATATATATATATATATATATATATATATATATATATATATATATATATATACATATATATATAATCTACTGGCGTTCGCCAGTAGATAGTTATAGTTAGGACCGTGTTTCCATAGGAAATCTGAAAATTCTATTTTGAATAACTTTGGCGCCGGTTGATGAAGCCTCGCGAAATTTTTAAAACTAATGGGGCGCTCTGCTCAGCTCCTACCCTGAAAGTCTCGGGGTGATTCGTCAAGCGGGGGCCGAGAAAAAAGGGGGGTCCCAAAACGCATTTTCCCCATGTTATTTTCCATAGGACCTTTAGTCGAAGGTACAGCCCGAACGGCTGAACAGAATTACTTGAAATTTGGCAGAGAGGTAGTCCTCAGGTCAGGCATGTGCCTTTTGCATATATGGAGTCAATCTGTACAGTAGTTCTTGACAAAATTGCAGTTAAAAGTACATAAATATCTATATGCGCGCACGGTGCGTGCACCCTTGCGTGCGCGAGCGTAATTCTGATTGGTGGTTACATGTCAGTCAACGTTAGAATCGGTCTAAATCAGGAAGTGTCGGCCGCCATTTTGTTTGTTTTGGGTGCGACACTGAAAAAGAGAGGTGGCGAACGTGAAAAGGGGGCAGGGTAGAGAGTTCCTGACCCCCTATCCTTTGTCAGGGGGTCTCTGA